>NC_143130.1:47222500-48422500 GCF_059928025.1 Delphinapterus leucas | reverse complement strand
AATTTTGTTTATCTTCTCAAAGAACCAGCTTTTAGTTTTATTGATCTTTGCTATTGTTTCCTACATTTTTTTTCATTTATTTCTGATCTGATCTTTATGATTTCTTTCCTTCTACTGACTTGGAATTTTTTTTGTTCTTCTTTCTCTAGTTGCTTTAGGTGTAGTGTTAGATTGTTTATTTGAGATTTTTCTTGTTTCTTGATGTGAGATTGAATTCCTATAAACTTCCCTTTTAGAACTGCTTTTGCTGCATTCCATAGGTTTTGGGTTGTCATGTTTTCATTGTCATTTGTTTCTATTTATTTATTAATTTCTTCTTTGATTTCTTCAGTGATCTCTTGGTTATTTAGTAGCATACTCTTTAGCCTCCATGTATTTCTTTTTTACAGTTTTTCTTTCCTGTAATTGATTTCCACTGTGGTCCAAAAAGATGCTTGATATGATTTCAATTTTCTTAAATTTTCCGAGGCTTGAGTTGTGACCCAAGATGTGACCTATCCTAGAGAATGTTCCATGTGCACTTGAGGAGAAAGTGTATTCTGCCCCTTTCGGGTGGAATGTTTTATAAATTATCAATTAAATCTATCAGGTCTATTGTGTCATTTAAAGCTGTGTTTTCTCATTTATTTTCTGTTTGCATGATCTGTCCATTTGTGTAAGTGGAGTGTTAAAGTCCCCTACTATTATTGTGTTACTGTCGTTTTCCCCTTTCATGGTTGTTAGCATTTGCCTTATGTGTTGAGGTGCTCCTATGTTGGGTGCATAAACATATATAATTGTTATATCTTCTTCTTCGATTGATCCCTTGATCATTATGTAGTGTCCTTCCTTATCTCTTGTAACAGTCTTTATTTTAAAGTCTATTTTATCTGATACAAGTATTGCTACTCCAGATTTCTTTTGATCTTCATTCACATGGTATATCTTTCCCCATCCCTTCACTTTCAGTCTGTATGTGTCACTAGGTCTGAAGTGGGTCTCTTGTAGACAGCATATACACGGGTCTTGTTTTTGTAACCATTCAGCCAACCTGTGTCTTTTGGTTGGGGCGTTTAATCCATTTACATTCAAGGTTATTATTGATATGTATGTTCCTATTACCATTTTCTTAATTGTTTTGGGTTTGTTTTTGTGGGTTGTTTTCTTCTCTTGTGTTTCCTGCCTAGAGAAGTTTCTTTAGCATTTGTTGTAAAGCTGGTTTGGTGGTGCTGAATTCTCTTAGCTTTTGCTTACCTGAAAAGCTTTTGATTTCTCCATCGAATCTGAATGAGATCCTTGCTGGGTAGAGTAATCTTGGTTGTAGGTTTTTCTGTTTCCTCAGTTTAAGTATATCCTGCCACTCCCTTCTGACCTGCAGAGTTTCTGCTGAAAACTCAGCTGATAACCTTATGGGGATAACTTTGTACGTTATTTTTTGTTTTTCTCCTGCTGCTTTTAATATTTTTTCTTTGAATTTAATTTTTGTTAGTTTGATTAATATATGTCTTGGTGTGTTTCTCCTAGGGTTTATCCTGTACGTGACTCTCTGTGCTTCCTGGACTTGGGTGACAATTTCCTTTCCCATGTTAGGGAAGTTTTACACTATAATCTCTTTAAATATTTTCTCAGAACCTTTCTTTTTCTCTTCTTCTTCTGAGACTCTATAATTTGAATGTTGGTGTGTTTAGTGTTGTCCCAGAGGTCTCTGAGATTGTCTTCAATTATTTTCCTTCTTTTTTCTTTATTCTGCTCCTTGGCAGTTATTTCTACCATTTTGTCTTGCAGCTCACTTATTCATTCTTCTGCCTCAGTTATTCTGTTGTTGACTCCTTCTAGTGTATTTTTCATTTCAGTTATTGTGTTGTTCATCTCTGTTTGTTCTCTAGTTCTTCTAGATCTTTATTAAACATTTCTTGTATTTTCTCAATTGTTGCCTCCATTCTAAGATTCTGGATCATCTTTACTATCATTACTCTGAATCATTTTTCAGGTAGATTGCTTATTTCCTCTTCATTTATTTGGTCGTGTAGGTTTTTACCTTGCTCCTTCATTTGTGACATATTTTTTTGCTGTCTTATTTTTTTTTTGTTTTTTGATGGGTGGGACTGTGTTCCTGTCTTACTGGGTGTTTGGCCTAAGGCTTCCAACACTGGAGCTTATAAGTTGTTGGGTAGAGCTGGTTCTTGGTGCCAAGATGATGACCTCTGGGAGACCTCACTCTGATGAATATTCCCTGGAGTCTGAGGTTCTCTGTTAGACCAGTGGTTCAGATTTGGAGCTCCCACCACACAAGCTTCGGCCCAACCCCTGCCTGCCTCGTGAACCAAGATTCTGTAAGCTGTGCAGGGTGGCAAAAAAAAAAAGAGAGAAAAAAAAGGAGAACAATAACAAAGAGTAAAAACTACAATCAGACTAGGAAACTAACAGGTATGTTAGAAAGAGTATAAAAATAAAAATATAGATGAAACAACAACTGGAAGAGAAAACAGAACCACAATAGTAAAATAGAGGAGAAGAAAAGAAAAAGGGGAAAAAAAGGTGGAAAAGTCCTTGGCTGTGGAGGGTAGGGCCTAGGCAGAGGCAGGGTTTGGGCAGCCAGCAGGGCCTATGCTTAGGACCCACAGGGCTGGAAAAGGCTGTGGGGGGTGTGGGGGCTGGGGCTTAGGCTCAACGGAACAGAAGGGGCCCTGGCCTTTGGTCTCATAGGGTGGGGGACCCCGCCTGGGAGCCCAGCAGGCTTCCGGGGCCTGAGTGGGTAGGGCAAACACTCTCCACTCCTCTCCCGCTCCTCTGGTCCTGGAAGGCCCCTCCTGCCTGCCTCTCCTGTTCTCCCCCGGCCTCCCTCCTGTGTCCCCAGGACCAACACGGCCTGGAGGGGGCCTCTGAGGGCATAGGACTTGCCCCAAGAGCCAGGTAGACTTTCCGGGCCTATTAGGCAAGAGAAATGATCAGTGCACTCCCCCCTGATCTGAGCCCCCAAGGGTCCATCCAAGCATGGTAACCCCTCCCCCCCTCTCAGCCACCCCTCAAGGGTGCCAGAACTGTTCATCCTCCCCTTCTCCTCCCCCCTCAGTCCCCCCATGTCCAACCGGTTCCCTTGGGGATTCCTCCCGTCTCCATGGGCATCAAGGTCCCCCACCAACATCCGGCAGGCACCCTAGTTGTGGGGAGACGTGAACTCCGCGTCTTCCCACGCTGCCATGTTGACTCCACCCTCCATATTCAATTTTTATACAACGTTTTAGGAGGTTATTGATCATACAATCAAGGTATACACATTTCTTTTTCCCCACCCCCAAGATTGTTCACTTAAACTGATTACCCTGGAATATTATCTAATATACAAAATATAAGTCAGGTGTGTGTATGTGCATGTGTGTGTATACACATATTTACTACCTATCCACCAGCAAAGTAAAGCCCAACACTTGTTTTTATAAAGTTTGAACTTTCAAACCCAGCCCCACCTATTCATTTATACATTGCCTATGTACATATCTATATATATTTCTACGGCTAATTTCATGCTACAACACCAGAGTTGAGTAGTTACCACAGAGAGAGATCTATGGCTCACAAAGCTGGACTTATTCATTACCAGGTCCTTTACAGAAAATGTTTGCAACCTTGGTATAATGAACTTTTCTTACCATATTCAGTAATATTTCCTTACTGACCTTCCATAATTGTTTTCATTACCATTAGCAGTAGATACTTTAAAAGATTAACAGCACCCCCTTTACTTTGCTTAGTAGTTCATAACTGACAAACACACACTCCTATTAACTTCTTATAAGGAGTCTATGGGCTGTCATTAGTAATTTACAATGTACAAATTGGGAGCCAGAGCTAAGAGGCTAGATGGTTGCCAAAGAGAAGCAAGAGAGTTAGCCCTTCATCTGAGTCCTGGGTATCCACTCTTCACTGAACCACAACTGTGCCCAAAACCAGAAGAATGCAAAAGCAGGACACCTCATCTGACATACAGGCAGGCAGCTCTGCACAGTAGTAGACAAAACGCTGGAGTCACAAAGACCTGGATTTGAATTCCACTTCTGCTACTTCTTGGCTCTGTGTCCTTGAAAAGTTTACTTACTTAAAGTTCACGACCATGGGAACATCTCTAAAAGGGGCAAAAAAATATCCTTGTAAGTTATTAGGAGAAAAATTCATTCATTCAAAGATATCTACTGCGTACCTTCTTTGGGTCGGACACTGCACAAGGCTCTTTGTATAAAGAGTGAGCCCAATAGATGTGGTCCAGTGAGATGACATTTACATTGCACTTTGCAGAGTTTCTTACACATAACCTCTCAGAGTGCTACTGGATTGGTGTTGCCACTATTATTTTTATTATTATGAGGACAGTGGATGAGTTTGGGAAGACTGGAGAAAACAACTCAGTGAAGGTGGTCAGCAACCCAAGTCCCTCCCTTCATTCTGACCATCCCTTCCTCACTGACACTGTTATGATGACAGATAGACAATCAAGGTATAACATATCTCAGGACAGTGCTGTCTTCCCCTCTCCACACAGCTTATCAACCTGTGCCCACTTCCTCCACAGTTCCGATCCGAGGCAAACCCACTTATTGCTATTCCCGGTGTTCACAGCAGGTACAGCAAGCACCACTATATGCTATTGATTCTTCCCGCCCCGCCTGTGAGCAACACAGCACCAAGCCCATAGGGTTCCTTTGAAACTGCTCATCCAGCACCCTGGGTAGTTGTTATGGTAGCAGAGTTGCCTGGCAGGATGGGAAAGCCCATGTGATACATCCTCAGAAGTAACTGACACCTCCTACCATCCTCTCCAGTCACACTGCTTTCCTGCTCTTCCTGACAAATACCAGGCACACTCCTGCCTTCCTGGAACCTGCACACTGGCTGTTCTCTCCTTTAGAAATGCTTTGTCTCCAGATACGCACATGACTTGCTTCCTTGCCTCCTCTAGGACTTTGTGTAAATGTTATCTTCTCAGAAGAGATATTTCCTGACCACTGTGTTCAAAATGGTCACACCTCCACCTGAGCACTCCTCTGCTTTATTTTTCTCCATTAAATCTATCACTTTCTGAATATATCTGTAGCCCGCTGCCATCTAGAACAGGATCTCCATGAGGAAATATCCTGTTGTCTCTTTTGTTGACTGCTGTGTTCCCAGTGCCTCAGGACAGGATCAGCACGTAGTAGGTATGGGAAGGAGGGGTGGAAAAAGAAAAAAGGGGTCAATCCCATGAAGCACCCTGGGACATGGTTTACATATTTGTCTCACTGACCCCATTTATGTTGAGCAATGATTTCTGAGACAAAATAAAAATAGTAAAGAACACGTAATTGAAGTGTAGTGAAACTGATGCACTTGTTTAATTCTGAAAGCCGTAGGTTGTTTCCGCTCCTGTCTGGTTTGTCATTTTGCTTCTCTGTGGTCACTAAACTGAAGCTCTGTGGTTGCCAAGCAGTTTCTGGAACTATCCCAACAGGGTACTTCTCTAAACCACTCAACTCATCCACTTAAACTTGCACCAAAGCGAGTTGTTTAAAACTCCAACTGTCAAATAAAGTGTTAGGGAAGGATGTACCCCATTGTGGGATTACATGGATGGTGGGGCGGGGATGGTAATAATCCTTCCATTCAGGATTACTGGCTATAGACGATGATAATAAGCCATTCCATCACCATAATTATCCCTGCATTTAAAAGGGCACAGTGGACAAAGAAAACCATACATCTTCCCTGATGATCAACATTTTTTAGATTACCAGCTCTGAGTTCTCCCAACATGCATATGTGCATTTCTCTAAAGCCCTAATATACACAGTTTTATGCACAGGCTTTGGATTCAAACAGTACTGGATTTAGATCCTGGCTCTGACACTCACTAGCTGGATAATATTAGGCAAGTCATTCAACCTCCTTGGCCCTCAATTTCATGCTGAAAAGGTAATGATAAAAATAATAACGGTAATAAATACAACCATAATCATAGCAGTGAGTCCTTGTTAGACACTTGTGACTGCCATGTACTGGGCTAAGAGCATTCTATTTTGCTAGCATCATGAACTGCAACCATAACTACTCGGATTTACTCCCCAACCACTTGGGTCTTAACCTCAAAACACATCCTCTTCAGGCCTTTCCGACCACATACTCAGAGCAACCACTCCCCTCTCACCTCAACTGGTTGGTTATCTAGCACTCTCTAGAGACTGCCTCGTCGTGTTGGTCACTGTTTCCAGTACCTCATCTAATCTCAATTCCATCATCAACACTGGAGATGAGAACTAGAGGGGACTCTCTGTATTCTCTAAACACTTAACTGATTTTCCAAGGCATGAGAAAGTATCTTGCAAAACAACTACTGGGGGGGAATGCTGACAGGAGAAGGAAGTAAGAAAAAAATAGCAAGATAAGAAGAAAAGAAGGAAAAATAAGCTACTCTCCCTCTGAGTCTCCTTAATTTTAGTTTCTTCATATTGAATCTGACATTTGAGAACTCCTTCAGAACTCATCTACCCACTCAGGGCCTCCATGTATCACTACCTTCCCCAATCAAACTGAATTTCCTATGGCCCCACAGCACCTAGCAGTCAACTTCAGACACAAAGTGAATCAAAATATTTTACATAAGCAAGGTTTGCAGAAAGGCTGGGAGAAGAAGAAGATAGCTTCCAATCTGACAAGAGAGGCTGACTTCTACACAACTAACCGAATACAAGGTGGTGGTGGTGTTTGGCAGTAGGGTGAGATGCCCTAACTGCCTCCTAAGCCCCAAGTCTTGGTGATGAGACCAATGGAAGTGAAACGGTAAGACTACCTTTTGCCCACCAGAGGTGGGACATACACAGCCACCTACTGGAGACAATCTGGTTGTCAGGCAACCATGATAGGCTATCAGCCTGAGTAAAAGTGACAACATACAACTATGGTGATAGTTGTTAATAAAATGACGTGTCAACCACAAAAAGGGAGAGGTCCTGCAAGGAAGCCTAGGTAAAAGTTTGGACCTGCCCATTTGAACCCTATGGAGGGAAGAGGAAGCCTATCCCACAGGACTTTAGGAATCTCGGCTTCATTGGCAAAGCAGGTTGGCATGTGGAGATGGATGCAATGGGTCCTAGCAAACAAACTGTGTGTCAAGTTCTCATCTACAGCTCAATCCCTCCTGTGAAATGGACAGCACACCAGTGTAGAACCTACCCGTTGTCCGTTCAGCGATTCATAGAGCAATCTCCTGACTCTATGTGCCTTTTCATGTAGGCTGACTTGAGGGAGTTAACACACCTAACATGGATTTTTCAAGTATTTCCAGGCCCTGAAATAATTCTTTTTCCCAGCAAGTTAATGAAGTAGGTGTTGATTATGATCTGGCTTCCAAAGTAACTTGACAGCATTGAAACAATGAGCTATTAATGTTAAAATGAGCATTAGGGTTTATATAGTACTTAATTCTCACTAAAAATTAGTTGTGGTTGTCATTTGCAGCTTAGTCCCATGATCATTTGTTTATCATGAGTCGGTCCTCAGAGCCAGGGGGCCACTGGACAGTTAATACAGGTCTTGGAACTTGCGACCTTCTTAGGGTCTTATCCAATGACACTCTTGCCCAGCACCAATATGCCTTCACATCTCGACCTCCTCTACCTGTTCTAATCCCTTTCTCTCTACAGACTTCTACAGAAAGCAGGATGAGGTCAGCGCTCAGCAACAGTAAAGGTAGCGATGCTTGCAAATGAAGCCAGGAGGGTCATATTGACTGTAGAGTTGGGAAAAGCACCACAGAGAAGGAAGATTTCAGCTGGGCCTTGAAAGATGAGAGGAAGGAAGAAAAAAAGGGAGGAGAAGATGTAACATGGATAAATGAAAATTTCATAGAACATTAGAAGTAAAGGAAGTAAAACAGTCCAGAATGACTCACAGTTTTTTTTCCTCTTGAGCAAATAGGTGAATAATGGCGATGTTGCCAAGAAACGATGGTCTGTATTTGGGGGGAACTCCAGGTAGACAGTGAATTCTGTCATGAGACAAGGGTTCTGTGGGGTATCAAGTACAATATGAATCCAGGGCTCAAGAAAGAGTCTGGAGACATGGAAGCAACCTAAATGTCCATCGACAGATGAATGGATAAAGAAGAGTTGGTACATATATACAATGGAATATTACTCAGCCATAAAAAGGAATGAAATTGGGTCATTTGTAAAGACGTGGATGGACGTAGAGTGTCATACAGAGTGAAGTAAGCCAGAAAGAGGAAAGCAAATATTGTATATTAACTCATATATGTGGAATCTATAAAAATGTTATAGATAACCTTACTTGCAAAGCAGAGATAGAGACACAGACACAGAGATCAAATGTATGGATACCAAGGGGGAAGTGGTGGTGGGATAAATTGGGAGATTGGGACTGACATATACACACTACTATGTATAAAATAGACAACTAATGAGAACCTACTGTATAGTACAGGGAACTCTACTTAATGCTCTGTGGTGACCTAAATGGGAAGGAAATCCAAAAAAGAGGTGCTATATGTACACATACAGCTGATTCATTTTGCTATACAGTAGAAACTAACACAACATTGTAAAGCAGCTATACTCCAATAAAAATTAATTAAAAAAAAAAAAGAGAGACAGAGTCTAGAGAACCCCTTCTACCGGTGTGTCGTTTATTCTAAACCTACCTCCTCCCGTTTTGGTTTTATGGCTGGTTGGAGCACCTGCACTGACTATTCCAGTCTCCAACTGGCCTCTACATTCTCACATCCATTATTCCTCTCCCCTCACACTTAAATTTCTTCTTTGCCTCAAATTCTTTCCCCCGTAACTGTCAGCCAACACTTCATTTCCTTTGCTGACCCTGGCAGGACTAGAAAGTGACTGCAGGACATTCAGGCAATACTGCTGAAGCTCAACCTGGCACCAAGACGGCATCGGGCACTAAAACGTGAGACAAACCCCCATGGGTGCCTGAGACCACAGATGTTCCATCTCTCAGTCCCCTCTGGAAAGCTCCACACGAAATAAGTTACACCAAGGATACTGGCAAACATCTTATTAACCTCGTTGTCCCCTGGGCTTGTCACATGCCAATCCCTACCTTCTTCCTCATTTCCTCCCCCATTTCATGAAAGCCGTAGAACTCTGTTTGCTCTTCATTAGGAAGAAACAGATAAACCAGATCTGAGACAAGGACTAACCAACTCCAGAACTCACAGATGACAGGAATTCAGCAGGACTTCCATTCATTTTATTTTTTTTAATAATTTTTATTGGAGTATAGTTGCTTTACAATGTTGTGTTAGTTTCTCCTATACCGCAAAGTATATCAGCTATATGTATATATATATATATATATATATATATATATATCCCTCTTTTTTTGGATTTCCTTCTCATTTAGGTCACCACAGAGCACTGAATAGAGTTCCCTGTGTATATTTTATACATAGTAGTGTATATATGTCAGTCCCAATCTCCCAATTCATCCCACCCCCCTTCCCCCCTTGGTATCCATATGTTTGCTCTCTACATCTATGTCTCTATTTCTGCTTTGCAAATAAGTTCATCTGTACCATTTTTCTAGATTCCACATATGTGATATTATATGATATTTGTTTTTTACTTTCTGACTTACTTCACTCTGTATGACAATCTCTAGGTCCATCCATTTCTCTGCAAATGGCACAAAAACTACCATGTGACCCAGCAATCCCACTCCTGGGTATATACCCAGAGAAAACCAAAATTCAAAAAGATACATGCACCCCAATGTTCACTGCAGCACTATTTACAATAGCCAGGTCATGGAAGCAATCTAAATGTCCATAAACAGAGGAATGGATAGAGAAGATGTGGTACATATGTACAATGGAATATGACTCAGCCATAAAAAGGAACAAAATTGTGCCATTTGCAGAGACATGGAAGGATTTCCATTCATTTTAAAAATACATAAAGAACAGACTTGTGGTTGCCAAGGGGGAGGGGTTTGGGGGAGGGAAGAGGTGGGAGGTTGGGGTTAGCAGATGTAAGCTTTTATATAGAGAATGGATAAAAAACAAGGTCCTACTGTATAGTACAGAGAACTATATTCAATATCCTATAACTGAAACTATACTATACTATACTATAACTGAAACTAAACTATAACTGAAAAGAATATTTTAAAAAAGAATGTGTATATATGTACATATATATGTATAACTGAATCACTTTGCTGCACAGCAGAAATTAACGCAACACTGAAAATCAACCATGCTTCAATAAAAAAAAATTTAATTCATAGATAATAAATTCAGATTTTAAATGAGTATTCAACTTGGGCTCTACACCTGTCTAAATCTCTCTATATCTTCAGTCAATACTATATAAAAAGAGTTCCTTGATGGTATGATGAGTTTTTTCCAACAATACAAAAAAATGCTGACTTTAAATCATAAACTGAAGAGAAGTCAAAGAGAAGACACTAAGAAAAGCCCTATGAATGCACACACTGCCATCATTGATTTCTCTATTAAAAAAACATTGATGGAGCACATACCATGGGCCAGGCATGGAGCTGGGCCCTGAGCAAACACAAGTTAGACAAGACTTCCCCAGTCACACCACCTGAAAATTAACATAGCCTAGTGCAAAAGAGAAGCAAGGGAGGGGCTAACTTCTGTGCCAAGTGATGAACTGGATCCTCAGGTAGTGGGAGCAGCCCACCCAATACAGGGGGAGGGAGAGGAACAGGGGAGGAGCAGTGGGTAGGTGAGATAGTGCACCTGACCACAAGTGATCCTACAGGCCTGATGAGCTACAGCCCTGTCTCTCCATCCTCTGCAAACAGCTCACAAAGCAGATAAATGGCAATGAGGGGCCACGGAAGGCAGACTCAGTCTCAGTCTATGTCAATTATTTTTAGGGCAGGAGAAGAGAAGCAGAAGATTCTTTTTCAAGAAAGAAGTTTTTAGTTGTTGTTGTTGTTTGTTTGTTTGTTTAATGGCTGAGTTAAATCAAACTACCCAGAATAACCTAAAGGACTGCACATTCCAAGCTCTTCTGCATTTAGCTGGAGAAGAGAAAATAACCACTACCACCCATCTGCAAACCATCCATCCTCCGCCATCACATCACTGACAGCCCTCAGCACAGCCCACAGTCACTGCAGATACACGTCATGTCAGAAAGCCCTCCAGCCTTCTTCATTCAAGGCAGAGCAAAATGCTCACCACCCTTGACCACCACCCATCCACACTTCAGGCCTGTGCTTGTCATATTTCCTCACCTATCAAATCCTACTTATCCTCTGTGCCAACTTGAACACTGCCTCACACATGACAAGCCCTTGGATCCCCACATATGATCTCCTCCAACCTCTGAGCTGCCAGGAGAAAGGCTTGAATGTTTTGCACAGACAGCCAGCCCCAATTTCTCTTTGCCTCTTATGCTACAATTAATCCTATGTCCTAATAGATCACAACTTGAAGGCAGGGTCACATTCTTATCCATCTCTTATTTCCAAAAGAATCTTTATGATGCCCGAGTTAGAGTAGGCATTAAATATTTATAGTCAGCGAAACAGTTTAACAGCACTAACTTTTAAAACAACTTACTCTAACTTGAGTTTGTTAGCCTATCAAGGCCAAGAAGCCCTCCTATTTTTTTTCTGGTCAGTTAATAAGTAACAAGAAGATAAAGATTAACATTAGTATACAATTTAACATCTTACCTCCTTCATACTAAACTATGAATTAGGAACTATGTTTAAAAATTCACTTAATTTATATTTTGATTAGTGGCAAAAGATATTTCAAATTTACAAATAACAGTAAACATCATAAAAAAATGTTACAAAAACGATTTCATAAATGTTAATGGTTATGAAACAAACAGTTAAGTCATTTAATGGTTAATGGTGTCTTAACATAATAATGCTTCCGAAAGAATATGGTCTTCAAATATCCACAGTCCCACTCCCCAGTGAAATCTAAATGTATGGCATAATTAAGAGGCTTTGGTTCTAAAAATAAAATCAAGAATCCTAGTGGAATAACCAGTTTTGTCCATAATTATAACACTAACCTAGAATATAAAAAAATTAAGCCATTGCTTCAACACTGAAACCTACTTCCAGTGCCATAAATGTAAGAGTTTTTAAAAAAACTGATTGAACTGATTATCCGTATAGTTATAGTTGGTCATCTGCTGACTACATTTAAATTAAATTCATCCTAGAAATATAATATTTGCTGCATAATTATATTTGGTTATTTCTACCTTATAGAAATACTAAAGCTTTACAAAAATCACTGAATTGATAAGAATTTGCTTCCTTTAATATTTGGCTTTCTTTTCATTTTTAGAGGAGGGAAGTGAAGTTGCCCACAGGTAAGTGTGCACAGGAGCAGACACTCACGCAGGTATGTACTTGTGAAGGAGAAGAGAGTTCCAACTCTCTGGCAGTCAAAAGGAGGCACATATTCTTACGTTTCTTAGGAATGTGAATATGCATTTTTGTCTGTGGGCAGTGGAGATAGAGAGATAGAAACAGACACACATTTCAGCAAAAAGTTAAAGCTATGCTCTTGATTTCTTTGCCAGGAGATGGAAAAAGGAAAACTCATCCAACAGGCCTTTTAATGCCTTGAAGTACTCTAGGAAGGTTATTTGTAATACTTTTAAAAGACATAGAGGTCAACCCCCAAACAAATGGGAACACTTGGTGCAATCAATATTACCTTCGTTTAAATTCTTATAAATGACATCCTCTCCATGCAAGCTAACCACAAAAATAAATCCTAACCAAATTTTTCAAGGGCACTGAATACACTTTTAAAAAAAGAAAAAAGACAGACAAACAGGAAAATGCCCAGCCCTGGTCTCACCTCTGGCCCTTCTGGCGCATCCTCTCCAAGGGGAGTTTTCTGGAGCACATCAAAGATGCCATTGCTGGAAGCCCTCCTGTCCTCGGCAGGAGAGGCATAGGTCTCCTGGGAGTCTGTTTCCACTACATGGAAGTGGCCTGCTTCTTCCTGGCTCCAATCCAATTCTTCTTCAGACTGTTTCAAAGAGCTACTGCTACTTTTGGGAACGATCCCTGCCGTCGACAGGCTGCTAGGCACCGAGGTGTAGGGCAACTGGGGCCGGGAGTAAGGCCGCCCCTCGGGGGCCAAGGTCTCAGCCTCCAGGAGGTCAGGGACGGAGAAGCTGAGGTGACGGTCCAGACAATGCCTGGCCCGTAAGTCCAGGGGTTTGTCTGAGTTCTTTTTTACCTTCCTCTTGCTCAGGTTGATTAACAAAGGCCTGGTCCGCTGTTTTAAAGAGTCCCAGACAGAAGGTTTATCCAGATCCATGGCTGCATGAAGACCCAGGAAGCTCACTCTGGAAAAGAGTGCGTCTCTACAGGCCCTTCCTAGGAAACAGAAGACAAAAAGAAAGAACATGAAGCTGCTGTCAGGGCACATCAAAGTGGAAAACATGACTCAAGAATCTTACCCTTCCATTAAGTGATCAAGATCGAAACATTTGACTGGTAACATCTACAAATATCAGGAAAAGCATTCTTATGGGACTGAATTTTTAAGATCTTTTTATCAGAGTAGTTACAGAAAAGTTAAAGCAATGAATGCATGAAACTATAAGGTTGACACAAAAAATGTGACATTAAAAGACGGTTTTCTGAGTTTGGCTTATTTCACTCATTGCACTCCAGGTCCATCTTTGTTGCTGCAAATGACAGAATTTCCTTCTTTTTATGACTAACTAATATCCCACTGTATATACCACATTTTCTTTATCTATTCATGCTTCAATGGCCATCTAGGGTTTTTTTCCAAATTTTGGCTACTGTGAATAATGCTGCAGTGAAAAGGGATGCAGATATCTCTTGGAGATACCGATTTCATTTCCTTTGAATATATACCCAGAAATGGGATAGCTGGTTTAATTCTAGTTTTTCGTTGTTTAAGGAACTTCCATATTGTCTTCCATAATAACTAGACCAATGTATATTTCCACCAACAGTGCGTAAATGTTCCCTACTCGCCACACCCTCGCCAACACTCATCTCTTTGTCTTTTTTATTTTTATAATCACCATGTATTTTTGAAATTTGCTAAGAGAGTAGATCTCAGGTGTTCTCAGCACACACACACACACATAAAAATGGTAAGTTTATGAGGTGATGGAGATATTAATTAACTTGATTGTGGTACTCATTTTGTAACGTATATTAAATTGACCGCTGTATACCTTAAATATATGCAATTTTTGTTTGTCAATTATACCTTATTAAACCTTGAAAAAAAACAGGAATAAAAATAAAAAGTAAATAAGAAGGCTTCTTTCTTCTCTCCTCTCAAGAGAAAGCAGAGCAAAAGACATTTACTAGAAAAATAACAGCATCTTTTAACCAGTATGTTCAAGGGACTCCCTTTCTATGTCTCTAAACCCAGAGTCAGCAAACAATTTCAGTACAAGGCCAGTTAGTAAATATTGTAGACTTTGAGGGTGAGATGGTGGTCAAACTACTGAACTCTGTTGTTGTGACGCCAAAGGAAACATAGATAATACCAAAATGAAAGAGTGTACCTGTGTTCCAATAAAACTTTTTTTATAAAAAGAGGCAGCAGACTGTAGTTTGTCAATCCTGCTTTAAGCTTATCATCTTCCCTTCTAGAGTTAAGTGTGCACTTTGAAGGACAAACAACTGCTCATATCAACTAGGATTCCATCTAGTATCTTTAAAATTTATATTAAAATAAGAGTGAGAGGTCTGCCCTTATTCCAGTGTACCAGATCAGAAGAACTGGCAAAACCTCTATAATGGAAATCTTAAGAAAAGCCACCTTCAGAGCTGCAGCTTGAGAATGAAAGATTTAGAGAAAATGTTTCCCACAAACAGTTGGGTGTGAGTGATAGGAATGCTTCACAGACAAATATGATACATTATGGTGAATGCCATGCAAGAAAGGAAGTAATTTAAGATATAACAAGGCGGACGCATTAGGAATCAGATTAAAATCAAATTTGGAGCAATAACCCTTATTCTCTGTGTCAAGTGCCTCAGAATAAATCTTTCCAATATGAAAAAGTACAGTGTGGTCAAGTCACTCTAATTTGGCCTGTACTCATATTGCCACGTTTGGCTGAGGACAACAAAGACCAAGAGCCATGGCAAAAAGCATTTTCAAAAATCAAGGACTTCATGCATTTGTACCCAGCCCAGGATATTTAGTCATTGGGAAGTCACTGCCTTCTGAAGATCAGGACAATATGACTCTACAGCTCTTGCCTGTTGACCATTAGCATCCCAGGATGAACTTGTTATCTTCAGTAGGCAACGCGGAGATGAATGGATTCTAGAGACAGACTCCACAGGTTGGAATTTTACTTTTTTATGTTCTACTTTGGGGTACTATCACACTAAGTCTCACTTTTTTCACCTATCCACTGGGGATTGTATCACCTAGTTTATAGACAAAATGAGATAAAGTGTTAAGTCCCAGTGTCTGAGTATCTGATACAGAGAAAGTGTTCAGTCAGGAAAAGCTACTTTTTATTACTACTGATAATACTATCATAATGTCATATTTTGATATCTTAACTCAAGTTACTTAAGAGCTGTCTCATTATTATTTCCATTTTTATACATAAGTTTAAATATAACTACCTCATAGGGATCTTGTGAGGACTGAATGAGTTAGTCCATAAAAAGTACTTAGAATAATGCTTCACATAGAGTAAATATTTAATATTACAATGTTACCCAGCTTTTAAATTCATTTCATCCTGGGTCATTCCTGCTTTAAAATTTTTAAGTATTTTACAACTCTATGCTGCTTTTAAAACTGCTACTCTAAACATAAATTTGTATTTCACATTAGCAAGACACAAGTACATTATTTAATTCACATCTTATAGTTTAACTTGCAAATATGCTCAAAACGATTGTTTCTCTGTTCATCTAGAAATACTTTTAGTCAATCTGCATTTAATGGAGTGTTACATAGATATCTGTTAGATCTAGTTGGTTGACAGTTTAGTTCTTTTATACTCTACTACTTGTTATTATTGAACAGGTGTTCGTATTTTAGCTATAACTGTGAATTTGTCTATTTCTCCTTTCAGTTATGTCAGTCTTTGCTTCTGTATTTTGAAGGTCTGTTGTTTTTCTTTTATTTTTATTCATGGAAAGGCATTTTATTTTAAATATGGCAGTGTGTACATGTTGATCCCAAACTCCCAATCTATCCCTCTCCACAACCCTTCCCCCCACCCCCCCACCCCAGTAACCGTAAGTTCATAAGTTCGTGTCTCTAAGTCTGTGAGTCTGTTTCTGTTTTGTAAATAAGTTCATTTGTATCATATTTTTTAGATTCTGCATATAAGCAATATCGTATGCTATTTGTCTTTCTCTGTCTGACTTACTTCACTTAGTATGATAATCTCCAGGTCCATCCATGTTGCTGCAAATGGCATTATTTCATTCTTTTTAATGGCTGAGTAATATTCCATTGTATATATGTATCACATCTTCTTTATCCATTCATCTGTCGATGGATATTTAGGTTGCTTCCACGTCTTGGCTACTGTAAACAGTGCTGCACTGAACACTGCGGTGCATGTCTCCTTTCAAACCATGTTTTTCTCCGGATATATATGCAAAAGTGGGATTGCTGAATCATATGGTAGCTCTATTTTTAGTTTTTTAAGGAACCTCCATACTGTTCTCCATAGTGGCTGTACCAATTTACATTGCCACCAACAGTGTAAGAGTGTTGCCTTTTCTCCACACCCTCTCCAGCATTTATTGTTTGCAGATTTTTTGATGATGGCCATTCTGACTGGTGTGAGGTGATATCTCACTGTAGTTTTGATTTGCATTTCTCTAATAATTAGTGATGTTGAGCACCTTTTCATGTGCCTCTTGGCCATCTGTATGTCTTATTTGGAGAAATGTCTCTTTAGGTTTTCTGCCCATTTTTTGATTGAGTTGTTTGTTGTTTTGATATTGAGCTGCATGAGCTGTTTGTAAATTTTGGAGACTAATTCCTTGTCAGTTGCATTGTTTGCAAATATTTTCTCCCATTCTGTGGATTGTCTTTTTGTTTTCTTTATGATTTCCTTTGTTGTGCAAAAGCTTTTGAGTTTAATTAGGTCTCATTTCTTTTTTGTTTTTTTTCCATTACTCTGGGAGACAGAAAAAGATATTGCCGTGATTTATGTCAAAGAGTGTTCTACCTATGTTTTCCTCTTAGAATTTTATAGTATCTGGTCTTACATCTAGGTCTTTAGTCCACTTTGAGTGTATTTTTGTGTATGGTGTTAAAGAATGTTCTAATTTCATTTTTTTATGTGTAGCTGTCCCTTTTACCCAGCACCATTTATTGAAAGACTGTCTTACCTCCATTTTACAGTCTTCCCATCTTTGTCATAAATTAATTGGCCATAGGTGCATGGGTTTATTTCTGGGCTTTCTACCCTGTTCCATTGATATTTATTTCTGTTTTTGTGCCAGTACTGAACTATTGTTTTTTGTATACATGTCACAGTTAAAACAGTTCTCTTCTTGCTGTTTAAATCCATTCTGACAATCTCTACTTTGTAGTTGGTTTGTTTAGAGCATTTACATTTAATGTAATAATTGATATGTTTGTACTTAGGTCTAGGATTTTTTTGTTTCCTCTGCTACTTGTTCTGTTTCCTCTTTCCCGCACTGTTTAGATTTAAACATTTTCTTAGTGTGACATTTTAATTTATCAATTGTGATTTTTTACTATATCTCCTCATGTAAATTTTTGGTGGTTGATCTAGGGGTTACAACATGCAGAGTTAACCTTTTATCCTTTACTTGGAATCAATAATTCAGCACTCCAATTGGATTAGAAAAACCAAACCACAAGCATTTGTTTGCTACTGCTGCTATAATTTTTTAAAAAACCCACAAACTTAGTGGTTTATTTAGATAAATTTATTACTTTTCAATTCTGGATGTCAGAAGTCCAATACACATTTCATCAAGCTAAAATCAAGATGTTGACAAAGCTGCATAATTTCCTGGAAGCTCTGGAGAAAACTCTGTGTCTTGGTCATTCCACACAAAAAAGTCCTCATTTTCTTGCTGGCTATCTGCTGAAGGCCTATTGCAACTTCTAAAGGCTGCCTAAGTGCCTTGGCTCTCTTCTTCACCTTTAAAGACAGAAACTGCCATGAAAGTCCTTCTTAACACTGCAGCTCTCTGATGCAGTCTTCTGCCTTCCTCTTCCATTTTTAAGGACTCATGTGACATGACTGGGTGAACCAGGATAGTATATTCTTCCCATCACAAGATTTGCAGCCATAAAAAGAAAAAAAAAAGAGCTTTGTAGAGTCGTTTAACATCTTTATTGGAGTATAATTGCTTTACAATGGTGTGTTAGTTTCTGCTTTATAACAAAGTGAATCAGGTGTACATATACATATATCCCCATATCTCCTACCTCTTTCATCTCCCTCCCACCCTCCGTATCCCACCCCTCTACGAGGACACAAAGCACCGAGCTGATCTCCCTGTGCTATGTGGCTGCTTCCCACTAGCTATCTGTTTTACATTTGGTAGTGTATATATGTCCCTGCAACTCTCTAACTTCATCCCAGCTTATCCTTCCCCCTTCCTGTGTTCTCAAGTCCATACTCTATGTCTGCGACTTTATTCCTCTCCTGCCCCTACGTTCTTCATAACAATCGTTTTTTTTTTTAGATTCCATATATATGTGTTAGCATACAGTATTTGTTTTTCTCTTTCTGACTTACTTCACTCTGTATGACAGTCTCTAGGTCCATCCACCTCACTGTAAATCACCCAATTTAGTTTCTTTTTATGGCTGAGTAATATTCCATTGTATATATGTGCCACATCTTCTTTATCCATTCATCTGTCAATGGACACTTAGGTTGCTTCCATGTCCTGGCTATAGTAAATAGAGCTGCAATCAACATTGTGGTACATGACCCTTTATAAATTATGGTTTTCTCAGGGTATATGTCGAGTAGTGGGATTGCTGGGTCATATGGTAGTTCTATTTTTATTTTAAGGAAACTCCACAGTATTCTCCATAGTGGCTTTTTCAATTTACATTCCCACCAACAGTGCAAGAAAGTTCCCTTTTCTATACACCCTCTCCAGCATTTACTGTTTGTAGATTTTTTCATGTTCGCAATTCTGACCGGTGTGATGTGATACCTCATTGTACTTCTGATTTGCATTTCTCTAACGATTAGAGATGTTGAGCATCCTTTCATGTGTTTGTTGTCAATCTGTATATCTTCTATGGAGAAATGTCTATTTAGGACTTCTGCCCATTTTTGGATTGGGTTCTTTGTTTTTCTGATATTGAGCTGCTTGTAAATTTTTGGAATTGATCCTTTGTCAGTTGCTTCATTTGCAAATATCTTCTCCCATTCTGAAGGTTGTCTTTTCGTCTTATTTAAACTTTCCTTTGCTTTGCAAAAGATTTTAAGTTTCATTAGGTCCCATTTGTTTATTTTTGTTTTTATTTCCATTTCTCTAGGAGGTGGGTCAAAAAGGATCTTGCTGTGATTTATGTCATAGAGTGTTCTGCCTATGTTTTCCTCTAAGAGTTTTATAGTATATGGCCTTACTTTTAGGTCTTTAATCCATTTTAAGTTTATTTTTGTGTATAGCATTAGGAAGTGTTCTAATTTCATTCTTTTACATGTAGCTGTCCAGTTTTCCCAGCACCACTTACTGAAGTGGCTGTCCTTTCTCCATTGTATGTTCTTGTCTCCTTTATCAAAGATAAGGTGACGATATGTGCGTGGGTTTATCTCTGGGCTTTCTATCCTGTTCCATTGATCTATATTTCTGTTTTTGTGCCAGCACCAAACTGTATTGACTACGGTAGCTTTGTAGTATAGTCTGAAGTCTGGGAGCCTGATTCCTCCAACTCCATTTTCCTTTCTCAAGATTATTTTGGCTATTCGGGGTCTTTTGTGTTTCCATACAAATTGTGAAATTTTTTGTTCTAGTTCTGTAAAAAATGCCATTGGTAGTTTGATAGGGATTGCATTGAATCTGTAGATTGCTTTGGGTAGTATAGTCATTTTCACAATGTTGATTCTTCCACTCCAAGAGCAGAGTATATCTCCCCATCTGCTTGTTAATTTCTTTCATGAGTTTCTTATAGTTTTCTGCATACAGGTCTTTTGTCTCCTTAGGTAGGTTTATTCCTATGTATTTTATTATTTTTCTTGCAACTGTAAATGGGACTGTTTCCTTAATATCGTTTTCAGATTTTTCATCACTAGTTTATAGGAATGCAAGAGACTTCTGTGCATTAATTTTTTATCCTGCTACTTTACCAAATTCATTGATTAGCTCTAGTAGTTGTCTGGTAGCATCTTTAGGATTCCCTGTGTAGAGTAGCATGTCATCTGCAAACATTGACAGCTTTACTTCTTCTTTTCTGATGTGGACTCCTTTTAATTCTATTTCCTCTCTGATTGCTGTGGCTAAAACTTCCAAAACTATGTTGAATAATAGTGGTGAGAGTGGGCAACCTTGTCTTCTTCCTGATCGTAGAGGAAATGGTTTCAGTTTTTCACCGTTGAGAATGATGCTGGCTGTGGGTTTGTCATATATGGCCTTTATTATGTTGAGGTAAGTTGCCTCTATGCCTACTTTCTGGAGGGTTTTTTTTTTCATAAGTGGGTGTTGAATTTTGTCAAACACTTTTCTGCATCTATTGAGATGATCGTATGGTTTTTCTTCAATTTGTTAATATAGTGTATCACATTGATTTGTGTATATTGAAGAATCCTTGCATTCTTGGGATAAACCTCACTTGATCATGGTGTATGATCCTTTTAATGTCCAGTTGGATTCTGCTTGCTAGTATTTTGTTAAGGATTTTTGCATCTATGTTCATCAGGGATATTGGCCAGTAGTTTTCTTTTTTTGTGACATCTTTGTCTGGTTTTGGTATCAGGGTGATGGTGGCCTCATAGAATGAGTTTGGGTGTTTTCCTCCCTCTGCTATATTTTGTAAAAGTTTAAAAAGGATAGATGTTAGCTCTTTTATAAATGTTTGACAGAATTCGCCTGTGAAGCCATCTGGTCCTGGGCTTTTGTTTGTTGGAAGATTTTTAATCACAGTTTCAATTTCAATTATTGTGATTGGTCTGCTTATATTTTCTATTTCTTCCTGGATCAGTCTTGGAAGGCTGTGGTTTTCTAAGAATTTGTGCATTTTTTCCAGTTTGTGCATTTTATTGGCATATAGTTGCTTGTATTAATCTCTCATGATCTTTTGTATTTCTACAGTGTCAGTTGTTACTTCTCCTTTTTCTTTTCTAATTCTATTGATTTGAGTATTTTCCCTTTTTTTCTTGATAGGTCTGGCTAATGCATTATCAGTTTTGTTTATCTTCTCAAAGAACCAGCTTTTAGTTTTATTGAGCTTTGCTATTGTTTCCTTCATTTCTTTTTCGTTTATTACTGATCTGACCTTTATAATTTCTTTCATTCTACAAACTTTGGGTTTTTTTTAATCTTCTTTTTCTAATTGTTTTAGGTGTAAGGTTAGGTTGTTTATTTGAGATGGTTCTTTTTATTTTTTTTTTATTTTTTTTTTTTTTGCGGTACGCAGGCCTCTCACTGTTGTGGCCTCTCCTGTTGCAGAGCACAGGCTCTGGAAGCGCAGGCTCAGCAGCCATGGCTCACGGGCCTAGCGGCTCCGTGGCATGTGGGATCTTCCCGGACCAGGGCAGGAACCCGTGTCCCCTGCATTGGCAGGTGGACTCTCGATCACTGCGCCACCAGGGAAGCCAAGTTCTTGTTTCTTGAGGTAGGACTGTATTGCTATAAAATTCCCTCTTTGAAGTGCTTTTACTGCATCCCATAGGATTTGGGTCATCGTGTTTTCACTGTCATTTGTTTCTAGGCATTTTCTGATTTCCTCCTTGATTTCTTCAGTGATCTCTTGGTTATTTAGTAGTGTATTGTTTAGCCTTCATGTTTTTCTATTTTTTACAGATTTTTTCCTGTGACTCTTATCTATTCTTACAGTGCTGGGGTTAGAAAAGATACTTGATACAATTTCAATTTTCTTAAATTTACCAAGGTTTGATTTGTGACCCAAGATATGATCTATCCTGCAAAATGTTCCATGAGCACTTGAGAAGAGAGTATATTCTGTTGTTTTGGGATGGAATGTCCTATAAATATCAATTAAGTCCATCTTGTTTAATGTATCATTTAAAGCTTGTGTTTCCTTATTTATTTTCATTTTGGATGATCTGCTCCTTGGTGAAAGTGGGGTGTTAAAGTCCCCTACTATGATTGTGTTACTCTCGATTTCCCCTTTTACGGCTGCTAGCATTTGCCTTATGTATTGAGGAGCTCCTATGTTGGGTGCATAAATATTTACAGTTGTTATATCTTCTTCTTTGATTGATCCCGTGATCATTATGTAGTGTCTTCCTTTGTCTGTTGTAATCGTCTTTATTTTAAAGTTTATTTTGTCTGATATGAGAATTGCTACTCCAGCTTTCTTTTTTTGGGGGGGGGCGGGGTGTGGTACACAGGCCTCTCACTGCTGTGGCCTCTCCTGTTGTGGAGCACAGGCTCCGGACATGCAGGCTCAGCAGCCATGGCTCACGGGCCCAGCCACTCCGCGGCACGTGGGATCTTCCCAGACCGGGGCACAAACCCGCGCCCCCTGCATTGGCAGGCGGACTCCCAACCACTGCGCCACCAGGGAAGCCCTCCAGCTTTCTTTTGATTTCTATGTGCATAGAATATCTTTTTCAATCCCTTCACTTTCAGTCTGTATGTGTCCCTAGGTCCGAAGTGGGTCTCTTATAGAGAGTATATATATAGGTCTAGTTTTTGTATCCATTCAGCCAGTCTATGTCTTTTGGTTGGAGCATTTAATCCATTTACATTTAAGGTAATTATTGATATTTATTTCCCTATTACCATTTTCTTACTTGATTTTGGTTTGTTACTGTAGGCCTTTTCCTTCTCTTGTGTTTGCTGCCTAGAGAAGTTCCTTTAGCATTTTTTGTAAAGCTGGTTTGGTGGTGCTGAATTTTCTTAGCTTTTGGTTGTCTGTAAAGGTTTTAATTTCTCCGTTGAATCTGAATGACATATGTGCTGGGTAGAGTAATCTTGGATGTAGGTTTTTCCCTTTCATCACTTTAAATATGTCCTACCACTCCGTTCCGGCTTGCAGAGTTTCTGCTGAAAGATCAGCTGTTAACCTTATGGGGAATCCCTTGTATGTTATTTGTTGTTTTTCCCTTCTGCTTTTAATATTATTTCTTTGTATTTAATTTTTGATTGTTTGATTAATATGTGTCTTGGCATGTTTCTCCTTGGATTTATCCTGTATGGGACTCTCTGTGCTTCCTAGACTTGATTAACTATTTCCTTTCCCATATTAGGGACATTTTCCACTATAATCTCTTGAAATATTTTCTCAGTCCCTTTCTTTTTCTCTTCTTCTTCTGGGACCCCTAAAATTCGAATTATGGTGCATTTAATGTTGTCCCAGAGGTCTCTGAGACTGTCTTCAATTCTTATCATTGTTTTTTCTTTATTCTTCTCTGTGGTAGTTATTTCCACTATTTTATCTTCCAGGTCACTTATCCATTCCTCTGCCTCAGTTATTCTGCCACTGATTCCTTCTAGAGAATTTTTAATTTCATTTATTACGTTGTTCATTATTCTTTGTTTGCTCTTTAGTTCTTCTAGGTCCTTGTTAAACATTTCTTCTATTTTCTCCATTCTATTTCCAAGATTTTGGATCATCTTTACTATCATTACTCTGAATTCTTTTTCAGGTAGATTGCCTATTTCCTCTTCGGTTGTTTGGTCTGGTGGGTTTTTACTTTGCTCCTTCATCTGCTGTGTGTTTCTCTGTCTTCTCATTTTGCTTATCTTACTGTGTTTGGGGTCTCCTATTTGCAGCCTGCAGGTTCGTAGTTCACACTGTTTTTGGTGTCTGCCCCCAATGGCTAAGGTTGGTTCAGTGGGTTGTGTAGGCTTCCTGTTGGAAGGCACTAGTGCCTGCGTTCTGGGGGATGAGACTGGATCTTGTCTTTCTGGTGGGCAGGACCACGTCCGGTGGTGTGTTTTGGGGTGTCTGTGACCTTATTATGATTTTAGGCAGCCTCTGCTAATGGGTGGGGTTGTGTTCCTGTTTTGCTCGTTGTTTGGCATAGGGTGTCCAGCACTGTAGCTTCCTGGTCTTTGAATGGAGCTGGGTCTTAGCTTTGAGATGGAGATCTCTGGGAGAGCATTTGCTATTTGGTATTACGTGAGGCCGGGAGGTCTCTGGTGGACCAATGACCTGAACTCAGCTCTCCCACCTAAGAGGCTTAGGCCTGACACTTGGCTGGAGCACCAAGACCCTGTCAGCCACACGGCTCAGAAGATAAGGGAGAAAAAAAAGAGAAAGAAGGAAAGAAAATAAATAAAATAAAGTTATTAAAATAAAAAATTAAAAAACACATTATTAAAAATTTTAAAAAAGAAGGAACGAAGAGAGCAACCAAACCAATAAACAAATCCACCAATGATAACAAATGCTAAAGACTATACAAAAACAAAAACAAAAACAAAAAACAGACAGATAGAACCCTAGGACAAATGGTAAAAGCAAAGCTATACAGACAAAATCACACAAAGAAGCATACACATAGACATACACACTCACAAAAAGAAAAAAAGGAAAAAATATACTTATCTATACATATAAAAAAAAAGGAAGCGAGCAACCAAATCTACCAATGATAATAAGCTCTATATACTAAACTAAGATAAACAAAAACCAGAAACAACAAATTAGATGCAGAAAGCAAACCCCAAGCCTACAGTTGCTCCCAAAGTCCACCTCCTCAATTTTGGGATGATTTGTTGTCTATTCAGGTATTCCACAGATGCAGCGTACATCAAGTTGATTGTGGAGATTTAATCTACTGCTCCTGAGGCTGCTGGGAGACATTTCCCTTTCTCTTATTTGTTCGCACAGCTCCTGGGGTTTAACTTTGGATTTGACCCTGCCTCTGTGCGTAGGTCGCCTGAGGACGTCTGTTCCAGCCCAGACAGGACGGGGTTAAAGAAGCAGCTGATTCGGGGGCTCTGGCTCACTCAGGCCGGGTGGAGGGAGGGGTACAGAATGCAGGGCGAGCCTGTGGCAGCAGAGGCCAGCATGACATTGCACCAGCCTGAGGCACACTGTGTGTTCTCCTGGGGAAGTTGTCGCTGGATCATGGGACCGTGGCAGTAGCGGGCTGCACAGGTTCCCAGTAGCGGAAGTGTGGATAGTGACCTGTGCTTGCACAGAGGATTCTTGGTGGCTGCAGTAGCAGCCTTAGTGTTTCATGCCCGACTCTGGTGTCCACGCTGATAGCCTTGGCTCGTGCCTGTCTCTAGTGCTCGTTTAGGCTCTGAATTCCCTCTCCTCGCTCACCCCAAAACAACGGTCTCTTGCCTCTTAGGCAGGTGCAGACTTTCTCCCGGACTCCCTCCGGGCTAGCTGTGGTGCACTAGCTCTGTTCAGGCTGTGTTCACCCAGTCAACCCCAGTCCTCTCCCTGGGGTCTGACCTCTGAAGCCCGAGCCTCAGCTTCCAGCCCCCACCCACCCCAGCGGTTGAGCAGACAAGCCTCTCAGGCTGGTGAGTGCTGGTCAGCACCGATCCTCTGTGCGGGAATCTCTCCACTTTGCCCTCTGTACCCGTTGCTTGTGCTTTCCTCCGTGGCTCCGATGCATCTTCCCTGTCCACCCCGTCTCTGCCAGTGAAGGGGCTTCCTAGCATGTGGAAACTTTTCCTCCTTCACAGCTCCCACCTAGAGGTGCAGGTCCCATCCCTATTCTTTTGTCTCTGTTTTTTCTTTTTCTTTTGCCCTACCCAGGTATGTGGGGAGTTTCTTGTCTTTTGGGAGCTCTGCGGTCTTCTGCCAGCGTTCAGTAGGTGTTCTGTAGGAGTTGTCCCACATGCAGATGTATTTCTGGTGTATTTGTAGGGAGGAAGGTGATCTCCACGTCTTACTCCTCCGCCATCTTGAAGGTCTCCCCCCACATTGTTCTTTTTGCCATTTATTGTAACATATTCATTCACAGGACTTGGGGATTAGAATGTAGATACTGGGCGGGGGGTGGGGATGGAGGGAGATTATTCTGCCTTCCATACCACCATATAGGTTTCCTCGTCATCTCCCTTTTATAAAGTTCTTACATATTACATCTAA
Organism: Delphinapterus leucas; assembly: GCF_059928025.1. NCBI lineage: Eukaryota > Metazoa > Chordata > Mammalia > Artiodactyla > Monodontidae > Delphinapterus > Delphinapterus leucas. The sequence continues at coordinate 48,396,276 of NC_143130.1, read as the reverse complement.
ATACATTGAAAATTCCCATCAGACAATGTTTTACTTTGATTAAAATGATGAACCACTCTTTTAATAATTCAAGAAGAGAAGATTTTGTTATATTTACCATTTCCTGAGTGTACATTTCTTTGGATTTATGTTGTCTGGGATTAGCTTAGCTTCTGGAATTTATAGGTTCATCTCTTTTGCCAACCTTGGAACGTTTTCAGCTATTATTATTTCTTGGAATGTTTTTTAGCAACACACTCTTCTTTCCTTCTGAGCCTCCAATCATACAAACATTATGCCTTTTTGTTATCCTCCAATAGTTCAAGGGTCTCTTCAATATTTTTCCTCTCCTTTATTAACAATGGATAATTTCTACTGACTTATTTTCAAGTTTGCTGATTCTTTCCTCTGTCACCTCCATTCTATTCCTGAATCCATACAGCGAGGGTTTTTTTCCTTTTTGGTGTGGGGGGTGCAGGGTAGAGAGGCTACTGTATTTTTTAATTCTAAAATTTCCATTTGGTTTACTTCATATTTCCTATTTCTTTACTGATTACTTCCTATTTTAACTTTTATTTCAGGATTTAAGATTATTCATTCGAGCACTTTTACAATAGTTGCTTTAAAGTTATCTTTTCTTTGTCATCTGTTGTCTTTTCCCATGTGATCTGAGATTTTTGTAGTACTTCATATGCCCATATGGAACGCGCCTTGTTTAAAGCTATGGTGAATGTTGATATTTTTTTATCAGGCACTTGATTTGGTTAGCTTCTGGCCACTAATTCCAACCCACCTCTATGGGCTGTAGTTGCAATATCAGTTCCATTTTCAAAAGCTATGTAGGGCCATTCAGATTTACACTGGGTGTGCACCACGTAGAGATCAGCCTGGGACTCGGGTGGCATTCTATTCATTAATTCCATCCTCAAAGCCCTTGGTATGCTAATAAGGATGAGATCCAAGCATTTGCAGATTATAGTGAGTCTAGGAGTTCACAGGTTCGTGGGTTTATTTCCAAAGCCCCTCCTTCTCACCTGTCTCCGCTGATACTTTCTGGTACCCTGGAACATCCCTTGTCACTCCTCCAATCAGCAACAACCCACTTCTATGACTGCACCAGAGTAGCAGGAGGATCGAGAGGGGGTGGGGGGAAACAAGCAATGGTTTAGCCCTGCCTTTCATAACTATAGCTTTACCAGATAGACAGGATGTTCCCTTAACTCATTGGCTCCTGCAGTTTCCCACTGCCAGCTGTTTCTGCTGCTACTGCCTCTTGCCACAAGATTGCCAGGGAACTGGGGCATGACAAAACCAAGAAACAGGAGACAAAAAGGATGGGAGTATTCTCCCTTCTCTCAGAGCTTTAGGGCTTCCCTTTTCTACTCCTTGAGCCAGAACTAGAAGTGTCTCCTGGATTTCCATCTGTGTTCCAATACTGACTTCAGGATTTTGGACTGCACTGAATTCAAGCTGTGGGATTAGCAGAGAAAAAAACTGTAAGCCCATGTCTAGTTCAGTGGTATTTCATTCTAGTATTCTTCCTTATTCTACATGCTGATATTTACTTTTCAAAGAACTCAACTAGCTTCAACTGGCATTTTATCCAGTTTCATGTTTGTATTCATTGGGGAAAAAAGGTTGGAGTGGTTTTATTCAATTTTACCTGGAACCAGAATTCTTTTAGTAAGTTTTGCAAAAGCATTTTAACCAATTTCCCCAAGTGTGCAATGCCAAGTGTACAGAACTACAAACATATAAACACAAAAGACATGTGCCCAGGAGAAAAAACGTAATCTTAAGGGTGTACATAAAGCTAATACACTGTTAGATTGTGGTCTCTTTGATGCTTGAAAACGTCATCCCTCCAATTCACAATGCATTCTTCAGAATAAAGGAAACTTACAAATCTAAGGTTTGAAGAAAATGACAGTGAGGTAAATCCAACTAAGTATTAAAATATACTGAGTTTTCTTCATCTCAAAGGATACTTAAAAACAAACAAACATATCTGTTCCATTTTCTACAATGACAAAAGTTCATAGGTTATTGTCATAAACACCCAAAGGGCCACAAGTTAAAATATAACCCACGCTCTGCAAACCATCAGCACTAGAAGCAGAACCTCTTCGTAAAACAACCTACCTATGCTACCCTACCGGTTAAATTTCAGCTTTCATTTATTGAACAAAAATAAGTATTCAGTTTCTTCAAACTACGAAAAGCAGGACAAGGTCTTTACAGGAAACAGCCCCAAGCCAAGGAGACGAATGGAAGCTTCATTTATTATGGTTTTAACCCAGACATCCTCCCCAGCTGGCTGGTAGCAACTGGCCAAATGGGAAAAGAACGAACCTTTTAAATTTCAGCTCAGAAGTTTCTGATTGAACCTGGACCACAACCCCTATCTGAATGAGAAACTCAAGAAAGGAAAGAGGTTCTGAGAATGACAACAGCATAAGTTATCATTACGTGTATCAGGGCTATTCAGTAACATTAACTCAAATTGTGCTTCCCAAAGCTCTCCTTTAGTGTAAATGTGATGAAAAGGGTTTGTTTCCACAATCTAACTATCAATGCCAATGACAAAGCAGCAGGTAGTTATTATGAGTCAGAATGTGTCATTACTGAGACATCTTTTTAGTTAACCACAATATCTTTTTTCTTACCAGTAGAAAGAAAATTTCCTACCACATTCTCTTAAAATAGGGGGGAAGATATCTAAACTAAATTCAATGAAAGTGAAAATCTGATGGTGTAAGCTTATCTTATGGGAAAAGACAAAGGCAAATAAAATTCTAAAGAAGGATTATTCAGTATTCTGATAGAACAGAGTAAGAGTCTGTACACCTAGGTATATTTAATTGTGCTTGTAGCAGAAATAATCCCCCCCAACGCTTATCTAAAGGAGACTATCATTAGGGAAAGGTCTCTCGAGATCAGTTCCATATAAAGGACAGATGATTCTCTGCTTTTATAGTCAATTTGGTTTTTTTCTTCTAAAATACAGCCTCCCAATCTATCATCCAACTTGTTACTAAATTTGTGAGCCAACTGAGAGAAGGGAGATCATTCCATATACCAGACATCTATTAAAAAAATATATCATGGAGACAGAAATCCCTCCAAAATTAGGATCAACAAAAAGGACTAGATGCATTTTTCAGTCCCACTACATATGTTCTTGGAAAGAAACAAAATGTATTAATAGAGAAATAGATTCTGTCTCCTCTGGTTAATGCCATACCTGGCCACACTACTGGTCTCTTAAAAAATCTCATCTACAGAAAAAAAGAAACCTCAGAATTTCTTACCTCTTTATCAATCACTCCTAATTCATAGGCTGTGCTTGGAGAGGATTAGAGGAAAGGAGAGGAAAGGGCTAGGGTTTCTGAAGCATCAAACACGTGTACTTTCACTTTAATTCCATCTCTGACAGCATATCCACAGTTACCATCTTGCCCTGAAATGACCAGAATGAGTTTAATAAAAGGTATACATGATTCTTAAATGAGCCCTGAGTTAACATTCCATTCCAAAAGAATAAAGAAATTGCACAGAAAAGCATAAGTAGCTAGCTTTTAAAAGGCCTGTGTGCAAGGTTATTCCTTGGTTGGCATCTGGAAGGAACTTGGAGTTGGAAGGTTTCCCCCACCAAACTAAGTGACAAGAGCAGCTCACTGTTCCTAAACCATGTATGCAAACAATTTGTCTTATGCTAAACACCCACTTCCTTTCTAAGAGTCTGGAAATGAAATACACACTAGGCAGAGGGGGCCTATGTGACCAGTTCCCAGCACAAATCTACTTCAAAAATCTCTCTAATGAGCTTCCCTGGTAGACAACATTTCACAGGTGCTGTCACACCTCCCCACTAGAGGAATCAAGCCTGTCCTAAGTGACTCCACTGGGAGAGGACTCTTGGAAGCTAACATCTGGTTTCCTCCAGACCCTCCTATGCACTTTTCTCTTCATTGATTTTGCTGTGTATCCTTTCCTACAGGAAATCATAGCTAAGAGTATGACAAAATGCTGAGTCCTTCTAGAGAATCACCTGAACTGAGGGCAGTCTTAGGAATCCTTGACACAGAAATGTTAATAAAGAACTCAATGCTTTAACATAAGTTGCCGAAATGGACAGATTTGGAAGAAACAAAATATTCTAAATGATTCTGATTCATTCCTTAGTAAGAGTAACTGAAAGAAAACAAACCAGATTTAAAAAAAAAAAAAAAAAGACTAAGAAGAAAGAATAAGTGAAATCTCATTATAGCATTAAAATTTTTTTAATATAAAAAGACAGGCAGCTCAACTTAACAATAAACAGATGGGTCTGCAAGGAGGGTAGGAAGGAAATGAGATGAAAAATGGTCAATTAAATCAGTGGTATTCTATGGGCCAGGCTTAACTGTAGGTGGTGTCTGCCCATCCAGAAACATTCAAGTGGAACCAGAAACACAACAGCTAAGAAGGAATAACTCAACTTCAGGGGGCAGGTGGTGCTCTGGCAGAAAAAGCTAGGCCAGTTTGGTGTTGAACATCCTGAAAGACAACTCAGTGTTAACAGGGAACACAGAGACCATGCAGGCCTTGGTCCTTCCAAGGGTTTCTACCATCTGTCTTTAATCAAAGTATCTCTGTCTAGAGTTCTGGCAGGGATGGATGGCCTAAGTAACATTCTGTAATTTGGGGATTTACCTTTATCCTATGAGAAGTGGGAGAAAGAGTGGAGAGAAGGATACAATGATTACTAGGTACTCATCATTTCTGGAAGCTACAGAATTCTCTATAGTCAGTGTGAACACTGACTCTCAGATTTCATAAATGTAAATTTCTTCAGCACTCTTTTTCACTTTAATTGCACTTAGAGAAGTTAAGTCAACTTAATAAGCTAAGAAGTAGCTCACCACCATGTCACGTACCAGTCCCTCCTCATTTGATGTCTCTTGTTTTATTGTCATATTCTTTGTTAGGATCCAGTGAGATCATATCCATCAAACTGCTCTGCAAATGTTAAATAAACACTAAATAAGTGGGTTTTAACATTATAACTCCTACACTGAGGTCTTCTCTAATCTTTCCTGACTTTTCTTGATCTAAAGAGTTTATTTCATTGATTGGTCTGTTTATTTACTGTTTTATTGATTTCACCCTGACATTGCTTATATACCTTAGTTCATAATCATTTTTAGATCTCTGGACCTAGTAACTCCACTCAAAGTTTCTCAACCTTGGTTATGTATTCCTACTTCCACTCTTGTTATTTTATTACACTTAGTTTTCTTTGGTTACTTTCTTTAAAAAATTAGCCCTATGAAGATATATAGAAAATTTTATAACACACAGGTACTGGTATAATAAAAACTTAACGGCAATTACATTTCCTGTGTGCTTCTTTCTGACTTTCCCATCATGCCCTGACAGAAGTAACCACTATTCTAAAATTATATTTATCACATGCAGTTATTTTGTAAGATGTCATTCAGGGATATATAATACCATACTATTTTTCATAATTATAAACTTTATTTATCGTGAGATGTATATAAGTGATATATTACCCCATGCTCTTATTTTTGTTTTACAGTAATGCAAAATTATTTTATCATGTCAACTCAGAGGTACCTGAGGGAAACAATAATCTTCCTCTATCCTTTTTTTAAATTTTTAAAATATTTCATACAATTTTTGAAGGTTACTTTCCATTTACAGTTATTACAAAATATTGGCTATATTCTCCATGTTGTATAATACATCCTTGAGCTATGCTTTTATTACTTTTTTATAAATTTATTTATTTATTTATTTGTTGGCTGCATTGGGCCTTCACTGCTGCAAGCGGGCTTTCTCTAGTTGTGGTGAGCAGGGGCTACTCTTCGTTGCAGCGCGCAGGCTTCTCATTGTGGTGGCTTCTCTTTGTTGCAGAGCACAGGCTCTAGGTGCGCGGGCTTCAGTAGCTGCAGCACACGGGCTCAGCAGTTGTGGCTCATGGGCTCTAGAGTGCAGGCTCAGTAGTTGTGGCGCACGGGCTTAGTTGCTCTGCGGCATGTGGGATTTTCCCGGACCAGGGCTCAAACCTACATTGGTAGGCGGATTCTTAACCACTGTACCACCAGGGAAGTCCAAGCTTTTAAATCAACATCTCCTTCAAGAATTTTATCCACAATGATAAATGTAGCTTTATTAACCTCATTTTAACAGTCATATCCTATTTCCATTGTCAGAAGATGCTACATTGTACTTAATTTCCCTGCAGATGGATACTTAAGATGCTTACTATATTTTACAACTACAGAGTTACACAAAGCTCTAAGGAAGATTCTTAGATGTGTCTTCTGATGCATAAGTCAATTTCTCCCAGAGTTTTCAATCAGCCATGGACTGCCCCACTAGAAGTGATTAGAAATGTTTGAAGAATGTTTGGATGTTTGAATGACCATGATATAGGGGGCATGACTCACACACAGTGGGATATGAATGATAGCCCAGAAGAGAGGTTTACTCTGCCCAAATTACCAGTAAGGTCCCAATAAGAAACACTGTATCTCAGAGTTGAATTGTTGGTTTGCAGGTTGTATGTATCCTAAAGTTGACTCATGAGGTGTTGCCAAACTGCTCTTCAAAGTAGGTATATTAATTAATACACCCAACGTCAGCCAATAATTTCCTACTGTGCAACATCTTTGCCTGCACCTAGTATTGCAAGATTTTTTACCATTTGCCAATCTGAAATTGTGAAAGGGGATCCATTATTCTCTTAGGATGATAGCTTTGGAGTTTTTCTTATTTATTTGAAATGGTACTTTAAACATTCTAATAATAATGCTTTCTTAGTATCTTTTGTTACAAAACTTTTCACCCAATATCTAGCCTTTTTTAAAAGAAAAATAACTTTATTATTACAGTACCAAGATTCACATGTATAAAAAAACCTGGTGAGCTGAATTTATAAATACTTTTCTTTGCAGGTTGTGTTTTTGTGTGTGGCATATATCTACGGGGTATGGTTTTAAAACCCTCAAGGTCACACATACATTCTCATATAACTTCTGGGAAAAGCTCTAAAGTTTTGCTTTTCACAATCTTTATCCTGAATTGTTTGCTTATGGTTTAAGGTGGGGATGATATTTTATTTTTTATCCATATGGATAATCAAACTTCAAAGCATCTTTTATTGAAAAGACCTATCCTAACGCCCAGTGACCTACAAGTCCATCTCTATCAGGTATATAATTTCCATAAATAAGGTCTCTACCTGTTTATCTATGTCTGTGCCAATATCTCATAATAATTAATTCCTATAGGTTTGTAGTAAGTCTTGATATCTATTTGGGTAAGCCCCCCAACTTGTTGTAGTCCTTCAGATCAATTTCTTTTCTTCTTTGTTCTTCCATGTAAATTTTAGAATCCATTTGTCTAATATCGCCACCCCCAAATAAAAGCAGTGGAGATTTTGATTGGCAATTTTTTTTTACAAATTAATCTAAGAACAGCTTCATGATATCATTCTCTTCCTAGCCATGAATATGGTTACTTTCTATATATCTTTTTTTTGTAATAGACTTTAATCTTTAGAGAAATTTTAGTATACAGAGTAACTGCAAAAGTACAGAGTTCCCTCCTATCTCCTCTTCCTCCCTATACACAGTATCCCCAATTGTTAGGATGTACCATTAATGTGGTTACAATGGACAGACCATTACTGACACATTATTATTAGCTAAAGTCCATAATTTACCTTAGCATTCACTTTTGTGTTGTATAGTTCTATGAGCTTGGACAAATGTATAATGTCATGTGCCTGCCATCACACTATCATACAGAATTGTCTCAACTATTCTAAAAATCCCCTGTGTTCCACCTACCCATTCTTCCCTCCCCTCTCCTCCCCAACCCTGGCAATCATTGATCTTTTCATTATCCCTAGCTTTTCCAGAATGTCATATAGTTGGAAATACACTTTACATAGCCTTCTCAGACTGGCTTCTTTTTTTTTTCAGTGTGATTTGTTTTTTTATTTTTATTTATTTATTTTTTTAACATCTTTATTGGAGTATAATTGCTTTACAATGGTGTGTTAGGTTCTGCTTTATAACAAAGTGAATCAGTTACACATATACATATATCCCCATATCTCTTCCCTCTTGCGTCTCCCTCCCTCCCACCCTCCCTATCCCACCCCTCTAGGTGGTCACAAAGAACCGAGCTATCTCCCTGTGCTATGCGGCTGCTTCCCACTAGCTATCTATTTTACATTTGGTAGTGTATATATGTCCATGCCACTCTCTCACTTTGTCCCAGCTTCCCCTTCCCCTTCCCCATATCCTCAAGTCCATTCTCTAGTAGGTCTGCGTCTTTATTCCCATCTTGCCCTTAAGTTCTTCATGACCATTTCTTTTTCCTTAGATTCCATATATATGTGTTAGCATACGGTATTTGTTTTTCTCTTTCTGAATTACTTCACTCTGTATGACAGATGCAAGGTCCATCCACCTCACTACAAATAACTCAATTTCGTTTCTTTTTATGGCTGAGTAAATACTCCATTGTATATATGTGCCACATCTTCTTTATCCATTCATCTGTTGGTAGACACTTAGGTTGCTTCCATGTCCTGGCTACTGTAAACAGAGCTGCAATGAACATTGTGGTACATGACTCTTTTTGAATTATGGTTTTCTCAGGGTATATGTCCAGTAGTGGGATTGCTGGGTCGTATGGTAGTTCTATTTTTAATTTTTTAAGGAACCTCCATATTATTCTCCATAGTGGCTGTATCAATTTACATTCCCACCAACAGTGCAAGAGGGTTCCCTTTTCTCCACACCCTCTCCTGCATTTATTGTTTGTAGATTTTTTGATGATGGCCATTCTAGCTGGTGTGAGATGATATCTCATTGTAGTTTTGATTTTCATTTCTCTAATAATTAGTGATGTTGAGCAGTTTTCATGTGCTTCTTGGCCATCTCTATGTCTTCTTTGGAGAAATGTCTATTTAGGTCTTCTGCCCATTTTTGGATTGAGTTGTTTGTTTTTTAAATATTGAGCTGCATGAGCTGCTTATATATTTTGGAGATTAATCCTTTGTCTGTTGCTTCATTTGCAATGATTTTCTCCCATTCTGAGGGCTGTCTTTTCGTCTTGTTTATCGTTTCCTTTGCTGTGCAAAAGATTTTAAGTTTCATTAGGTCCCATTTGTTTATTTTTGTTTTTATTTCCATTTCTCTAGGAGGGGTGTCAAAAAGGATCTTGCTGTGGTTTATTTCAAAGAGTGTTCTTCTTATGTTTTCCTCTAAGAGTTTTATAGTGTCTGGCCTTACATTTAGGTCTTTAATCCATTTTGAGTTTATTTTTGTGTATGGTGTTAGGGAGTGTTCTAATTTCATTCTTTTACATGTAGCTGTACAGTTTTCCCAACACCACTATTGAAGAGGCTGTTTTTTCTCCACTGTATATTCTTGCCTCCTTTATCAAAGATAAGGTGACCATATGTGTGTGGGTTTATCTCTGGGCTTTCTATCCTGTTCCATTGATCTATATTTCTGTTTCTGTGCCAGTACCATACTGTCAGACTGGCTTCTTGCACTTCTGCATTTAAGTTTCCTCCATGCCTTTTGTGGCTTGATAGACAGCTCATTTATTTTTATTGCTGAATAATACTCCATTGTGTGGATATACCACAGTTTGTTTATCCACTCAACTATTGAAGAACATCTTGGTTGCTTCCAATTTTTGGCAATTATGGCTATAAACATCTCTCTGAGGTTTTTGCACAGGCATAAGTATTCAACTCATTTAGGTAAATACCAGGGAGCAAGATCACTGAATCGTGTGGTATCTATACAACTTTAAACAGTCTTTAGTAATCATCAGTTACATTGTTTAAACTTTCATAATAAGCATGTTGCCTGTATTTTGCTAAATCAATTGCTAGGTAACTCATAGTTTTGAAGTTATTGACATTATTATTATATTTTCATTATGAGCTGCTGTATATAGAAAATTAAGTCAATTGTTTTTATATTGTTTTATATTGTTATAAATGGATTCTAATTCCAACCACCTTGTTGAGGTCATTTATTAACTCTAATAATGTGTCTGTAAATTATAATTAATTCTGGTTTTCAGTTTAAGCCACGAAATTAGTTTCAAATGATGAAAATTTTGACTCACCTTTTCTAAAATAACTATTTTTCCTTCCTGCACTGACCAGGGTTTCCAATTCAATATGTAATAGTCTACTGGTAATATGCTTTATCTCTTATTTTCTTGATCAGTCTTACAAGGGGCTTATTAGTTTTTTAATCTTTCTAAAACTAACTTTTCCTTTATTGATTTATTGATTTCTGTTCTTAATTTTATTCTTTCCTTCTTCCTATACCCTCTGGGTTTAAGTTTCTTTTCTTCATATAAATTCTTGGTATGGAAAATTAGATACTGATTTTCAGACTGTACTCTTATTTAAGCATTTGTTATAAAGTTACCTTTAAGCACTGAGTTAGCTGCATCCCATGAGTATTATGTCAAATTATCATTACCATTTAATGCAAAATACTTCCTAATTTCTATATTAAGCTCTTCTATGATACATAGGTTTTTCTAGAGGTACAGTGCTTAATTTCTTTAAAAAATGAGATTGTCTAGTTATCTTTATGTTACTGATTTCTAAGCCTAATTCCTAATGATTAAATCAGAAAGAAAATCCTGATGTTTTCATTCCTCTACAATTGAGGGCTTTCTTTATGGCCCAGCTTACACAGTCAGTTCTGCAGTTCCGGGTTCTATATATGTCAATCAGTTGAAGCTGTTTGTGTTGTCTAGAGCTGTCTTCTCACTTTTTTGCCTTCTTGTTCTATTAATAGAGAGAAGCGGGCAGGTATTGAGAAACCGTAATGATGTTGAGTTGACAGGACTCAATAAAGGGGATAAGAAAGAGGAGATGTCGGGATTGAGTCCAGCCCAATTAAAGTGTACTAGAGCCATTCGCTCAAAAGTCCAGATTTTGAAGGGAAATCCGGAGCTCAGTCTTGGCTTCTTTGTGTTTGAGAAGTTCAGCTGGAGAAGCCAAGTTGTCATCTGGGCACAGGATTGTGGAGCTAAGAGAGAGGCCAGGTCTAGAGACAGACTTTGCAGATTGACGTTCCGATAACTGGGAGCATAGCAGTGGATAAGATTGACAAGAAGAGTACAAAATGGAAAAATGGAACGAGCCTTAAGCAACTCCAGCACTTAATCTGTTAGAGCAGGATAAGCTTGCAAAGGAGACTAAAATGACATAGCCAGAGAGGAAACAAATAGTGTGGCGTTACCTTATGACAAATAGAACCCGCAACAGAGAAGACAAAGGAAGAATGTGTTACAGAGGAAGTGGTTAAGAGCATCAAGTGCTGCTTGCAGGCAAGTTAACATCAGTCCTAAAAGCATCCATGTGGCGCAAGAGAGATTACTGGTAATCTTGGTATGACATGTGTTGGTGGCAGGAGGGGGAAAGTTCAGAAGGAAGTGGGAAAGGAAGAAAAGGAGGCAACAGATTAACTGATTTTCAAAAAATTGGGCTGAAGGAGAAGAGGGGTATAGGTCAAGTTGAGAGACTTGATCATACCTAGAGGTAAATCAATGTAATACTCATGCTAAAGGTACATGTTTCTCTGGCTACGGCACTCCATGAATATTTACTTGCTGACTGAATTGCTCCCCACCACTTGCCAAAACACACACATACACACACACACACACACACACACACACACTCACTCTTCCTTGATTCCCTTATCAGAATATTTATTATCTGTCATGCAGCCATAGACCCCAGTTTTGAAAATCAAGCACTATCCAACAAATAATTTCATGAGTTTTAACAATACACACTGGGTATAAGAGAAGGTAATTCATATTTTCACAAAACCTATCAGAGAAATATTTGGACCTATCAACGGCAAGAAGGAAATTTTACATGCAAATACCTATCTTTTAAATAAGCATCTTGCACAGTTTATCATTCCCCTAATCCCAAAACATAAAGCCAATGTTTGTTTGTTTTTTTAATAACGTAACCCTTAAAAGCATTTCCCAAGTCCATGTCTATATCAACAGAAGCAGCAAATATCTATCATCTAGCCAGAGAACAATTATACCTCCTCCAAGCAGATAAGAAAACTCAATCATTCTAATATGCTATGGATAATATTATTGATGACCTCTAGATTCATCAGTGAACAAAGCAAGAGTCCTTGCTTTCATGAAATGTATGCTCTAGGTACTTCCCTGGTGGTCCAGGGGTTAAGACTTCACCTTCCAATGCAGGGGGTGCGGGTTCGATCCCTGGTCAGGGAGCTAAGATCCCACATGCCTCGCAGCCAAAAAAACAAAACATAAAACAGAAGCGATACTGTAACAAATTCAGTAAAGACTTTATAAAAAATGGTCCACATCAAGAAAATCTTGAAAAAAAATGTTCTACTTGAAAGAGATAGACAATGAGAAAAAAAATATTTGGTATGTTGGGTGATGGTAAGGGAAAGAACAAAAGCTGAAGGGAATGGGTGGCTGCTGAGAGCCAGGCTGCCATTTTTTATATCTTATATCAGGAAAGCCTCCTTCAGATAAAGTGAGCAGAGAACAAAAGGAAGGAAGTGAGGCAGGAGTGCCAAGTGGATGCATGTAGAGGAAGAGCCTTCCACACAGAAGAAAGAACAAGTGCAGAAGGTCCAGAGACAGGCTGATCTCTAGGGGAGATGGAGAAACAGACAGAAGGCCAGAGTGTGACTGGAGCAGAGGCAGGAAGGAGAACTGCAGGAGATGAGTTCAGAGGGGAGTAGGTCAGACCAGGCCAAGTCCTTGTAGGTCACTGTCAGGATCCTGGGTTTTACACTGAGTAGGCTGGAAAGCCACTCGTGCTAATGATGCCTTGCTACTTCCTACTATGTATCTGGTCCCGTGTTCACTGCTTTACTTCCATCATCAGCGATGTTCACAATGATCTTATACAATATGCACTTTTACTCCAACTTTACAGGTGAGGAAAATGCAACTTGTTCAGGTCCACAGTGCTGGGAACTGAAACACAGGGTCATCTAGTTCAGCACTGCTCAGTGGCAGGGGGGATATTACTAGCATTTGGAGCAGGACAATTCTTCATTGTATGGGACTGTTCTACATATTGTAGGATAGCAGTTATCAATGCCATACCTCACCTTCAAATGCCAGCAATGCAATGTCCCCTCATCCTCCTGACAATCAGAAACATCATACATATTTTCAAAAGCCCTCAGCAGGCACACTACCCCCACTAGCTGGAACCACTAGTACAGTCCCTGCCCACCCTCCCTTGTTTTACCCTGCTAGCAGAAAGCGGGTGATTGGAACAAAATCTGTAAGAAAAAGGGATACATGAGTAAAACACTTTAAAGTTGAACCATCTTCTCTGTTGAAACCATTTGTTTTGGGCATTCCCCCCCCTCTTATTTAAAACTCTGAAACAGCACTGTTAAATATCAGAGTTGGAATACAAATGTCTGGGACAGAGAATAACATAATATTCTTCAGAATATTGAGAGCTGAGCCTTCAAGTCCTTGGAATAATAAAAATGTGCCTGTGGGCTTGGGAGTAAAATGGGCTCTTTGGAAAACACTCAGGTGAGATTTTCTTTGGAACTATATATATATGAAAATGTGCTTAGAGAAATAACTAACACGAAATACTAGGAAATTGTCCGCAGAATGCATGATCATACACATGTGAGCCTGATAAATTCAATCCTTATCAAAGTTGCTATATCCACTTGAGAGTACTTATATAAGAAACACCAAAAATCAATACTGAGACATCAGTTTTCAATAACTCTTTATAAAGCAGTCACTGAAAAGATTTGACCCAAGACACTCAAAGTTATAGGGATAAATCTGTATTATTACCTGTCTGAGATATTAATTATGCTTCCATTGGAATTTGATGAGAGCTTGAAAATTGGCAGAACTTGAAACCAAGCCCAAATCTTTATAATGAGATCACTGAAATGATATGACCCAAGACAACCAAAGTTGTAGGGATAAATCTATATTATTATCTGTCTAAAACATTAATTATGCTTACAACTGAATTTGAAGAGAGTTTGAAAATTGGCAGAATTTGAAACCAAGCCCAACCAAGCCTAACTGCTTCGACAGGAGGCATTTCAGTGGGCACTTCAGAAGTGACGAACTAAAAGAAGAAGGCATAGTGATGTAACTAATTTAATAAGCAATTAAAAAGTCCTTATACTAATAGCTTAAACAATAATATCAATAACAGGGTTCTGCCAATTGATCCCCAATTCAGAACTGAAAAGCTGGCAAATATGCTTTTCTTAAGTCCTAAAAAAACTACCCAGAATACCTTACATACCAAAAGATTATAAATTAGAGTCTTTTTAAAATAATAATTTTTTCAAGACTGACTCTACTCTTTCTTATCCCCTACAACTCAATCAACACAGAATGTTACCTGAGTGCCTGCTGGTTCTTATCCGAGTGGCAAGAAACCTGCCCACAAGAAGTTCATGATCTAACAGTAAGAGTTCAGCAGGGAGCAAAGTAGTGTGTAATGCATACTACAAATATGCAGAAATAGAACTGGGACAGTATTTAATGAGGTGTTAATCCTACAGTCTATACAAACGAAGGCAGTGAAGGGGAAAAGCAAGGTGGAAGACTCCCTCAAGAAAAAGAGAAGTGATAACAACAAATTAAAGAATTAAAAAGAGAAAAATGAACGTAAGACCATGCCCATACCATCACACTCAAAACTAAACCAACTATCTTCTAGAACAACCCAAAACAAACAAACAAACAAGCAAATGCAAAAAATGGACAACACAAAGTGCTGGCGAGGATGCTGAGCAACTGGAGCTTTCCCGTGTTGCTGATAGGAATGCAAACTGGTACAAACACTAAGGAAAACAGTTTGATAGTTTCCTATACAATTAAACATACACTTACCACATGGCCCAACAATCCCACTTATAGGTATTCACTCAACAGAAATTGAAACAGATGTCCATACAATGACCTGTACATGAGTTTATGGAAATTGTTTTCAGAATTATCAAAAACTTAACACAACCCAACTCTCCATAAACTAGTGAATGCATTTTAAAGATACGGTACATCCATACAATGGAACACTACTCAGCAATAAAAAGGAAGGAACTTTTTGTTTGTTTGTTTGTTTGTTTTTGTGGTACGCGGGCCTCTAACTGTTGTGGCCTCTCCTGTTGCGGAGCACAGGCTCCAGACGCGCAGGCACAGCGGCCATGGCTCACGGGCCCAGCCGCTCCGCGGCATGTGGGATCTTCCCAGACCGGGGCACGAACCCGTGTCCCCTGCATTGGCAGGTGGACTCTCAACCACTGCGTCACTAGGGAAGCTCAGGAAGGAACTTTTAATATACAAAACAACACAGATATCAATATAAAAGCATTATGTTAAGTGAAAGAAGCCAAACACAAAAGGCTATATACTGTATGATACCATCTTTTATGACCTTCTGGAAAAGGGAAACCTATGTGGACAGAAACAAGATCAGTGGTGGCTGGGGAAAAGGAGGGGATTAACTACAAGAGGACAAGGGAACTTTAGGGGTGATAAGAAACAGTCTATACCATGTTTGTGGTGGTGGTTGCACAACTGTTTCTCTCAAACTCAGACAACTGTTTACCTCCAAAGGGCAAATTTTAGTCTATGTATATTACACCTCAATAAAACTAATCATTAAAAAAAAAAAAATTGAACCAACTGGATTTTAACCACACTACAAGGCAGTTCTTTAAAACAAACCGAAATGATGCAATTCACCCGAGTACTTTCTGGTCCTTGCCAGTCCCGCCACTGTGGAGAGTCATATGTCACAATGTCACTCTTCCAATCTCACAAATCCCTCAAACACCACCAGCAGCCCTTTTTGCACTGTACTTCAAGAATGCCTTACATTGTTCTAAATGAGGAATTGCATTTACCTATTTCACTTTCTGATTTAGCTCATTTACTCCTTCCCTTTATAAGTTAATACTGGTAAGGTGGGTCTGACCCAAATGCCAGATGTCAGAAGAGAGAGTCTGATCTCTCAATACAGGATATTTCTTACTGGCCTCGTGCCTGTGCTGCTTCCCTTCCTACCTCTCACCTCCTCTTCTGCTCCTCACATTACACACAGCCACAGGCAGTGGTCTCCAAAGTTGAGTGTACGTATCTCAGCGTGGGCAGGAATTAAGTAACAGAACTTCTCTGTATAGTTATCTTTATTTTTAAACTGAGAAGAATTAACCATTGCTAAACTTTAATATACGGGTTGATTCACTCATTTGACAACATTTACTGAGCCACAAATTTGTGCCAAGAATGGATCAAAGTGCTGGCAACGCCACAATGAACAAAACAAAGTCCCTGAACTCAGGAAGTGTGCATCCTGAAGGAGGAGACAGATAAGAAATTATAATAATAAAAATACAAACAAACCAAAAAGTATACACATGCAATTCCCTTAGTGAAAGGTGCTAATAAAGTCAAGAAAGGGAAGAGAATGTGGTCCCCACACCTAATCCATATATCAGCCAATCACAAGCGATTTTGAGCTGCTCTGAGGGGAAAATGGAAATTTCACAGCACAGAGATCACAGGCCACAGGTTCTCAGGATCCCTCTGCTGCAAACTGAGAAACTCGTGTGTGTGTGTGTGTGTGTGTGTGTGTGTGTAAGTGCGCACGCATGCGCGCGCACCCACACAACTGGCTGAAGACATTTAAAGATGTTATCAAGTTTTACTGAAAAAGATCCTTGTAAAGAAACTATGGACTAAAGAGAATGCTGATAATTAAGCACAGGCAACAGTAATAGAGGGGTACTTAGACTCCTAAAATGAGCTTTTCAATAAAACCATTAAGTGATTATAAATGTTAAGGATTCTGTTTAATCACACTGCTCTTAGTAACAATAGCATTTAGTTCTCAATACATCAGATGAGAATAAAAGGGGTTTTTATATTTATAATATGTTTTAAGATGTTTATATACTGCTAATCCCATCTCTACCTCATCCCTCCTTTTTTAAACTTCTTTATGAAAGCATAATTTACATAACAGAAAAGTCACCCATTTTAAGTGTGTAACTGAATGAATAATATTTAGTGAATTTTCTGAGTTATGCAACTATCTCTACAATCTACTTTGAGAACAGTCGTCCTTCTTTTTCAACCTCTTCTTAATGCACATTATAATGTATAAATTACATGAGTTTTGAACTTCATATATGCAATCTACAGGTAAACAAATGCATACACAAGGGCATGCGTTTTTAAATATTTAATAATCAAGGGGCATGAACCAAAAGCATGGAGTATATGGCTTTAGGGCCCCAGCCACTGTGTCCTCCAAGTCCATGTGGCCCCATACACAAGCCACCCTAGACTCAGCCCCTTTATCTGCCTCTTATGCCTTCAGTATCTATACAGAACACCCAATGCCTTTTTCTGCACTAGAGCTGCATGTCTGTGATCCATGATAAAATCAGGGGAAGAGCAAACACAGCGCTCTTGTAGAGACAGGTGTTTTGGCAATCACATCATCAGAAGCAGGGATTCCACAGCAGAGTTAGCATCTCGGCGCTAGACCTGGAGATCTGAAATCAATGACATAACACCCAGCCTCCAAGATTCCAAGGTGAGAGAGAGACACGGGTACACACAAATGTATTACAAGTCACTGTAACTGGCATCTGAATACCAAGGGGTCCTATGAAGAACCAAGAAAGAAATTACTCAGTTCCGGAAATAGCTGTGCACTTCCTGAACAATTGCTTTTATGTAAAAGATAATGAGAATCAGCCCTTCCTTTTTGGGAACTGGTCAACTCAGGGCCAAATTGAGAGTTTCTCTCTCTCCCTAACCCAACAGTTTGTTGTAGCATCACCTCAGCTTCACCTTTTCACACTTTGGAACTTTTCACCTTAATTCTTCTCCTTAAATTCTTTTGGGGGGTGTTGTTTTTGTTGGTGGTGCATCATCAAATCCTTAAGAAAAGTGAAAAGGCGAGTTGAGTATGGATAACTGGGTGGATTGATAGTTTACATGTGAGCGCTTACGCACCAACTCCTGTCTTAAATATCTCATATATATTAGATATCATATAATACGTTACTATAACCATTTTATAGAGAAGAAAAGAATGTGCAAAAAAGCTGAGGAGCCCTGCCCGAGGGCAGGCAGGTAGTAAGTGATAGAGCCAAAATTTGAACCCAGGACATGGGAATGCACAGCCTACTTTCTTCGTCACCACACTCTTAATGTCTCCCAACTCAGAGACTAGGACAGGATGGGGAAGCTAACTGCAGGGTCATAGCAGGCCAAAGGCAATTCACTCGTGCAAGTGGAGGCAGGGACTGTGACCCAGAAGAGGTGAGGAACATCTAACAGGTCTCAAGTGTTAGCATCAGGTAGAGAATCCAGCCCTTCCCAGTAGGAAACCTTAGCTCTACTCACTTCTACCAGATCCAGCTCTTGGGAAGGAACAGTTTAACTACTCAACTTGTCATTCAAGGCATACATGGGGCCTCAATATTACTTTATTCTAACTACAGTTGAGCCTCATTATTCATGAATTTTGTATTTGTGAATTCGCCTACTCAATAAAATGTATTTGTAACCCCAGCAGCACTTTCCAGGTCCATTCATGGACCTGCCACAGGGTGACAAAAAATTGGAGTTGCCCAATGCACGCATTCCCAGTTGCGGTCAAACAAGGTGAGGTTCTCGCTTCCTGTCTCAGATCTCATACCGTAAACAAATAACCATTTTGTGGTTCACTGAGTGCCACTTTTTCGCATTTTTTGCTTTTTCATGGCCATCCTGCTGTTTATAATGGCCCCAGACACAGTGTTGCAGTGCAGTCTAATGTCCCTAAGCCCAAGCAGGCTATGCTGTGCCTTGTGGAGAAAATATCTGTGGGAGATAAGCTTTGTTCAGGCATGAGTTACAGAGCTGTTGGCTGTGAGTTCAATGTTAATGAGTCAATAATATATATTAAATAAGGTGTCTTTAAACAGAAACACATATAAAACAAGGTTATGTATTAATAGGTCGACAAAATGTGACCAGAAGCTTACAGGAACCTATTCCTGTATTTCCCTTATGAGTAATGACCCATTATTCACTAACTGAGTGATCATGGTGACTTTCTAAAAGATAACTATAGTGAATAATGAGAATCAACTCTATGTCTCTTTGGATAGGCATTTTGTCCAGTCAGTTAATCAGCCAAAAACCCAAGTGCATAATGTGTCCTGTCTTGCTTAGAAAACAGGTTTATGGACACAAAGATTTAAGTCAAGAGTCTGTTTTGTACTATAAAGAAGAAATAATAATCTGTTTTTCCACAGAGGACTTATATGCCCAACTTATTTTGCAACTAAAGTAATCGAACACAAATCTTTTAAAATACACTTTGAGAAGCAATAAATATATTCACTGCATATTAAATGGAACCTATAAACACTGCAGCTATGACTTACATAAATCTTGTAGCCATTGTTGAATTTGTTTTCACAATTAAAGTTAAAATTAAGAGCGAGTTTATAGACCATTGATCTTGACAAATGATGCTAGGCCAATATGTTTCCAGCAATGTCCTAGTCATCTCCCAAAAGAAACAGTTCATATTATAAGTTGCTATAAAACTGACTACGGAATACAATAACTAAAACACACACACACTGCACAAATTAAAACCACAATCCTCAAATAAATCTTTGCAAAGGAAGCTCAGCTAGCAAACACTACATATATTAAAGGGTACCATGAAATAACGTAATGATAACTGCATAATAAGAATACTGTAAAGTTTCAATACTGGTACTTAATAACACTAAAATAGTTTATGTGACTTTAAGCATAATTTATTTTTTATCTTTTAAAATAAGCTAAATTACTCTGAATAAAAGAATATAGATTATATTGCCTGAATAAAATGTATAATGACAGTAATTAGAGGGGAAGAATATAAATCATTAACTTATTAATTTCCCAAAAGTAATGAAGTATCTGTCTAATCAGATTGACATATACAAGAAGTTATGAAATAAATATTGTTTCCTATTCAACAAAGTTTTATAACCTCATATAGATGACAGTCTTAATGGGATGTTCCATCCAAAGTTATGCATAATGGGAAACACATTTATCACTAGTTTTAAACTATGGCATGAAATCATTCCAAAAAGACTTAAATACCAGTCAAGCAGGAACTTTATTTAATAGCCTAGTATATGGTTAGAAAAACTATTCCTTTTATTAACATAACCTAACTAATACTATCTATGTCCACTAATAGAGACACTATTTGGAATATCAAAATAATCAACTTCATATGCCGGGATTTCACAAGGTCGGACCTCAGTGCAAATATCTCACGGTGGGGTGGAGGGGAGTAACAACAGTTTCTGAGAATGTACTATGTTCCTGGTACTCAGAACGTGTCACAAACTTAATTTATAGAATACTCATAAAAATCCTGCAGAGATTATGAATAATCATTCAAATCTCTACTTTACAGATTAACTTGCCCTGAGTCAACAGTGTTGCTTTTGGTGGCAGAGTTGTCACTAAAACCCACAGCTGCCTAGCTCAGGATCCATGTGCTTTGTACTCTGCCAGGCCGTTTTACCAGTCAAGTAATAAAGTAGTCAACTAAATTAACAGTTTGAAATTGGAATGAAATACAGGGTTTTCTGAGCCTCTGCCTCTCTTCCCAAGCCTCTCTCCTCTGCAAACCCTATTCTACACCCCCAGAGCAATGGTCTTACCAAAGTAGAGATAGAATCCCCTGAAATGGCTCCTGCACTGCCTGTAGGAAAAAGTTCACAGTCCCTCATGTGGCATTTGAAACCCCATTGCATATCTGGCTACAACCTGTATGCCCAGCCATTCCACCTGTGCTGAGGGGTGA
This sequence comes from Delphinapterus leucas, assembly GCF_059928025.1. Lineage (NCBI taxonomy): Eukaryota > Metazoa > Chordata > Mammalia > Artiodactyla > Monodontidae > Delphinapterus > Delphinapterus leucas. The sequence continues at coordinate 48,375,332 of NC_143130.1, read as the reverse complement.
GAGAAGATGAGGGCCCAGTAAGAAAAGAAGGACTGGAATGGTCAGCCTAAAAGCAGCCTGTCAAGGGGGGCTCCACCCTATGATCAAGAGATGAGGAGATCGGGCTTCCCTGGTGGCGCAGTGGTTGAGAGTCCGCCTACCGATGCAGGGGACACGGGTTCGTGCCCCGGTCCGGGAAGATCCCACATGCTGCGGAGTGGCTGGGCCCGTGAGCCATGGCCGCTGAGCCCACGCGTCCGGAGCCTGTGCTGCGCAACGGGAGAGGCCACAACAGTGAGAGGCCCGCGTACCGCAAAAAAAAAAAAAAAAAAAAAAAAAAAAAAAAAAAGACGAGGAGATGATGCCAACAGCTGAAGAGCAGGAACGCTGCAGGAACGCTGGGTGGACCTTGTCTCAGTGGGCAGCCTGCAGCCTGAGGAAGGAATGACAAAGAGATGCTGGAGCATTCTCAAATTGAATACACCATGCTGGAGGAGCCCCATTGGATTCTGAGTTGAGAGGAATTTTGCTTAGCCTTTTTATCTCCACTGAGATGCTCAGTGACCAGAATCCCCAGGAAAGGTCCAGCAAGGTTCTGAGGGTAGAGGAAACAGAGATAATGAGGGTAGAAGCAGGGCTGACATAAGTAGGACAGTCTTAGAGGCAGGGGTAGAGTCTTTTCATATATTCCTGAGATAAGGCAAATGATCCAGCTGGTAACTAGCAAAAGGGGGATGGGAGGTTGAGAAAGATAAAGAACAGTGAGGTGAAAGGCTCCTCAACAAATGTATGGGATCTGGAAAGGGCAATTATCTGGCAGTGAGGAGGGTATTACAGGTTAGACTGGAGTCATCTACTGTTCAATCCTATCATCATAAGGCAGAAATGACCATATTGGCACAAGTGAGCAAATCAGCGCAGGTACACTCTTTTCCATGGCAGAGATTTGAGTAAAGCCTTTTCAAGTAATCAAGACCCTCAGAATGGAGATATCCTTTAAAAGAATGGTCTTACAGCAAGAACCTGAACAGCAGGGCGATTTAGGCTTCAAAGAAGCAAGAGCAGCACATTCCCACATTCCTTATATGAAACTCTTGGGCCAGGTTTGTCTCGGAATATAGAACTTAAAATTTTAGAAAGTGTTGTGTATTATGTAACAACCTAAATGGTATGTGAGTCAGCATCCCATAATCACACATAAGATTCACACTAAATGACACAGAGACCAAACAGCCTCCTAAGAGTTCAGGTCAGAATTTGGAACCAAATAAAATTTTTTTAAAACTTTCCATTTCCAAAAAAATCGTTCCGTTTTCAAGAGGCATAAAGCAGCAGTAACAGCTGCAGGAATAGAACAAAAACCAGAAATAGACGTGGAACATGAACTTCTGCATCCTGATCACCACCCCACACCAGGCACCCTATGCACTCTAACATGTTATGAAGAATGAAGAATGCAGTGAGTTTAGCAGATGACTTTCAGGACCATTGGCAGATTACTCTCTCTCCAGCCTCCCTGTGCAGAGTCTGAGCACCTTTTCATGGTGCATTTTCACGGAGATCCTGCAAACCCATGAGGCTCAGGGAGGCAGTCCCCAGGATGCACTGAGCCTGCCCCATGGAGGGACCAGAACAGCCATGGGATGTGCACAGAAAACACTGGGACTTCCATTCAGACTGATCTAATGTGTCCTTTTAATTTCTATTTTTGTGAATGTTTAATCATACATGTACTATCAATACCACAGCACATGTACATAATTTGTAAGTAAACATTGGGTGTGCCTGCTCAAAAAGTATCCACTAATAGGATGTCTGATCAAAAGAGCATGCAGAGAACATTTCTAGAGCACCTGGACAGTGAGATCCTTTAATCTGCTGGGGAAAAAAAAAAAAAAAAAAAGCCTGTAATACTAAGAAAAGAATTTGTTTTTCCCCTTTAGGCAATGACTATTTTCAGAACTGTGTCTCTTCTCTCAGAAAAATGTATCAGGTAACAATGTAATACAAACCAGACAAGCTTAAATAGGCAAGGTGCTTGTTTTGAAAGAAAACATCCAAGTGTGATTTAAACAGGGTTTTCAGTAAACACTGCTGCCACCTCTGCTAAAGGGTGTTTCTCTTGGGGAATTTTAATTTCAACAAATGATCTCATTTGTCTCAAGTTTACCCTAACATTTACAGACTACACTATACACTGCTTCCTGTTGCTTCCTCCGGCCCATTCATATAATTTGCATTTTCAAAAGTAGACACAGATGCCTTTCTCTGGACCCAGGTGATGAGGCAGAGGTAGGGAAAAAAAAAAAAAAAGATTTGCATCTCCTTTGAGAAAGGAGTCACTCATTATTAGAGCAGAAATTCAAGCTTACAACATTAAAATAAACCCATTTAACATAAAGTGGGGTTACAGAAATCTGGTTCACTGAAGGCTTGATTTAGCAGTGGCATCGTGAATAAGAGACAGGAGTTAGAAACCCTCATGAGATTGAAGCGCAATGAAAGGTCAATGTGCCGAATGGACCATAAATATTCTTTAAATGGTGACATTTCCAAAACAAAACAAGTTTTCTCTGTAATTCTTTCAGTTCATTGTAGTGAACATGCAGCACTGTTGCAGATGCAAAATGTACAGGAGATAAAGTTGAATTCGGTCTGATGTATCATAAACTCTGAAAGTTCTTTTAAATGGACTCCCAGGAACAGCTTCCCAAGCCTGACTTGACCTCTTGTATATTCAACAATTCAGTGGCCAAATCAATCAATCAATCAGAGGGATCTTCTCTCTTGAAGTGGGGATATATATGCATGGAGGGGGCGATGGAGCCATTTCACAGAGGAAGAAGGAACACAGGAGCAGACATCTAAGTGACAAGGAGGAAGAGAAACACTAGCTCTTTGGGGAAGAGGATTCCAGAGGGGAGAGTGGATGCAAAGCCCAAATCCAGAAGCATGCTCCCTGTATCCTACGAAGAGCAAAGAAGTCAACACAGCCAGACCTGCAGGACCCAGTGGGCAGTAGGAAGAGATGACATCGGAGAAGAGGTTGGCCCGACAAAGACTTTAGATTTTATTTTAAGTAAGCTGGGAAGTCAATGCAGCAGGGAGGGGGAGGGGAGGGAGAGGTCGGTAAGAGGATGGATCTTATTCAGTGTATATTTAAAGGACCATACTGGGTGCTGTGGAGACTCTGTCTCACACAAGAGTCAGAGGAGTGAGACCAGCTTAAAGGATCAAAGGTTCTTTGGTTTACTATTCACTTTTTCGTTTTGAGCTTTCGATTATTCAGATTTCAATAAAGTGTATCCATAAATCCTACACCACATCTTACATTATCCACTGCCTAGTACATCCACGCAGGAAATGAGAACATGAGAGATTACACTTCCTCTCAAAAATGTCTATGCAGGAAACAAGAACCTGAGAAAGTTACACTTCCTCTCAGAAAGGTCCTTTACTTCACTGAGAATCACCCTCACAGAAAAGAGACCAATCCCTAAGCCAGCTGCCTTCCTGATATTCACTAAGGACATTATAATGGCCTGTCAATCTAAATAATACCATGCAAATTTTTGCAAGTATTTACTGGGACTTTCCTTTTTGTCTGAAAGAAGCCCCATATTTTGTAGGCGAACAGCTTAAGGACAAACTAAAATATATCATCAATAAAAGTTGTTATTCCTTCAACAGACATGGGAGGAGGGGATGGGTGCTTGTATTTTATTCTTACCATACGTCAAGAATTGTTCTGGAAACTAGAATGTGGCTGTGAAGAAAAGACAAAACTCTTCATGGGACACTTAAGAAAAATCATCCCTGCTAAAATTCACACTGTGACATACTTACAGAGAGAGAAGTCCAGCAGCAAAGTCGATAGAACACATGTTCCCCAAGATCACGCCATAGCTGTCAAACATTGTATTAACCCCCTACTGTCATGAGTGATTATTTCTTTCATACCAGCTCCCCCAACTTTACTTTATTCTTCCCGTTTCCTGAGCAAAGATTACTGGAATAGTCAATTGTTAAACTGCCCTGGTTTCAGGACAGCACACAGCATGGAGGTGGTCCCAGCCTCCCCTGGTTCTTCCTTAAAACCATCCAGCATAAACCCAGAGAGACCTCCTCCAATCCCTTCTACTAAAACACCCCAGGATTCCTCACGGTGTACACTCTCACTGCTTGGAGGTCTTTATCTAAACGGAATTTATCACTACTCAGGGAAAACAGGTACAAATAAAATAAATAATTATTAAAATATTATTATGTTAGGTGGTGATAAGTGCTATGACAAAAACAAAACTGCTAAAAAAAAAAAAAATTAACAGTCAACTTTCTAGGCATTTACATCCAAATGATTGCTAATACCAAAGATCTCAGTCCCACAGAAGAAAATCTCTCTACTTGAAACAGTAACAAATCTAAAAAGATCTTCTAATCCTGTTTCTCTCTTAGGTCTCCAAAGTGCCTGGCTGACCAAACTTGAAACTTAGCAGTCTTCTGTAAAGATATATTAGAAATCACTTCAGTCAACAGTCCTGACTAGACTGATCATTTCACCAGGAAATTCAGTGTGTAGCATAAGCTCAAAATGTTAGGGACTATTTTTAAAGTATTAATCAATGCTATTTATTGAAAGTTGTCTTTAGAAAGGGGAGATCTCCCAATGGGCGATTCAGAAAAGTTGTGTTTCCATCAACTCCAGCTTTGCCATCATATTACTGACCCTTCCGAAGCGTAATACATCTTTTACAAAAATGCTAGATTAAACCTATCTGAAAACTTCAAGCTTTAGAAAATGATACAGTGACATTGTTGAAATTACAAGCAATGCAACAGAGCTTGAAAATTCTCTCTGGTAAAGTCATTAGTTTCTAAATAAAGAGTCATCAGTTTCTAAATAGAGTCATCAATCATCTAAGGTTGTGCTCAATGATAAAGTAATGTTTACTCTCATAAGGACAAGAATGACAGTTTAAATTCATTCATTTATCCAACAAATATGTCTACAACTTAGTATTTATCAGAACATAAAATCTGTGTTTTCTTAACATTTGTATAGCTGAGTTTCGTTGATCTCAACTTCATCCACGTATGAAATAACTGCTTCAAGAAAACATACGTTGGACACATTTGTCAATTTCCAAATCAAGTGGGTAGTTAGTTCAAGAATGATAAATAGTGACCCTTTATTTTGTGATAACTATAGGCAAGCCCTCTACTGAATACTTTTTCTCTAAGAGTTTGCTGAATCCTCACAACCATAATAGAGGTACACAAAAGTACTCTGATTAAACATGAGAATAAATCAAGGATTAGAAATATTAAGCAAATCATCAGCTAGTAAGTGGCAGTACCAGGATTTAAACCAGCTTCTCTCTTACCACAAAATCTGTGCTTATACCTTAAGCTACACTGCCATCACTAACTAGGGATCACCAAATCTCTCTTCTGTGTAAATCAGTCAAAATTATAAAATAAGAATTTAAAAAAAAACAAAGAGACATGGTGGATGACATAATTATTGATGCATTAGAGTGAAAAAGAATACAGAAAATTACAAAGGCTAATTAAATAGTGATGGTATTTAGATGCCCTATGAAATAAGCAGCAATAATAAACAGAAGCAAGTGGAAAGTAACTATTAAAATGTCCAAATGCTATGAAGAAATCATCTGCTGTCACCAATCCACCATCGAAGTATTTAAAGCTTTCTGTCATGTCACCCACCACTGCCCCGTCATTTCAGTGCACGCATGTGCAACCCCGATTTATACAGTTTGAAATCTGAGTCACTGAAGGTGAAAGTAAACAGTGTGCTCTGGAGCATAAAAAGCCACGTTAAAAGCAGATGTTGGTTTCAACCCACCAATGAGCTAAAACAATACCAGATTTTTTTTTTAAACTAATGAGAAAACTTTCTTTTTCCATCTTTGGATTTTAAGGGTCACAACTCCATGAATACTGAAACAGAATTAGATCTTTGACATGAAAAGGAATTATCACACTGTTCATGTTTTTATGAGTTTTTTTTTAAAAACTGGGGCGCAATGGTAATGAGGGTATGATTTTTCTTCCCTAGGTATTAGCTCAATGAGTAAAATATACACTTGTCATTCTCCTGAGGCACTCAATTCAGTAGGAGAGAGAACAAAACAATTTCAATACAGTGTGATCTATGAGGTATTAAGAATAAGATGCTAATAGAGCACTTCAGATGGATCAACCCATCATGGTAAGAGCACAGACCAAGGAGATGGTAATTAGAATAGAGATGAGGGGACTAGTTGAGAAGCTGAAATATGTTGTCTATTTGCTTACATGTGTTGGGCGGGTAGGAGTAAGGCAAACGCAGATGTCAAAGGTTTCTAGACAGGCAGCAGGGAATCCATGGAAACTACCAATGAACACAGGAAAGTAAAAGCAAGAGCCATTTACAGAAAACAAGATGAATTCCACGTTGAGTATCTTCAGTCGGAAGGACTGATAAGTTATCAAATTGGAGATAGACTACATAGCCCAACTGGCTGTCCAAGTTTACAGTTTAAAAACAAGGTTTGGAAAGAAATGAAGAGGATAGGAACCCTCCCCCTTTCCCAAGCCAGTGTGTAAAGTAAAAAGAAAACAAGATTAGGGACAGAACCATAGGGATCACATACTTTTAGTGGCAGCACAGAGAAAAGACAACTTGGAATAAAAACTAAGCATTCTCCAGAGAGGCACAGGAGAGCTAGGGAGGAAAAGGGAGCCATCAAGGAAGCTGAGACAGGAAAGAGTTTCAAAGAGGGAGAGACCAACCATTTCAAATATTTCAGATAAGTCGGCTGAAGAAAGCTAAAGTGCATCCATTGTTTTTGGCTATTGGGAGGGAAGTAGAGCCCTCGGGAACACAGAAGCCAGAATGCAGAGCACTGAGAAGGCAGGAAAGGAAGAAATGACAAGAGACACCCTCTCAAGAAGCTTTGCTGTGAAGAGGAGAGAAATTCTCCGTAGTCTTATGCCAGTGACAATGTAATAAATAGTATTATCTGATTAAAATAGGTTAAATTTTCAAAATCAAACTCATAAATTAAAACTAAGTAAAAGTTGTAAATATATAAAATTCAGATTTTAATCGTAGACGCCTCAAAAATCTCACCATTTCCTTTTCCCCTCAACGTTAAAGTTTTCATGTTGTATTTTGATGGTAGACAATCCTACCTAGTCTGAAGAGACCCTGGATTACACTTACATCCTTAGGTCACAGGTTAAAAACTTCAGAATTAGAAAAGATTTCAGCCGTTTTACTTTCAGAGACAAGAAAACTATAAACCAGAGACATGAATGAAAAAATTGTGAATTATTTTCCTCCTCCTTGTGGCACCCAGTGCAGCCATCAGCGCTTGGCAGAGGTCTAATTCACATCTGTTAAATGGAACTGAAGGTCAGATGGCTAATTAGGATAGAGACTTGGCTAAAATCCACAACTTTTGCCTCTCCAGGTAATTTTTTTTCAGTGACAATTCAAAAGGTCGTGTTTTGCACCTATAGTAAACTTTTAAAACATCATTAATCATTAGGGAAATGCAAATCAAAATTACAATGAAATACCACCTCACACCCATTAGGATGGCCACTATTAAAAAAATAACAGGGGCTTCCCTGGTGGCTCAGTGGTTGAGAGTCAGCCTGCCGATGCAGGGGACACGGGTTCGTGCCCCGGTCCGGGAAGGTCCCATATGCCGCGGAGCGGCTGAGCCCGTGAGCCCGTGAGCCATGGCCGCTTGAGCCTGCGCGTCCAGAGCCTGTGCTCCGCAATGGGAGAGGCCACAACTGTGAGAGGCCCGCGTACCGCAAAAAAAAAAAAAGAAATGGGTAGGGTGGTAAATTTTATGTTATGTTGATTTTCTGACAATTCAAAAATTTTTAATAAGTTATAAAATTGATTTTTAAGCCTAGTTGGAGTGAATATACGGATCTATAAAGTGATACCATTTAAGAGGATGTATTAGGTAAAATAATAAGACAAGTGTGTCTGTAGCAGGGTCCAAATCTCAGGTGATCATGGGTGCCACAGAAGAAAAACAGGAACACAGGCAGATGAGTTGTGGTGGAGGATGAGGCAAGCCAGAGAGCACACAGGACTCCCTGGAGCAAAGGTCCTCCTCACTGTGGCCAAGGGCTGTCCCAACACTCTGGTTTTCCAAGAGATGCTCCCAGTCCAAATATCTGTGTGAAATTTCCACATTTCCACACACTGTCAATCAAACAAAAGTCACCCAAGAGCCACAATTTTCAAATCAATTTCTACAGTCGTGTTTCTTATGTCAGTATATAAATATCCACATATTGCTTCTAATTTGGATAGGATACTTGCCAAAACTTGACTAGGTGGACATTTTCCATGGCTTCTCACTCTATAAATACTCAGCACTGATTCACATTTAATAACACAATGAAAAGAGCTTTTTTCCCCAGAAAGGATCATTTTTGTACTAAAATTGTTGGGCTATGCTGTCGATTTTGCTCTCTTAGTCCCTTCGTGCTGGATTCTATAAATAAGCATACAAATCAAATGTATAGTTTCAGGCCACATTTCTTCATTTTATGATTGTGCTCTGAGTGATCTCACCTTGCAGAGCTCATGGCATTTAATACAGCTGAGATACAAAGACCCTCTCTGAGCTACTAAAAGGAAAAATACACAACTCTCAGTCCCCATCGTGAGGTATAAATTCACTTAGATAAATCTGTTTTCAAGGTTATTCCACTGTGTTAGTTCTTTAGAGAGCCCAGTGATTTGCCTTAATGTGTTTTTATATTTAGAGTATATTAAAGAAAATCCATACAAAATCACATGGTTCATAGCCTTCTCTACTAACTCCCTATACATGCTCACCAAGTGAAATTTTAAATTACCCCTTGATCACAGGTGAAGAACAGAATGCATCACACAGTTTGCACAAGGGGACAATCAGGTTAATATAAAATATAAAAGTACTATAAGCCTAGGAAACTTAGCACAGAATGCATTTATTTCAGTGATGTATTTGTAGAGATACATACACTCGTGAACAGAAATGTGAACCACTAATCTTCATTAATGCCGCCATTAAAAATTAGTTCTCTGATGCTATGTAGCCACCTGGAAAATGATTTATGATATAATTTTAAAAGGAAAACACACAAACTGAAATTGTACCTAATCTATGTTTGCAGCTCTAGAAAATGATGTGTAAGTATGGACTAGGCTAGAAGGAAACACAGAAAAACTGTTAATGGCTAGTTTTTTCAACACAGAGAATACCTGCTTTCTTTCTGAATTTTTAGTTTGTATTCTCTTTAGTATTGACATCATGCTGTTGGCACAATAAATACACATAAAAATAAAAGCAATGTGTACAATGGTATTTTGTGGATGTGTGTGTCTCTGTGTGCTTTCCCCCAACATAAAGGAAAAGTTCAACCCCAAATTATCTTGGATGACAGCTAGGTTTCTGATGACCAGCTCAGATCAACGGATGGCAGCTGCCTGAAGAGCTGTTATTGCAAAGGATTCTGAGGCTCAGTGGAAAACATGATGTCATCAACATGAATATCTGCCATGGGCTTCAGAAGGGGAACAAATGCTCTATGCCAGCTATTTGCCATCTCTGTCTCGGCACTAATATCAGAAACGTGGATCCTGTGGAAGGACCAAGGGTATTCCACGGCTTTCCTTAGAACAATCAACTCAAGAGGCCTTAGCAACTCAAAACATGACATAGCTAATTAGTTCTTATCTAACAGCCAATGTAGAAAAGTCCATGTATACAGTTTTAGAATTTAATATTCTAAAAATAAATTCTTAAAAATGAACGCAGTCACTTCATTGACATGGTACAGACACGTGCTAGGGAATCAGGACAGACATCTACTTAATCTGTCTTATTATTAGGTTGCTGTAATTCTTACTTATCTGCAATAAAATGTTTTCATGTTATTGCCTCTGTGCAGAACAGAAGTCTCCAAAGAGAGAAGAGCCTGAATAAGCATTTATCTACAAAACCCAGGGTGTGAGTAGCATCTAAGTTTGGGGTTAATATTTTATTTAATAAATGTCTGCTTCCCTATAAGGTTGTAATTCTGATAACCATTCTCTTCTACGGTAAAGGAGAAAATGGCACTGCTCTGTACTTAGAGTTAATCAACAAGAAATACAGAGAACCAGCTCAAGCCACCGTGGCAGCGTTGACACCGCTGGGCGAGTTCCCTGACCATAAAGGGTTCTCGATTCAGACACTTGAAGCTTTGCAAAGCCTCATCGGCTGCTTTCATTCGTTTTCTATAAATACACAAAACAATTCAAACTTCAGAAAAGATAGAAAAAGCCTAAAAATAATCCATAGTTGAAAAGAGTCAGAATGAAAAAAGAGGAAGCTCTAATTTCCAGCAGGTGTATTGACACCAGTGGGCAGAATCTTGACCATGTGAGAATACGGCAGGCTGGTGTGTCATTTACAGAAAGCTAAAGGCATCAAGTGAAATCACACGTGTATTAGGCATGATCGGAAAGTTAAAGTAAGCTCTGGGCTCACCAAACCAGCCAGGATAATTGGAAAGTAAACACAGAAGAGCTCTTATTAGGGGTAAAGTCCAGTTGACATGGGTTGTATGCCAGGAGGAAGGCTCAGCAACCCAGAGTGAACACCTGGCCTGAGAGAAGCCATCATTTCCAGAATGTTCAGTTTTACCAGGTCTAATGTTCATGCCTGAATGCAGGAGACTGCTGCGGCCCCAGAGCAAGGAGAAAAATGGGTGTAGCAAATATTTAGGTGGAAGGTCTAGGGAGTTTTGGTTCGAGGCTGTTATATAATCTGTTCTCCCCACAGTTCAAACACTGGCTCTTTCAGATCTCAGATCAAGCATCGCTTCCTTAGCAAGCCTGACCCTAACCCTAACCCAGAACCTGACCCTCTAGTATGAAGCTGCATTTCTGCACCATAATCTCTTGTCACACCTGACATTCAGCGTGGCCTTGATGATCAAAATTATCTCATCAGTTTGTTTACTTGGTCTCCCCAATCCACCTCCCACCCCCCACAATAATTAAGTCCTCTGAGGAGATGGGGCTGTATTTGCCTGGTCCACATCTGCAACTTCAGCACAATACCTGGCCTTAGTAGCAGAAGGAAGGAAGGAAGAGAGGGAGGAAGGGAGGGAGGAAGGAACAAACGAACTCAGACGGCAAGTCCTCTACTACTATCATGACTAAATATTTCCCAGAACGCCAAGCCTGCCTAGAGACCAGTATATTCCATCAACCCGAAAAGTCTCACAAGGCGTAAGCTCTTTAATACATGTTTAATCATTAATTAAATAACACTGGGCAATATATTTATTGCTCTGTGATAGGATGTGTGAGCAGTTTCATGTATCGTATACAGAGCATTAAATCAGTCCTGACACAGCCTCATTAGAGACCTGGGTGTCACCATGCTGAGGGTGGAGCATGTTTTACCTGCCTGCCCTTCCCCTCTGGTTTTCCCCATTCATTTCATAATGGAATGATTCACTCCTCTTATCAACTTTATAAAATCACAGTCTGCAGGTTGACGATGAAACCCACCATTCATCTCTGAAACCCTCAACCAAGAACTGAAAGATCCTAGAACTGGGCATGACCTCAAAAGCCTACAAACCCAGGCCCTTTCCTCTCTTCCCATCAATGTTTGGATTTCAGTCATCTAAGATGCTCCTCAATCCTGAGGCTCCTGGAGATAGCCAGGGTCCCCTAGCAGGTCAGGACCAAGTAAAGACAACAGGTGAGGCTTCCAAGATGCATTCATGAGGAACTAATTTATGTGCACCTGATCACCTCTGAACTGATCCAAATGTCTGAATCAAATGAGGAAAACTGCTATAAATGAATTAAAATTCATCAGTCACATACACACACACACACCACACACACATGCATACACCAAGCACCAAGCCTTTCCTTGCCTGAGAAAGGCTTTTAAGGAGGGATAAATTAGGAGCTTGGGATTAACATTTACACACCACTATATATAAAACAAATAACCAACAAGGACCTACTGTATAACACAGAGAACGGTACTCAATATTTTGTAATAACCTATTAAGGAAAAGAATTGATACATGTATATGTATCACTGAATCACTTTGCTGTACACCTGAGACTAACACAGCATTGTAAATCAACTATATTTCAATTTATAAAATAAAATTTAGTTCAAAACAGAACTGTTAAATTTTTTTTTAAAGTTTAAAGAGAGGTTTTTAAAATATAGATTATTGGCTATTTCCTACACTCACGTGAGATATGCTTTATTTGAAGAATATATTTCTAAAACTCTCAGTGGTGCATTAAAGTGACATTTGCCCAGATCACAGAACTTTTTGTCTCAAAATACCCAAAGGAATTACTCTCAGAATGCAGTCAGCACAATTAGTGTTTATAAAGCATTCCATTATAGCAGCATCTCTCAAATGAAAAGGTAGAGAACACTATTATCAATATTAAAACCATCTAATCTCTTAAAAAGGTTACATCGATTCTTCCCCCACCACTCTGATTCCATCAATGCCAGGGTCAGATCCATGAGGTGGCCGCTATCATGTAACAGCTTAAATTCATAATTCCCAAATGAACTTTCCTAATTTTCTACACTCTCTCAACCCATGCACTTTGCAACTCATTTACTAGAACATCAGCTAGAAAAAGGCTTGGAGTGATCAGACGCATCCAAACAAATCTTCCCACTGAGCTAAAATACTGCAAATGAGTTTTTCAATACGAAGCAATAGTGAGGTTCTATTAAGATGGGCAAACAGGACACCTTCTAGGTCATTTCAGCTAAAATAAGCCTCCCCACCATCAATGTTATAAAAACAACAGCAACAGCAGCAGCTACTGTAACTACTCCATACATGAGGCATTAGGGGTAACAGACATCACGCACCAACCACTTTAAGTGCATCTGTCGTTTAATCCTCATAACCCTATAAGGTAGGTACTATTAGAAGCCTCATTCACTGACGGGTAAACTAAGGCACAGAAAGTTTAAGTAACTTGCCCAGCAGCACACAGTCAATATGTAGCAGAGCCAAGATTCAGGCCCAACAGCCCAACTCCACGTTCTTGATCTTTATGCAACCTTGTCCCCCAGTCTCTGTCACTTCATCTCCTGCTTCACGGTATCTAGTCTTAAAACACGCAGCATTGCAAAGGGTCCTTCAGCAAAGTTCCAGGAGGCCACACGCTATGAAAGGAACAGAGATAAACAGTGAAGATCTCTCCTGGAGACCTCCACAAGCCTTTGAGGGTCACTTCCTCTCCATCCTTCCAGACTCAGATCGCATTTTCCCTCACATCAGCCTAAAACAGACATCACCTGCCTTTAAAAAAGCCTCTCTGTTCCCAAGAGGGTGCCACTAATAATCTTTTCACAAAGATGGATCTTGACTCTCCAAGGAGATAAGCTTTTTGAAAGTAGGAACCACTTCTAGTTTCTCTATTGCCCCATATAAACAGGAAATCATAGCTAATCGTTCCTTTTTTCTTTCTTTCTTTCTTTCTTTTTTTTGCAATCAGAAATGTAGGCATGTGAACCCAATAAAGACACTGATTAGCTGTCACCTTCCAAAGACAGCCTGCCAAGGTATTCTTTCATCCATATATATTTAGGCAACATTGTCAGGTTTCCCCCAGGAGTGGCTGGGCTTTCATCAAATTATACTGTAAGCACCAAGAAAGTGCTAAATCCAGCCCAATCAATAGAACGTGTACATGACCAATATCCACTTTCTGCTCTCAAGACTTACTTAAAAATGCAAAAGTGAAAAACACCTTAAAAGTGAAAGTAAAAATCTAAAATTAAAAAAAAAAAGGAAGGATGATGTCTCATCTCTAAACAGAACGGCCTCAAGGTGGGTAAAAAGGACCAAATTTGATAAATTTTATTGCTCCCTAAAATGTGTCTCCAGTTAGTTTTTGAAATACTGTCATTTAGTACCAGCTCCTATTCATGCTTCCTGCCCTACTCCTTCTTACTCTTATTCTGGTTGGAAGAAAATATAGAACGAAGCATCAGCAGTGCCGAGGGGCCTGATCTCTGGGGACAAACTCCCATAACACTGTGGGCACTCACTTCCCCAAACCTCTGCAGGCTTACTCATTACCAAGTAGCCAGGCTCCCTCTTTTCCTTGAATATCAGGAATGTATAAAGTACTTATTACATACAAGGCACTCCGCAGGGATTATTATTAATAGTCACAGCACCTCAAGGTAAGGATTTTCATCTCCATTTTACAAATAAATGAACCCAAGCTTTGGAGGTGATGAAGTCCTACAAATGGCAGAGTTGACATTTGAGCCCAGGTTTGTCTGAATTCCAAACCCTGGCTCTTCCCAGTAACTGGGTCATGGTGAGTTAAGGGAGCCACAGAGTGGGGTTCCATAGCCAGCCTACTGGGGTGGAGGTTTCTGAAGTGGTCCCACCCCATGCCTACCTCATCCGACGTGGCCTCCAGGAAGGCTCATGGAGTAGATAGAATCTTGGAAACTTTTCTCTCCTTAATCGTATCAACTAGCAGGCACTGTAGTGCCACTGTATTATTTCCAGACCTCTAACAGAGAAGATGTTTGGCTGGTAAAATCTGATAATAAATACCGGAGACTTTTTAAAAGCTTTAAAATGTTAAAGAAATTCAAAGTATTTTTAATATTCTCATGTCCAAGGATGACTTCTTTTTAAATGACATCTTAGGGCTTCCCTAGTGGTGCAGTGGTTAAGAATCCGCCTGCCAATGCAGGGGACACGGGTTCAAGCCCTGGCCCGGGAAGATCCCACATGCCGCGGAGCAACTAAGCCCGTGAGCCACAACTACTGAGCCTGCACTCTGAGCCCACGTGCTGCAACTACCAAAGCCCATGAGCCTAGAGCCCATGCTCCGCAACAAGAGAAGCCACTGCATGCAATGAGAAGCCCACGAGCCACAACGAAGAGGAGCCCCCGCTCACCGCAACTACAGAAAGCCGGCGTGCAGCAACGAAGACGCAACGCAGCCAAAAATAAATAAATAAAATAAATGACATCTTAAATACAACCAAAAAAGGCCTGTTATCTCACCATCCAATTAACCCTGGCAATATTTTTTCAAGGTATGCCTTTAGGAAATTGTAATTGTGCAGAGAAGCTCACAATGAAAAGTGACTCAGCCTAGACTAGACCATTTCCAAAAAGTAACCACTGGTAAGTTTCTAATGCTCATTTCCAGAACAACAACAACAACTATATATATATATATATATATATATATATACACACACACACACACACACACACACACACATTCATATACTAGCGCATAGTAACAGTATAAATATGTGCGTATGTAAAGGGGTTTTGCTCTATACTGTTTCATACCATGCTTTATCACATAATGTTAAAAGCAACAATAAAACCAATGTTTTATAAATTCTAAGTCAGTTAGCTCTGACTCATAGCCACTACCCAAAAAAACATTTCAAGGCAGGGGCTGGTTTTCCAACTGGCTAGATTCGGAATGTTATTACAAACCAAAAAAACTACCAAAATCACACTGACAAGACATCCAGAACTGGTCAGCAAAATTTGCATTAAAAAAATAGTTTAACCGGGCTTCCCTGGTGGCGCAGTGGTTGAGAGTCCGCCTGCCGATGCAGGGGACACAGGTTCGTACCCCGGTCCGGGAAGATCCCACATGCCGCGGAGCGGCTGGGCCCGTGAGCCATGGCCGCTGAGCCTGCGCGTCCAGAGCCTGTGCTCCGCAACGGGAGGGGCCCCAACAGTGAGAGGCCCGCGTACCACAAAAAACAAAAAAAATAGTTTAACCAAAGCACCAACTTATCTTTCATTATATGTGAATGTCTGTAATGTTTCTTATTGGAATGAATGCAGATGACACTAATAATCATTCTGTTCAAAAGCACAGGACATCAGTTTGCAGGGTGTTGGGGAGTTTACCTTACACCTCTCCACTCCCACTTCCACCACATCAGCTTCATCTGCTGTCACATCCTACGAGGCCACAGTCTCTACGTCCACTAAAGGAGGGTTCTCAGGAGGTATGGCATAAGCAGAATGTCCAGCACAAGTAACTCCAGTTTCTCCAAGACCACGTCAAACAGAACATCAACCTCATCCGTATACTGTGGACCCTTAAAAGATCTCTTTTGATAAATGGGCCTAATGCTCAGAAATAAATAAGTAACAAAAAAGCACCTAGATTTGATCAATTCCACCACAGGAATTTTACTTGGATTTTGAAGTGCCAACATCTGCATGTTACATCAATTTAAAAACACAGAAACACTGTGAGGTAGCTCTCCTGTGAACACTAGGGAATTACGCGTGGTGTTCAGATGGAAGGGACCACCTGCTTTGCTCCGCAAATCTATTACAACAATTACGTGTTTTATGCATCACTTGGGTCAGATAAAGGAGAGAGACCTTTCCAGAATATCCAGCTTCATGTATTCACAATCTTTGGGCATGAAACTGCTCTAAAGCAATATATTTATCAAGACCATGCCAAATCCATGTCCAGAAGAGGGTCTAGCAGGATTCCAGGGCTTCGCCGATGTGAAAGGTGAAAGGTTTCAACTATGCTTTCACCCTGGGAAGGCGCAGAGCAGCCTGCTTCCAACCCCAGGCTGCAGGGAAATTCCTGGAATCTTATTTGGAACAGGTCTTGTAGATTCTCTGGTCTTGTGGTTAAACAGCTTCACTGGGAAGCAAGGCAGAGTGGAATGGTTGAAATAGCACTGGCTGGAATGGAAGAGTAGGAAAAAAACTAAAATTCCATCCAATTGGGTAACCCTGAACAAGTTATCGGGCTTCTCTGAGTCTCACTGTTTTCTTCTATTAAAAGGGGATGACTCCTACCTAGGAGGGTCCCTGACAGGATTAGGGTAAATAAGATAATGCTCCCACCTAACAGAAGCTCAGCAATGGCAGGCAGCTAGCACACTAAACGAAGGAAATCACAGCTGAGCCTGTACGACCTGTAAACTAGGAAAAGCCAAAAACTCCTTCCATTAAAGGAAAAAAACACTATCAATGAAATGGCACATATTGGCGATTGAACCCCAAAACTAAGCAATAAATGAGTGATTTAGGATCTTGAGCACGTGGTGACAAAGCTAGAAATGACACAAGACTGGAAGTTGGAAAGAAAGTAGTTAATAAAGCAACTGAATATTAATCTGTTATTATGACCAGGGCCACGCCTCTGTGTTTAAACTTTTGTGTGTGTGTGTTTTTAAAACATTTAAAACATTTCAGAACAATTCCTCATGTACCTCTTCAGCTCTGCTATGTCTTCTTTTTCAAATATTAACACAGGAAACTTCCTGAAAGCCTTCTTTCTCATTCTTGGCTAAAGCTAAGTATCTCTGTGCCAGCTCACCTGAGATTAAAGAGAGTGAAAGAAATGTCAGAGAAAGTCTACCTGTTTCGACAGGCCTAAAATGCTGAAGACAACTTGTGCCAAGGATTCCTAACAAGATCCAAAACACTAAACTATGTAGAAAGTGCATGACAAATAGAAGAAGACATAAGGAAAATGGGGGTAAAGTGTCTGAGAAGATGGAGATAGTGAATTACGGAGCCTGGTCCAGCAACAGACAAGAAACTACAGGACAAAAAGTAACAGATACAGGGCTTCCCTGGTGGCGCAGTGGTTGAGAGTCCGCCTGCCGATGCAGGGGACACGGGTTCGTGCCCCGGTCCGGGAAGATCCCACATGCTGCGGAGCGGCTGGGCCCGTGAGCCATGGCCGCGGAGCCCGTGCTCCGCAACGGGAGAGGCCACAACAGTGAGAGGCCCGCGTACCACAAAAAAATAATAATAAATAAATAAATAAATAAATAAAAAGTAACAGGTAGATTTTACCTGACAGATTGGACAGATTTTGTTACCAACATATGAGGGTAAAGAAGCTCCCAGCATCTCTGGGCCCCAGGTGGTTCATGAAGGGCCATCAGGAGGTGAAAGGGCTGACCCTAAAGGCATTCCCAAACTACAAACCTAGAAAGCTAAGCTAATTTTATATATTTATATATAATCTTTCACATTAGGCAAGACTATCATAGCAATAATGTTAGCTATTGTTCAGGTAATGCAATGTTCTTTTCCGACATACTACCTAAGTTCTCAGACTAACCCTCAACATCTTTCATAATGCTAAAAATAGTCCTCCTCACAACCAAAAAGTATTACACAATCATTATATTTGTTTGTTTCTAGTTTGCTTTGGGTTTTGCAGGGGAGGAGTGGTTGTTTTGTTTGTTTTTTGTGGGTTTTTTGGGTTTTGCTTCTTGGATCTCTGAACATGGTCACAGTCACACAGATAAAAGTTGATATGGAATTTAAGGGAAAAAAAAAAAGTTCATGAAGAACCTAGGGGTAAGATGGGAATAAAGACACAGACCTACTAGAGAATGGACTTGAGGATATGGGGAGGGGGAAGGGTAAGCTGTGACAAAGCGAGAGAGTGGCATGGACATAGATACACTACCAAACGTAAGGTAGATAGCTAGTGGGAAGCAGCCGCATAGCACAGGGAGGTCAGCTCGGTGCTTTGTGACTGCCTGGAAGGGTGGGATAGGGAGGGTGGGAGGGAGGGAGACGCAAGAGGGAAGAGATATGTGAACATATGTATATGTATAGCTGATTCACTTTGTTATAGAGCAGAAACTAACACGCCATTGTAAAGCAATTATACTCCAATAAAGATTTAAAAAAAAAGTTGAATACTTTCTTTTGGGTTTTCCTGATCAGTTCACAGCTCTCATGAACATTCTCTTTTATTAGCTGACTTTTAATGGACAAAACAGGCTATTCTAAACTTTCAGTTCCTCAAAAGCATCCATCCGTTTCTCAAAACAACCTCTCTGACCCTTCCAAATCTTCTTCCTGGCTGAGGTGCCTGCCCATCTTTCCTGCTAAGCACTGGCAGCCCTGCCCCTGGAGGCGTCCTTCACTACTTAACTCCTACCACCCACTGTGCCTTTATCCTTAACTAACAGCACACTTTATTGTACTCACCTGTCAAGCTGTCTGACTTCCCCTCTAGGCTCTAAGGAGACAGAGCTCTCTGCTTTATTCACAAGGAAAACTCTAGCACATAGCATGCATAATACACAATTAATAGCTTTTGGATAAAAGAACAAATATTTATGTATTTCAGGTACTTTCTAACACATGTTTTAAACAAGCCATCAGCTTAACTTTGAGCACCTAAGAAAACCTGTATCTTCTATACAAATGAATCTTGTAACATCTGTATCGGTAGCAGCTACAAAACAGCCCTGGCCAATCTACATGCTATGTACTATCTACCTATATGTATGCATATGTGTATGCATGCATGCATGCATGTATGTGTATATGTGTGTGTATACGTGTGTGTATGTGTATGTACACATGTGGCCAATCTACATGATATGATTCATTTACCATAAACATGATACACAAATGATAAATGAGTGTTTTTAATAATACAACATGACAAATTAAGAGGAAAGATGGTAAGGCATTTTAACTTGTGACAATAAGATGGGCTCAAAATCTGAAGACCAGCTTTCCGCAAGCCCCTTATCACTCTCCTGCCTGGCCTGCTTTCCACACTGAGGGCCTCCTCCCATGGGCCAGAGCTCAGGCTGTCAAACTCGCAAAGGCCAGAGTGGAGGATTCATCTCCACCCTCTGAAGAAAGTGTAGAAGTAAACCTTTTTCATCTTTTCACGTCAAAGGAATTGGAGTGCGTTGCTATCCTGCCTACTCAGGAGAAATGCCCACATTTCCTCCGCGACCTGCTTCTCACTTACCACACTGCTTGGGAGACAGCATTTTTCAACCGCTGATAGTACGCCCCCACTGCATTATCCAGCTCTGCGATCAGCTGCATTATTCTATCAGTCTACCCAAAGCTCTACCTTGGAGTCATCCACACATTTCAAACTCACAACATCCACGAAACTCACGATTATTCTCTAGAAAACCGTCTTCTCTAGTCCTGACTTGTGTTACTGGCACCAACCTGGGGGCCCAAGACACAAACCTCAGCCCCAAGCAATCTCTCTCTCGCCACCCACATCCACCTGGTCACCTCTGTGACCTCCCAGATCTCTCTCAGATCCTTCCACACCTCTGCTTCCCTACTGTCTTACACTAAGCCCTATAACCTCAGTCCTGAACTATGGTAACATCTTAACTCCTCTCTTGACAACTCACTGCCAGAATTAGGGCATCTAACTCTGTTCACCTGTAACATCGCAGAGCAAGTTTTCCGTTCCTAGTCTGTAGGGATCACATCTGGCTGATCACCACTGCATTTCCTCCGAGTGCCTAACATGAATGCTTAGCACAACCAAGCGAGCAAAAATGACCACATGAATGAATGAACGCACGAGTGAGACAGCCAGTACTCTCAGAATTGCATTCTACTGCTTGCCATAACTCAGATTAATGTTTGTCTAAGTATTTGTCTCTGGAAAAGAAGTAAATGAGGTAGGAGACAGATGGGCCCCTGGGCCGGACAGCTGATGTTTGTTAAGTGGAGTAAAACTGAAGCTTTGTTCTTACCCAGACACTCCAAGGACAAAGCTAGTGGCAGAAGCTGAGCTCTGCTGAAGTAAAGAGATGAGATGACCACTCCTGAGGTCAAGGGAAACTTCCCTGTCTACACACGCACAGGAAGCCTCCTTGGGGTTCAAAAACGGAGGAGCACCACCCCATAGTGAGTGTGGACATGCACCCACAGGCCTCTGCAGTGAAATCCATCTTAGCAAAACGATGTGCACATTGGGGCTTCCCTGGTGGCGCAGTGGTTAAGAATCCGTCTGCCAATGCAGGGGACACGGGTTCGAGCCCTGGTCCGGGAAGATCCCACATACGGTGAAGCAACTAAGCCCGTGGGCCACAACTACTGAGCCTGCACTCTAGAGCCCACGAGTCACAACTACTGAGCCCAAGTGCCACAACTACTGAAGCCTGCACGCCTAGAGCCGGTGCTCCACAACAAGAGAAGCCACCTCAATGAGAAGCCCGTGTACCGCAACGAAGAGTAGCCCCCAGTCGCCGCAACTAGAGAAAAGCCCATGCGCAGCAACGAAGACCCAACACAGCCAAAAATAAAATAAATTTATATATTACAAAATAAAAAAAAAGATGTGCACACATGTTGGGGAGGGTCCTAGAACAAGTCAGATGTGGGAAAGGAAACAAAATAATTGCCCAAAGGTAAACAAAGACCTGAAAGAACTGTCCTATATAAGGGATTTAAATCACCTCTTTACTGCTCTCCTCCTCATTAGAGAGGACGCCCATACCCTTCCTCTCTGGGTGTATATTTCTGCCTTGCTTCTAACTTAAATAAATAAACTGTTTCTCTGTGTGCTCTCCCATACATTATGCTGTGTCTCTAATAATAAACTTTGCACCTGTTTTTACAGTTTATGCCTCCTTGAAACATTCTTGCTTTCAATGGGGGTAAGAGCCAGGGCCACTTTGCTTCTAGGTGGTCTGGTGGCTAGGATTCCTGGTTTTCATCCAGGCTACCCAGGTCCAGGTCCTGGGCAGGAAACTAAGATCTCTCTTCAGGACAGCTCACTGCTGTCTCTCCGAGATCATAAAGAATTAGTAATCTGAAGCTCACACCCAAAAGCAAACCATCATTCTACACAGACACATGTACTCATATCTACAGCTATATATTCTTTACATGCTGCCTAGCAAGATGGAGCTATCCCATGATAAAACGTACAGAATTGTGGAGAATGATTTTTTTCAGAAAGAAAAGAAAACTGAAAATGCAAAGTACAGTTCTTCTAGATACCTTCCAGGACATGATGAACAAACACACCATCATCTTCAAGTCCTCTGTGGCCTGGGGAGGGGGGTTGGCCTTTAGAAGAGAGGTCCCTGTGCTAATATCCTGATCAAATCCTAGTATTCCGAAACAAGGCCACCTTCCACAATCATCCCCTGGGGAAATCCATGTAAGCCCATCATCATGCTGGGGAAAGAGGTGCTCCATGTTATGTAATCATATATACACAATCATATCCATTTACTTATGAAATTCTCAAAATTTGCACTTGGAGTGAATGACAGTAACATTCTTCCTCTCTCATCTGGCAATCTGTCCCTAAAGAAAAACTTGCTAACCCCAAGTGGTCAGCAAATTCCATGGGCCATTCCAAGCAGTTCCAGGCCTGCCTTCCAGACCTCTCCCACAAGGCCAACACAAAACAACAACAGTGATGGAAACTCTCCCAGACCTTCCCAGAGAGGGAAGATGGGCGGTGGAACCACACTGCCTGTGCCTGAATCCTGGCTGAACTGCTTTCCAATCACGTGACCTGGGACAACACCTTTGTCTCTCTGTGCCTTAGTTTTCTCACATTTAAATGGAGTGATCTTCATGTCCATCTCAAAAGTGGACAGGACCTCAGGAAAAGGCAACAATTAACAGAAAGGCAGATTAGAAATAGCCCAAGGGGAAAAAAACAGGTAAACAACAAGGTCCTACTGTATAGCACAGGGAGCTATACTCAATATCCTGTAATAAACCATAATGGAAAAGAATATGAAAAAGAATATGTATATATATGTACAACTGAATCACTCTGCTATACATCAGAAACTAACACAGCATTGTAAATCAATTAAAAAAAAAGGAAGAGCCTAAGTAAATAAATAAATAAATTATTGGAGTGATAACAGCTCTCTCTCTGGGGTTGTAATGATGATTAAAAGAGTTAATATTTCTTAATTACAATGCCTAGCACCATCTAAGTGCTCCATAAATGTCAGTGATAGTAAGGTAAGTTATACTACAATAATAATATATTAGCCTTAGTACCAATCTTACTCCTCTCCTTTCATCTTCCCAAGGGATTCTATGCCCTACTAGTTCTCTTAAACACTACAAGCAACGGTTCTCAAACTTTATAGCATACACCGGAATCATCTGGAAGGCTTCTTAAAACACAGATTACTGTGCCAGAGACACAGAGCTTCTGATTCAGAGGGCCTGGGATGGGGCCTGAGAACACACATTTTTAACAAGTTAATCTCAGGTGCATGGGTGCTGCTTGGTTTGGAAAGACACGTGGAAAGATACTAAGGGGCCTCCCTGCATCAGTGGAGGACAGTGTGTGGGTCCAAACCTCCAAGGCTTTCTATGGCCCTCCTAGACTGCCCTTCCCGGACTCTTCTATCTCAGTATCTCCACCCACAATTCCCAACTCAGTTCAAGCATCAAGACCTCTGTGCTGGCACCAACACTGTACTATCATCAATGAAATCAGCTCCAAGAGACCAGGTGCTCCCTGGCAATCAGAACCTGGCCTTACTCAGTGCATGGGACATAGAAAACCCTCGATAAACAGTGCCATAGAATGAAAGCTGGGACAGCCAACAGTCGAAGGCATCCCTGGAGAACCAACCAAACTGGAAGGTCTTAGACATCATCAGGGGCCTTCCTCTCAGAACTGTTCACTGGACGTGAAGTGCCCTGAGACCCCAATGAGCCCAGGATCTCCTCCGCCCCAGTCGGCAGCTTTTCTGCTCAGTGGACCATTGGTCCTTTGCCTCCAACCACAACTGTCGCTCCCACTCTTTGAAGGTAACGGAGCTTCATTTTCTGGACTCTCACTGGCACGGGCCCCAACGAGTGCTACAAGCTGCTGGGAAATGCTGAGTGTTCTCAGAGAGAAGGTTACAATCAGGAAGCTTTTTTTTTTTTTTTTTTAGGAAGCATTCTTATGTACGCGTTTCTGGTAAATGACCCAAAAAGATCTCTGCAGAAAGAGATAGCAATCTCCAGCAAATGCCTACAATTTCTTTTTCCATTCTAAATTCACTTTCATAGCTAATTTTGTATTATTTTTCTTAACAAGGATCCCCATATTGTTTACCTTTCAGGTCTCACAAAATCTGGATCTTCCCGTTTCACACCTCATGCATACACTGCTCCTTGGCCCTTCGGCTCTTCTGTGAATTTCTCTAAATCATTACACACCCTGCCCCTTCATTAAAGCATCTTAACCAAGTCAAGCACACTTTTATAAACACCTGCTAGGCAGGATTTCAAATGCTTTTAGAAAGAAGTTCAAGGTGTCTTGTCGATTTCTCTGTCAAATGAAGATAGAGGGAAAAACAAATGTGCCAAGCACGATCCAGGCAGAATATCTACCTGATCCTCCCAACAGAGGCAAAAAGCCTTTCTTCAACAAAAAACACTTTCTTCAACACCTAAAGATAATTTCAATATGAAACCCCTCAATTTTTGTGTGTAATTACCAACAGTTATAAGGAAGGTTTTAAGAGAGCAAGTGTTCTCCATGTCAGGAAATATTATTTAAAATTCTAAGTACTATTTTCATTCTCATCCTACACAGTATAATAATTTTAATTTGAAAATCAATTGTGTGGTTTACATGCACTTAAAGAAACCATCAGTTGAGCTGTTATGGATCATTTACTCAAAAGACTAAACTGGAATTTTAGGATTCCTTCCTAAATAAGCACGTTGACATACTTACACTTCTAGAGATAGATTTAAGGAAAACTATATATATCTTTTAAAATAAATATTCATGATTATAGATTTATACACACACACAAAGTCTTTTCTAGGTGACAAAGGTGGCCTCTATTCACCCGTAAGCTATAAAAGGAAATTAAGATGAAATACGTTAAAGCACATGAATAAGAAAATTAGCTGATACTTCAGCATATGAATAATATGAATATTAGTTGATACTTCAATGTGTAATACACAAGGAATACATATAAAGTTTTACTAATTTGCCCAACTTGGCTATATTAGGTCCTTAAAAATATGTTAAGGAAGATACATAATAAATTTTATATTTTTTAAAATAGCTGTCCATCTTCTTGTCCCAGATTGGTTTCAGTTTAACAAGGAGAATGAAAACAAACAATGCTCGTTTTATTCATGGTGGTTACTTTAACTCTCAGGATGTGGATTGTTTTGTGAACATAAATTTGAAGTATTATTTCCATTAAAGCTGCAGATTTACACTATCTGTCTCACAGTAACTTAGAATAGTGAAAAAGCATGGGTTCTGCACTCAGAAATACACACACTCAACTCCCAGGTCCACCAGTTACTGTGAACAAATTCCTGGATTCTTCCCTGCCTCAGTTTCTCATCTGTACAGAGGAAGTAACACCTACTTTGTATATTTTATGCAAGTTTTTAAGTAAAGTGACCAGCATGGTGCTTGGCACAGAGTTGATTCTTACCAACCTTAGTTTAAGGATGGTTTTGGATAATCCTTGTCACTCTGGATGAGAGACCAGGCTAATGATAAATATTCTCCAAAGATTTTCATTTTCCCTACATTTAAAATGCTTATTACCAGAGATCAAAGAGGTACCGTAAAGACAAAAGCACCATGTGCCACTGCTCTCTTTCTAAACACCCCCTTTGAGAAACGACTGCCCTAAAATTCCCTTTTGTATCCATACCTGTGCTACCACACAGCACACCAGCCTGGCCCTCACAGAGATCCCCCCCTTAACAGGCGTGCAACAAATATCAGTTAAATTGAAATGCTGCTGACCCAAGCAAAAACTGAATGCTAATGGAAATCGCAATCCATAGACCTGTTTGTGATTCGGTGTGTCGATGAAACAGGTTTTCTAGAGTCCCCAGGTTCACCGGGAGACTGTTTGGTAACTTTACGTTCCCGATGCCGATGGAACTTCTAGAACAGACTCAGGTAAGCACCTAGACACGGGTGAAACCTTCACACAGCGCGCATATGTTCATTCAGACATTCTAATCCACTTCATGGAAACCCAGCCATATTTAAAAGCCATCAACGCACCATTTGCTTAACAAATGGGCAGTGCACTGGGGAACTCATTGCGGAAGCAATTGCCTCTCAAGGTCGCCACAACCATCACGATATATATATATACTTTTTAATGTGACAAGACACTCTGGAACCTACACAATTATCAGAAGGCTTTCAACTCTCGTGGGGGGGTGAGCAAATGTCCGCGCAAGGAACCGAAGCGGACTCTCCGGGTCTCCACGAAGGGAGCGCATCCAATCCCCCCCAAGTGAGGGACTGACCTCTGCACAAAGAGTCCCGGAGGTGGCAGTGACAAACTCCGCTGCGACCCAAGGAGACCTAATGAAGGTCCTTTAAAATGCAAAGAAATCCTAGGGCAGGCTGCCCTCCCCCGGTGCGCCCTCCAGCACTCCGGTCCTCGACATACCTTTCTTACTGAACCGGCAGCTCCGGAGTTAGCAGCTCCACTGAATTCCCTTCCCGGTCGCTCAGGTTCCCCAAGTCCCCGGTTCTGTTGGCAGCGGACACCCCTTCACCCGCCAAAGAAGAGAGCCACCGGCGACCCAGTGCTCCGCCCGCGCTCGCGGCCAGGTGAACCCCGCACCGCCCTCACCTGTCCGAGGCCGCCTCCCAGGGGATGCAGAGAGGCCGGCGCACGCCGCTCAACTGCGCGGGCCCCGCCACCGCCGCTGCCGTAGCCGCTTGCACGCGCCAGGAGCCGCCGAGACGCGGCAAGAGCGGGCGCATCTCCTGAGGCAGCCAGACTTCCTCGGCCCCGCCTCTTACCGGCCACGCCTCCAGCTACCCCGAGAGCCTGCCCAGCCTCCAGGCGGAGGAGGCGGCCGCGCGTCACCTTGGCGCCCCCTCCCACCCGACCCGGCCCTGACGCCGCAGCGGGAAGCTCCGGCGGCTGCTGAGAGAAGGGGCCGCCGCTGGATTCCGGGTAATGGCTGGGTGAAGAGAAAGAGGTTACCCGCAACTCCTTCGTCTGGGTTGAGTCACAGGAAAAGGAAGATGTGTCCAAAAAGTCTGGCAGTGACTGAAAGAGTTGAGTTTCTTCACGATTTAGTTCAGAGTAAGAACAAAGTGTGGATAAGTGTGGTTGGCACTCAAGAGGACAAGTGCGGCTGGCAAAGTTGTAATTGCTTAATTAATCACTTGTCTTCGCTATTGCGCAGAGGCGCGCACCTTGTTCCCTTCGCTCCCTAAAGGATCAATGGGAAGGGAACAGCCTCCGTTTTTACCACCCTGACCCTGGCAAGAGGTACCAGAGGCAGGCAAGCCATGAAACCTGTGCCACGTGCGCGCGATTGTGGGTGAAACCCCGTTTCTGAGCCTAAGTTCCTCATTTCTAAAGATTAGGTGACATTCGTGCCCAGCGAGCTGCCGGAACACTCAAAGAGTCTCTTAAAGAGAGACTAAGTGCGATGACTAAGGCATTCAGTAAACATTTGCTTTTGTTCCTTTCCCTTGAATTTTTTTTTTCTTCCCTCCTTTTTCTTCTCTTCCCGCTATAATCTTGCACTTTATTTACTGCTTATCTCTGCCCGGTCACTTTTTTTTCTCATCTATTAATGAGCCTGCATCTACTGGGCACCGAGTCTGTGCCCTGCAAGGCGTTGGGCGCTTTAAAAGGAGATGTTCTGGTAAGATCCCTGCCCTCTGGGAGGTCAGGAACTCACAAGACACCAACACCACCCCCACGAAACAGCTTTGAAATTAGATACAAGAGAGTTAAAAGAAACCCGCTAATTGAGTGTTGGACAGACCTGCCAGGCCGTTCTGTAGGTAATTGTGTTAAACCAGCTACTTCACTTGATGTCTCTGAATTTCAACTCTCCCCTCCCCCAAAAAACAAAAACAAAAACAAAACAAAAACAAAAACAAAAAAACCTGGGATTAAAATAATAAGCTGTTGCACAGATTCTGAGAAATAATTAATTTACATAAATTAGTAGTAGAATCAGAGAAACTGGAGGTAGATGGCAAATCTGGGCTTTTTTCCACTGTGCTCTCCCTGCTGCTACATCCCCTACCTGAGAGAGCAGAGGTAACGGAAAATAAAGCAGCAAAAAAAGAGGAGGAGCATTGGGTAGGAGAAATAGCAACCACACCTTTAAAGCCGACTAAGGATACAACTGAATTAAAATAGTAAATGAACCCACACAAAAAAGCTTTTTGCTTCTAACTCCTGCCGCAGTGGAGTTCCTGTTCTGTGGGTCCTGCAGCCTAACCGCAGGTTGCAAATGACCAACAGCATTTTTCGGTCATTAAATGCTGCAGAAAGTGAAACATCGAAAGATCACAGAAATCTAAGCTCATCCCTCCTCTCCTCCCTCTCATGACAATACCTTCTTCTGTCCATCTTCCTTGTTTGTTTGTTTTTTTAATTGCCCAGACATGTTACCTGCTTCTTTGTAATATGTTCCACATGTAATATGTTTAACCAGTTTAACTTCACTGTATAACCACAAGCAGCACTTAGAACAGCAGCTAGACTCATATAGGTGGCTGATAAATTTTCAATACACTGTTGTTACATTTAAAAAGGGTTTGAACCAAGTCTTATGGGCACTGTCAGTGACGTCATAATTGTTACTTTATTTAAAAAAAAGAATCTCCTGCATTTATAATAGGTGGTCTTCGCTGTCTCGCCTTCTTAATTCACATGAGCAACGAGATATTTGGCCTCTGAAGAAACAACCCTATTGTCAATATGATAATTGAGCATATGCTTGGTTGCATGGCAATGTAATAATTTCAATGTTTAAAATTTGAAATGGCAGATGTGTCTTCTAGGGGTCCGATGTGCTTTTTTGCTGTCACAGCTAATGTACCTGTCGTGCCTTCAGAAGCACTGCCATAGAGTTATATTAGCAACTGTGGTGCCTGTTTAAATGAGTCAGAGCAATTTAAACAGGACAAGTTACAATGTTTGTAGTCACCTGAAATCTCTGCTCAAGGGGATTAAAGGAGTCTTCTGTAGAAGAGAGAAACCCTGTCTGTAAGTGCAGAGGAGCAAGAACTCCAGCTCCTTTCTGGTCCTAGGAAATCAGGACAGACCTCCTTGTGTCATCCTAGCAGAGCTGGCCAGGCAGTCAGACCAGTCCAGCTCGAATTGAAGGACTCAAGGCTAATCTTGGGAGTACCACTCCCTTGAATGTCCAAGAAAAAGGTTAGTTCTGCTAACGAAGGTATTAAGGGCTTGGGGCCTAGCATATCTCATCTTCATTAGTGCTTCTTATCATTTTTGGGCCAATAAAAGCTAAAGTAGAAAATCAATTGAGATAGAAACATAAATCTAGAACTATTAGGAGGTGAAACCAATGCCATGGTTAAGGCAAAATTTACTTCATGAGTCACGTGGCAAATGTTTAGTGTGCGATGTAAGGAAGAAGCATGCGTACTTTGTTACGTGGCATTGAGAAAATGGCATTTCTTTTATTGTCAGTGCAAATAGGCTTTGTCATTATATCTACTTGGTTAGGGATTTTTTTCCCATCTTTTAATTGTCGTGGCAGATTATAGAAAGCATATTCCCTTTTCATAGTGGCAGTTGTGGAGAGACCAAATTTAGTGACTCACACCATACCCCAGCTCTGCCACTTAACTAGATGTGTGTTTTCCTGCAGGTGGCTAGTAGGGTTTCAGTTTCTTGAACAAAGGAGTGACCCCAACAGAAAAGGAGTGTTACTTTCTAATTACTCAGAAAGAAGACTTATTATAAAACCTTTCTTTGGAAACCAAGTATTTAATTGTCTTATTAATAATAATCCTATGTAGCAAATTATTTAAAATACCTAAGCATATATTTAATACAAGCTGATTAGCTAGAAATATGCACAGGTACTAAGTTGCTAAAAGTTACACTTTTATGGATATTATGCTTTCTACAAGTGAGAATTTCTATGACCAGGATGAACATATGCTAATAGTTGCTTTTAAAAAGTTAAAATTATTAGAGACATGGAGGGTAAATCTTAAAAGCTTTAATCCCCTGTTCATCTGATGGGTTAAGCAGACCCAAATTTACCGCTTTCATGTGAAGCTTGACCTGGCTCAAGGGTTCTCGCTTATCACCAACACGTCTGGTGATGTGAATTCCATCCATCTAGCTAAGTGCTTAGACCTTCTTCCAAAGTAAACCAGATCAGGAATGCATTTCACACTGTACATCATTGCTGTGGCTCCCTGTGGAATCACTTTTCTAGAATGTGCTCTACTGTGTTTCTACTGGTGATAGTGAAGAGCATCTTAGGATCAGCCCTGAGAAGTGGGTTGTTGAATTTACACTGAAAATGTTAGTCAGGGTCATTGTTTTTAAAATTACAGTGATCAAGCTAGAAGTTGTCCCTCATCTCAGGAATGCTAATCTAGACTTTCCCACAGCAGTCAGTCTGTTTGCATCCTCTGGGTTCCATAAGTAACTCAAGTGAATTTGTTTTCCTCTCTAATTTGACTGTGAGAATGCTCAGGGTGACCTATCTCTGTCAAATGTTCAGAAATGCTTTTTCATATGTTGTATAATAGAGTTATATTTTTCTAACTTACTGTCCTTAGCCTGAGATGAAACGAAAGGAATTTTCAAGGCCAGGGTATTAAGATAATAATTGATTTTTCCATGCAATAAGATGTACATCCATCGACACATTTGTCTGCATAACATCCACTGAACAGCGACACCCAGGGCCACACACTAGCATGCTTACAGGGGCCAGGCTGGTGAGATCAATGTGTGACTGTGGCTACATTCAAGAAAATAGAGACTGTCAAAACCTGCAGAGCACATGCCCACCTAAAGGCATTCACATTCTGTTCTTGTTAACTTCTCTGCTGACCAAAGCATGCAGGTGGCCAGATGCCAGGTAGCCATTTGTGTCCCCTGATCAACAATGTGTCCGAGCTCTAAGATAAACACTGTGGATATAAGATAAATAAAATATGATAGCTTCTGCCCTCCAGGGATTCACATTTTGCTGTGGGAAAAGATATGTAAACAAATAAGCAGGACAGATTTTCAGAGGGAAAAGTCTCTGACAGCAGCACCTGCAGGGCCCAGGGAGTA
The DNA here is from genome assembly GCF_059928025.1 of Delphinapterus leucas. Classification (NCBI taxonomy): domain Eukaryota; kingdom Metazoa; phylum Chordata; class Mammalia; order Artiodactyla; family Monodontidae; genus Delphinapterus; species Delphinapterus leucas. The sequence continues at coordinate 48,344,427 of NC_143130.1, read as the reverse complement.
AAGTACAGCGTCAGGTGCAGAAGACCAGGTAGAAAATATATAAGAGAATTAGCAGGAGCGGTGACTCCACGCAGCCCCAAGGGCTGAGAAAGGAGATCCTGATGGGTGAAGCCTAGCTCACAGTACTGGGATGAACCCATACTCAACAGGCAAGAGAAGATCAATTCAGGGAATGAAGCCAGACCTGCTCAGCAATATTTCCATAATTGTTCACTCAAGTAATCAGAAAATTTAAATATAGATACATAGAGAGAAATAATAACAACACTTTTGGTTGAAGACATTAACAAGTTTTGGACTTGAAGCCTCCAGTCTGTCTTTGTGACCTCCTGGGACATATAATTTGAATTAAGTTTTAATTCAGCCTCCAGTTACTGGCTGTTATGATGACCTACAAAGAAAATACAGAATCACTAATGAATGGATTGAAGAGTACTTAGGAAACACATGGGGCTTTATTACGTGCATAATAACACTATTTTCAAGCTGGCTTGGTATACAATTACCTGCTTTACTGATGTTTTAGGTACATCTATAGAATGACTATTGTTGCCACTTCCTGAAAAAATCTGAGCCCAAAATAGAGAATAAAACAGTAAGAAATTTGATCTCAAAACTAATTTCTTAGTTTCCAGTATACAGGTGTTAATTCTTTTTTATTATTGGGAAATACCTAACTATACTAAAAAATTATACATTCTATAAAGGACTTATTCTTTTGAAAAATAGCTTTGCTTAGTTTGAACTTACTATTAGGTTGATTTTAAAATGAAGAACGGGAAGGATAAAACCCTATCTGGTTCAACACAAAATATATTTTAGATCATTTAAAAGCCTGCCGATGCAGGGGACGCGGGTTCGTGCCGCGGTCTGGGAGGATCCCACATGCCGCGGAGCGGCTGGATCCGTGAGCCATGGCCGCTGAGCCTGCGCGTCCGGAGCCTGTGCTTCGCAACGGAAGAGGCCACAACAGTGAGAGGCCCGCGTACCGCAAAAAATAAAAGAGTTCTTTGCAAGAATTAATGTTTTTTGTTAACATGCAGTATCTTTATAACATGAGCCCAAGATGGAAGTTACAATTATCTGTGTACAAAAAAGCATCTTTTTGTTCCATCGATGTATTTTTCTCATTTTCTCACACAACATTCTGCTCATGGTTTCCTATACAGACCCCTTGATTCCCCATCTCTCCCATTACCTGACTGATTCTTTCCCTCTGAGTCTTAAACTCCTTGTGGCCAAATTCTATCCCCCTCAAAGCTCACATAAAATATTATCTCCTCTGTAAAGAATCCCCTCATTTCTCAACCCAAAACAATCCCTCTCTCCTGAGAACTCGCATAGCAATATCCTTATCAATCTTATAATGCTTCAATCAGGAACAATTGCCTCAGGGCTTCCCTGGTGGCGCAGTGGTTAAGAATCCGCCTGCTCATGCAGGGGACAGGGCTTTGAGACCTGGTCCGGGAAGATCCCACGTGCCGTAGAGCAGCTAAGCCCATGAGCCACAACTACTGAAGTCCACACACCTAGAGCCCGTGTTCCGCAACAAGAGAAGCCACTGCAATGACAAGCCTGCACACCGCAACGAATAGCCCCTGCTCGCCACAACTAGAGAAAGCCCGCACACAGCAACAAAGACCCAACAGACAAAAATAAATAAATAAATAAATAAAATTTATATTAAAAAAAAAGAAAAACAATTGCCTCTATCTTTATAAAATACTTATTTTGGGTACCTGTCTTATCTTTCAAACATTCATTTGTTTCACAGATATTTCTGGAATATCTACTTTGTGTGAGGATAATGTATAGAATATAAGTTTTTATTTCCAATTCGTATATATACCCAATGTATTAGTTATCTATCGATGTGTAACAAATTACCCCAAAACTCAGTGGCTGAAAGCAAAAGACATTTATTGTTGCAGAGTTTCTATAAGACAGGAATCCTGATGTGGCTTAGATAGGTGTTTCTGGTTCAGGATCTCTCATGAGGCTGCAGTCAGGCTGTCTGCCAGGGATGCAGTCCCCTCAAGGCTGAAATGGGGCTGGAGAATTTCCTTCAAAACTCACTCACATGGTTGCAGGCAGACCATAATCCCTCGCCGTATGAGCTACTTCCTGGTAGCTGTGTGTCCCCCTGTCATGGCAATTGGTAATCAAAGAGAGAAAGAAACAGACCAAGATGGAAACCATCATCGTTTCATAACCTAGCCTTGGAAATGACATCTCATCACTTCTGCCACGCTCTCTACATTAGATACAAAAGTTCATCACATATACAGGGGGAAGGGATTACACAAGGGCATGAACACCAGGAAGCCAAGTTTATAAATTCAGAGGCTGCCTATCACGCCTAATTAGCACAACAAATATACAGTAAGTGTCTGATGAATAATCTATCTAGGGTTTGTTGAGATTCTTCAACTTGAAATTTATAGTTGTCATCAAATTTGGATATGATGAAAATTTTTCAGTCATTATTTCTTAAAACATTTTTATGACCCTATTTCTTTTTTTTTGGAACATCCGTTCCATTCATGTGAGGCCACTTAATATTCTCCCACAGCTCACAAATGATCTGTTCATTTCTTTCTTCTTTAGGCTTCTATTCTCTGTATGTTTCATTTTGGATAGTTTCCATTTCTATACGGTCAGGCTAATTAATAATTTTTCCTGCAATTGTCTTATCTGCTGTAAATTCTATCCAATGTATTTTTCATCACAGATATTTTACATTTCATCTTGAGAATTTGTATTTTCATCTTTTGTATGCCTTTTATGTTTCTTATTATCATGCTTTCTGCTACTTTGTTGAATGTAGAGCATATATTAATAATACTGTTTTATCCTACTTATCTACTAATCCTTATTTTCTGTTTCATTTCTGGGTTTTTTCCTATTGATTAATTTTCCTATCTGTTATGGGTTTTTTTTCCTCTGGCTTCTCTGCATGCCTAATAAATCTTGATTCAATGTCATGCAGTATGAATTTTATGTTGTTGAGTGCTGGATTTTTAAAATATTATTCCTTTGAATATCTGGGTACTTTTTTCTGAAATGAAGATGAGTTACTTAGAAATACATTTATTCCCTTGAGGGTTTTTTTTCAAGCTTTGTTGGACGGATCCAGAACAGTCTCTAGAGTTATCCTCTCTGAGGATTCTAGCCCAGGTGTTAGGACAACTTTCCTTACTGTCTTAGGGTAACTTGACTATTCCTGGCCCTGTATTAGCTGCAAGGGTTGCTCCACCTACGCCTTCTGGTGGTTCTTTCCTGTTCTTGGCAGTTTCCTTATGCACATGAGCTAATCAGTGTTTGGCCAAATGCTTGAAGGGAATCCTTTGTAGATCCCTGTGTCTCTCCTGTCTTTCTCTTTTTCTCTTTCCCTATAGATCTTTCCTCTGTAAATTCCCCCCGTAAATGATGGCCACCTTGGCCTTCCTAATCTCTCCTTAAATCAGAGAAGCTCCAGGGCTCTGCTTGATCTCCCGTCCCTGGGCTGTGACCTGGAAACTCTCCAGACAGTAAGCGGGGACAATAAGAGGGCTTACCTCATTTATATCCTTTTCCTCAGGGATCATGGTACTGTGCTCTTTGTTGTCCAATGCCTGAAAAACGTTGTTTCATATATTTTGGTGGTTCTTTTTTTTCCAGGTATAGGAGAACAAATCTAGTTTCCTTTATTCCATCGTGGGCAGAAGCTGAAGTCCAGTCCTATAGAAACTTGATTTGATCTCAAACATATAACCTCTCAGTGACCTGTATGATATTTATTCTATACAAGAGAAGAAACTTGACTAAACATTTTTTATGGAAAATTTTATTCAAGACAAATTGAGGATTATAACCTGAGAACAGCCTCCAAGAAAGCTCTGAGAATAATTCCAGAAACTGGACTAAAATTTTAAAAAACTGACACTAGGAGTCAGAATATCTGAGTTGATAATTCTTCACCAAATTATAGTGTCATTTTTTTGATCAGTCAAATGCTTGAAGAAATTGGACCAGGTCAAAGTTCTTAGTACTTTCACCCCAAAGTTTACTGTGTTACTATTAATTATTTTCAATTTGGTTACAATGAATATCTTACTGATTGCTCTGATAAGCGGGTCCAGCCCTCTTGTAAATGTCTGATGAACAATCTGTGTAGGGTTTGTTGAGCTTCTTAAACCTGAGAGTCCATCAGCACCCAGTCAGAGAGCAGATAGCCATGACATCAGTGTTGATTCACTGAGTTGATCCAATTTCAGCCAAAAGCAAGGAAGCAACATCTTAGCCTATACAGTCTCATTATGGGAAATAGTCTCTCTTTAAATGTAAGCCTTTATGAGTCTAGGGCTCAAATCTTATCAATCTTTGCCTCAGTTACTAAATAGTATCTTTACTTTTAACTAGGGTTCTTTTTTTTTTTATTTTTTTATTTCAGACTTCACTCAAGGCTTGCCACTCTGAATACTGGCCAATCTTTTCAATGTCAATCGGGCACATTTCCAGGTCCCAGTGACACCTAGCAAAACTTCTAGGTCAGGACCCTGCTTCTTATCCTCTTTGAAATATACCAAGAACATGCTGATTTTTTCTCAAGACACTTGGACAAGATCTCATTGCATTCTAGATTAATGTAACCTAAAGTAATTTGACCACCAAGTGTGAAGTCACTGAGCGACTTTGCCTTTCAAGGTAACTGGCAGATAATCAAAGATATGACTCACGATCCAAAGCACTCATGCATCTTTCATTTGTAAGCCAAACAAAGGTGGAAATATATCATCAAAAGTTTTCTATAGAAGTGGCAGGTTCCTATTACTGTACTCAAATGAGTAACTCCAGTACATTCAAGCTGTCTTTGGCTAACAGTGTTCCTTTCCTTCCCAAATCCAGTCCAGTGGCTCCTGTTACACAACTGGACTTCACCACTTCTAAAGCCATTTGCAACTTAATATCAGTCACGCACATTTTCATTTCAAATTAGCTCTTTGTCCTGATTTATCCGTATATTTCCATGGAATTATTACTCAAGTTGATCATTCCTTTTTCTGTTTACCCAATGTTTCCTATAATCTGAATGACAAAATTTCAAATTTGAGCCTCTAGAACCTTGTATTCTAACTTAGTTGTTTTTTTGACCCACTGTGGTCATAAACAATAGACTTATGCAATATACATAAGCAATAGAGAACAAAAACAATAATAAGCAAATAACAAATAGAAAATACTGGTATAAAATATAATCTTAAGTTCAGCTACTTATCAGCTAGTGACTTTGAGCAAATTAATTTCCCTTATGTGTGTTGGAATTACTGTCTACATCAGACTAGTGTAAAGGTAATAAATATTTTGAATATATCAGAGCCAAAGCAGATTCTCAATAAATTGAATATTTGGATATTATCATGATAATGATGATGAAGATGATAAAGCTCATTCTGTGTAATTCTTTTTTTCCTCAAATTCATTGTTTTTTTTCAACATTTTATTATGAAAAATTTCAAACATACAACATACCTGTAAGACTTACCATGAAAACCTGTGTATCTACCACCTAGATTCCACTACACATTTTGTTACACATCTATACAACTGTATCTCTCTGCCCATAGACCAATCTGTTTAGTTTTGGACACATTTCAAAATAAACTGCAGACATCCTTACACATTCCCCGCCATGTGTACTTTTAACTAGAGTTCTTTTTACTTTGACTAGAATTTTTTCTTTTGATATAAATCTTATATACATTCAAGTGTATAAGTATTGAGTACATTTCCTGAGGTTTTTTTTTTTTTTTTTGCTGTACGTGAGCCTCTCACTGTTGTGGCCTCTCCCGCTGCGGAGCACAGGCTCCGGACGCGCAGGCTCAGCGGCCATGGCTCATGCGCCCAGCCGCTCCGCGGGATGTGGGATCCTCCCGGACCGGGGCACGAACCCGTGTCCCCTGCATCGGCAGGCGGACTCTCAACCACTGCGCCACCAGGGAAGCCCATTTCCTGAGTTTTGATTAATAACTACATCTCTGCAACCAAGATATAGGACATCTCCTTCACCCTCCAAAATTACTTCATGTCCCTCCCCAGCCAGTACTTCCCTCTCCACACACACACATGCATACACAAACACATATGCTTACACATACACACACACACACACAAACATGCACAGACAGGCTGCCTTGGCTCTACCGTTTTCTTCATCACCAATTAGTTTTGCCTATTGTCTAGATACAGCAGTCCCCAACCTTGTTGGCACCAGGGACTGGTTTCGTGGAAGACAATTTTTCCACTGATGGGGGTGAGGGGGGATGGCGGTAATGCGGTAATGCGAGCAATGGGGAGGGATGGTGAGCGACAGATGAAGCTTCGCTCACTGGCCCGCAGCTCACCTCCTGCTGTGTGGCTTGGTTCCTAACAGGCTGCGGACCAGTACCAGTCAGCGGCCCGGAGGTTGGGGATCCCCGGTCTACAACATCAAATAAATGAGATGATACATTTGTACTCTTTTGTGTAAAGGTCTTTTTTCACTCATAGTTTATGAGATTTCATCCACCCTGCCATGTGTTTCAGTAGTTAATCCTTTTGTTGCTGAGTAATATTCTATTGCACAAATACGTCACACATGTTTATCCATTCTATCAGTGGATATCTGACTGTCTCCAGATTGAGGCTTTTCTGAGAAAAGTTTCCATGAACTTGTTTGAATAAGCCTTTCAGTGGACATATATGTTTCTTTATTAGGTTCTTAGTTCATAGGGATTAGATGTTGTTCCTTTCTATTTTATTCCCCAAATACCTACCGTAATGCTGGACAGAGAAGCGTACACACACACACACACTTAATTGCAAGACTAAAAGAAGAAAAGAAAAGGTGACTAGTTCTTTTGCTCCTCTATCCAAGGAAGGTCTTTTGTGAGCTAACAAGTATATAAATGTCAGATTTTTAATTTCTATAATTTTGTGAAAAATTACAGTCTTAATCCTATAATGAATGGGTAAGCATACCCCCCCGTTTTTATTGAACATGATGATCCAGTATCATTGCTTAGTAAATAAATTTTATAAAAACACAGTTGACCTAATTGACAAGGATCCAAGAAGTCAACTAGCTGAAGCCATTAAAGTCAGAGACCTTGTGCAAAATTTTAGGAACCTCAGGTTCAGAGTGCTGGTCTCAGGTGCAATGCTAATGACACCCAGGTCCTCCTAAACTCAAAGTTGCATCATGCTTTTTTATATTTTTCTTTAAAGTGCTCTGATGGGCTGTTTGAAGCAGAAAGCTGCCCTGATGCCATCCAGCTGGGACATGGAGTTGGTGCAGGATTTCAGAAAGAGTTCTGAGGCTGGAGGGTGGGAGTCTAAGTTTTAAAAGCAAGTCTGATATGCTTTTAACATGCCACTTTGGGAAAGCCCCTCAGCAACTCCCAGCAGCTTCAGTTTTCCAGTGGTAAATGAGGGCAGGGGGCTGAATGATCATTAAACTATGATGGTGATTAATGAAGGCAATTTTAGAATGTTATCACAAATGAACTAACTACACTCCATCCTGTCTTCTCTTTTGAATTGCCTTGGGATTTTTGATTACAACTTTATCTCAGTTCTCCAGTAATTGTAATGTAAGAGTTACTTTTATTGAGTGATACTGTGTGCTCGACCCAGGTTGCCATGCAAATTGCTCTCCCGGTCCCATGATCATGTAGGCAATACATGCAGGAGTTTGAACCTAGTCCAGTCTGAACCTAAAATCTGTGCTCTTAAGCATTACCTTTGGGTAATGCTTCACGTAGGCCTTTGGGGACAGCATGACTGTTTGGATAGTTAGCAGGTATGCATTAAGGATTACTATTGCTAACGGTAAACTACCTCCACTACAGCCTTCTCAGCATCCTTTAAATGGCAATGATTGCTTCTGGCTCTGTAGCCGCAAAGTAGCTACATTTCCTCCTAAGCAAAGACTGGCTGGGTTCTGGCTCTTAATGGATAAGGCCACAGCTGCCTCCCACAGGAAAATACTGCTGACCTTACATTGGAACTTTCATCCTTCTTTACAGCTCTATGAAGACCTTCAGTAGGCAGCCCAATGTCTTTGTTGAATTTCATCTCAGTTTGCAAGATTTCTTCCTTGCATTTTTGAAATGCAGTGTCAATTTTATCTGATGAACATTTACTACACATCTTAAATCAGGATAGGCATTGGGAATGCAAAGATGAGTAAAATAATACGCACATTCTTATTAAAGGATAATTTTCCCCAAATGGTAAAATTGTGACTCCTATACAGATGTCAAGTGAACATGTGTTCAGAGATTTTATTTAAACCCTTATTAATGAGAGGAACCTGCTAAAATGTTACCACCAGTTCAAAGAGGAAAATAAAACAAAATAATTTATATGGGTGTTGGTTTGCAAACTGGACCCCATACACGGAGGGCAGGGAGCGATGGAAGAATGAGGCAGACTACACCAGATCGCTAGCAATTTTAATAAGCAAGAGAAGTTACACCAGAGGCTTGTCTTGGGAGGCTACAGAACCAGTGTAGTATCTCCTTACCTGCCTGCCAGAATATTTAAAGTTTATATAGAGACCTTAATGGGACTCAGATAGTCTCAGCAACACCTTATTCTCTCAAGGCTACATCCTTGAAAATGTTTCCCACTATGGGAAAGGTGGACAGAGCGTACATTCCAAAAACAGGGAAGGTATGAGGAGCCTCTCTTTGCCCAGGTCCAGCTCGAGGGTCAACTTGCAGTCACATCCACTCAATGACCTCCTCCAACAATGGAGTAAAAGAATATTGAAATGAATTTGCCAATGGATGCAAAACCACCTTTTCCAAAGGTAGAGAGGAGAGTGGTCCCTCTGCAAGACGGAATTAATTTGCATAACTATACAGAAGGATTATTTTGCATTGCTATGAATTATCTAAAAATAATCAAGTTATAAAGTAGTTTAAGGGCAATGAGAGGCTAAAATCAGATCTTCTGGAAGGATTTGCTCTAGGCAATGCATAATTTTCCATGGAAACACACCTTTTTCTCTGCACCTTAATGAAAAAAGATAGTAACATTTATTGAGTACCTGTGAAATGCTCCCAGGAACTTTGGAAGAGATTAGTTAGCAGTACCTAATTTGATTAAAGCACAGCTTAGAGAAATGTTTAGAGCCCCTGCTAGTAAGTTGGAAAGCTGAGATTTATTTATACTATATCTGATGATTCTAAAGACTACTTTTTAATTTATAGACTACTGCCTCACAAGGAAATCAAGGTGTAATGGACGGGACAGTTGCATAAAGAGTAATTATATGCTGTGTGTTACATTGGATATGTGTTTGCACAAGCAGGGGGCACAAAAAAAATCCAGTGTTACCTTTTCCCTTGTGTAGCTCTTTATGTCCCATAGATTTGGGAACTTACATTTTTCTAAAGACTTTCTTTTTTTTAATTCAAATTACTTGTTAGTTTCACCTGACTTTCCAGCTTTTTTTTTGGAAGCCAACAATGAAATTTAGAGCAAAATAGGCCACGATTTAAGAACATCATATGCTTAGATAAGTTTACCTATTTCATTTATTTACCCATCATCCTTGTCAGCTATAAATTTTCTTTTTAGATACTTGTTTCAACAAGGTACAAACATCCTTTTTCAGAATAATTTTTGAGCTTTTCTAATAACCTTTCTGTTTTAGGGTAATTTTAGATTAAGAGAAAAATTGCAAAGATAGTACAGAGTTCCTGAACACCCTTCATCCTGGTTCCCTCATTGGTAATGTCATAAAACACCATGATACATTTGTCACAGTTAAAGAACTGACATTGGTAGTTACTATCTGCTAAACACCAGAGTTTAAATTTCAGCAATTTTTCCATTAATGGGCTGTTTCTGTTCCAGGACCTAGTCCAGGGTACCACACTACATTTAGCCGTCACCTCTCCCAGTCTCCTCTGATCTGTGACAGTTTCCTGGTTTTGACCTTGACAGCCTTGAGCAGTACTGGCCAGGTGTACTTAGAATGTCCTCCAATCTGGGTTGGTCTTTTTTTTTTTTCTTTTGATTAGACTGGGGTCTAGCTGTTTTTGTTTGTTTTTTGGTTTTGGTGTTGTTTGTTTGTTTCTGGCACAAGTATCACCTAGGTGAAGTACCTTTATTGTCACATCTTATGAGGAGGTGTACAGTGTAGGGTGCATGATATCCAAATGACATCACTGGTGTTGTTAACCTTTATCGTACTGTAATTTCTCAGAACTTTTAAGAATAATTTTGGATCTTGTTTGAGGACTTCATCACTAGTATGAAGAGCACGAAGTTTAGGAGGTGGATATGGTTCTCTGCTACACGAGTCAACGACCTGGCATGCTCTACTGTCAATATCCTTCTCCAAACGGTAAAGGACAAGAAAAATCACCAGCCCTATTAAGTGGTGCTGGGTTTATCCTTGCACAACCCAGAGCAGGAGGAACACAGGCTTCCAGTCATCTGCAAAGAAGCTCTGCTAAGTCATGCCTCGTCCCTCCTATGGCAAGCCCTGTAAAGTGTGAGGGCATTTCTTACGCAAAGGCACAGCCCCATCACAATGACATAAAAGGCCTAGGTAAGTTTCAAAATTAAGGAGACCCAGCTGTGTCTCAGAGACTCAGCCTCCCCCAGTCCTTCTGGACTTATCCTGTGGTTTTTGATAGGTTTTATAGAAGTTTCTGTTGCCCTCTTTTCAAGAATAAAAGGATCACATCTCAGACAGACCCTCCTCCATGAATTCATATGGCAAAGGTATTTTCTAAAATACACGTACAATGGACTAAAAATAACCTCTTTCTTTTTAAGTCTTATCTTTTTTTCTTATATGGCTATACATAGGCAGTTTTCTTTATAGAGATGCCAGATTTTAAGGAAATAAATCTCTGTATGCATGGGTCTTTTCATATAAAACAGAGCTCTTTTATTTTTAGGTGAGTTTGAGAGGGGATAAGGAACAAAGAGAAGTAAACATATATTTTTATTTGCTTATTTTATGGGTGGGTTAAAATAGGCTATGCCTACTTCCACTTAGGACAAGTGCTAAAGGAGAGTGAATGCCCCATATTAAAGGAATACACTTGAATAAATAAAGTTTGGCATTAGCCTGCTGTCTCCTACTTCCACTTCTCACAGGCTGAAGCCCAGGGGAGGGAGAGGAACAAGGATTTGCAAATGACAAGGATTTGTTGTCAGGGATCACAACTTAACTATGGAACACAAACCTCAGTGGTATCTATAGATGGGCTTTTGTTGTGTTTGCTGTTTTAATTGGAGAGTAGGAAGACTTGTACACATAGAACAATTTAACTAAATCTTAAAAAAAAAAAATGTTTAGTGAGTCTACTAACTGGTTGAATTCCATTTCAGTTAGAGAGACTAACTGAGAAGGAATTGTCAAAGCACTCTTTCTCAGGACATTGTAAACTTTAAAATCAATTTTGTTCAACTGTATTAAATGTGTCATTATTAGAAATGGATACTACACTAGTATTTGTTGTAACTCTTACTTGAAAAAAATTGAGGTATGGTTGACCTGTAATACATACTATTAAGTATACCTATTAAGGTGTACAATTTAATAAGTTTTGATTTATTTATACATCCATAAAACCATCACCACAATCAAGGCAGTGAACATATCAATCACCCGCAAAAGTTTCCATGTGCCCCTTTGCAATCCCTTCCTTGCTTTCTATAACTATAGATTAATTTACATTTCTTAGAGTTTATGTAAATGGAGTCATACAGAATTTTTATCTGGCTTCTTTCACTCAGTATTATTACTGCAAGATTCATCCAGGTTGAAGTGTATACCAATGGCTAATTTATTATTGCTGAGTTGTTTCCATGGTATGGATACACTATACTTTGTTTATCTAATTATTTGGTGATGGACATTTGAGTTCTTTCCATCTTACAGCAATTACAAATAAAGCTGCTATGAATATTTGTGTACAAATATCTGAAAGAATGTGGGCTTTCTTTTCTCTTGAGCAAATAACTAGGAGTAGAATGAATGGCTGGTATGGTACCTGTATGTTTAATTTTTAAAGTAATTGCCAATTATTTTCCAAAGTGGATGTACCATTTTACATTCCCAATGGCAGTATATGAGCACTCCAATTTCTCCAACTACTTGCCAGCACTTGGTATGGTTTTAAATTTTAGCCATTCCAGTAGGTATGCAGTGGCTTTAATTTGCATAGTCTTAATGATTTGTGATGTTTAGCATGTTTGCATGTACTAATTGGCCATTCATATATCTACCATGATAAAGTGTTTGAGAAATCTTTTGCCCGCTTACAAAATTGTGTTGTTTGTTATTGTTGGGTTTTAAGAATTCTTTATGTACATGTATTCTGGATTCAAGTGCTTTATCAGATCTAGGCTTTACAAATATCCTCCCAGCCTGTGGCTTGTATTTTTATTCACCCAACAGAGCAGACATTTCAAAACTTTGATGAAGTCAATTAAAAAATCATTTACTTATAATCATATTTTGATGGTGTATCTAAAAAAAAAGTATTTGCCTAATCCTAGGTCACAAAGACTTTCTCCTATGTTTTCTTCTCAAAGTTTCATAGTTTTAGGTTTTACATTTAGATCCATGATTAATTTTGTCTCAGGTTTTTAGTATGTGTTATGGACCGAAGTTATTTTTTTGTTTTTAATTTCACATACGTATATCCAATTTTTTCAGACTTTCCTTTCTCCACTGAATTGCTTTTGCAGCTTTGTCAAAAACCAATGCTGATCAACTATACTCCAATAAAAATTAAAAATTAAATAAAATAAATTAAAATAGGAAAAAATCAGTGGTGCATATATGTGTCCATATATCTATTTCTGGACTCTATTCTGTTCCATTGATCTATTGATCAACTTGTTTATCTTAATCTATTTGTTTATCTTGACACTAATATGGCAGTCTTGATTTCTGCAGCTTATAATGAGTTTTAAAGTCCCGTGGTGTTAGTGCTGCAAATTAGTTTTTCTTTTCCAAAGCTGTTTTAGATGTCTAGGTTCTTTGCATTTGCATATGAGTTTTAGAAGCAGCTTGTCCTTTTTCACAAAGAAGTTTGTGGAAATTTTGATTGGAATTGTGTTAATCTATAGATCAATTGGGGGAGAACAAAGCTTAAAAGTATTGAGTCTTCCAACACATAAATAAGAAAATATATCTCCATTTTTTTAGGCCTCCTTTAATTTCTCTCAACAAGGTTTTGTGGTTTTCATGATACAGATATTATACATCTTTGGTTAGATTTATAACTAAGTAGTTCTTTTTTTTTTTTTTTTTTGCGGTAAGCAGGCCTCTCACCGTCGTAGCCTCTCCCGTTGCAGAGCACAGGCTCCGGACACACAGGCTCAGAGGCCATGGCTCACGGGCCTAGCTGCTCCGCGGCATGTGGGATCTTCCCGGACCGGGGCACGAACCCGTGTCCCCTGCATCGGCAGGCGGGCTCTCAACCACTGCGCCACCAGGGAAGCCCTAAATAGTTCATTTTTAAATAATTGTAGATGCTATTGTTTTATAAATTTCAATTTTTGATTGTTTGTTGTCAGTATATATATACATATATATATACACACACACACATATAGAGCCAATTAAATTTTGCACATAGATGATCATACCAGCCAGGAAAGAAACTGTTTGTTTTTCTGTTTTCCTTTTAAATTGGCTAGATTTTATTTCTCTTCTGGTTTTGCTGCACTGGAAAGAGCCCCCTGTTCACTGTTGAATATAAGTGGTGAGAGCAGTCATCTTTGCGTTTTCCCAGTCTTAGGGGAACAGCATTTAGTGTTTCACCATTAAGTGTGATGTTAACTATAGAGTATCAGGTTGAAGATGTTCACTTCTGTTCCTGGTTTGCTGAAGTTTTCTTAAACCAAGAATGGATTTTGAATTTCGTCAGATGCTTTTTCTGCATTTGTTGAGATTGTTCTGTTTTTTCTTTTTAAATTGGTTAACATGGCTATGTTAACCAACCAGTGCATTCCTGGGTAAACCCTCTTGGTCATGGTAGATTATCCTTTTTATATATTGTTAGATTCAATTTGCTAAACCTTGTTTAGAATTTTTGCATCACTGAGCATGAAGGATATTAATCGATTACCTTCCTTTCTTGTAATGCCTTTGTCTGGTTCTACTATCAGGGTAATGCTGACTTCATAGAATGAGTTGGGAAGTATTAGTTTTCTTTCGCTGCATACAAAATAAGTGCATGTTTCCTGGCTTAAAACAATACAATTTATTAGCTCAGCATCCCATTGTGGGCTGGCTGCATACTCTGCTCAGCATATCATGAGGCTGGAAGCAAGATATGGCTGGACTGGGATCTTACCCAGAGGCTTGGGGGGAAACCTCCACTTCCAAGCTCATTCTTGTTCATACGATTTAGTTCCTTGCAGTTGTAGGACTGATGTCTCTGCTTCCTTGCTAGCTGTCAGGCCACTCTCATCTCCTAGGGTCTCCTCATATTCCTTGCCACACACCCCCCTCTGTCTTCAAGCCAGCAACAGTGCAGCAGATCCAATTTCTGTTTCAAGTCTTTCTCATTTCCTCCTCTGTGACTTGCCTGAGAAAAAGCTCTACTTCTAAAGACCTGCCCAGATAATCTCCCCACCTTAAAGTCAACTAATCTGGGATGTTAATTGCATTCTGTCACAGTAATACCTGGATTATTTTTTGGTTGAATGACTGGGAGAAGGTGTGTGTACACCAGGGGCTGGAAATTTATAGGGCCATCTTGAAATTCTGCCTACTACAGACAGTTTGTGTTTATTTGTGCATTATTTCTTCCTTAAATATTTGCTAGAATGTACCAGTGAAGCCACTTGGGCTTGGAGTTTCCTTTGAAGAAAGGTTTTTAACTAAAATTTCAATTTTTCAAATAGTCAAATGATATATTTCTTCTTGCATGAGGTTTATTAGTTTGTGTCTTTCAAGAAATTTGTCTAGTTAATCTATATTGTTGGATTTATTGGCATAGTTATTTATAAATTTTCCTTGATATGCATTAAGGTCTGTAGAATCAGTTGTGATAAAATCTGACCCATTTGTCTCTTCTCTCTTTTTTTCACATCAAGTCTGACTGGTTTATCAATATTATATGCTCTTGATCTTCTCAAATAATTTCAGTTTCATTTATTTTCTCTATTTTCTATTTCACTGAGTTCTATTTTTATCTTTATTATTTTTTTCCTACTTACTTTGAGTTTAATGTGGTCCCCCTTTTTTCCTAGATTCTTAAAGAAGAAACATAGGTCACTGACTTAAGAAAGTTGTTCTGTTTAATAGAATTGTTTAGTACTATAAATATCACCCTAATGATATTTTATGGTATTCAACAAATTCTACTATGCTGTGTTTTCATTTTCTTTTACCATTTAAAATGTTTCCTAATTATCCTTTTAATTGCTTCTTTGACACATGGATTACTTAGATGTGTGTTACTTAGTTTCCATATTTTAGGGGTTTTCAAGAGATCTTTCTGTGTCTGAATTCTAAATTTATCATAGAACATGCTTTGCATGATTTGAATCTTTTTTAATTAATTGAAACTTGTTTTCTGGCCCAAATTATATCTTTATAAATGTTCCATGTGTGGTTGAAAAGAATGTGTATTCTGATGTTTTGAAGTGGATTGTTCTACATGTGTAAAATAAGTCAAGTTTGTCGATAATTTTGTTCAACTTTTTTACATCCTTGTTGATTTTGTGCCTGCTTATTCTATCAATTATTGAGGAAGGCATATAAAAATCTCTGATTATATTTTTTAATTTGTCTCTTTCTCTGCAATTTCAGTAGATTTTTACCTCGTGAATTTTATTTTATTTATGGATTTATTTTTTGGTTGCACCGCATGGCTTGCAGGATCTTAGTTCCCTGAACCCGGGCACTCGGCAGTGAAAGGGCAGAGTCCTAACCACTGGAACGCCAGGGAATTCTCTGAATTTTAAAGCTTAGTTAGATACATAAACATTTCATATTTTTTGTCCTCTTGATTGACATTTTTATCATTACAAAGCTACCTTATTTATTGCTACTAATATTCTTTGAAATTTACTTTGTGGGATATTAATATACCCACTCACTTTTTTTTAGTGAATGTGTAGTTTATCTTTTCCATTATTTTATTTCTAAACTATTTGCATCCTTTATAAAGTTAACTTCTCTTAGACAGCATATAGGTGGATCTTGCTTTTTTATCTAATCTAACATTTTGCTTTTTAATTGGAACGTTTGAGCTATTTACATTTACTGTGATTATAGATATAATTAGACTTAAATCTATTATCTTGCTATTGGTTTTCTATTTGTCCCATCTGTTCATTGTTCCCTTTCTCTCTTTTTCTACCTTCTTTGGGATTAATTGAATATATTGTGATTCTATTTTGTCTCCTTTTGAGTCATTAGCTGTACTATTTGTTTTGTTATTTCAGTCATCGCTTTAGGGTTTGTCTTGAGCCTATCAACCACAGTCTACCTTCAAGTGATGTCACACCACTTTATATGTAGTGTAAAACCTATAATAACACACTTCCATTTCTAGCCTCCTGCCTTTTGTGCTATTTTTATACATTTTACTTAATAATAAAACTGAACAAAGGAAAAGGTAAGAAGGAAGAAGGGAGGGAGCCAGGGAAGGAGGGAGGAAGGAAGAAGGGAGGGGGAAAGGAGAGTGAGAGGGAGGGAGGGAGGGAGGGAGGGAAGGGAAAAGGAAAAAAGGAAGAACGGGGTGGGGAGAGAGAAAAAAAACAGAACTGTAATCACTTATCTATAATTACAAAACCCAAGAAGCTCTTCAAACCAGAAGATTTTCACAATACATTTTATAGCACTATCTGACCTAATCTGAGTTGATTTGGTGGCAAAACCTGACCTGAAGTGACATGAGGCTAATTATGGCCTTTATCACTGTTAGTGTAATTATTCATACATCTTGCCACAGAAAGTTGTGTGGAAAGAGTTAACATGGCAGGCCTGAGACTGCTCTCCTTAGAAAGGCCTGCATGCAAGGTTCCCACTTTCCTGGGAACTTGGATTCAGGGGGTTGCTTCCATTCCATCACATATGAGTGACTCACTGTGCTAAACCATTCATAGAAACCATATGGTGTATGCCAAAAACCTGTCTTTTTCTTCCAGGAGTCTTGAATTTTGGTATGTACTAGGCTGAGGGTGTTTATGTGTCGAGTCCCCAGTAAAAACTCTGGTCACTGAATCTCTAATGAGCTTCTGTGGCAGACAACATTTCACATGTGTTGTCACAATTTGTAGCTGGAGAAATTAAGCACATCCTGTGTGTCTCTTCTGGGAGAAGATTCTTGGAGGCTTATGCCTGGTTTCCTCTGGACTTTGCCTCTTGAACCTTTTATAATTGCTGATTGTGCTTTGTGTCCTTTTGTTGTAATAAATCATAGCCATGAGCACAACCATATGCTGAGTTCTGTGAATCTTACTAGCAAATCGCTAGTCCTAGAGGTGTTCTTGGGAACACCTGACATGAAAGTGAATCTGATTGATTATGGGGTGCTTCTCTAGAATTTGCTGGGATTGTTATGTAGCATATGCTATATTGTCTGTATAATTTATCTAAAATCTGCAAATTCCAAATTCTGAATTCCAGTGTATGTGACCTGTGATTTTGGATAAAATGATTGTATAACCATGTCCACAAACACATATACAATAAAATATAAATAGTTTGCATATATAGTTGAGATAACCTACTGGTCCTTTCCAGGTAGAATAAACCATTATACCTTAAGCAGGGATGATGATTATAAAAGTGCTAGTGATGTAATAATAATAATAATAATAGCAACAACAACAGCTAATAGTTTTTAAGCTTTCATGCCCAAAGTCAGACACTGTTTACAACCTCCACAATAACTCAGCAAAGTACATATTATTATGATTCCTTGTTTTTTCTGTTGCAAATAAACTAAGGGTCAAAGAGGTTATAAAATGTGACCAATATCAAAAATTCACAAGGTTTGGAGACTGGATTTCAACCCAGGTTCGTCTGGCTGGGTGTCTGAGCCCTAATCACAATGCCACAGGAAGCGACTAGGCACTCTACAGAGTTCATTTCTTTATTTCCTTTCATTAGCTCTGTCTCCATCGCTCACAGACTCCCTTCTGGGATTTCCACTAGCCTGTGCCTCGAGCTTACTGACAGCATTACACACAGATCATTTGCTTTCCTCGGTGCTGCTCGTTGGCAGCAGAAAATGTGCTTTTGTGTTCCCTCACTGGGCTTTGTTCCTTCACCAGGTAATCACCACCATATGTCACATAACCTTTCACACAAGTGACCTTATACTGTATTAAATAATTTCCTGAGTGTAGATAAAGGCAAAGTTGATCAAGCCCACTTAGAGGGAAAGAAATCAAGTCAAATAACAGAGGAGAAAAGTAAGGGAATTAGAATGGAATCTAGAACTCAGGTCTTAAACGAGGCTAGGGCTTGGCTGGCCAGAGGGATGGGTTTAAAATTGAGCTGCCTTCTGCATGCTGTGTACTTAATGTCCTGGGCTCATAGCTCTTTGGGAAGGTCATCTGTAGCTGGTGTGAAAAACATAACCATGGACTTATGGTGAAAGGCTCACAGAAGAGGAGACACTGAATTAAGAATCAAGAGATGTAGGTCCCGTCAGTGAAATTCTACTTCCTTTTGGTGTGACATGGGGCATGTCACATAGCTTTACCACTGACAACAAAATAATGTTCTTCCAATTGACCTCTCAAGTCTCCTCCCACTCAAAAACTCTCTGATCATCCAAAATAAACTTTCTGGGTCAAAATAGGTCTCATAAGAGGCATCTGAAGAAAGAAAGGCTATTTTGTCAGTTGGATATTCTTCTTAAAGGACTATTATTAAAGTCAATATCTGGGGCAGGATTCCTAAGGGCCTCTCTATCCCCATGCTCTGAGGCTTGTGTTTTCTTCAAATGTCCTCCAATCTTTATGAGGTTTCAGAGGGTCTGAGAGAACAGTGTCAGAGTCTTAATGTTCTAGGAGACAGCAAGTTTGGTCTTGATTGCATCACTTAGAAAACAACAGACAGGAAATAAATCTGAGTTCATTTTCTTTGGGGAATAAATTATTTTGTCCTTAGTAAGGACATTTTGATAAATATTTCAATATTTAAAACCGCATAAGGCTTTTTGTTTAATGGCTGCACCGGGGATTATCACCAAAGACACAGGAGGCAATAAATTACAGCTAAGAAAGCACTAGACTTGGAGAAAATGAGAGGGTTTGGATGCTCACAACATGGCTTATGAACTATGTGACATGAGGTGGTGACTTACCACCCTGAGTGACCCCATGCTCAGGTGAAGTCAGGGTGGAAGGGCCAGCTCTGCCCATCTTGCCGAGTTGTTGAGATGGATGAAGTGGGGTGTTCCATGGGACCTAAGTGTGGGTGCAGCCCACAGAGTGGGTCCCAAGAGGTTCAATTCTAATGTCTAAGTGCTACTTGGAAAGACCTTGAGGACAGGAATTATCACTGTGCTCATTTTTCTGCCTACAAGGTTACCTGTTTCAGTTTGGACACTGTGATGGTTAGTTTAATGCATCAATTTGACTGGCCATGGGATGCCCAGGTATCTGATTACACACTATTTCTGGGTATGTCTGTGAGGGTGTTTCCAGAAAAGATAAGCATTTGAATTGGTGAACTGAGTAAAGCAGATCACCCTCCCCAACATAGGAGAGCATCATTCAATCCTCTGAGATTCCGAATGGAACAAAAAGAGGAAGTTTGAATTCATTCATTGCCTGACTGTTGAGCTGGGATGTTGATCTTCTCTTGCCCTCAGAACTCCTGCTTCTCAGACCTTCAGGCCCAAACTGGAATCTATACCGTCAGCTCTCAGGTCTTCAAATTATACCACTGGCTTTCCTGGATCTCCAGCTTGTAGATTTAAGCCTCCATAATCACATAAGCCAATTCCTTATAATAACTCATATATATATCTAGGTACATAAATTATATCTATCTATCTATCTATCTATCTATTCCTCTATGGGTTCTCTTTCTCTGGAGAACCCTGACTAATACAGATGCTAAGCAGGAAGAAAAAGTCCAGAATAATCGATAATCAGCCAAGTAATGATTCAAGGAATTACTAATAATGCTGATGTTAATAACAGCAACAGCAAGTTAAATGCATTGAATGCTTACAACATGCATCCTGCCTCTTAGTCCTTTGGATACATTAATGTTTTAAACTTATTACAGTAACATAGGAGGTAGGTTACTACCTCTGCTAGTATCTGCATTGAACAGAGGAGGATACTGAAGTCCAAAGGGGTTGAACCCACAGCAGTAAGTGATAGAGCTACATTTCCAACTGAGGTCTGATTTTAGAGTCCATTTTGACAAACAAAGCAAGGAGCTAGACCCATAGCAAGAACAGGTGTGGGAAGGAATCATACTCAGAAATAAGTAGGTAAAAACTTGATATTTAAAAATTTGAGAATTGAGAGAGTCTATAGTCCTACAAATTATCCTGATGTGAGGAAGCTAAATCCCAGGGCAAAGAGAATTTAGACAAAAAGGAGAATTGTACGGAGAACAAAATAGCAACCCTTCTCTTGGTCTTTCTGGTTAAGAGTTATTACCTTCTTGTTAGGGAGGGAATAAATATCTGTATCAGAACTTCACCATGGGGGGGACCTTCAAGATGGCGGGGAAGTAAGACGTGGAGATCACCTTCCTCCCCACAGGTACATCAAAAATACATCTACATGTGGAACAATTCCTACAGAACACCAACTGACGCTGGCAGAAGACCTCAGACTTCCCAAAAGGTGGGAAACAGACGCTCTTAGGCGACCTACATGCAGAGGCAGGACGAGATCCAAAGCTGAACACCAGGAGCTGTGCGAACAAAGAAGAGAAAGGGAAATTTCTCCCAGCAGCCTCGGGAGCAGCACAATCAACACAATCAACTCCACAATCAGCTTGATGTACCTGCATCTGTGGAATACCTGAATGGACAATGAATCATCCCAAATTTGAGGAGGTGGACTTTCGGAGCAACTGTAGACTTGGGGTTTGTTTCTGCATCTAATTTGTTTCTGGTTTTATGTTTATCTTAGTTTAGTATTTAGAGCTTATTATCATTGGTAGATTTGTTTATTGATTTGGTTGCTCTCTTCCTTTTCATATATATATATATATATATATATATATATATATATTTCCTTTTTCCCGTTTTGTGAGTGTGTGTGTGTATGCTTCTTTGTGTGATTTTGTCTGTAGAGCTTTGCTTTTACCATTTGTCCTAGGGTTCTGTCTATCTGGTTTTTTGGGTTTTTTTCAGTATAGTTTTTAGCACTTGTTATCATTGGTGGATTTGTTTATTGGTTTGGTTGCTCTCTTCTTTCTTTTTTTATTACTTTTTTATTTTTTAAATTTTAATAATATATATTTTTTCTTTTAATAACTTTATTTTATTTATTTTATTCTTTCTTTCTTTTTTATCTCCCTTTTCTTCTGAGCCTTGTGGCTGATAGGGTCTTGGTGCTCTGGCCGGCTGTCAGGCCTGAGCTTCTAACGTGGGAGAGCTGAGTTCAGAACATTGGTCCACACCAATGGACATTGGTCCAGGACCAAATGGTGAAATATCAAATGGCAGAAGGTATCCCAGAGATCTCCATCTCAACGCTAAGATCCAGCTCCACTCAATGACCAGCAAGCTACAGTGCTGGATACCCCATGCCAAGCACCTAGCAAGACAGGAACACAATCCCACCCATTGGCAGAGAGGCTGCCTAAAATCATAATAAGTTCACAGACACCCCAAAACACACCACGGGACGCAGTCCTGTGCACCAGAAAGACAAGCTCCAGCCTCATCCACCAGAACACAGGCACCAGTCCCGTCCACCAGGAAGCCTACACAACCCACTGAAACAACCGTACCCAATGGGGGCAGACACCAAGAATAATGTGAACTACGAACCTGCAGGCTGGGAAAAGGAGACCTCAAATGCAGTAAGTTAAGCAAAATGAGAAGACAGAGAAATACACAGCAGTTGAAGGAGGAAAGTAAAAACCCACCAGACCAAACAAATGAAGACGAAATAGGCAGTCTACGTGAAAAAGAATTCACAGTAATGATAGTAAGATGATGGAAAATCTTGGAAATAGAATGGAGAAAATACAAGAAATGTTTAACAAGGACCTAGAAGAACTAACGAACAGGCAAACAATGATGAACCACAAAATAAATGAAATTAAAAATTCTCTACAAGGAAACAATAGCAGAATAACTGAGGCAGAAGAACGGATAAGTGACCTGGAAGATAAAAGAGTGGAAATAACTACCACAGAGCAGAATAAAGAAAAAAGAAGGAAAAGAATTGAGGACAGCCTCAGAGACCTCTGGGACAACATTAAATGCACCAACATTCGAATTATAGGGGCCCCAGAAGAAGAAGAGAAAAAGAAAGGGACTGAGAAAATATTTGAAGAGTTATACTTGAAAACTTTGCTAATATGGGAAAGGAAATAGTTAATGAAGTCCAGGAAGCACAGAGTCCCATTCAGTATAAATCCAGGGAGAAACACACCAAGACACACATTAATCAAACTATCAAAAATTAAATACAAAGAAAAAATATTAAAAGCAGCATGGATATAGCAACAAAAATCATACAAGGGAATTCCTATAAGGTTAACAGCTCATCTTGCAGCAGAAACTCTGCAAGCCAGAAGGGAGTGACAGGACATATTTTAAGTGATGAAATGGAAAAACTTACAAACAAGATTACTCTACCCACCAAGGATCTCATTGAGATTAGACGGAGAAATTAAAACCTTCACAGACAAGCAAAAGCTAAGAGAATTCAGCACCACCAAACCAACTTTACAACATATGCTAAAGGAACTTCTCTAGGCAGCAAACACAAGAGAAGGAAAAGACCTACAGTAACAAACCAAAATCAAGTAAGAAAATGGTAATAGGGAAATAAATATCGATAATTACCTTAAATGTAAATGGATTAAATGCTCCAACCAAAAGACATAGGAACCCTCTTGCATTGTTGGTGGGAATGTAAATTGATACAGCCACTATGGAGAACAGTATGGAGGTTCCTTCAAAAACTAAAAATAGAACTACCATATGACCCAGCAATCCCACTTCTGGGCATATACCCTGAGAAAACCATAATTCAAAAAGAGTTATGTACAACAATGTTCATTGAAACACTATTTACAATAGCCAGGACATGGAAGCAACCTAAATGTCCACTGACAGATGAATGGATAAAGAAGATGTAGCACCTATATACAATGGAATATTACTCAGCCATAAAAAGAAATGAAATTGAGTTATTTGTAGTGAGGTGGTTGGACCTAGAGTCTGTCATACAGAGTGAAGTAAGTCAGAAAGAGAAAAACAAATACCATATGCTAACACATATATATGGAATCTAAAAGAAAAAAGGGTCCTGAAGAACTTAGGGGCAAGACAGTAATAAAGCTGCAGACGTAGAGAATGGACTTGAGGACATGGGGAGGGGGAAGGGTAAGGTGGGACAAAGTGAGAGAGTGGCATGGATATATGTACACTACCAAATGTAAAATAGATAGCTAGTGGGAAGTAGCTGCATAGCACAGGGAGATTAGCTCGGTGCTTTGTGTCCAGCTAGAGGGGTGGGATAGGGAGGTTGGGAAGGTGATGCAAGAGGGAGGAGATATGGGGGTATATGTATACGTATAGCTGATTCACTTTATTATACAGCAGAAACTAACACACGATTGTAAAGCAATAATACTCCAATAAAGATGTTAAAAAAAAACCCAAAACTTCACCTGTGCAGGCACACTTTATTTTGTGCTTCACTTTATTGTGCTTTGCAGATAATGCATTTTTTGCAAATTCAAGTTTTGTAGCCACCGTGGGTCAAGCAAGTCTATTGGTGCCATTTTCTGGACAGCTTGTGCTCACTTCCTGTCCTTGTCTCACATTTTGGTAATTCTCACAATATTTCATACCGTTTCAGTATTTTTTTATATGTTATGATGATCTGTGATCAGTGATCTTTGATGTTACTATTGCAAAAAGATCACAACTAGCTGAAGTCTCAGTTGATAGTTAGCATTTTTTAGCAATAAAATTAAGGTATATATGCTTTTTTTAGACATAATGCTATCGCACGCTCAATAGACTACTTTTACATGCACTGGGAAACAAAAGAAATATGACTCATTTTATTGCAATATTCATTTTATTGCAATGATTTGGAATGGAACCCGCAGTATCTCTGAGGCGTGCCTGTAAAGCCACTTTATGCTAGTCAATCTATAGTGAAGTATGTATGGTACCTAGTTCAGATGTGGGTTCGGTCATCCCTAATGAATCCTTTAGCTATCTTTGCACACAGCTCCTCTTCAAGATCTCCTCCAGGTTATGTGTAGATCCGGAGTTGGCATACTTTTACTGTAAAGGGCAAAATAGTAAATATGTTCAGCTTTGCAGGCCATGCAGTCTCTCTCACAACCACTCAACTCTTCCAGTGCAATGTGAAATCAACCACAGACAATATGTAAATGAATGGCTATGGCTGTGTTCCAATAAAACTTTATCTACAAAAGATAAGCAGCAGGTTGTTTGCCAACCCTTGGTATATGACGGGTATTTGTACTAGGTAAGGTGACCAACTCATCCCATTTTGCTCAGGACTGTTTCAGGTTTAGCAATGAAATTCCTATGTTCCATGAAACCCCTCATTCTGAGACAAAGCAGGAAGGTTGGTTAACATGGACTATTAGGTGGGTTCTATTTGTAATTTATAATTAAGTCGAGACGTAGAATACAGCAAATGTGATAAGAATCACTCTTTTTTCCCTAAAAAATGTTTTGGCTAAGCTTATATCTGTCAGCATAAATTTATAAATTACAAGTGCATTCTGTAACCCCCCACATATTATGTACATATGAGGACAGGCACCAGGTCACAATTTTCCTTTCTTCCACTTCTGTACAGGGATTTCCCACTTCCTCTCATAGTTAGTCCCATCTTCAGACAAAGCTACAATCTGAGTGTTGGCAAGGTGTCTGAACATCTCAGGAGATAAAAGTGAAGTTATAATAGAATTGTCATTCTTGAACTAATTATAATATTATTGTTCCATGTTAGAGCAAGCCCCAGAGAGTCTGCTGAACTTTGGGGGATAAACAAGAGAGCATCTTCAGCGATTGAGGGAATACAGAGAAAAAGCAACCCCAGAGCACTAATGGACTGTCTCCAGCTATGCTAGTGGGTGTGCCTATTTCTTCTTTAATAGAGATGTCCAGGAGTTTTAGTTGTACTTAGTGAGAGGAACAGGGAAAAATACATCTAGTCTATCTTCCCCAAAGTGGAAATACCCCTTTCCACTGTTTTTATAATTGAAAAATAACTCCTGGTCTAGAGAATAGAAGCCTAATTTGAATCAAAATGTCATGACTCACTGCTTAATTCCCAGACTGGGTTTCCCTTGAGGACAGGTTTTGGAAAAAAAGAGTAAGAAGTACACATATTGGATCTTTCAGGCAACTTTCCTGAAGCTATTTATCAGGGTTATTTTTCCCTTAGGAAAGTGAGATACTCAGACTTTTTGAGGATCACTGGACACTAGCTATATGTTACACCAATTCTTGGGAACTCCATGGAACATGGTTTTCCACTGGTCAGAATATCGTCTTACAGGGGTCCATGGAGGTTTGATCCACAAATGCCTCTCATAGTTCTAGTCGGTCACAAACCCTTTTTGTCATCAATTATCTGGTTCATGAGCATAGAGTTGCTACATATATCCTCTATCCTGGATAAACATGCTTTCTATATTTAATATAAGGTCTATTAAGGTAGGAAGAGCCAAGTTGAGGCTCCTGAAGCTCTCTAGCTACAAAAATAATAATGCAAATGTATTACAATTTCTGTGGAGAAATTCCTACTATAAAAATTCTTGAAAGATACAGGGATAGTGATTTCTGTTTTATTTTTACTTAACTCTCAAATTTGGCCAGAGTCAGTTGGTCTTGGACTGGTCTTAGAGAATGAAAATTAACCTAAGCTTAGCAGGTGGTGACATCAATCGCATCTACTATTTGGAAGTACTCTTTTTCCAAGAGCAAATCAATAAAAGTCCTCCTATTGAGCCACTGGAATACAGTTTATTTTACCTAGCTAGATACCTTGCATTGTGTCATCACCATCTTAGCTCAGAATTATTTCAACTGTTTGGCACTTGCCACAATTTAATATACAGAGACATGACTAGCTTACCTTCTCATAAGATATCACATAGGTCAAATATATTGGTGACATGAGCTCCTAGAATCCGAAGAGAAGCAGGTTCTTTGGCCTTAATAAAACTCATGTATATCATGGAGTAGGAGATTAATTCTGTGAAAATATAACAGCCTTCTATTTCATGGTCAGAGATAGGTTGGAATATTTTTTTTCCAAAGTAAAGGACATATTATTTCACCTTGAACTGTGTACTATTAAGAACATATACTTTATTTGGATGGATATTTAAAGCTAATAATTGAATAATCAGAAAGATTTCTGTAAGTTGATTGAAACCCCATGAAACCCCATGTCCTAAACCCCAGGACCTATGAATGTGACCTTATTTGGAAAAAGGGTCTTTGTAGATGTAATTAAGTCAAGGATCTTGAGATGAGATCATCCTGGATTTAGGGCATGCCCTAAATCTAAGGACAGTGTCCTTATGAGAAAAGGGAAAGATATAAGCAGACACAGAGGGGAAAGCAGCATGAAGACAGAAGCAGATATTGGAGTGATATATCTACAAACCAAGGAATGCCCAGGATTGCTGTGACCACCAGAAGTTAGAGAAAAGCATGGAGTGGATTCTCCCTCAGAGCCTCCAGGAGGAACCAACCCTGCTGACACTTTGATTTTTGACTCTGGCCTCCAGAAATGGGAGGGAATAAATTCCTATTGTCAAGCAACCAAGGCTGTGGTAACTTGTTACAACAGCTGTAGGAAACTAATACAATGTCCCAATCTGAATTGGGCCCAGAACAAAAGAAGTTTCCCTAGACAGTCCAGATTGTAGTTTAATCAGATCCAGTGGATGGTACTTAAAATTTTGGAAGTAGATCAAGGTATTATATGAGACTATGACAATCTCCAGTAGGGGAATCTCAGACCACTGAGGTTTTGTAGAGTTATTCTTCAGCAAGAAGTTATTCTCCTTTACAGAAAGAGCTTTTGTTTTGCTATTGAGCCTTGATAAAAATTTATCTGGTTATACAAAACCAGCTGACCATAGGCCCTGAGTTACTCATTAGGATCTGTGTGTTTATTCCACTTAGCAAAACAGCGTCATGTAGAATTACACAAAGGTTAGGTCTCAGCAGGCCCTGAAGGCACAGTTAAGTTGTATCAGGATATGACTCATATCTCTCATATACCTACTTTTGCCATACCATATTAAGCCAAATTCTCAATTGGTCAATGTTTAGGCCAAAAGAGTAAGTGACTTCTTCAATTTGCAGAAGCTACTAAACACTCCCATCCAAAGCTGTGTCATAGAGATGAAAACAAATCCTGATTCAGCACAGCCTAAAGTGACAGGAGAAAGCACACATTCTCCTGAGACACAGAAAAAGGAGCCCATGATTTTGTTTTTGCTTGTAAACTGGATTACAGTGAGGGTGCCAGCACAATGCTGAAAAAAATTCAACCAACAGCACAGAAAAATATAGAACATCAGAGAGTATAAGTGAAGAATGTCATGAGAGAAAAAGATCAAAGGGAGGAAGGAAAGGATAAAGAAGGCTTGAGAAGAATGTGAGAGGTCCCAATGGGAGAAAAAATTAAAATGACATTCTATGTACCTCAACATAATACAGGCCATATATGACAAGCCCACAGCTAACATCATACTCAGTGATGAAAAACTGAAATCTTTTCCTCTAAGATAGAAACAAGACAAGGATGCCCCCTTTCACCACCTTTATTTGACATAGTATCGGACACAGTATTAGAAGTCCTAGCCAGAGCAATTAGGCAAGAAAAAGAAATAAGAGGCATCCAAATCAGAAAGGCAGAAGTAAAACTGCCATTATTTGCAGATGACATCACAAATAGAAAACTCTAAAGACTCTACCAAAAGACTATTAGAACTAATAAACAAATTCAGTAAATGTGGAGGATACAAAATCAATATGCAAAAATCTGTTGCGTTTCTATACAATAACAGCCAACTATCAGAAAGAGAAATTAAGAAAATGATCTCATTTATAATTGCAGCTCAGTTAACTCATTCCAGGTGGCTTTCTTGGGGGAATGCCTGATAATTTTTCTGAAGGAATTCCTGGAGTAGAAGGGGGCATGGTAGAAATGATAGGAGTGTCTAGGCTTAATAAAAATAGTGATGCTGAAGTTCTTAAAGCTATGCCAGCTCCAGAAGTTATGAAGACCTTCCAGGATATGGCCCAGAACCTTACAGAGAAATTGAAATAACAAAATAATCCAATGATTACCATAATGTATAATATTGGTATTCCCACCAGATCTCCTTGGTTCCTTTAATTCTACGGTTTGGAGTCAGGGCTTTAAGGAGATTTTGCTCTCAATAACCAGCACCTGTAGCTCTTTTTTCAACAGACTGTCCTTGGTAGGTTCTGGGAATTTCCTTGCCTCTAAGCCAATGACTGATGAATTTGGGAGTTGGAAAGCTCTATGGCCCTTGCCTTGGGTCAAGCCAGGGCTGAGGTGCAAATTGCACCCCAGAGATCTCCTTTGGGATAAACTGAACTGATTCTCTGTAACACTTTGCCTGAAACCATGTCCTAGTTTGGCTTCCTCCCCTTCCTTTTCCTTCTTTCATCACTTTTCCACAAGTTTTCCGTTGGGATTACTTCATAAATCTCCTGTACTATGCTGACTTAGAGTCATATTTTGGGGTGGTTGACCTAAGACACTTATCAATATGTTCAGTAAATGGCCAGTTAAATTTGGAAATCAAGCCTAATGCCCTTAATCAAATAAAGCTATTGCTGAAAGAAAAACAACCCAGATCACTTAAATTAAGTTCAGAATAATACAAACAGCAAATATTTGGCCTTCTAATCAAGTAAGTTGGGAGACTTTGAAGATGACCCTTACAGCCTGCCCCAAAGCTGCAGGAACATTTTAAAACTGATTTGCCATTGGGCTTTTCAAGTATGCTTTCTTACTAAGAATTATAAAATTTATACAATTATGATATGTGAAAAATATTTAAAACACCAATGAATGCAGATGGTAATTCACAGATTTTTTTCTTTACTGATGATTTTGTTGGTTTCTTTAAATCGGTTGCTGTATGAGTTTTCTAGGGCTATCATAACAAAGTACCACCGAGTGGGTGGATTAAACAATAGAAATTTATTTTTTCATAGTTCTGGAGGCTGGAAGTCCAAGGCCAAGCTATCAACAGGTTTGACTTTTTCTAAGGGTCCTCTCCTTGGCTTGCAGGTAGCTGTCTTCTCACTGTGCCGGCAAGTCCTTGGTGTTTCTTTGTGTGTTCAAATTTCCTCTTCTTATAAGGACATCAGTCATATTGTATTAGGCCCACCCTAACTGCTTCATTTTAGCTTACTCACTCTTTAAAAGGCCTTATCTCCAAATACATTCACATTCTGAGGTATTGGGGGTTAGGACTTCAACATAAGAATGAGGGGCACAATTTAGTCCATAACCATTGCCTATGGCATAAGAATTCGAGTGTGAAATATTTCTTGTTCTACTTTGAATAGAAAATGGTTTAATCAGAGAGAGGCATCTATTATTCATTATTTACATAGGTAAAGCCAAAGTTTGGCTTAAGGCTCTGGAGTTATTTTGATTTGTTATTAAACATTATTTTGTTAAAAATATTTATTTTGATAATAAACAGTAGGGGCCCCTTGTGTAGGATTTGAGTGGGGATTTAAATTACCTGGTGGGAATACAGCCATCTTTTTATTATTTTATATTACATAAGCCTCCATGAAGAAATCAGGAATAGGCTGGCTGATAATTAAAATCTTACCATGTGGTAAAGGGTATCACTTTGTAGTTATACAGTAGGGTTGATTTACTATCAAGTAATATCATCTCTGTTTCTAGCCAAAATATAACTGAAGCATTTTTTAAAAAAGAACAAGAAAGTTAGTGAGAGACAGTTGAAAGACTGTTGTAATTCTACACATGCAGGACCACCAGGCGCTAAAATACTCATGTATGACATTTTGGGTCGCCCCAATGATTAAGCACCCCGCAGTTACCTAAGTGTGGCAGAAAGCAAAGAAGACGTGGAGTAGTGGGCTGTGGTGTGGTAAGCCATCAATATTACCTACAGTCCAGGCCTGTTGCAAAGAAAATGACTAGAGCCATTACCCAGAATTTCCTTCCTCATTGTTCCACATAAATGTTTTAACTAACTTCCTTATTTTTCTGTTTCCACCAACATTGCATATGCATTTGTAATGTCAACTGAAAAAAAACCACACAACCTAAGAATTGAGAATTATGTTCTATTTGGTGGACAAAAGTGAGGACTTAAGTCTGTGTCAGTCTGAAGAGGTAAGGGAGGAGCCAGGATATATAGGACTTTTTGCAACAAAAACCAAGTAGTCAGATCACCAAAAGTTTACTGTTAATTAAAGAAAACCAGACATCTCAAGTCAATGAATTTAGCACTTTTCTGTGCATGGGAAGATACAATAGTCTGGGCTCATTGAAATCATTCCTTTGATATGCACCTCAGCTATATGGGGCCAGTATCCTGTGTTTTTCCCATCCTGAGTCTCTTCAGGGTGCACCATTAAGGAGTGGCTACAGTGGCTGATGGCTTGATGGCAGGCATCCTGTTTCTATCCTGAGTTCCTTCAGGGTGCACCGTCAGGCCACTGTAATGTGATGGCTTGATGACTGCAACATCTTTTGTTTACTGATGTGGCAGGCAACATTTTTTCACTCACAGTAATTATTTTGTGGTTTTTCAATGTATCAGAATAAAATTGCTACAAAACCAAAAAACGAAAACAGGAATAGATGTTAGCCACAGGTCTTGGGAGCTTGATTAAAAAGGAGAGGTTTTACTGCCATGGTCTGGGGAGTAGAATATTTTTCGTTGTAAAAGGGTGAGTTGTTTTTAAGTTAGGCAGAAGCCTTTTGCCTTTGTGCATTTTGTTTTGCTTTTGTTTTTGAAGTGCAGGTCTGGGAAATGGTAAGGCAGGATGTGGTGGATATGTTTCTCTTGTTTTGGCTACTCATGATTGTAAGAGCCTTACATTTTGAGGGAATTTCACACTGGGTGTCCTGGTAGGAAACCAAGTATGTCTCAGCTCTGCCTGCCAAAGCAGAAGGGTCAAGTACATTTGAAAGTCATGGCAGTGAGGGAGTGGGCAGGTGATCGAGCTTTAGCCAATAAGATACATGCCACCAGGCTTTTGAATCTTGGCAGCACAGTTGCGGGTTTCAGAGTTTTGAGTTGACGGTACCTGTGGAAGGATAACACTTGTACTGTCAGTTTGCGTGTCCAAGTGGCAGCCGTGCCAGTAGCAGTGGTCTAACCTAACTTCATCCTATGGTTTGAACTTGCATGTATTTTTTTTTTTTTTTTTTTTTGCGGTATGCGGGCCTCTCACTGTTGTGGCCTCTCCCGCTGTGGAGCACAGGCTCCGGACGCACAGGCTCAGCGGCCGTGGCTCACGGGCCTAGCCGCTCCACGGCATGTGGGATCTTCCCGGACCGGGGCACAAACCCGTGTCCCCTGCATCGGCAGGCGGGCTCTCAACCACTGCGCCACCAGGGAAGCCCCCTGCATGTATTTTTTGAACTCAGTGTTACTTGGTTTAGCCCTTTTCTGAGCCTGGCTACCTGGTCTTCCTATGAATTTTGATAGTTGCTCCAAATCCTTCCAAATACATTGCTGTTTGCATGAGTTAGCTAAATTCTTCTGCTATGGTTTCTAGCAATATATTTGACTAATAAACTCTCTTTTAACATTCATTCTCTCATCTTTCCCTCCTATTATACCAAGTAGGAATAATTGGCTAATTCTCCCATCCGGGCCTAGAAATCTTTCTTTTCCACCTTTTCTGGAATTTTCTCACTTTGAGTGTCCTCCCTCCCATACACATTAGCAAGTGTTGATGCTAACCAACACCTCCTGTTGGTGCTTTCCTCTGCCCTTTGGTATAGGGCAGTCTTTTGGCCCACCCTCTGTGTCTTTGACCTCATTCCTCTGTCTTCATCACTTCCTCATCCTTCCTGTTTACACCCATCTCAGGGCTTCTTCTTCCTTATTCACAAACTCCCTTGTTTATTAAATTGTATATCATCTGAAGCACCTGTTCCAAATGTGATGTCTTTGGCTAACTGCAGCCCTGCTCCAAGGCTCAGCCCAAGACTGGCTGTTCCTCTGTCTCAAAACTCCATCCGAAACCATTCTGTCTCATCAAGATGTCTCTTTATCTCTGGACCCAACCTCTCTCTTGTGTATTTCAACATAGTTACCATCTTTTCTACAAATATTGATTGTATCATTGTTACCCTAATCCATTTGTACTGAAGTCTCAGAAGCACCTTTGGTACATTCCTAATGCCCACCAAGCTTCACCTTCAACATTTCTCATCTCTATTCCTTCCTTTTCATCTCTCTATCACTTCCTTCTTTCAGACCATCTTCATTTGACATTAGGATAATTTCTAAAACAATTATCTTTCT
Source organism: Delphinapterus leucas (assembly GCF_059928025.1). Classification (NCBI taxonomy): domain Eukaryota; kingdom Metazoa; phylum Chordata; class Mammalia; order Artiodactyla; family Monodontidae; genus Delphinapterus; species Delphinapterus leucas. Next base: position 48,311,669 of record NC_143130.1, on the reverse strand, counting down.
TTTAATGACCTTTGCTCTAGTTTTTCTTGCACACAGACAATAAAGATTAACGATCAAAAATACAATGAACACAATATGAATATTTAATAATTAGGTACTCATTTACCTTAAGATAAACATTATGCTTTTTCAAATTATCATCATGTTATTCCAGCATGAATTACTTTGTGAGAAGCTGATCGCTAAGCACCAAGTGTGAATTGATTCTCTCTCTGATACTATTGGGCATAGTAGAGGGATTTTTTGGAAGTCAAAATTTTGTTCTATAGAGAACTTTGTCTTATTCAGAGTCAATGGCTAAGACATGCCCCCATAGCTAAGCAGCTGGAGTTTAGAATTGGAAAGGACCTTGAAGATTATTTAGGTCAATTGCCTCAATAAGTAAGAAAACTGAAACATAAAAATGGTAAAGTCATTTGTCAAAAGCAGAGCTACGGGAGGAGGCAGGGAGGGACGCGAGCGGCGCGCCGCGGCGGGCTGGGCGCTCGGAGGCCGTGGAGCCCGGCGCGGAGCCCAAAGTTTGCGCGCAGCCGCCGGGCGGCGGCGCGCGGGGGCCGGGACAGCCCTGCGCGCCGCCCTCGCCCCGCTGGCGCCGCCCCGCCGCGCCGAGGGTCGCGGGCGGCCAGGCGGAGGTTGCCGGGAGCGGCGCTGCGGCAGCTTTGGAGTTGGGCACCATGCTGAGCCCGAGGAGGGGGCTGCTGGGGACGACGGCCCCGTGACCGTGACCGGCCGCCGCTTCTCACCTGGGTCCTCTCGGTCCAGCCAGGCGGCCACCAGACACCCAGAGCCCCAGAAAATCCCCGACAGGTGCCGCGGCCCAGTCCACGCGATTTGAAGACGGCAGGAAGGAACCGATGGCTTTAGCGGTCGGCCCAGATTCCTTTCTGCACCATCCATACTACCAGGACCAGGTGGAGCAGACATCTCCTCGCCGTCCTGGAAATCTGGCAGGACCCGGCTTCCCAGCGCCGCCTCACCGGCTGGCGAATCACCAAGGCGTCTGCAGCAGGAGGACCAGCAGTTGAGGACGTCGTCTCCGCCGGCCATCCCCGACCCCTTCCCCGAGCTCTGCGGCCCCGGGAGCCCCCCCACTCCCCACCCCTGCGCTCACGCCGGGCTCCTTACCTCCTGGCCCGGCTGCTGCAAAGCAGGATGTTAAAGTCTTTAGCGAAGAGGGGACGAGCAAAGTGGTGGAGATTCTGGCGGACACGACAGCCAGGGACCTGTGCCAGTTGCTGGTTTACAGAAGTCACTGTGTGGACGACAACAGCTGGACTCTGGTGGAGCACCACCCGCACCTGGGATCAGAAAGGTGCTTGGAAGACCATGAGCTTGTGGTCCAGGTAGAGAGCAGCATGGCAAGTGAAAGTAAAGTTTTATTCAGGAAGAATTATGCAAAATACGAATTTTAAAAAAATACCACGAATTTCTTCTCAGAACAGATGGTTACCTGGTGCCAGCAGTCAAACGGCAGTCAGACCCAGCTTTTGCAGAATTTTTTAAACTCCAGTAGTTGTCCTGAGATTCAAGGGTTTTTGCACGTGAAGGAGCTGGGAAGGAAGTCGTGGAAGAAGCTGTACGTGTGTTTGCGGCGATCCGGCCTCTATTGCTCCACAAAGGGAGCTTCAAAGGAGCCCAGACACTTGCAGCTGCTGGCCAACTTGGAGGACAGCTGCATCTTCTCCCTGATGGCCGGCAGGAAGCAGTACGGTGCCCCCACAGACTACGGCTTCTGCATAAAGCCAAACAGAGTCAGGAACGAGGCCAAGGAGCTGCAGTTGCTCTGTGCCGAGGACGAGCAGAGCGGACGTGCTGGATGACGGCCTTCAGGCTCCTCAAGTATGGAATGCTCCTTTACCAGAACTACAGAATCCCTCATCAGAGGAAGGCCGTGCTGTCCCCCTTCTCAACTCCAGTGCACAGTGTCTCTGATAACTCCCTTGTGGACATGGATTTTTCTGGGCAAACGGGAAGAGTGATCAAGAATCCGGCTGAGGCTCGGAGTGCAGCCCTGGAAGAAGGCCACGCCTGGAGGAAGCGAAGCAAGCGGATGAATATCCTTGAGAGCCAAAGCCCCCTCCACCCTTCCAGCCTAAGTACAGTGATTCACAGGACGAAGCACTGGTTTCACGGCAGGATCTCCAGGGAGGAGTCACGCCGGATCGTTAAGCAGCAGGGGCTTGTGGGTGGGCTTTTTCTCCTCCGTGACAGCCAGAGTAATCCAAAGGCATTTGTCGGGCTTCCCTGGTGGCGCAGTGGTTGAAAGTCCGCTTGCCGACACAGGGGACACAGGTTCGTGTCCCGGTCCAGGAAGATCCTGCATGCTGCGGAGTGGCTGGGCCCGTGAGCCATGGCCGCTGAGCCTGCGTGTCCGGAGCCTGTGCTCTGCAACGGGAGAGGCCACAGCAGTGAGAGGCCCGCGTACCACAAAAACAAACAAACAAAAAAACACAAAGGCATTTGTCCTCACATTGTGTCATCATCAGAAAATTAAAAATGTCCAGATCTTACCTTGCGAGGATGACAGGCAGACCTTCTTCAGGCTTGACGACGGGAACACCAAATTCTCTGACCTGATCCAGCTTGTTGACTTTTACCAGCTGCACAAAGGGGTCCTGCCTTGCAGACTGAAGCACCACTGCATCGGCGTAGCCTTATGACCTCAGGTCTACCTTGGCTGCAGGCTGGAGGACGCTGACACTGGAGTGAAGAGGTCTGTGCATCATTCAGAACACACGTCTGTCTGCACCTTGGGGCTCGAAGCAAGATGGGTGTGTTCGGCGCTGACCGACCACGATCGACTGGTTTGTTGGACTTGACGATGATTTGCTGCTGCAGGTCCAGCAGGGCCGCGCCCCTCTCGCTGGCCTCATGGGGAGGTTGGAAGACAGCAGACTCGAGAATAAACTGGAATGATGTTCTTGGCTGGGCCATGGAGGAACACAAGCTGGAGATAAGTGATTGGAAATAAACTCTCGCCCTGGAATAATCTTGACAATTAAAACTTATATGTTAAAAAAAAAAAAAAAAAGCAGAGCTAAAATTTAACTCCCCGCCAGTTGCCTCCCATTCCTTTATTTATTTTTATTGTTTAAATTGTGTTTTAAAAACACATAACATAAAACTACTTTTTGTCTGTTTCTCTTTTTTCTGTTTTTTGATTCTATTTGTTCATTTTTAATTGAATGAAAGATTCTTTAGGTTCTATAGTGCTTTACAATTTTCAAAAGTCTCACACACATGATTTCATATAGTCCCATAATAATCCTTCTTTTTTCCCCCTACCCCTATATTGCCCCTTCCCCCTTCCCTCTCCCCACTGGTAACCACTAGTTTGTTCTCTATGTCTGTGAGTCTGCTTTTTTTTGTTTTATTCACTAGTTGGTTGTATTTATTAGATTCTACATATAAGTGATATCATACAGTATTTGTCTTTCTCTACCTGACTTATTATACCTAGTATAATGCCCTCCAAGTCCACGCATGTTGCCAAAAATGGTAAAATTTCATTCTTTTTATGGCTGAGTAGTATTCCATTGTATATGTATATACATATATATGTCATATGTACATACATATATATGTGATACATATATGTGATATATATATGTATATATATCACATCATCTTTATCCATTCATCAGTTGATGGACACTTAGGTTGCTTCCTTACCCTGGCAATTATAAATAATGCTGCTATAAACATTGTGGTGTATGTATCTTTCCGAATTAGTGGTTTTGTTTCTTTCAGATATATACCCAGGAGTGGAATTCCTGGGTCATAGGGTATTCTATTTTTAGGTTTTTGAGAAAACTCCATACTGTTTTCCACAGTGACTGTACCAATTTACATTCTCACCAACAGTGTACGAGGATTCTCTTTTCTCCACATCCTACCAACATTTGTTATTTGTGTTTTATTTTAAGATAGCCATTCTGACTGGTGTGAGGTAATATCTCATTGTGGTTTTGATTTGCATTTCCCTGATGAGTAGCGATATTGAACATCTTTTCACATGCCTGTTGTCCATCTGCATTTCCTTTTTTGGAAAAACATCCATTCAATTCTTCTGCCCATTTTTTATTGGGTTGTTTGGGTTTTTTTTGATGTTGAGTTGTATGAGCCATTTATATATGTTGGATATTAACCCCTTAACCATCAAATCATTTGCAAAGATTTTCTCCCATTCAGTAAGTTGTTTCCTTTGCTGTGCAAAAGCTTTTAAGTTTAATTTGGTCCCATTTGTTTAGTTTTGCTTTTATTTCCTTTACTTGGATCCAGAGAGATATTGCTGTGATTTATGTCAAAGAGTGTTCTGCCTATGTTTATCTCTAGTTTTATAGTACCTAGTCTTACATTTAGGTATTTAATCAATTTTTAGCTTATTTTTGCATATGGTGTTAAAGAATGTTCTAGTTTCATTCTTTTACATGTAATTGTCCAGTTTTCCTGGCACCAGTTATTGAGAAAACTGTCTTTTCCCCATTGTATGTTCTTGCTTCCTTTGTCGTAGATTAATTGAGCATAAATATGTGGGTTTATTTCTGGGCTCTCTATTCTGTTCCATTGATCTATGTGTCTGTTTTTTTTTGCCAATACCATAATGTGTTGATTACTGTAGCTTTGTAGTATACACTGAAGTCAGGGAGCGAGTGATTCTTCCAGCTTTGTTCTTCTTTCTCAAGGTTGTTTTGGCTATTTGGGGTCTTTTGGGTTTCTATACAAATTTTTAAATTATTTGTTCTAGTCCTTCGAAAAGTGTCATTGGTATTTTGATAAGCATTCCATTAATCTGTAGATTGCCTTGGGTAGTATAGTCATTTTGACAAATGATTCTTCCAATCCAAGAACATGGTATATCTTTCCATGTTTGTGTAGTCTTCAATTTCTTTCATCAGTGTCTTATAGTTTTCCAAGTACATGTCTTTTGCCTCCTTAGGTAGGTTTATTCCTAGGCATTTTATTCTTGTTGATGCAACGGTAAATGGGATTGTTTCCTTAATTTCTCTTTCTGCTAGTGTTGTTAATGTATAGAAATGCAACAGATTTCTGTGTATTAATTTTGTATCCTGCAACTTTTCTGCATTCACTGATGAGCTCTAGTAGTTTTCTGGTGGCATCTTTAGGATTCTCTATGTATAGTATCATGTCATCTGCAAACAGTGACTGTTTTACTTCTTCCTTTCCAGTTTGGGTTGATTTTATTTGTTTTTCTTCTCTGATTGCTGTGGCTAGGATTTCCAAAACTGTTGAATAAAAGTGGTGAGAGTGGACTTCCCTGTCTTGTTCCTGATCTTAGAGAAAATGCTTTCAGCTTTTCACTGTTGATTATGATGTTATCTGTGGGTTTGTCATATATGGCCTTTATTACATTGAGGTATGTTCCTTCTGTGCCCACTTTCTGGAGAGTTTTTATCATAAATTAATATTGAACTTTATCAAAACTTTTTATGCATCTATTGAGATGCTCATATAGTTTTTATTCTTCAATTTGTTGATGTGCTGTATTGAATTGGTTTATTTGTGGATATTGAAAAATCCTTGCATCCCTGGGATAAATTCTACTTGATCATGGTGTATGATCTTTTTAATGTATTGTTGCATTCAATTTGCTAGTATTTTGTTGAGGATTTTTGCATCTATTTTCATCAGTGATATTGGCCTGTAATTTCTTTTTTGGTGGTATCTTTGTCTGGTTTTGTTATCCAGTGATGCTTATCTCATAGAATAAGTTCAGAAATGTTCCTTCCTCTGCAATTTTTTGGACTATTTTCAGAAGGATAGGTGTTAACTCTTCTCTAAATGTTTGGTAGAATTCACCTGTGAAGCCATTTGGTCCTGGACTTTTGTTTTTTGGGAGTTTTTAAAATTACTGATTCAGTTTCGCTACTGGTTATTGGTCTGTTCACATTTTCTGTTTCTTCCCAGTTCAGTTTTGGGAGATTATACTTTTCTAAGAATTTACCTGTTTCTTCTAGGTTGTCCATTTTATTGGCATATAGTTGTTCATAGTAGTCTCTTATCCTCCTTTGTATTTCTGTGGTATTGGTGGGGACTTCTTTTTAATTTTGATTTTATTGATTTGGGCCCTCTCCCTTTTTTTTTTCTTGATGCATCTGCTAGAGGTTTATCAATTTTCTTTATCTTTTCAAGGAACCAGCTTTTAGTTTTATTGATATTTTCTATTGTTTTTCAGGTCTCTATTTCATTTATTTCTACTCTGATCTTCATGATTTCTTTCCTTGTGCTAACGTTGGGTTTTGTTTGTTCTTCTTTCTCTAGTTTCTTTAGGTATAAGATTAGGTTGTTTAAGTTGAAAAACAGCCAGGAGAATAATACTTCCCTGGTTGTTTTAAGAATTGAAAAAGCATATAAAATATCTTCTCAAGCTATTTTACTATAAAGTGATGTGGATCACAAGACCAAATTAAGTTAGAAAAAAATCAACTAAAATGAGTTTGTCATTTGTCTGTAAGCATGGCTGTATGGAAGAAATAGAGGCCAGAATAAAATCAGAAAAAAAGAGAGGGAAGGATTCATTTACTCATCTGTATAGATTTATTTCAAGTAAACTTCTAGGACAGTGCTTTTCAAACTTTAGTATGCATCACCTGAAGGGATTGTTAAAACACAGATATTTATCACCCTCCTCTCCACCTTTCTGATTCTATAGTTTGGTGTTGGTGCCAGGATTTTTCATTTCAAAGAAGATGAGAGTAATGTTGAGACTGATGATCATAGTACCAAAATTTGGGAACCACTGCCATGACAGTGATTCTCAATGTTGATTGTACCTTGGGATCACCTGGGGAGCCTTAAAAGATACTGGTGCCTGGGCCCCACCCTCAGAGCTTCCGATTTCATGATCTGAATATCAGGAGTTTTAAAAGTTTCCCAGGTGATTTTAATGTGCAAAAGTTAAAAATAACTTCCCCAGGGAATATCAGTTCTGATATATACTTTAGAAAAGAGGCATTCAATTATTCATACAATAAATATCAATTGAATATTCACTATAACCCCAGCCCTATGCTAGGTGCTTGGGATAGAGACATAAATAAGGCAGGGAGAAATACTGCCACCATGATACCTAATGAAACGACCAGCTATCAATGAACGTACGCACAGACAGTTGCTAAGGACTGTATGTGGAGGGCAATGAGGTTTAAGTGAGAAAAGGCTTAAGGACCAGAACTTAGTTTTGAAGAATGAGCATGTTCTATGGGCAGAGAACAGGGGTAAGAACATTTCAAGGAGATTCCTGGTTTGGGAATGGACACTGTGTTCACAGGTGTACTCAGGTAGCCAGAGCCTGGCATAAGTGGTAGGTAAGGAAGTAGGGGAAGTGGTCTAGAATCAGGTTTACATGCTCAGACTTCATTCTATGGGCCTTGGAGAGGTAGCTGAAGATTCTAGGAAGAAAGTTATACAAATAGATTTGATCACCAGCTACATCAAGAGGCTGGAAGATCTACCTGAGAAATGTATTCCAGATAGAATAATCTCTATTTTGAGATTATATCTAGAATATTCTCCAGATAGACATAATCAAGACACCAGAACATCCTAGAAAAATAGAATGATCAAGGCACCGCTTCCTTCTCTTTAGCTAACGTCCAAACTTCTGATTTGACTTTTGAAGGAAAAGAAGGATGCTTTTGTTTCCCTTCCAAGTCTACCTGTTTTAGACTTTGAAAATATGGGTAGAAAAAGAGTTAATGGGGAGAAAGAAGACACCAGAAAACAGGAAAAGAGAGGGAAATGGGACAGAAATGATACTGATGTTTGAACCAGCACAGAAGTGGTTGATTAAAATTAATGCTGTGAAAACAAGTTTCCCATCTGTTCCTGGTCCTCCTTTGAAACCCGTACCCCAGGACGGCCAAAGGCCATATCCAGTGGCCTGCACTGCCACCTTCAGGCAGAAGTGCTGAAACAGTGACAGTGACTCTCTGCCTGAATTTTATCCTTGGCTTTGGACATAACCAGAATATGCCTTGTATCCCATCTGCTTGACCTCAAGGTGGGCCATCATATTATTTCTTAGTTCTTTATATGTCCATCTAGCTTTTAAATGACTATTTTTCATGAATCTTAAAAGGTACTTCTTTCCCCTACATTTTTACATTTCTGAAATCAGAATGTGTCTTGGAATTGTCAGTTTAATTGGCAGATTTATTTTCCTTTGTGATACATGAAGGTGCATCTTACAATTGATGTCATCTTATACTTGGAGAAATGTGGCAATATTTAGTTTGCATATATCAGAGTTGAGGCCAGGTGGAAAAGATGTGGTTTTCTGAGTGTGAAAGATCTGCTGTCACCTTGAATCTCTAATATTTCCTCTTTCTTAAGTTCTGTATCTCTACTATTTACTAGTTATTGGATTTTTGGCAAGTTAATTATCTCTTTGAGTCTCGATGTCTTCATCCTTAATATTATGTATCTTATATGGTTTTGTGAGAATTAAATGAAATAGTATATACAGTCCTTGAATGGTTTCTACCTAGTACATTAAAGTACTCAATAAATAACTATTATCATTTCCAAATTAAATTCTCAAAAACCAATAACTGCTCCTGCTACTATTGAAAAGTATCCAGACAAAAACACTGTTCATTCTCAGAATGTGCTATTGAATCCCAAATGCAATCTGTGCGGTTTAATCCTTGGAATTTATGAGAACTACTGCTGAGCAGCTTGCTTTATGTTGATAACAAAAGGCATGAGAGTGCAGATGGAGTCTATGGGGGCATTCATTTTAAATGCACGGATTTGGATGTTTAAAGTCTTAAGCTGAACTTGGCTATCTTTGCCCACTATAATTCAAAACCTCTTGCCACCAAACTGTGTTTTTCCCTGTGCCCTTAAAACTAACCCACCTGATTTCTGCTTTATTCTGATAAATCTGGAAGTGCAGAGCCCAGACTTTTAAGTAAAACTGCTTTTCCAGCATTTAAGGCAGCCGAACATAAATGAAATAGAAATTGACAATGATAGCAGGTAATGCTATCACTGTCTGCTGGATGCTGTTTGTAGCTTTCCCTAGCAATCACAGGATAAAATAAAGCCCTGCGTTGGAAGGCAGCTTCTCTAATTACTGCCACGGGACACAAGCAGCCTGGTCTTGAAGCCTCCGTTAGCTCTGCAGGAGGGCAGCTCTGCGGAGCACCCCGATGGGGACAGAGCTTATAAAGATGTCTTGGAACAGGCTCTCATGTTTGCCAAGTGGCTGCCCCTTGAACTGTCTAATATCTCTTCTTTCCTGAATGATATGAAATTGTACAGTTCAGGCTCTTAGCACAAGTCCCAAGGAGAGAGAAGCAGCAATAGAAAGGGGAAGAAATCAAAGCTTTTCATGGTGGCTGTCCCACGCTTTCTCTTCCTGGTACATCATTGCATTCCCGCAGCTTGTGTTTGGAAGAGGAACTGAAGGGGGAAAGATGGGGATCGTCAAATTCTCCCCATGCCCAGTCCTGCATCTCTATGTCGACCTGCGTCTATTCCTGGCCACTGTGCAATTTTATATCCACAACTTTTTAATGTAGGTATTAAGCTCATTTTATACATTGGAGTCTCAGATAGATTAAGAATCTTGCTAGTATGTAATAAAGTCATGGTTTTAATCCAGCTTGATGGGACATCAACACCTGTGTATGTGTGTGTGCTTTTTTCCTTAATTGAACAGTCCTGTCTTACACTTTCCCACTCCAAACAGAAACCACACCTGCATCCATATCCACCCTCCCCTGTAGGCATTTTTGCAGATAGAATACATGTTTATACTATTAAATTAATTATGTTAACATCTGCTAATTTATTTATGCTCTGGAATGGCCTGGTGAGATAAAACCATTGGGCCCATTTATAAATGACCCCAAAGGAGTGAAGAAACTTGTTCAAGGTTAGAGAGATCATACATAGGGAAGCTCATATCCTAGCCCAGATTTTACAGTGACAAGTCCCACATGTCACTAATAAGGCACAACATTCTAATTTTCATGCATAAAAGGAACACACAAACATATAATTTCTAGGAATACCATATTTTGGTGGCCAAAAAGGCTAATATTTTAAGGTTCCTTAAAGGTTTATAATAAGCAAGGATGAATTGGTGAGTGGAGAGAGATGGTGATAATTATTTAATAAACTTTGAAATTCCTTTTCACCCAATTTGTGTTCCAATTTAGCAATTTATTTACACCTCTCTGAATGTTTTCCTTCATCTGGATTAAAAATTATGAAAATTTTAATTAAGTACTCCATGAAATTTTGATGGGGCATCTAACAGGTCCCTGAGGTCTTGTGGGACTCTCTTTTCCCACCTGCTATGATAATGAAATCATAGAAACAGCTGGAAAATGTGTTTAATATACTGCCCTGATCAAGGCTGCTGGGGTATCAGGAGGAGAAAATTTATCATGGCGTTTTTTTGTAGATGTTTATGACAGGGGCAAATCACTATGTTCTTATACTCTCTGAAATACCGATGTGGGCAGTAAAAAATGACATTACCTAATGGCCTCCTACTACCACGTTCTTCAAGGAGAGGCCAAGAGTGTCATGGGAAGAGCTGGAAGAAGGATGGGCAGTCAGAGACCTAGCATTGAATTCCAGTGTGTCCTCTAACTGGGATCGTGAGGTCTGGTACTTTCTCTTCTCGTTGGTAAAGCCAGTCCAATGGTCTTGACATTGTAGAACAGTTGTGAATATGAAATGAGATAATATTTGGGACAAGCTAGAGCATTTATTCTTCAGAACAACCCCACTTATCATCCCCATTATACAGAAGAGGATAGAAGAGGCTCGGGGAGAATAAAGTCTCTGCTAAAGGCCACATGACTCTAAGTACTGGAACAAAACTTAGAACCTGGACATGGTGGCTTAATGCCCATGCCATTTCCATGCTCCGTGCTAGTTGAAATGCCCCATCCGTCCTTTGATATTCTTTGCTCTCTTGGAAAATTCTGATTCCTAATGAGGTCTTCGGAGCAGATTTTCCATCGAGACGTGGTGGGTGGCCCATGCTGGTTACCCGGCCAAATGCAGTACCCACTGCAACTGAGTACATTGGCATTTGCATTTATGTTTCAGCCTCTCCCGAGTATGGCAAGTGTAAATGACAGCCCCAACCTCATCATCTCTGGCAAAGCTTATAATATCTAGTGGTTGAACCAAAAAACTGAAGACAAGTCCTAGGGGACCCATACTGAGCTCTTCCATGTATGTTTCCCATGACAGAAATGACGCCGGCTCTTGAAGCATCCACAGTCATCCCACTGGCACTTAACAGGCAGAAATGTGTTACAGACGATGGCAGGAGATAGCTGTTCCATTTGGTTTGAGAAACATTTATCCTTTGTTTGCATTAGATTACATAAATATTCTTAAGTATGAACTAATATTAAGGCAAATTATGCAAATCCTTTGTGGCAGAAGGCAGTGTAATATTACGTAAATAAATATATTTACGTAATGAATTCTATTGTCTAGCATCATATCATCTATTGATCCAGTTATGCACACGTATTTTATATATGGTTGTCTAGTATCATAATCTAATAGACACGTATGCACACAGAGACAGACACACACACACATAGGTGCCGATGAGGCTTGTTATCTGTTTGATTTATAACAGAACTAGAAACCAAAACAAAATTGTCCTTCCTCTTTCATGAACTGTGTGACTTCCTGGAAATGAGCCTCAGAGGTTTCTGCAGCATAGATAAGCAAAGCAGCAGATCCTGTAAATAAAGGGACTGCTGGAAATTGGGGTCCCCTGAGCAGCATGGACATGGGGCCTGAGTGAGAGTCTGGGCTCCCTGACACTAAGATCCTAAGGGGATGCTGAGGGAGACCATGGGCCTTAAGGGTCCCTGAGGCTGGGACTTCTCAGGGGCACAGGGGCTTACTCCAGGCGCCTCAGTGGGAGGTGGACAATGCCTCTGCTTCCACTCTACTAGCCTGTGGGGCAGGGTGGCGAGACACTGCATCATCTCCCATCCATCCTAGAGCCCTTGCCACATGGGGACTTGAAAGGGGGTACCTGAGTCACAGAATGCTGACACAGAAACATTGCAAACCATCTTAGGAGCAGCCAGGGGGAGGAAGACAAGAAAAAATAAAGAATGCAAGTTGAAAATATGTATCAGATAAAGTCACAACTTAAAGACAAAAATCAAAGATAGATACAAGATTTAAATTTAAATTTAAATGCTTATATATTGGGAAGCTACTGGAACTTGAGCTTCAGCCCCTAACTTGAACGTAAGCCCCTCTCTTGCATGGGCTGCTTCTAACTCCCTAGGAAAGACCCCACCATTGTGCCCATAGGGTCATAAAGCAAAGTTTTTTTTTAACCACCAACAGTTAAGTCCACTGTCTCTTCTCCCCTACAGCAAGCAGCCCGCCCATTTGCCCAGGAGGGACTGAAGCTGAATCCAGCCTCTGTACCCTGACACCGAATTAAATCTCAGAGACAGAGTTTTGGGTGAAGTAGAAAAGAATAGCCTTATTGCTTCGCCAGGCAAAGGGGCCACAGCGGGCTAATGCCCTCAAAACTGTGTGTCCTGACCTGGAGGGGGTAGTGAGGAGTTTTATAGTAATGGTTCAAAGAGGGCGTGATCAGCTCGTGGACATGCTTCTGATTGGTTGGTGGTGAGGTAAGTGGGAGTGAGCATCACCAACCTTCTGGTTCCAACCAGTCTGGGGTCTATGTGCTTGTGGGCAGCGCACAGTTAACTTCTCCCACCTGGCGGGGGATTCTGTATCTGCAAAACAGCTCAAAGATATTGTTATGTGTATCCCTTGAGGGGGAACCAGGACCCTGCCCAAGGCTGCACTATTGTTTCTTTTGACTGTTGCTCGCTTGTCTCCGCATCCCCTCCCTTCCCTTATTAGCAACTGTTTGAACCTTCCCCATTGGAACTCAGGGAAGGTCATGGAGGCTGAATGAAGCTTATTTCCCCCTAATCAAGAAATGGGGGACACAGAAAGGCTTTTGTACCCAGGAGTCCAACAGGGTCCTGCCTGATATCAGGACTGAAAGAGCTACAGGGACCTGGACATTTCAGTGCTAAAATCAGCAAAGTTCCTGGCAAACTGGGACGAGTTGGTCACTATATTTTTCACTCTTCCTTTTCTTTCTACATCTTTCTTATCAGATGGCACTGGGAAAAAAAAAAACAAAACACAATGGTTTATGGGATCTGGCAGAGGGGAGTTTGAATAAGTTGAAGTTTATTTAGTTTAGGCTTAGTGGGATGTATGTCTGTGATTTGTAATTATTTTGTGTTAAGTTATTGGTAATCGGCCCAACGTAGGTAGGACCAGCCTCCAGGAAGCTAACACTGCCTACCACACTGACCCTCTCAGCATTTTCTCACTAGACACGGGACCACGGCTTGTACCACACTCTAATCACATCCCACTGTGCCCGGCAACAAAGAACAAGGGGAGTGGAGGAGAAACAAGGTTTGGAATATATGGAGCCAGAACTCGATGTGTGGAAACTTCTTCAAATCATCAAACATCAGTATACAATTGATGGTGGAAGACGGGATTTTCACTGAAATATCAAATATAGTCAAAATGATAGTTCTCTCTTCTCAAGCGTTGACAGGAGAATACAGTGTATATGATTACAAAGGCACCGTATCTTTTTTAATCATTGCTAGAATTGAATGAAATGCGTTTTTTCAGATTTTCTGTTTGAAATCACAGCCATGCAGTGGTCCTATAGTGAGGATACTTGTGTCTGAATTCATGTGGTTTACATATCTCAGCTATCAGTAATAAAACAATTTTTGATCGACTCTACTAACAGGAAGACTAACTTTCCTTTTTATTCTCTCTGTAAAAAATATTATACAATGGCAATAATATTGAGAGGTGATCAGAAAATGTGAAGAAAATATGTAAGAAAATAAAAACACTATAGAGCAATGTTAAGCAGTCAGTTACTATTGTCACTTTTCTGGATTTGGGGAATGTTTGAGGAATTTGTCAACATATTAAAATTTTTATTCTGTTGTGATTTCTTTTCAGGTTTTGAACAAATATTCAACTTTGTATGTAATTTCATGTTTATGTTTGCATTTTTTCTTAAAAAGTCTTTTAACAGTTAAAATTATATGAAATTTATTCTTCAAACCTGGATCTTACCCTGACAAAAATGTATAAAAACCCTTCAAGAACATATAGGAGGAACTTCCCTGGTGGCGTAGTGGTTAAGAATCCAACTGCCAATGCAGGGGACATGGGTTCAAGCCCTGGTCCAGGAAGATCCCACATGCTGTGGAGCAGCTAAGCCCACGTGCCACAACTACTGAAGTCCACGCGCCTAGAGCCCATGCTCTGCAACAAGAGAAGCCACCACAATAAGAAGCCTGCACACTGCAACGAAGAGTAGCCCCTGCTCACTGCAACTAGAGAAAGCCCGTGAGCAGCAACAGAGACTCAGCACAGCCAAAAATAAATTTAAAAAATAAAAGAAAGAACATACAGGAGTCTGTGTACATTTAAGGTGCTAGAATCCTTTTTGGGCAATATAGAATCCTAAAAGTATTAAAAGAAAAGATAAGCAAATTCCCCTCTATAAATATTAAGTAAAAACATTTATATGGTAAAAGATGATTTCAACAAAGTCAATAGAAAAATAATAGATTTGGAAAAATATGTTTGCAACCCAGATAGCAGAGAGAGTGTTAATATCCCATCTATACAAACAGATGTTGAAATTGATAAGAAGAGAGTACACAGACTAGTAGGAAAAAAATGTCAGAGGATATAAAGAAACTGTGCTTTTTTTAATCACATGTATTAGGCCAGAAAACACATTTCAGCAATTAATACAGCTTTAATATCATACAGCCCCCAATGTCTGATAACAATAAATTAGAAAATGATGACAGAATAACCAAAAGAACCTATGTACCTGGAAACACGAAACACACATCTAAATGTTACTGAGTCCAAGCTTGTTCTGCTCACTGCACCACAGACCAATAAATCGGGGGGCGAGTTGTTGAGGCAAGGAATAGCAACTTTATTCAGAAAGCCAGACTTCTAAGAAGATGGCAGACTAGAGTCCTAGAGTATCATCTTATCAGGGTCTGGATGCTAGTTTCTTTTATAGAACAGAGAGGGGAAGGAGGTGAGGAAGTAAAGTAAAAAGGTCATAAGTCTTACAAAATAACTTCTGGTTTGGCCAGCCTCAGGGAGGGGATGCGTTAATTCTTCTTTCCTGCAGCCATTCACAGGTGGACAGGGTCAGGATGTTTCCCTGTGAGCTGAACAACGGCACTTTGATTTAACATTCAGGCAGAGGGGCAAGGTTCCCCAAGGCAGACCATTTTGTATGCTTATAGCTACAGACAGCATCCTTTTAGTGATTATATAACAAAAGCAATGAAAAGCAAAGGTTAAAGTAAAAGAAAGGGATCCAACATGGAGTCCGATTTTGTTTTTCCCTGTTACATAAATAGCTCATGGGTCAAAGATTTTATCATGGAAATTAAGCAATTATTTAGAAATGGGCAATAATGAAAATAACTCATATTAAAAGTTGTGGGAATGTACATAAAGGTAGAATCTTTATTGGAAAAGTAAGACAGAATGAATGAGCTAAGTGTCTACCTCAACGAAAATTTTAAAGGATAACTTACCCAAAGAGATCAGAAGGCAGAAAAAAAATATGAGTACAAATTAATAAAATAGAACACAAAGATAATTGTTCAAAATTCAAAGGTGCTTTATTACTTTACATTGATTAATAGAATGGAAAATTCTGATGCAACTGAGCAACAAAAGGAAGAAAAGGTACTATTAAACAGTATTAGGAACTAGGGAGGGGTCACAATTAGATACAATGCAGGTAATAGTAAGAGCACACTATGAATTAATTTATAATAATTAAAAACTGAGATAAATGTATTACTCTTTAGAAATTATCTATTTCTTGTTATATTTATCCAATTTTCTAATTATATATAAAATTTACAAAAAATGTGATTCAAGAAGAAGTAGAAACCAGAATTGATGTTTAACCATTAAAATTTTTAAAATTCAGTAAATAAAACTTTATCCCCCAAATAATAAAAGTCGATCTGCTGGGTCAGATGTTTCAGCAGGTAATTTCTGCAAAAATCAAGAAAGAAATTATCCCCATTCTATACATACTATTTCAGAGAGTAGAGAAAAGAAGGAAGGCTCCTGAACTCATTTTCTGAAGGTAATAATAACTTTGACACCAAGCTATAAAGAACAGCGGTAAATCTGTTTGCCAGTATGGTAGTCTCGGGTTATGTCTAGAAACCAAATACCTTAATTAAAAAGACATTGCACACCAATAGAGCATTCAGCTTACATGCAGTACTGAAGCCACCTTAGCTCAGGATTGGCAAACACGCTTCCTTCTTTTGCCGACTCTGATCTGTTTATTGTGGGCTGCCTGGTGTGTAGTGATGAGAACAGATCTCGCTTGGGAAGAACACAGTTACTGAGGTTTGTAGCAGGTTTGTATCAGGTGGGAACCCTTCCACAGATATGTGCCATATTTCTCCTGATTTCTCACCTTGAACGTTTTCCTGTGGTATGCTAAATGTCCTGAGAACTGAAAATACAAATGCAAAATCTCATCTTAAAAACTGTCTATTTAGTAATGAGTGAGAAAAGAGGTATCTATTCATAAATAATTGAATGCATACCACGTGGCAGGAACTTACATAGGTATTAAAAATTCAGATATGAAGAAAGCAAGAAAAATGTCCTCGTTTGTATAGTTTAATCCTGGGAGTGAGGAGTGGGGAAAGACTCAAAAAATAAACACCAAAACTAAATACACTATATTGTGTATTAGAAGATGTTAAGTGCAAATGGAAAAAAAATAAAACAGCGGATAGGGATTCTGTGTGTGTGGGTGGGGAGAGGATTGAAACTAACCAGGATAAAAAACTAGGGGTCAGAATACTCAGAATACTCCATTTAGAAACGGAATAGTTATACACCTGAACCCCCCATCCTTTGTTTTACATGACACCTCCATCACGGTGCATTTTCATGGCCTCTCAGAGGTCCAAAGTCACTGAAAGTATCCCTCTCCATCCCCAGAATAAATTAACATGTAAAATACCTGGTCTTTTTTTTTTTTTTTTTTTTTTTGCGGTACGCGGGCCTCTCGCCACTGCGGCCTCTCCCGCCGCGGAGCACAGGCTCCGGACGCCCAGGCTCAGCGGCCATGGCTCACGGGCCCAGCTGCTCCGCGGCACGCGGGATCCTCCCGGACCGGGGCACAAACCCGTGTCCCCTGCATCGGCAGGCGGACCCTCAACCACTGCGCCACCAGGGAAGCCCTACCTGGTCATTTTTAAAGAAAATCCGCATGGGCCACAGATTCTAACCAATTAAAGAACCTACAAACAAAAACACAGCAATTAAATCCCTGCTTTCCATATGCAAAGTTATTCACCTGCTGGGTTGCAATCTTTCCAGACTAGCAAAACTGGGAAAGTATCCCAGGGCTACCACCTGACACTCAGGAGACCGCTCACCCAGAGAACCTCAGGGGAATCCAGTGGAGAAGGGCTGAGGTGCAAGGTAATGCAACTCAAATCCCAAACTCGGACTGTTGAATGGGGGAGAATTGAAGACAATTTCTCCAACAAAAGGACATAAAATAAGAGAAACTGTTCTCTCCAAGCAGAACAGACAGTATGAAAAATAAGGGAACGTTCCCCAGAAATGCCTTACATTCAGCAGGTGCCCACAGAATTCACTTAATTTCAATAAAATGTAATCAATTGGTTACAATTACTCTCCTGAGGCAGGTTTTTGCCTAGCTCAAATAGCTCAAGCCCAAAATAGAACAGAAATCCTTCAGGAAATTTTTGTCACCTAAAAATTGCCTTCTAAATCAGGGTCATGGTGAGGATTCTAAGAATAAATGTTAAAATGAGGAAAACTACTCTTTTAAAAAGCAAAGTGTGAATACAAAGAGGTGAATGGGATTTTTGTGCCTGGAATAAGATAGATTGCTTTTTGTAATGGGCTTCTTTGTGATTCAGTGTTTTGGGTTCATGGTTAACTTAATAAAATAGATATAAATTAAAATGTCCACAATAGTTCTATGCCGCTCACATGGCAATGGTCAGAATTTGACTGAAGACTGTCTTCATCTCCAATTTCTAGTGATGAGTCAAGTGCGAACCATATCAAAGTTGGTCTAAATAACTAACAATAACTAAGAAGATGACCCACCGGGTACACCTATTAGTAATGTTCTTTTACCTAGTTAGTGTACCTCACAATCTTTTTTGATCTCTACAATGATCTTTCAATGTAAATGAACTCATGAACTTCTGAAGGGAAAATGAGTCCTTTTGCTCAAGAGGCAAGTTCGTAAAATTGTCATTTATTTAGCAAAGGAAAGTCCTGGGATCAGAGGCCAGGTCTGTTGGTCTCTGTCTTGAACTGTGTGAGCAAAGGGCTCTATTTCTTTGTCTGATGTCATTGTCCCCAAGAGCAGCGGTGCAGACTATTGTATGACCAGGATGAATCTGCAACAAAATGAGAGGAAAAAAATTCTACATAAAGCCAACTATTTTTTAAACTATTTTTTTAAAATTCTGATATTTTTATCCTGAAATTAAAGAAATAGTAGCAAGTAAGAGGGTTTTTAATGTGAGTGTATGTCTGTACTTGACACAATTTGAATCTGCCTCTTATTTTCATCCTCTAGGGTTTTTTTTTTTTTTAACATATTTTACTGACAAAATCCAAAGTTTAGGAACAACTGACCTAAAAACATTCATCTCATTCTTTGTTCTCCTTTCAAAACACTAGACCAGACCTCAACTATGAATGATCTAAGTTTTGCAGAAAGTCCCCCCAAAATTAGTAGGATGAAAGATCAAATGACACATCAAAAAGTCCAGTTACATCAGTGTGTCAGAGTTTTAAAAAGTTGACTTATATCCAGTGAGAGGTGTGCTTTTCCACTAGTCTATTTCCAGGGCAGGATTGAAATTCTCAACTTAGAGAAAGTAAAAGATCTGTAGGGAAATGGTGAAGAATTTGTCATTGCTCAAATCTGGTGCTCAGCCTTGGACTGAATTTAATATTAATCTTGATAGAGGCATGTTTGCAGAGGGACAGAGAATACGAGAAATGCACCAAGGATTTATTGAGCCTGCTGTAAAAAATCCATTTTTGTAGCGCTATTTTTCTTCTGCAATAAATGATTAGGGGAGGAAAGAAAGAAAAGCTTAAAATTGGTGTCAAGCTCTTTATTCCATCCATTGGGGATCAGCTGGAAGATAAATATATCTGTTTATAATGCATCACTTTTGATGACGTTGAAAAGGTGGAGAGGAAAAAAGTATCAAGCAGGCTGGGGTTTGTGAGGATGTAGCTCGAGTCCTTACACTAAACTTTGTCAAATAGTAACAGACTATCAATGAATCTTTACTGACTGAATTGGATATACAAGCTGAGTACAGTCCCTAACCAATTCTATGAGGAAATAAATGTTACAACATGAGAATATATCACTCCTTCCTGCCTAAGATTTACAGATAAATGTATTTTTCTCATCTGTTTATGAAACTTATGATACTAGAAAACATTGATCTTTGTCAAATTTGGGGGCTTGTGCTAAACTGCAGTTGTGAAATTAGACTAGCAGGCTATTTCTCCCTGTTACCACATTAATTAAAGGCCATTGTACTACACACGTTTTTTAAAAAACAGAGGCTTCAAAAATTGTCCATTGTTCTACCAAGCACTGTGTTGAATCAAGAGGTGTAAATTGAGACAAGATGGTAGCCTAGTGATATTTGCCTCCTTTCAAACTCCTTTCTAATTGTCCCCAGGATAGTCCCCTTCTTGTTAGTTGTGGGTGTTTAGTGCTTATCTCTTTGCTTTGCACATGTTAATGCTGGCCTCAGGCAAACCTGTGCATTCAGTGTTGGTGAACTTCTAACAGGGAAGTTACAAGAGAAGAGGAGAGTAGTGGAAGGGGAAATATGTGTTCAAGGTCTTGTTTGGTCCTGGGTGTTATGAATATATTATTGGTAATATTTCCCATCCCCCTGAAACATTCCAGTTTATGTTGCCCCAATAGCACCAATAGACCAGATATATGACGTTACAGATGATGTGAGACCCTGCTTGACCACCTCCTCCTCCCCCTTCCCCTTCCCCTTCCCCTCCTTCTCCTCCCCTCCCCCTTCCCCTTCCCCTCCCCCTTCTTCTCCCTCCTCTTGTTTTTGTTCTCGTTCTTCCTCTTCTTCTCCTTCTTATTCTTTAGAGGGAAGAGAAAAAAACTGTATTCAGGTATAAAATGAAGTAAAACAAAAACTGACTATTAACTGCTTGACTTTTTTGAGCCATGAAAACAATTTTTTTCACACTTTCCTACACATTAGTGTTTTTAATTTGCATAAATATTTCTGGCCTACTCTTATTTTCATAAATCATCCCTGTACTGTATCTATAACAGAGTCTTTTGAATCCTGTAAGCATCCAGCCTTTAAATTGATGGTGGCTCTGTATTTATCCCACAAAGTCCAATGGTTTCCTCTCTATTCCTTTCCATTTAGTTCTTTTTTATTTTATTTTTAATTTTCTTTTTATTTTTTGTGGTAAGCGGGCCTCTTACTCTTGTGGCCTCCCCCGTTGCGGAGCACGGGCTCTGGACGCGCAGTCTCAGCAGCCATGGCTCACGGGCCCAGCCGCTCCGCGGTATGTGGGATCTTCCCAGACCGGGGCACGAATCCGTGTCCCCTGCATCGGTAGGCGGACTCTCAACCACTGCGCAACCAGGGAAGCCCCCTTTCCATTTAGTTCTTAATGTCTTTTTCAGATTTACCAGAACAACTTCCTTACAGGGAAGATGCTATATATTTAATCATCGCTTTCCAAATCAAGTTCTTTGGAAGCTGGAAAAGCACGTAGAAAATACTTGTTTCCTGAGGTCTATATTAAGTAAATCCATTACTTTTAAGGACTCAGTCTGTTACACACTTATTTATTCCTAAACTTCCAGCCTAGGTCAGTCTAACTTGAATGGTTAGTCAATGAATTTGCATAAACTCATCTGGATCATTGAGCAGCGTCCTTCATTATATCTCCTTAGAGCACTGATGCTTTTAGAAACTATGGTTTATAGTCTGTGGCATTGTTTGCTCAGCTCCTTCCTAAGCACTCAACTGTTCAAATCAAAACACTATCAGCATCTTACAGAATATAACATATATTACAGACATTCCCCAAGAGTGTTAGTGTCCAGTGTCTTGAACATTGCCCCCCACCCTAATGTTTCTTGATTGAGGACCCCTTTTTATAAAAAAAAATATTTATTTGTTTTTTTAATTTATTTACTATTTTTTATTTTGGTTGTGCCAAGTCATAGTTGTGGCACGTGGGATCTTCACTGCAGCACGTGGGATCTTCGCTGCAGCACGTGGGATCTTTTAGTTGTAGCATGGGACTTCTTAGTTGAGGCTTGTGAACTCTTAGCTGTGGCATGCATGTGAGATCTAGTTCTCCAACCAGGGATCAAACCCATGCCCCCTGCATTGGGAGTGCAGAGTCTTACCCACTGGACCACCAGGGAAGTCCTGAGGACCCCATTTTAACATCAAATATTTCACATGATTTAAGCTATTACCTATTAAGGAGTTTATCAGTTTCTATGATAATACGCTTTTCTTAGCTCTGAGGTTGAAAATACATCATGTGGTTCATATAGTCAGAGGAAATTTCTAGAAGCAATAGATTTTATGACCCTTTCCCCATCCCCACATACGTTCAAACACACACACATGCACTGTTTAAAAGTCTCCCAGACTTCAAAAATGTAGTGCTAGAAAGGGACCTTACCGAATTCTTTCTGAATCTGTAGTAAATATAGCAGAAATTATCTGAGTCCAGCAGTTGATTTTAAAGTGTTGGAAGAAGGCAGGAGCTATACTTAAGGAGAATTACAATAGAAGGGGTAGGGGAGAAATAAGAGATATTAATGTTATAAGAACAATATTTTCCACTTAGTGTTACTCTGATGATTTGTGTATCTTCTTTTATCATATTCCAAATTTTCTCAATTATAGGTAGTAATTTGGGATTAACTCAAGATTATTAATTCCATCACAATCTGGTTTAAAATTCCATCTCAGGCTTTCCCTCTCTTGTCTTCTTTCTGGCTCCAAACTGGATTTGCAGTAGCAAGGCAGAAACAAGAGAATCCCTTTGTTCTTATCACAGGCATCACTCACAAGCAGGCTAGCCTCTTGCCTCCAGCAATTAAGGTTTCAAGGAAAGATATTCTTGGAATACATTCTGAGCCAAAAGATCTAAACAAGATCTATGGGGTGAAAAAAAAAAAAAAAGATCTATGGGGTGTTGGGCTGAACCTTCTAGGGTCCATGCTGGTATTTATATGTTATGCCCCACCTGCCATTTCAATTGTTCCCCATATTCCCAGTGGCACTGTTAGTGTCTCAGAGACTTCTGCTCTCAAACTTTGTGTGGGATACAGGGCATTTATGCCTCTCACTGTCAACACATCTAAGATCTCCAGAGCTCATCCTTCATTCTCTCTTGTCCCTGCTCTGCCAGGGGGTGAGAGCAAACTGCCAAGTCTCCTACTTTCCTGATGCTACTTCTTCTTCCCTTTCCTTTGTCTCCCTTCACTGCATGTCCACCCTCAGCCCAAAGATCCTTTTGCAGAAGGGAGTGATAAAAGCAAGCCCACTGTAAAACCTGTGGACCTTCAAATCTCAATCTCACCCCTGAAACCCTGACTTGCTACTGTAGAAACTGAGACTCTCCATGTACTGGTCACTGCATTAAGAAACTGAGGACCTAATTTCTGGGCAGAGGAAGAAATAATGCATACCGTGGGATGCTCCAGATTTAAACAGACATAAGAGAGTAGTTGATAGGATAACATGTGGATATCAAGTAACTCAGTTCAAATCTTAGCTCTGCTATCTACAAGTGGTACTTTATCCAATTTTTAATGTATCTAATTCGCCAGTGCCTCAGTGTCCCCATCTGTAAAATAAGAATGATAATGGTTCCTACTTCCTAGGATGCTTTTGAAGATTAAGCACATTTTTATACACAAGACTTTTAGCCAAGAGCAAGTGATGCATAATAAGTGTTCAGTAACTCTTAGCAATTGTGATTCATCAGTTTTATTACCAACTCATATATCATTCTGCCACACAGCTTTACCTTTGTGGCACAAAGCATACCAAGTATTTCAAGTTGAAAGGCCAAATGCCATTTAGCAAATCTCAGCATGGACTTAGGTTCCCAACAACATGTATAAGGAGTACAAATAAATGTAGTATGGATTAGATGTGTAGTATGTGTGGTGTCTTCACATAAGACTGAGAGGACAGTGCCACTGGCCTGCCCTCCAGGACATGAGCATCACTCCATAGTCACAGCTGGTCTTTTATATAAAACTGCTGACTGCCTGGCAATCTAGAAATTCCTAAAGTTCAGTGGCAGGTATGTTCTTTTGTGAATATTATTTATCCAAACAACTATTTGAAACTTATAAAAAATTGTAGGGGTGGGAGAAAAACTGGAAAGATTTAAGCAAGTAAGGGCGTACCAGTACAAATTCATGGAAGTGCAATTTAGCAATTGATCTAAATTTATACCTATGTCCACACACTAAGCATTCACTTTTTGAAAATCTTAAGCCAACCATTCATTTGGAACCAAAGAATAAATTGCAAAGAGGGAGTACATTGCAAAGAGATAACTGTCCCGGATCATCAGCCTTTCCATTGTCAAAATTTATATGAAGAACATTAGAATTTAAATGAATACGCAGAATATTAGAGCTAAAGGGCAGATTGTGTCATACCGGTAAGTCTACTAGCTTTGGTAGGACATCTTGGCACAAAGATCAAGACTTGACAAAACTCTAATTTGAAAAGATACACGCACCCCAATGTTCATAGCAGCACTATTTACAATAGTCAAGACATGGAAACAGCATAAATGTTCATCAACAGATGAATGGATAAGGAAGATATGTTACACACACACACACTAGAATATTACTCAGCCATCAAAAACAATGAAATAATGCCATTTACAGCAACATGGATGGACCTAGAGATTATCATACTAAGTGAGGTTAGTCAAAAAGAGAAGGACAAATACCATATGATATCATTTATATTTGGAATCTAAAATATGACACAAATGAACTTATTTACAAAACAGAAACAGACTCACAGACATAGAGAACAGACTTGTGGGATGCAAACTATTGTATATATGTATAACTGAATCACTTTGCTGTACACCAGAAACTAACACAACATTGTAAATCAACTATACTCAATAAAATAAAATTTAAAGAAAGACTTGTTTTGTAAGTAACATGAGCATTAGGCTTTGCAAGATAATCCGTCTTCAAGTTTAGGATCTACTCCATCTCTAACTTCCTTTCATAACTCAGGTGCTTTATTAAAGAAATTATATAAATTTGTACTAAATGTCTACTTTAAATCTAAGATTGAAAAGTCAACACTTAAAAATTAATTCCTATAAAATTGTATAATTGTAAATAAAATTTTATAAAAAAGGTAAAGCAGTGATCATCACATGATGCATTTCTTCAAAGAAATCTTTTTTTGTCCTCTTTTTCTCTTGTCTTCCCCCTTCTTCTCTTTCTCCCATGTCAGCCTGTCTTCCCCTCCCCTTCCCATATCTCCTTATCCAGGGAACCCATGCTAACAAAACACATGCCCCTCCATGACTTTCTTCTATGTAATATACAGATATGTGTACACATATCCACATATTTAAAAAATTGTATTCACATGTCTGTATTCCCATTTAATGCCTCAAAACAAGCCCTTAAACTCAAGTGGCATAAATACCCTTTTGAAAGGCAGTGTACTAGTTCATCACGTGGTTATACCATAATTTATTCAGCCCTAGCCTTATTAACTGAAAGACATTTACTCTGTTTTTAAAATTTTGCTCCTATAGATGGTGCTACTATAAACATCTTAGTGCATGTACCATAAGAACAATGCAAAAAGAGTAATTATTTTTCCCATTTTACAAATGATGAAACTATAGCTAAGAAAAGTGCAAATGGTCACATCATCTGTCTTGTTTGACTCTAATCTCATGTTTCACTAAAGCACGTGAAACTATTTTGTTCTTATTCTGACTTTTTTTAAAAAGATTTCTTTATTATTTATTTATTTATTTTATTTAGTTTTGTCCGTGTCAGGTCTTAGTTGCGGCAGGAGGGATCTTCGTTGAGGCATGTGGGATCTTCAGTGTGGTGCGTGGGCTCTTTGTTGTGGAGTGCAGACTTCTCTGTAGTTGTGGCATGCGAGTTTTCTCTCTGTAGTTGTGGCATGCGAGTTTTCTCTCTCTAGTTGTGGCACACAGGCTTCAGGGTGCGTGGGCTCTGTAGTTGTGGTGTGTGGGGTCCAGAGAGCGTGGGCTCTGTAGTTTGTGACATGAGGGCTCTAGTTGAGGTGTACGAGCTCAGTAGTTGTGGCACGTGGGCTTAGTCGCCCCACGGCATGTGGGATCCCCGGTCAGGGATCAAACCTGTGTCCCTTGCATTGCAAGGTGGATTCTTTACCACTGGACCACCAGGGAAGTGGTGACTTTTTAAAAATTATAGGTTATTAAATGAAAACACGTGTGACTTCAAGAGAGTCAAGCACCTGGCAGTTAAATAGAACTTTGAAATTTAAGGAGAAAAGATGATTTTACATTTATTTTTATAAGGGGGTCTCTTTGAGTACGATGGTTTATTACAAATTTAGGTTTGGGGGTGGAAGTATGGCAAACTAGAATTTTAAAGAAACAATTTCCAATACAGGATACTTCCAGTTGCCAGATAAAACATGCCGAGCATCGCACATTTCTGGTTCTGGGACAGATGGATGATTTCTAATGGGACTAAAACTCTCATTGACAACTCCATACGAAACAACTCTTGGAGCTCAAGGAAGAGAGACTAACAGAAGCAGGACTAGTACGACTTTGATCTCTGGGAAGAGAGATGCACACAGGAGGCTCCACATTTATCCTGGCTTTTTCCATGAAGGCATTTTCCCAATTTTCTGTGGAGGAAAACAGAGGCCAAGCAGAAAGTGGCTGTCTGACTAAAGTAAAGATAGGAAGTCAGGATTCCAAGCTGACACACCAGCTGGGATCTCAAGGGCAAAATCCTGGAGAATGGGGAAGTACAGAGAAACTCCCCAGACTTCTAACGCTTATCAAGTCATTGGCTGATTCTTCAGCTAAATATGGCAGGCCATATGGTTAGGATTAGGCATTAATTATATATTGATCACTCCCCTCAAAAGTCTTTATTTTCTGAACATTATAAAAGGAAAAAAACAGTATGTACTATGTATCTAGGAATAAAGGAAGTGGGTTAAAAATAGTAAGTAATGTAATCTATTATAACTAATTTGAAAAACGAATTTTTCAAATTATAATACCAAATCCAGTCAGTATGCAGATTATTGAGATAAGTTATTAGGAAATGCCATAAAGAGAAAAGAACAAGTAATATGAAACATGAAAATAATTGCTTACTTCATTTATATATATATATATATATTTTGATTATTTATTTATTTTTTTAAAACATCTTTTTGGAGTATAATTGCTTTACAATGGTGTGTTAGTTTCTGCTTTATAACAAAGTGAATCAGTTATACATATACATATATCCCCATATCTCCTTCCTCTTGTGTCTCCCTCCCACCCTCCCTAACCCACATTTATATTTTTAAAAGGCACAAAGCTTCCAAGGTAAGCACAAAATCAGTCTCAGCAAAGATGATATTAACCTAATAACAAAGTTTTCATTTTTCAAATCAGGATCAAAGTTTCCAAATTAATCTAAGAAGAGTTTAAACTGTGATTTTAAACTGTCAGAAGAAATGTGAGAGACCATCTAAGGGAATTAGTAATTGGGATGTTGCAGATAAACAGATTAATAATGTACAGTGAATGCTCTGAAATTAGTGAACAAACTGATGTTTCAAGTTACTCTTATTTCATGAGGAAATTTCTTTATCTAAATATAAGGTGGTAGCAATGCTTTCAATTGTTAGAGATATAGAAGCTATTATTCACTTTTAGAAGAAAATCGTCTGGGTAATACATCCACAAGAAAAAAGAATATGGCAGAGCAAGAGTCCAAAAGTCCAGCAAACTAAGCATCTGGGAGGCCAAATGGAGCAGCAGAGATTTCAGCAACTCCCTGTTGGAGGGACTATGTTTGGAGTCCAATTCCTGACGTTTGGAGGGACTTTAAAATATAGTCCAGGCTTTCAGTTGTGATTCCAAAAGAGCCATGAACTAGGAATAAATGCCACAAACTCAGAATAAAGACCACACCTTAGGAGACAGAGCCATGGCTTAGGAATAATCACAAAACTGAAATATAATCACCCCAAACAGTAAAATCAAACATCAACTAAACTACAGTGATCTGCAGTCCCTACGGTCTCCCCAGGAGAAAACCTAACCCTTGTTAGAGGGAGAGGACATCATATATAGACTCTGTAGTGTGTCATCTACACTGTCAGAGATCCATTAAAAATTACCAGGAGAATTAACACCCAGGACCAACCAAAACAATTCTTTTTCAACCATAGAAGCAAACTCAAAAGAAGTTCAGTTAATTGACTTAAGAGAACCATAATTAAAATGCTTTAAAAAATGGAGATAAAGATGGAGAATTTCACCAGAGAATGAGTCTTTAAAATTCTAGAACTGAAAAATACTATATCTGACAGCAAGACATTAATTTATGGTTTTAATAGACAGACACAGCAGAACAGATGACTAGCAAACTGGAAGACAGGTCAGTACAAAATATCACGATTGAGAGAAAGAAAGAAAAGATTTTTTTAAAAAAGAAAAAAGATGAAACATATGGGACATGTGTCTAACTAACATAGCCCTATAAGGAACACACTTTAATTAAAAAGAAGAAAATGGGTTAAAATGATGGGAAAAGATATTCCATGCCAACCTTCATCAAGGTTATGCTGAAATGGCTATATTAATACAAGACAAACTAGATTTCAGAGCAAAGGTACCAGGGGTAAAGAAAGCCATTTTACAGTGATAAAAAGGTCAAGTCATCAAGAAGGTTTAACAATCCTAAGTATCTTTGCACTTAATAATGGAGCTTCAAAATATACGAAGCAAAAACTGATAGAACTGCAAAGAGAAATACACATAGAGGGGAAGAGAGAGAGAGAGAGATTTAATCTCTGTGTGTGTGTGTGTGTGTGTGTGTGTGTGTGTGTGTGTGTGTCTTCCTCTCTCTCTCGCTCCTTCTCTCTCTACGTACATTATAGGACAGGTAGATAGAAAAATCACCAAGAATACAGAAGACTTGCCAACCAACCTGACCTAATTGACCTAATTTATAAAACATTCCAATGAAAAAATAGCAGATTCACTTTTTGTATGTGCACATGGACCATTCACCAAAACATACCAAAATTCTGTGCCGTAAAGCAAGTCTCAATGTATTTAAAAGGGGTAAGATATACAAAGTATCAATTCATTATTCGATCACAATGGAATTTAATTAGAAATCAATTACCAAACAAAATATCTGAAAGAGCCCCACATATTTGGAAACTAAACTACATACTTCTACATAAACCATGGAACAGAAGAAAAATGAAAGGGAATTTAGAAAGTATTTTGATTTGAACGAAAACAGAAATGCAAATTCTGGTTTCAGCTCTGACATGTAAAGGGCTAGGCAGATGTCATTTGCATCCTTACAACAGAAAAAGCTGAACAAACTCCATATCAATGACTTTTCTTGGACTAATCACAGATCTGAGGTTGAAAGACGAACTGTCACCCCCAACAGTGGGGAGAAAGGCAAATCCCAAGAGTCACAGCTGAGATATACATACCTGGAGCAGAAGCCGCAGGAGCCGTAAACTCGTAGGAACACTTAAAGGGTAATTTGGATGAATGTCTGGGGGCTGGGTGTGGACTAGTGTAAGGGAAAAACTCCTTGGGGCTGCAGGCTTGGGGGAAATCCTAAGACTTACCTCCAGGAACTCCACCAGATTTTCACAGTGAAAAGCCATGCAAGTCCCCTTTGTGACTCTAGCAGGGAAAGGAGAAGAGTAATCATTGTGAATATGTGCAGGAAGTGCTCCCTAAAAAAGCCCTGCTTACCAGGGGAAGAAACTTTACGGAGTCTTGCCTTACCTCAGGTGGAGAAATTCATTTCTCCTATTCCAACTCCCTCTTGGCTTTTTGTCTCACCAAGGGTGTGTGAAATGGGAAGGAGGAAACTAGACTTCTGAACAAACGACTGTTTGTCAGAACATCACAGCCCAGAGAAGCAGGTCCACCAAAAGGCTGAAAAGTAGTCACGATTATAAAATGTCTCAACTATAGTTGGAGATTTTAACACTCCCCTCTCAGTGATTGATAGAACAAGCAGACAGAAACAAATGAAGATACAGAAGGCTTGAATAATTCAACATATATAGAAAAATATTTTCTTGCTCTTTTAAAATTTTTTTATTTTTTATACAATTTTTAAAGGTTACTCTCCACTTACAGTTATTACAAAGTATTGGCTATTTCCCCTGTGTTGTGCAATACATCCTTGTAGCCAGTCTTATACCCAGTAGTTTGTACCTCCCTATCCCCCACCTCTGCATTTTCCCTCCACCCCTTCCACTGGTAACCACTAGTTTGTTCTCTATATCTGTGAGTCTACTTCTTTTTTGTTATATTTACTAATTTGTGGTAATTTTGATTCCACATATAAGTGATATCATACAGTTTTGCCTTTCTCTGATTTATTTCACTTAGCATAATACTCTCCAAGTCCATCCTCTTTGCTGCAAATGGCAAATTTTCATTCTTTTTTATGGCTGAGTAGTATTTGACAATAAATAGAACACTTTAACAATCAAACTAAAACCACAAGGAGATACCAGTATACAACAACTAGAATGGCTAAAATTAAAAACAAAACAAAACCTTGCCAGAAGTTGTTGGTGAGGACGTTGAAGCAACTAGAACTCTTATTTATTACCTCTGGGAATGAAAGATAGTATAACCAACTTGGAAATCACTTTGGCAGTTTTTTATATAAAGCGAAATATAGACATAAACATATGACCCAGCCATCTCCTACCTATTTATTTACCCAAGGAAATGAAAGTGATGTCCACATAAAAACTTGTGTGAGAATTTTCATAGCAGCTTTATTCAAAATAACCCAAACTGGAATATCAAAGATGTCTAACAAAAAGTGAATAGGTTAAAAATTGTGATATATTCATACATCGGAGTGTGGTTCAACAATAAAAGAGCACAGAGTACCGACACATACAACAACATAGATGAACCTTAAAAACATTATGCTGAGCCAGAGAAGTTAGACATAAAAGTGTCCATATTGTATGTTTCTATTTACATGATATTCTGGAAAAGACCAAACTAAGTTATTGTGACAGAAAGTGGATCAGTGGGCACCTGGGGCTGGGGTGTCTGAGAGGAACAAAGGCAAAGGCAAATGGGGAAACATTTTTGGTGTTGATGTCCTATATCTTGATATTTTTGGTGTTCACATAAGTATATATCTATTTGTCATAACTTATTGGACTGTACACTTAAAATGGGTGCATTTCATTGACTGTAAACTAAACCTCAATATAAAGAAAGACAAACATTCATCACGAATAGAAAGTAAAATTTAAAAACTGTATATCCCCCCCAAAGGGTACAAAGAGGCAACAATGAGTATAAGTGCTCACAACTACACACCATAATAGGGATGAGTCTTACAAACAAAATATTGAGAGATAGTAGCCAGACACAGAAGAGTTAGTATTTTGGGATTTCAATTATATAAAGTTCAAAAATTTTAAATTGAATTTCTGCTGTTAGAAGTCAGGATCGTGTTTACCTTTGAGTGCTGGGTGGTATTAGGAGGAGGACCCTAGCAGGGATTTGAGGCGCTGATAATATTTCTGAATCTGCAGTGTCAAATGCTGGCATAAAATGAGATGTGGTGAAAGTGCTGGTGAGAAGGCAGAGGAGGAAGAACTCACAAGTGTTGCTGACAGGAATGCAAAATGGTATCACTACTCTGGAAAAACCATTGTCAATGTCTAAATAGTTAACATACAATTACCATGCGACCCAGACATCGTACTTCTTGGTATGTATCCTAGAGAAATGAAACTTACATTCATTCAAATTCTATGCATGAATGTTTGTAGCAGCATTATTTATAATTGCTGATTCCTGGAAACAGCCCAAATATCTTTCAAGGGATAAAAGTATAAGCAGTCTGTGCTACATCCATACAATGAATTTTTTTTTTTTTTTTGCCTTTCAGCAATAAAGAAGACCTGAACAATGTGAATTAATCTCAGGTACACTGTGCTAGGTCAAGATTTCTCAACAGTGGGGTTTTTGACTTTGCCGGGCTGGATACTTTGTTGTGGGGCTGTCCTATGTACCGTAGTAATTTAGCAACATCCCTGGCCTCTATCCACTAGATGACAGTGGCACCTCCCAAAGTTATAACAACTAAAAGTGTCTTCAGACATTGCTAAATGTTCCTGATTGAGAACATCTGTGCTGAGGGAAATAACCTACTCTCAAAAGGTTACCTATGATTCCATTTATATGACATTCTGGAAAAGTGAAAAATATAAGAACAGACAATGGGTCAATGGCTGCCAGTGGTTGAGGGGTGGTAAGAGAAGCTGAATACAACAGGCAGAACAAGGGAATTCTTTGGGATGTTAGAATTGTTCTGTATCTTCTCTCTAGTATAGACTGATAAAATTCTGATCTATGATGTGTAAAAATACACACAATTCCATGTATGTAAATACAGTACATATGTAATTTTTAAAAATTGAAGAAATAAAAGCAAACAAAAATAAGTGTGGTATAGAGACTTCCTTCGGGGCGTGAGGTTAAGAATCTGCCTGCTAATGCAGGGGACACAGGTTCGAGCCCTGGTCCGGGAAGATCCCACATGCTGTGGAGCAATTAAGCCCGTGCACCACAACAATGAACCTGTGCTCTAGAGCCCGCAAGACACAACTACTGAAGCCTGCGCACCACAACTGCTGAAGCCTGCACGCCTAGAGTCTGTGTTCCGCAAGAGAAGCCACCACAATGAGGAGCCTATGGAGTTACAAAGAGTAAGCCTCACTTGCCGCAACTAGAGAAAACCAGTGCACAGCAATGAAGACCGATCGCAGCCAAAAAAAAAAAGAAAAAGTGTGGTAAAAATGGAAAAGTATATTTTGACTCGCTAATCAGAAGGTGATCTGGACAGAAGCATTTCCAGTGAGGTTAGTGAGAGTGGCAAGGATGAGTCGATTCTGTAGGGTGACTAGCAAGTTCAAGTTAAGAAGAGTGAAAGTAGAAGGGCATGCCCTTTTAAGAGTGCACAGTACTCCTATCCTAGACTCTTGCTTTATTGGGACAACAAAAGGATAGTAGAGATGTAAGCCAGCACTCCTAATAGAGCTGAATACAGGCGGGAGCAGGTAAATGCTCTTGTGCTAAGGAGGGGGCAGTCCCAGTGTGGGACTTGAGTAAATCAATGGGGACGTTCCCTATAGTAAAGGCATCTAGGAAAGTTCATCCTGTCCACAGTGCAACGTGCATCCTAGGTGTGTGCCCCAGTGTGGGACTCTAAGACAGGGCTATTGGGTTGGGTGTTAATGAGCTGTACTCTTCAGAGGTGCCTCCTTAGTTGGTCTCCCCACATTCCATAACCCCTATTTCAGGGTTGTTCCATAGAGCCATTTTTGGATATATGGATGTCCTGTGCTCTAAGTGTTGCAGAGGCTGTGATTGTTCTTGGACTATCTCTGTTCTGCTATCTGGACAGTAGCTATGTCTGTTCCAAGGCTTTCTAAAGGATCTTAAACTATAGATTGTTCTAG
The DNA here is from genome assembly GCF_059928025.1 of Delphinapterus leucas. NCBI lineage: Eukaryota > Metazoa > Chordata > Mammalia > Artiodactyla > Monodontidae > Delphinapterus > Delphinapterus leucas. The sequence goes on along the minus strand of NC_143130.1, from coordinate 48,278,679 downwards.
AGATATTGAGTTACATCAACCTTTCCAGGATCATGAAATATGGGCATATCTGATCTCCTGGGAGAAGAGAATGGTCTCTAGATTAGTTATTTCCTTAGATTCATGATGTTCTGTACTCCATTTCTTTTCTAGGAGACCACTTGGATATGCATAGGGCAGACAACATGCAGATTGGAACATGGAGCGAGGAGGAGAAAAAAAGAGATTGTATCATTTAGAGGATGGAGATGTCAAAGGTCAATGAGGTCTTCAATCAAAGGGCTAGAGGTAAAAAAACTAAACTGAGTAATGAAACCAGCCAAGTGTGAGAAGCAATGGAGGAATGGATATGGAGCACGCTCCTGATTCATTTTGCAGATAAAATTTTAGTTCTAAGACTGGGTCTTTACATAGCCCTAGCCTTTATCAGATTGGAGAAAGTGAGTCATCTGGAGATTTATGGACTGAATTGGACAGATGGACCCAGCTGGAGTTTAAGGTCTCATCCCAGGGACTCCTTTTAGCAGGGCACCACATATATCTGTATAGATTGTGACCTGTACAATTCCAATGGCATCGTTCACAAGAATGACACCTCAGGTGTGCTGTGATCAATTGTGGATTACTCCAGGGTCTCTTAGTAGCCAGGTGTCAAGAACATGGGAATACAGGTGTTAAACATCTTAAGTGATGGCAGGAAATACAGAGAGAGAAGGAGAGTTGGAAGTGGAGGAAAGGAGAGAGGAAGAGAGAGAAAAAGAAAGAGAGAGGAGGAGGAGAAGAAGAAGAAGAAGAAGAAGAAGAAGAAGAAGAAGAAGAAGAAGAAGAAGAAGAAGAAGAAGAAGAAGAAGGAGAAAGAAGAAGGAGAAGAAGAAAGAGGAGGAGGAGTTGGGGGAGAGTGAGAGGGAGAAGAAGAAAGAGGAGGAGATAAAAGGAGATTTGAGTAATAGTTCCAGTGGTTACATAGTTTATTGTCAAAACTGGGATACTTCTGAAAGGAAAAGAGATGCTATCAAAACTACATAAGGACAGCATTTAAAACAAGATTATTTTTGGCAAACAGTAATTGTCCATTCACCCCAGAAATAGGGCAAAGTTCTCTTGGCTGCATTTGACCCAGAAGTTATTCTTTTTGCTACATCTAACCACAGATGGCTGTAAAATGTCACCCAAAGAGGAAGCAGAGGGCATCTGAGAAGCATGGCAGGGACATGGCTAGGATATACAACTCTAGCCCTTTCTGCATTGCACATATTTGTGGTAGAGCAATTCGTTCTCATTCCTTGTAGGTGCATCTTGTAGATTCTCCACCATCCCCTTGCTGCTTGGATGAGCTGCCATCCAGCAAGGCTTCTCAAAGTCTGATTCCAAGAGTATGTTTTCTTAATTGTCCTGCCCAGGAACAACCACAGATGGATCCTCTTCTCCATCCCTGGTATAATTAACATCATCATGAAGCTTTGGTGATATTTTGCCTTTTCTCCTCTTTTCTGATGTCTTAATGACTAGGATATATGACTGGCAAAAAGCCTTGCTCTTATTGACTTAATCATTCAAATGCTATTTTGGCTGGAGGTACTTCCTAGTGTGGGATTATCAGGGATATCTTTATTTACAATATCAATTAAGTGTTTTAATTTAATGAAACCCTTGCATACAGCATGGTACTAGATACATGTCAACTGACTGGCATATCACAGGGACTGTCGTGTTGAAGGTTACTTATCATCTGATATGCTATCAGGCTCAGTGTGCAGGAGACTTAAGGTGCTTGCTTGTCTGCAGGTGAGAGCCATTGAAATCATGTGCGAGGTCCTGAACAAAGGAGGGCTGTGACCCTCCAACGTGAGTGTGCATCCGAACTGCTTGGAGGGCTTGTTAAAAAGCAGATTGCTGAGCCCTGCCCCCAGAGCTCCTGATTCAATAGATCTGAGGAGGGGCTTAAGGGTTTATATTTCTAGCAACTTCCTAGGTGATACTGTTGCACTTTTTTAGAGATCTCACTTTGGGAACCACTGTCTTAAAATTACTGATTTAATAATGATGCAACCTACCCACCACAATCACTGTGATTTCTTCCCTCATTTGAAAATGTCAGCAGTTGTCATTCTTTTTTTGAGATAGCCAACTAAATGACAAATTAAACTTATTGCTACCAAAGGTAGGGTCTGGCTGCTCACCGCTTAAAAGCCAGTAAAGAAGCAAGGTTGGTGGAAAGGAAAATTTGCTTTATTTCAGGGGCCAGCAACTGGGGCCAGCACGGGGGATGGAGACAGACGCATGTCCAAAGGCCACCTCCACCCCCTACTGACAATCAGTGGGCAAGAGCTCTTATAGGTGGAAGGAGGGGGCTACAGGCATAAACAGCAGTCAGCTCTGACAATCATTTTGAAATTGGTCATGCGGTGATCTGACCTGTGTCATCTTGACTGTTATAAGTACAGTTAGTCTTCAGTTCCAGGGTCGGTTTGTTCCATTTCTTTGAGGCCAGGTCTCAGAATTGTGGCAGCTTACGTCTGGTCATAATGTAGTTAACTTCTTCCACCGGGTGGGGGCTTAAGTATCTTCAAAACAGCTCAAATGTTATGGCTCAGAATATTACCTATAACCCTTGAAAAGAAAAGAGAGGTCCTTGACTTTGTTTAATGACTAAACTATTATTATTTGGTCCTGTTTGTTTTCCTTTGCTTCTGCATTTTTCTCACCTCTCTGATTAAACTTACTCTTTGACTAAAGTTTTTCTACAGACAAAAGGCAGGCTGAGGACATGGGGGGAAAGGACCATAAGGTCCTGCTCTTTTTCATTATCATTTAACATGGCACCAACTTAGTAGTGGCAAAAGCAATTCTCAGACTCATGCAGTTTTTGCCAAGCTTACATCATGAGTGAAATAAACAGTTGAATGAACACATTCAAATAAATCAAAATATTTTTTGAGAACTTACTCTGAGCCAGGCACTGTGGTGTGGACCTAAAATGGAGCCAGACATTGTGTGCTCTTAGGGAAACATACAATGCGCATATACCATAAATTAGGGCTCCTGCTGAGAGTCACATCAGTAAAATCCTCACACAATGGATGGGACTCACGCGAGCTATGGAAGAAAACCAAGATACGGCTAATTATCATGAGGCTGATGACTTTGAGAAAATTTGATACTGTCTCAGTGTGATATGGCAGTAAAGGGGAAAGATTATAATATAGAGAGTGAAGCTCTAATCAATTGCATTATCCTCTGGAGAAAAAATACTTGGAGAGGAGGAAGATGGCCAGCACAGATACAGAAGTACCATGACACTGATTCCCTAACTCTGCAATTAGAAGTGTTTTCTCTGCCTTTGACAGATAAAACTTTTTGGTGGAGGTGGATCAATTTAAGTAGCATAGGTTGATGCTACTAAATTTTTTTGGTCATATAATTTATACCTTCCATACCTCCCCTTAATTCTCATAGACTTCTCACTATACTAATATCTGACCATGCCAGATACTAGATATTGTAAATTAATAACTTGCCATTCTGTGTACTATTTTTTTTTTAACTTCTGTATTGGAGTATAATTGCTTTACAATGGTGCATTAGTTTCTGCTTTAAAACAAAGTGAATCAGTTATACATATCCCCATATCTCCTCCCTCTTGCATCTCCCTCCCACCCTCCCTATCCCACCCCTCTAGGTGGTCACAAAGCACCGAGCTGATCTCCCTGTGCTATGCGGCTGCTTCCCACTAGCTATCTATTTTACATTTGGTAGTATATATAAGTCCATGCCACTCTCTCACTTCGTCCCAGCTTACCCTGCCCCTCCCCGCGTCCTTAAGTCCATTCTTTACGTCTGCGTCTTTATTCCTGTCCTGCCCGTAGGGTCTTCATAACCTTTTTTTTTTTTTTTTTAGATTCCATATATATGTGTTAGCATATGGTATTTGTTTTTCTCTTCCTTACTTACTTCACTCTGAATGACAGTCTTTAGGTCCATCCACCTCACTACAAATAACTCAGTTTCATTCCTTTTTATGGCTGAGTAATATTCCACTGCATGTATGTGCCATATCTTCTTTATCCATTCATCTGTTGATGGACACTTAGGTTGCTTCCATGTCCTGGCTATTGTAAACAGAGCTGCAATGAACATTTTTGTACATGACTCTTTTTGAATTATGGTTTTCTCAGGCTACAGGCCCAGTAGTGGGATTGCTGGGTCATATGGTAGTTCTATTTTTAGTTTTTTAAGGAACCTCCATACTGTTCTCCATAGTGGCTGTATCAATTTTACCATTACAACAAAAAGAATAAAATATCTAGGAATAAACATACCTAAGAAGACAAAAGACCTATATACAGAAAAGTATAAGATGCTGATGAAAGAAATTAAAGATGATATAAATAGATGGAGAGTTATACTATGTTCTTGGATTGGAAGAATCAAGACTGTGAAAATGACTCTACTACCCAAAGCAATCTACAGATTCAATGCAATCCCTATCAAACTACCACTGGCATTTTTCACAGAACTAGAACAAAAATTTTCATAATTTTTATGGAAACACAAAAGACTCCGAATAGCCAAAGCAATCTTGAGAAAGAAACACGGAGCTGGAGGAATCAGGCTCCCGGACTTCAGACTATATTCAAAGCCACAGTAATCAAGACAGTATGCTACTGGCACAGAAACAGAAATATAGATCAATGGAACAGGATAGAAAGCCCAGAGATAAACCCACGCACATATGGTCAACTTATCTTTCGTAAAGGAGGCAAGAATATACAATGGAGAAAAGATAGCCTCTTCAATAAGTGGTGCTGGGAAAACTGGACAGTTACATGTAAAAGAATGAAATTAGAACACTCCCTAACACCATACGCAGAAATAAACTCAAAATGAATTAAAGACCTAAATGTAAGGCCAGACACCATCAAATGCTTAGAGAAAAACATAGGCAGAACACCCTATGACATAAATCACAGGAAGATACTTTTTGACCCATCTCCTAGAGAAATGGAAATAAAAACAAAAATAAACAAATGGGACCTAATGAAACTGAAAAGCTTTTGCACAGCAAAGGAAACCATAAAAAGACGAAAAGACAAACCTCAGAATGGGAGAAAATATTTGCAAATGAATCAACTGACAAAGGATTAATCTCCAAAATTTACCAGCAGCTCATGCAGCTCAATATTAAAAAAAAAAAAACCCAATCCAAAAACGGGCAGAAGACCTAAATAGACATTTCTCCAAAGAAGGTATACAGATTGCCAAGAAACACATGAAAGAATGCTCAACATCATTTATCATTAGAGAAATGCAAATCGAAACTGCAATGAGATATCATCATCTCACACCGGTCAGAATGGCCATAATCAAAAAATCTACAAACAATAAATGCTGGACAGGGTGTGGAGAAAAGGGAACCCTCTTGCACTGTTGGTGGGAATGTAAGTTGTGCTGTTGGATTCTGTTTGCTAGTATTTTGTTGAGGATTTTTCATCTATGTTCATCAGTGATGTTGGCCTGTAGTTTTCTTTTTTCTTGACATCTTTGTCTGGTTTTGGTATCAGGGTGATGGTGATCTCGTAGAATGAATTTGGGAGTGTTCCTCCATCTGCTATATTTTGGAAGAGTTTGAGAAGGATAAGTGTTAACTCTTCTCTAAATGTTTGATAGAATTTGCCTGTGAAGCCATCTGGTCCTGGGCTTTTGTTTGTTGGAAGGTTTTTAATCCCAGTCTCAATTTCAGTGCTTGTGATTGGTCTGTTTATATTTTCTATTTCTTCCTGGTTCAGTCTCAGAAGGTTGTGCTTTTCTAAGAATTTGTCCATTTCTTCCAGGTTGTCCATTTTATTGGCATATAGTATTGCTTGTAGTAATATCTCATGATCCTTTGTATATCTGCACTGTCAGTTGTTACTTCTCCTTTTTTCATTTCTAATTCTATTGGTTTAAGCCTTCTTCCTTTTTTTCTTGATGAGTCTGGCTAGTGGTTTATCAATTTTGTTTATCTTCTCAAAGAACCAGCTTTTAGTTTTATTGATCTTTGCTATTGTTCCTTTATTTCTTTTTCGTTTATTTCTGATCTGATCGTTATGATTTCTTTCCTTCTGCTAACTTTGGGGTATTTTTGTTCTCCTTTCTCTAATTACTTTAGGTGTAAAGTTAGGTTGTTTATTTGAGATGTTTCTTGTGTATTGAGGTATTGCTATAAACTTCCCTCTTAGAACTGCTTTTGCTGCATCACATTGGTTTTGGGTCATTGTGTTTTCATTGTCATCTGTTTCTAGGTATTGTTTGATTTTCTCTTTGATTTCTTCAGTGATCTCTTGGTTATTAGGTAGTGTATTGTTTAGCCTCCACATGTTTGTATTTTTTGCAGATTTTTTTCCTGTAATTGACATCTAGTCTCATAGCATTGTGGTTGGAAAAGATACTTGATATGATTTCAATTTTCTTAATTTTACCAAGGCTTGATTTGTGACCCAAGATATGATCTATCCTAGAGAATGTTCCATGAGCACTTGAGAAGAAAGTGTATTCTGTTGTTTTTGGATGGAATGTCCTATAAATATCAGTTAAGTCCGTCTTGTTTAATGTATCATTTAAACCTTGTGTTTCCTTATTTATTTTCATTTTGGGTGATCTGTCCATTAGTGAAAGTGGGATGTTAAAGTCCCCTGCTATGATTGAGTTACTGTCGATTTCCCCTTTTATGGCTGTTAGCATTTGCCTTATGTATTGAGGTGCTCCTATGTTGGGGGCATAGATATTTACAATTGTTATATCTTCTTCTTGGATTGATCCCTTGATCACTAGGTATTGTCCTTCTTTGTCTCTTGTAATAGTCTTTATTTTCAAGTCTATTTTGTTTGATATGAGAATTGCTACTCCAGCTTTCTTCTGATTTCCATTTGCATGGAATATCTTTTCCCATCCCCTCACTTTCAGTCTGTATGTGTCCCTAGGTTTGATGAAGTGGGTCTCTTGTAGACATCATATATACAGGTCTTGTTTTTGTGTCCATTTAGCCAGTCTCTGTCTTTTCGTTGGAGCATTTAATCCATTTACATTTAAGGTAATTATCAATATGTATGTTCCTATTAGCATTTTCTTAATTGTTTGGGGTTTGTTATTGTAGGTCTTTTCCTTCTCTTGTGTTTCCTGCCTAGAGAAGCTCCTTTAGCATTTGTTGTAAAGCTGGTTTGGTGGTGCTGAATTCTCTTAGCTTTTGCTTGTCTGTAAAGGTTTTAATTTCTCTGTCGAATCTGAATGAGATCCTTGCTGGGTAGAGTAATCTTGGTTGCAGGTTTTTCCTTTTCATCACTTTAAATATTTCCTGCCTCTCCCTTCTAGCTTGCAGAGTTTCTGCTGAAAGATCAGCTGTTAACCTTATGGGGATTCCCTTGTATGTTATTTGTTGTTTTTCCCTTTCTGTGTTTAATATTTTTTCTTTGTATTTAATTTTTGATAGTTTGATTAATATGTCTTGGTGTGTTTCTCCTTGGATTTACCCTGTATGGCACTCTCTGCACTTCCTGAACTTGATTACCTATTTCCTTTCCCATATTAGGGAAGTTTTCAACTATAATCTCTTCAAATATTTTCTCAGTCTCTTTCTTTTACTTTTCTTCTTCTAGGACCCCTATAATTCGAATGTTGGTACATTTGTTGTTGTTCTGGAGGTCTCTGAGACTGGCCTCAATTCTTTTCATTCTTTTTGCTTTACTCTGCTCTGCAGTAGTTATTTCCACTATTTTATCTTCCAGGTCACTTATCCGTTTTTCTGCCTCAGTTATTCTGCTATTGATTACTTCCAGAGAATTTTTTTTTAATATCTTTATTGGAGTATAATTGCTTTACAATGGTGTGTTAGTTTCTGCTTTATAACAAAGTGAATCAGTTATACATATACATATGTTCCCATATCTCTTCCCTCTTGCATCTCCCTCCCACCCTCCCTATCCCACCCCTCTAGGTGGTCACAAAGCACTGAGCTGATCTCCCTGTGCTATGCGGCTGCTTCCCACTAGCTATCTATTTTATGCTTGGTAGTGTATATATGTCCATGCCACTCTTTCACTTTGTCACAACTTACCCTTCCCCCTCCCCATATCTTCAAGTCCATTCTCTAGTAGGTCTGTTTCTTTATTCCCGTCTTGCCCCTAGGTTCTTCATGACATTTTTTTTTTCTTTCTTATATTCCATATATATGTGTTAGCATATAGTATTTCTTTTTTTCTTTCTCACTTATTTCACTCTGTATGACAGACTCTAGGTCTATCCACCTCACTACAAATAACTCAATTTCATTTCTTTTTATGGCTGAGTTATGTTCCATTGTATATATGTGCCACATCTTCTTTATCCTTTCATCTGTTGATGGACACTTAGGTTGCTTCCATATCCTGGCTATTGTAAATAGAGCTTCAGTGAACATTTTGGTACATGACTCTTTTTGAATTATGGTTTTCTCAGGGTATATGACTAGTAGTGGGATTGCTGGGTCGTATGGTGGTTCTAGTGTTAGTTTTTTAAGGAACCTCCATATTGTTCTCCATAGTGGCTGTATCAATTTACATTCCCACCAACAGTGCAAGAGTGTTCCCTTTTTCCAGAGAATTTTTAATTTCCCTTATTGTATTGTTCATCATTTTTTGTTTGCTCTTTAGTTCTTCTAGGTCCTTGTTAAACGTTTCTTGTATTTTCTCCATTTAGCTCCAAGATTTGGGATCATCTTTACTATCATTACTGTGAATTCTTCTTCAGGTAGACTGCCTATTTGCTCCTCATTTGTTTGGTCTGGTGAGTTTTTACCTTGCTCCTTCATCTGCTTTGTGTTTCTTTGTCTTCTCATTTTTCTTAACTTACTGTGTTTGGGGTCTCCTTTTCCCAGGCTGCAGGTTCATAGTTCCCGTTGTTTTTGGTGTCTGCCCCCAGTGGCTAAGTTTGGTTCAGTGTGTTGTATAGGCTTTCTGGTGGACGGGACTGGTGACTGTGTTCTGGTGGATGAGGCTGGATCTTGTCTTTCTGGTGGGCAGGACCACATCCGGCGGTGTGTCTTGGGGTGTCTGTGACCTTATTATGAGTTTAGGCAGCCTGTCTGCTAATAGGTGGGGTTGTGTTCCTGTTTTGCTAGTTGTTTGGCATAGGGTGTCCAGCATTGTAGCTTACTGGTCGTTGAATGGAGCTGGGTCTTAGTGCTGAGATGGAGATCTCTGGGAGAGCTTTCACTGTTTGATATTACGTGGTGCTGGGAGGTCTCTGTTGGACCAATGTCCTGAACTCAGCTCTCCCACCTCAGAGGCACAGGCCTGACACCCGGTGGGAGCACGAAGACCCTGTCAGCCACAGGGCTCAGAAGAAAAGGGAGAAAAAAGAAAGAAAGAAAGAAAAAAAAGAAAAGAAAATAGCTATTGAGATAAAAAATATTAAAAATTAAAAAGTAATTTTAAAAAAAGAAAAAAGAAAGCAGAGAGCAACCGAACCAAAAAAGAAATCCACCAATGATAACAAGTGCTAAAAACTATATTAAAAAAAAAAAAAAAAAGGGCAGAAAGAACCCTAGGACAAATGGTGAAAGCAAACCTATACAGACAAAATCACACAAAGAAGCATACACATACACATTCACAAAAAGAGAAAAAGGAAAAAAAAAATTATATATCGTTGCTCCTGAAGTGCATCTCCTCAGTTTTGGGATGATTCATTTTCTATTCAAGTATTCCACAGATGGAGGTACATCAAGTTGATTGTGGAGATTTAATCCGCTGCTCCTGAGGCTGCTGGGAGAGATTTCCCTTTCTCTTCTTTGTTCGCACAGCTCCTGGGGTTCAGCTTTGGATTTGGCCCCGCCTCTGCGTGTAGGTTGCCGGAGGGCGTGTGTTCTTCGCTCAGACAGGACGGGGTTAAAGGAGCAGCTGATTAGGGGGCTCTGGCTCACTCAGCTGGGGGGAGGGAGGGGTACGGATGTGGGGCGAGCCTGTGGCGGCAGAGGCCAGCAAGACGTTGCACCAGCCTGAGGCGTGCAGTGTGTTCTCCCGGGGAAGTTGTCCCTGTATCACGGGACACTGACAGTGGTGGGCTGCACAGCCTCCCAGGAGGGGAGGTGTGGATAGTGACCTGTGCTTGTACACAGGCTTCTTGGTGGCTGAATCAGCAGCTTTAGTGTTTCATGCCTGGCTCTGGTGTCCGCGCTGGCAGCTGTGGCTCGTGCCCATCTCTGAAGGTTGTTTAGGCTGTGCTCTGAATCCCCTCTCCTCGTGCACCCTGAAACAATGGTCTCTTGCCTCTTAGGCATGTACAGACTTTTCCCCGGACACCCTCCCGGCTAGCTGTGGCACACTAGCCCCCTTCAGGCTGTGTTCACGCAGCCAACCCCAGTCCTCTTCCTGGAATCTGACCTCCGAAGCCCAAGCCTCAGCTCCCAGCTCCCACCCGTGTCCCGGCAGGTGAGCAGACAAGCCTCTCGGGCTGGTGAGTGCTGGTCGGCAGCGATTCTCTGTGCAGGAATCTCTCTGCTTTGCCCTCTGCCCCCTGTTGCTACGCTCTCCTCCGTGGCTCTGAAGCTTCCCGCCGCCCCCATCCCCCCACCATCTCCACCAGTGAAGGGGCTTCCTGGTGTGTGGAAACATTGCCTCCTTCACAGCTCCCTCCTAGTGATGCAGCTGATGGACACTATTCTTTTTTCTCTGTTTTTTCTTTTTCTTTTGCCCTACCCAGGTATGTGGGGAGTTTCTTGTCTTTTGGGAGCTCTGAGGTCTTCTGCCAGTGCTCAGTAGGTGTTCTGTAGGAGTTGTCCCACATGCAGATGTATTTCTGATGCATTTGTGGGAGGAAGGTGATCTCCACGTCTTACTCCTCCGCCATCTTGAAGGTCTCCCCTCTGTGTACTTTTTAAAATTTGGTGAAGTTAGTTTGAGAAAGCCTCCCTAAGACTGTATGGTCTGGAATACTTAGAAAATTGGGTTCCCAGGCCTGTAAGGCTGATGACCAGATTCTAGAATGTGTCAATCTAGCTGAGTGTGCAGGAGTGGGAGGTGAACTTGCGAGGCACTTGGCAGTCAGCCTGAAAACCGATAATGTCCCAGCTCTGCCTCATGCTTCTGTGAAAATGAAATCCTGTTCATAAATAGAAAGAAGACACAGACACAAATAGAGATAAGCATTGTAATGGATGTTTACAGGTAAGTGATACAGGGACTCAATAGAGAAGATTCGACTGGTTCTGAGTGTCTCTAGACTTAATGTAGAAGTTGGCATTTGAGATGTACCTAAAAGGATGCAACAATTTTCTACAGGCAAAGATGGAGAGGGTAAGATTTCAGACAGAAGGGACAGTTGGGTTCTGATAATTCCATTTGCAGAGAAAAATATTACTGTTAGGTAAAATGGTTGTTTAGTCGATTACATCCTGTGTTCTGGAGGAGCTGGGAAGCCGTTTGCTTCAGGGCTATGGTTTTATCATGAATGATGTCATGGGATCTTTCTGAATGCCTGTACTTTTCCTTGGTCACTCCTCAAAGCAATGTGGTTTGGGGTGAAGCAGAGAAGGAGAATCTACCAAGAAACTAAGAACCATATAGTCAACTGATCCATTAAGGAAATTGTAACTACACCTAGAAAGGAGGCATAACAGGAAAGATTTTATTTAGTGACAGAAGCAGATATGAGATCCTTGTTATATTTCCAACTATAGGACACCAGATATGATGATAGGTCCAGGGAGGTTGGTGTCAATTAGGGGAAAGAACTAAATCATTCACTGAATTCCTCTGCCTTAATTCTTTAGAGATGTGAAGATCTCAGCTTGGACCTGCTTTGAGACCAAGACTTGAGGGGTAGGATTTAGTGGAAGAACAATTCCAAACTGGCTGAAACTCTCAAATTCTTAAAGGATCTTCTGACTACTTCCTTTGGCTTCTTGCATCATCTTTAGAGGGAAATAGCATGGACCGAGGGTTGAGGATCTATACTCTGAAGTACAGACTATCTGAGTTCAAAACCTTGCTTTACTGTTTATTAGCTATGAGTACTTGGACAATTTTCTTAACCTTTCTGTGCCTTGGTTTCCTCATCTATAGATGGGATTATAATAGTACCCACCTCAAAGAGTTATTGAATTAAGTAGGGTGATCTGGAATAGGTTGTTATTATCTCAGGGAGAGGGAAGACAGCAGGGAAGGCACTGACTGCGCATGAGACTTTGAGCAATTATAGGTCTAGAATCTGCTGGAGCTGACCGGGAGCTAAGAAAGCATTTTGTTCCAGACCTATACTTTGCAGGTGATTAAATGAAGGCCAAAGTCATAGAGATTCTTTTTTTTTAAATTGAAGTATAGTTGATTTACAATATTGTGTTAGTTTTAGGTCTACAGCAAAGTGATTGCCACATATATATAATTTTTCAAACTTTCTTCCATTACAGGTTTTTACAAGATATTGGATATAGTTCCCTGTGATATACAGTAAGTCCTTATTGCTTATCTATTTTATATATAGTACTTTGTATCTGTTAATCCTATACTCCTAATTTATCTCCCCCGCTTTCCCCTTTGGTAACATAATTTTGTTTTCTATGCCTGTGAGTCTGTTTTTGTTTTGTATATAGATTTATTTGTATCAATTTTTAGATTCCACGTATAAGTGATATCATGTGATATTTGTCCTTCTCTTTCTGACTAACCTCACTTAGTATGATAATAATCTCTAGGTCGACCTATGTTGCTGCAAATGACATTATTTCATTCTTTTTTATGGCTGAGTAATATTCCATTGTATATACCACATCTTCTTTATCCATTCACCTGTCGATGGACACTTATGTTGCTTCCATGACCTGGCTATTGTAAATAGTGCTGCAATGAACACTGGGGTGCATGTATCTTTTTGTTTTCATAATTTGATGAATTCACTGAGTTTTCATCTTTTCATGGAGATTCTTAATACCTGGGTGAGGACCAACGCTATCCTGCTGGGTAGGGCTCTTTTCAATGCTCAATACCCATTTTGTTAACAGCCCATCTCTTCTAGAAAAATTCTTGAGTTCCTGAGCATGGCTGTGTAAATTGATAACTAAAAACTCACAGCCGTTTACAGGTCCCTTCAGTAGCCACCTTCAAACTTTTACCTCTCACCCCCCTCCACCCTGAGCAGACAATTGTGCTTCTGGTGATTATTACAGAGAAAAAAACTTGTTTAATCCATGGATGCTTTCACTTTATGCCCTTTAAGTAACCCATCCTGCATTGGCTACCCTCTTCACCTCTTCTCTTTTAGTCTCCCATGCCCTGTGAGCTTTTCTTCTCTTTTCCGTGAAGGATGGAGTAGACAATAGTGCCAAAATTGGGGGTGAGGGCCTAATATCTAAATATCAACCGTTGGGCTCAGTAATATGGAACTCTTCGTTCAGTACCTAATTCCCTTCATTTTATTCATCTGCCACTAACGCCTGCTCTTGCTAAACTCTTGAGATCCCTGTTGCAGTCTAACAAACACTTTTCTATCTTAGTTGACCCCTGGGAAACATTTAACACCATCCACCACCCCCACTTCTCTGAAGCCCTCTTCCCTCCCCATCTCCCCTGTTTTGCCTCTTACTTCTTTACTCCTCATTCTCCAGCCCCTTTGCCTGCTCCTCTGTCCGACTCCTTAAATGTGCATCCTCCCCCTGAGCTTCCTCCCCTCCCTTCTCTTTGCACTGTACGTAATATCCATGGCTGGGTCTACCACTCACACCAGGTTAACTTCTACACTCAAATCTCTAGCTCAGCCCTCTCTTTAAATCCCAGACGAATTACTAGATAGTCCTACATTGGTGCTGCAATATTGCATGCGAGTGTCTCAAAACCATATTTCTATTCAGCATCAGCTCGCCTCCCTTTATTTTATTCTTTGGGGGAACGGTACCTTCATTTACCCAGGTGCTCAGCTGGGAGGCGGTAGAGGTAGGCAGAGAAATCACTCTGGGAATTATCTTGGTTTCTTCCCTCTGCCTAACCTTCTACATCCAATCACTCATGCTTCTGCTTGTCCAGCTTGTCCAGCTTGGGAATGTCCATCTCTTCCCCTCCTTCCAATCCCACTGTCAGGACCCCATCACCCATAGGCTGAGTTCTCCTAGTAACGTTTTTGCCTGTGCTCTTTCCTCTCAAGTAGCTTTGTCAAATCCACCTTCACCCTCTTCCTACATACTCTTTCCATGAGTCAGATTCTGTCCCTCTCTGTGCAAATGTCCCGTGGTTTCCTGTAACTCATCTACATGATGAAATGCCTACTTGTTTGCAGGATCTACAGGATCTTGAATTCTTGGGCAGTTTTTAATTCTTACCCCCGCACTAAAAACGTTACGACTCAGGAATCAACGAATCCTTACACATTCTCAGCAATAATGTATGTCTGCTAACCGCTGCACCTCTGTGCATTCATGTTCTTTACCTAGAATGGTATTTGGCTTCCATTCCCACACGTTTGCTGGCAAGTGCCTAGATCTGTATACACTTCCCTGGAAAGCTACTGTCTTCTCACTGGAGAAGACTTAAGGGGATCCCTGTTTTTTCTTTCTGCTATATTTTGGACATTCTCGCAGGAACTAGATTGCTTTACTTATTCTAACTGCATGCATGTAATTCACCATTTAACAGCACGCATCCTGAAACAAAGAGGGCTCTTTGAAAAGAAACCTCACTCAGCACACTGCACCCAAACATACAATAACATTGGAACAAATACATGAGTGCAATCTGGCGCCACTGGCTGGCTTGTCACCCAGGGTTCGTTCATGAGTCAGGGTGCAGACCAAGTCACCCGGGAGCTCGCATAAATACAGATTCCAAGTATTTCTGAGTTGGGACCCAAGACACAGATTTCTAACAAGCTCCCCAATTGATTTTAAAGCATCTGGAGGACAGCGTTTGGGAATCACTAATCCAAACCATCTCAGATGCATGAACATCTTCTCTTATTCTCAAAGGGATCTGGTGCTCAACTTCCTTGGGTAAAAATTTGCATTTGTTTCTAGCACCAAGATTCCATGACATCACAGATATAGAACTGGCAATGTGACAACTATCCACAGATAGTTAGCCACTGTTAGCAGTCACATACACACAATTTGATGGATATTTCATTTATATTCTGGGCCTCAGAGCTCTTTTATATGTGCTCTGAAATCTCGGGATAGCTCAGCAGATGGCAACGTTACCTCAAGAACTGATGTTGGGACGCATCAGGGATGTAGCCTCAAGGTGGCAGCATTGCACGGTGTTCGGAGTTACCAAAGCCTGAAAATCATGCTTAGACCGTTTCAGCAGTTGAAAAGCCTGGTATCTCTATTTGATTTAATAGTAAGCATTACCTTCTCATGATGCTAAAGATGATTATTTAAGAGGCAGCATCCACTGTGTTATTTTACATTGTTTCGGATAAAACAGTAAACAAGTAAAAGATTTGACGGTTAGTACCTGGTATGTAGGCAGAAACATTTTATAGCTTGGCTTTCTCATAAAATGAAAAATCTCCATGCATAGGATAGGACAATACATCTTCATCAATCATTAGTGATGTAAGGTGAACGCTAGAAGCAGGTTTTAAAGGTTTTGTAAGGTTTTGAATGATTTGTAAGGCACAGGGTGTGGCAAATTCCATTCCCCAGGGTGAAGCCTCACGCGTGGTCCAAAGACCCCCCAGGAGTTGGAGGACTGTGAGATCAGCTCTACCAGAGCCTCCAGGTTTTCAAGAAGATCTGGTCATTTTTATGTGAAGTCTCCCAATTCTCCAGTATTGGCAACTAATTCAAATCATTTACAGCAGGATAAACAAATCACAATTCTGAGCCCAGTGCAACCTTTGCCTGCCAGCTGTCTGCTCCTGTGTTTCTGGAAGCGTTTGGAAGGGCAGGGCTAGAAGGGGTCAGAAAGGGATGGTGGGGGCCAGGACCACCACAATATTTCCCTCTGGGTTTCCCTCCATGGAAAGCATGTTTAAATAATCTCCAGAACACTTGTCACCAAAAAAGAATGCAGATGTCTATGAAAGAATAATTTTCTTCAAAGAGCATCCCCCAAAGAAGTATTGACTATTTGAATTTTTAGATAGTACTCAAGCTGCTCCCTTAGACTATTTTTTTTGGATGTATTGGCAGGGAAATCATCCTTCTATTTGTGCCATAGAAATATTTTCATAAATAATACTTGCCACAATATTTCTAGGTGACTCAATTTTTTGTTTCTATTGGAAATTTATTTGTTATTTTTCCTGATTCTAAAAGTAATATATGCCCTTTGGGGGCAAGAAGTGGGGGGACCTCAAATACTATATGAACACTTCATAATCCATAAAACAATTTCCTCTCACAATGCTCCCCTCCCCCATCATGGTAGTAGGGTTGAATATGCTTTACAGTCTTTCTTATGCATTTCAGTACATCCCAAAAGGAGATAAATATGCATATCTAAGTGTTCATAGTTTGTTATACCAAAAATGGATAATACTGGTTTGTAACCCACTTTTTCACACAATAATATAATTTGATAAATAGATTGATATGTTGATTGGCTTCTTGGAGGTCATTGTCCCCAACAGACAGAAAACCTGTGTCCAAATTGTAATCCCACCATTTACTGATAGTCACAGGTGACAGCCTGATCTTAATGGAAATATTTCTGGTTTTGCACAATTGAGCATAAGGCTGGCTTTGGTTTACTATGTGTAATATTTTCATCATGCTGAGGAAGTATTCACTTATTTCTATTTAAAAAATGATTGATTTTATTTTAAATCATGGATGGACATCAGCTCTTATTAAAATTCCCTCTTAACATCTATTGAGACATTAATTTTTTTTTTTTACTTTATAATATCATTAATTATTTTAATAGATTTCCTTTTAAGGATCTATCCTTGCATCTTGGTACAAACTTTACTTAACTGTAGCATGTTTTTCTTATAAGGTTCTCCACAATTATCTTTTGTAGGATGTGGGATTGGCCTGTGGTTTTCTTTTCTTCAGGTTTGCTTTTATTGTTATGCTAGTGTGAAAATTAATAGAAGGAAACCTCAACTAAAATTGGAGTCAGGGAGGCCTGTAGAGGGAGCTCTCATGCCCTACCACTCATCAATTACTGTCAAACAGAAAGATGTCAATTACCCCAAGGGGAAGAAGTCAGTTCCCGACCTCAACAGGAAGTATGTTGCACTCCCCAAAAGTAAGTGCAGCTACTTTACTATCCCAGCAGGAGAAAGGAAGCCTTCCTTCTTGCTCAGCAACAAGCCCAGCCAATGGAAAATGCCACAGCTCAGCCAATGAGAAATCATCATCACCTGAGCCTTACTTTCCTCTAATGAATGTCCATTCTTTTCTTAGTTGATGACTTTCTTTCCTTGTCTAGCCGTTCTTACTATGAAAGCCTTCCCTGTTGTGTAACCCCTCAGAGTATGTGTGCACCAAAAGACATGTCCAAGAAGTTCATAGCATTGATATTCATAATAGCCCCAAACTGGAAATAATTTAAATATCCATCAACAGTAGAATGAACACTGACGTATATGTGCATACCATATATTCATGAAAACAAATCCAACTACAAAAATGTGGATGAATCTCACAAATATAATGTTCAATACAAAACAAAATCCAAGGACAAAGAAAATGTACTTTAGGATTTTTAAAAATGGAGTTTGAGAGCTGGCAATATTAACTAATAGTAGAAATCAAGACAATGGGTGGGTAAGATTAAGAGGGAGCTTGAGAGGGGCTTGATGTTGGTGGGCATAATGTTCTATATCTTGATTTGGATTACAACTACATGGATTTTTTTTTATGTTGTGCTCTTTATTGCAAAAAAAAAAAAAAAAACTTTTAAAAGACAAGTACTGTTAGTAAATATCCCTTCCTCTCTGTACTAGATCTCTGGTTTTCTCTAGGCTTCTCCTGCCAGGCTGCTAATTAACTGCTTTGGATATGTTCCTACCTATAGGAATTATTGAGTATAATAAGTCTTCCCACAACTTAGTAGTTTAAAACAACAATAATAATTTACTAACTCATAGTTTCTGTGGATCAGGGATTCAGAGAGGGCACAGCAGGAGACTGTGTTTCTGTATAATGTCTGGAGCCTTAACTAGAAGGCTTAAAAGCTGAGGCCTGGAGTCATCTGATGACTTGAGTGGGGCGGGAAGATTCTCTCCAAGGCATAAACCCACAGGGCTGGCGGGTTGGTGCTAGTGAATTGTTTCCTCTACACAGGGCTGCTTGAGTGTCCTTTTATTTATTTATTTTTATTAAATTTTTTTTTTTCACTTTGTAGGTTTTATTTCATTTAACTTTTTATTATGGAAAATTTTAAACATGTGCATAAGCATAGGGTATAAGAAATACCCATACACATAATCTACCTTCAACAATTAACAACTCGTGGTCAATCTTGCTTCACCTCTACCTCCCAGCCAACCCTCCCCCATATCATTTTGGAGTAAACATCAGATATCATATAATTTAATCCTTAAATTTTTCAATATGTATCTCTAAAAGATAAAGATTTTGAAAAAAAAAACCACTATAGCATTATCACACCCCAAATAAAATTAACAGTAATGCCTTAATATCATCAAATATTCAGTGTGCTCAAATTTCCAACTATTTTATAATATTAAAATTTTTGCAATTCGTTTCATTTATTATTCAGATAATGTCCACACATTGTGATTTGTTGAAATGCCTCTTTATTTTAATCTTCAACTCTTTTTTCTCCCCCCGTGCAATTTATTTGTTGAAGAAACTGGGTCATTTGTCCTGTGGTCTTTTCTACAGCCTAGATTTTAGTGAGAGCATCCTGTGGTATAGTTTAATATGTTTTTCAGTCCTGTGTGTTTCCTGAATATTAGTAGTTGAAAATATGATATCCACATGTAACATCTTTTTTTAATTTTCACATTCACAGATTTTATTGATTTTTATTAGATTACTTTTTTTGTTTTGTTTTGTTTTTCCTTAAATTTTTATTGAAGTATAGTTGATTTACAATGTTGTGTTAGTTTCAGTTGTACAGCAAAGTGAATCAGTTATACATATTTAATACATATATTCACTCTTTTTAGGATACATTGGGAGATTGGGATTGACATATACACACTACTATATATAAAATAGATAACTAATAAGGACCTACTGCATAGCACAGGGAACTCTACTCAAAGCTCTGAAATTGAGTGTCCTTTTAGATTTTTTTCTTTTTTTTTTTTTGCAGTACGCGGGCCTCTCACTGTTGTGGTCTCTCCCGTTGTGGAGCACAGGCTCCGGACGCGCAGGCTCAGCGGCCATGGCTCACGGGCCCAGCCGTTCCGCGGCATGTGGGATCTTCCCGGACCGGGGCACGAACCCGTGTCCCCTGCATCGGCAGGCGGACTCTCAACCACTGCACCACCAGGGAAGCCCAGCAAGGCAGAAGTGGCAATATTTTTTATAACCTAGCCTTGGAAGTCACACAATATCCCTTCCAAAGTATTGTATCTGTTACACAGTCCAGCAATAATTCAATATGGATGGGATTACTCAGGGTGTGACTACCAGGAGCCAAGAAGTTTGGGACTTAGTTTTAGAACATAGCTAATCAATAAGGAGTTCACTAAGGTGTTTACTTCCTGCAGTTCCCTGTAAGTATGCTGGATTTCAATACAACATTCACTTGAAATAAATTTTTATTAATGATATTTAGAAAATAACAGCAATGGGCTACACCAAGAGGGAAAGCCTATACTTAGATGTTTTTGTTATTATTGTGATAGAATGAAACTAAATGAACTCTGTAATCAGCCCAAGCCCTTCAATATGGGGATAAAAATAGTACCTACCTCACTGAAATCTTCTGAGGATTAAATAAGTTACTATTCTTATTAGGATAATGGTTCTTTGAAAACAATTATAATAATAGCAAGAAAACTCAAATACATTTATTAACAAAGGAGAAGGGCTTCTCTGGTGGTGCAGTGGTTAAGAATCTGCCCGCCAATGCAGGGGAAACGGGTTCGAGGCCTGGGCCGGGAAGATCCCACATGCCGCAGAGCAACAAAACCCATGCTTCGCAACTACTGAGCCTGTGTTTTAGAGCCCACAAGCCACAACTACTGAAGTCTTTTCACGTAGAGCCCATGTTCCGCAACAAGAGAAGCCACTGCAACGAGAAGCTTGTGTAGCACAACAAAGAGTAGCCCCTACTCGCCGCAACTAAGAAAGTCCGCATGCAGCAACGAAGACCCAAGCAGCCAAAAATAAATAAATTTAAAACAAACAAACAAAGGAGAAGAAGTATAATGACACACAGAGCAGCTGAGCCACTGCTGTGATAACATAATGGTCAACTCTAATATTTTAAAACAATTTAAATGCATGTTTCTGAAAATATAAACAAAATTAGCATAACATTATCAAGGAAATGAAACCTAAACAGAGCAATAAAAGTTGAAAAATAGCTGAAAATTTTGTGAAAATTTTATCTTGAATAAAATGCTGTCTCTCATATCCCCTGAGTCCTACAGAACTTTCTTGTTCGTAAATTCTTTTCACGTTCTTTACCTCATTGTCCTCACAAACACGTAGAGAGTCAGACAAGTGGTATATTTCTCATTTTACTAAGAAGGAAGTAGATGATCAGAGAAATTAAAAGATTTGTGGACTGTCACAGGTGTTAAGTCTCTGAGCATGAACTCTTGTCAAATATCTTATTATATTATTATATTGCCTTCAATAAAACAATGCCAGTTTAGACTTAAATTGTCACAAAAACTTAAATTTATGTTCCAAATCCTATGTATGAAGAAGGCAGCAAAATGCACATACTATTTTAGAAAGATTTAAGGTAAAAATTCATAAGCATTCTTGTAGTGCTCATTGAAATAATCCAGGGTAATTCAAATACTGAAAACACTCAAAGCTTAACTTTTTTCCAGTAACATTTTCAGGGAGAGGGGCTGAATGGTCAACTTAAAATGCTGACAGTTTACGAAATATACTTGAGTTTACTTAAATGAGACTGAAACTGTGATTTTCTAGACCTATCATTTCATACTTGTAGACTAAGGTAGATTTGGTAATTCTCAGTTGTTTTACACCATTAGAAAATGTTATGTTCTTAAGTTGTAATCAGCAATCATCTCAGACATTGCAGAAAATCTGGGCTCAGGAAGGTGTTTGTTATATTTTAGGCTCTCAAATTTCGTGTAAGACATTTTTGACTCTAAAATTGTATGTGTTTCTCATTCTCTCCTTCTCAGTTTTTCTGGTTTGCTTAAACCAAGCAGCGATTTCTGCATCCACAGAACCCAGCAAGTCTTAACCATGTTTACATTCTTTTCTGCAGATTTCTTCACCCAGCAGCGCCTGAGCCCTGAAGAGTGTTCAAGCGTAAACACCATTCTTTATATGGGCTTGAAGAAGAGGTAACCCAAGCAAATATCATGTGACTCCAAGCCTTTGAAAGCTAATATTTAGCAACCTCTTGTGTTCTTCACTTTCAAAATATTTGTCTCTGGAAATAATGTGAGAATGAGTTTGTCAAGGGGAAGCCAAAGTGGACAAGACCCAGTACTCAAATTTTCTTTCTCTCTGTGTCTGAGTCTCGGACAGATCAAAGGAAGTCCCTCCATCACCTGTGGTGATTCTGCGACCACAAAGCATGTAACCTGAGATTCAAACTCTACACCTCAGTCACATGCAGAGGAATGGCAACTTAGGGTTGTAGTTCAGGGAATTTCAAAAATCATAAATAAAAATGTGGCATCAAGGCAAGGGCACACATTGCCAACTTTAAAGCTATTTTCAATGTTGGTGTTGCAAGCTCAATATTTTTAAAGTAAAAATAAACTCTTCGATGATAATAAAAACAGATCCTGGCTTTCAGATTTGCTTTTTAGTAAATGAAATGTTGATTGTTGATGGTTTGGGTGAAACGAAGCAGACACTTTACATTTACATCAAATGTCAAGTAACCTTTAAAAAAAGGATGATAAGCCCAATAGAACATACTCTTTGAAACATATTTAAAAAGACTTATTAAAAGATCATTAAAGTCTGTTTAAGAGGTTGACAAATTCAAGATTACAGCCAGGTATAAGTGATGAATTCTTTGTTTTGCAGAGCTAACTGAACTCAAACCTATTTTTATCATTTTTCTTGATAATGAAGAATCAAGTACTAGCTGCATCTTTAAGGAGAGAATTAGTGATCTTCCTAAATTCCATGCAAGTTTAAAAATTAATAGTAAGCCTCATCTAAATACTGGGTTATTAATATTTCCAATAGAGATATAAGGTATAAGCTACTATGCTGTTAATCAAAAATTCATGAAAATTCATTTATTCAACAAGTCTTTAATGGGCACCTACTGTATGTCAGGTTCAATGCAGGGGATTTGGGTAGGGCACTGAATAGGCAGACAAAGTCCCTTTTCTCATGGGCCTGAGCATCTAGCTGGGAGGCATAAATAAGCAGAGAACCATTAGACAGAGTTAAGTGCTCTGGTAAGAGATGGAAAGGACCGACAATGGGGTATACAACCCATCCTGGGGAGTCAGTGTTATTCTAGAGGGTTATTCAGACTAGGGGTTGTTAGGAGGTGGCCAGGTGAAGCGGAAAGTGTTTCCATGCTTTATTTCCTTCTCCAGAGGAAAACACCAACTTCACCATTAAGTTCTCTGAATTAGTAAAGAGGCCTCCTCTTAGTGAGGAACTTGGCATTGGTACACTCTCACCCTACTTTAGGTCAAGAAGCATGTTTGGACCTCAGAGAGAGGAGATGGCACAGGAGTGATGTAGGCAAGTTCCAAGATGCCTGGGGTTAGAGGGACCTGTAACCTCCAAGGCTCCTGTCCAGGGCTAAAAAGTAGGCCTCATTCCAGGTGTCCATGTCCCAAGGGGCTTGGAAAATTCGATCTCATTCAGGCTGACTGGTGATCAAATGCTGGGGACCGAGAAGTAGATATGTCTTGGCTTCAGTGAAACTCAACACGTGGTAAGAGCCTGGTGATCATGGTATGGCCAACAGTTTGCAGATGAGAAGGACTGATTGTAGGGAGAAGGCAGAAAGATCTAGACTGTGTAGAGAGGAGGTTATCAAGAGTCATGCAGATGTTCACTGTAACAGATGACCTCACTGGGGTTCCAATGGATTCCTCAGTCCTGCCTAGGAAAAAGCCAGTCACCAAGGATGCTTTAAGAACCCCAGGGAATTTGGGCTGGGAGAGAAGGGACTGGTCAAGGCGAGGCTGCCTAACTTCATTCTGCTCAAGCTTCTCTTGAGCAAAGGTTTATTTAGCTCTTAAAAATTGTGAAAATCTCACATTTAATTGTTGAGGTATGTCTCTTAATTTGGTCATCCAGTAGCTATGAATCCTTGGGAAATTTAACCTCTTTTGGCTTCGTGTGCTCCTGTGAGAATTTAGGTAATAGCACCTACCTTCCAGGGATGTTGTGAGGATTTCACGAGCAACAGCAGGTAAAGTGATCAGAAAATACCAGGAAGGCCACCATGTATGGTTGTGTAGATTGGCTACTGTACAACTCTGGTCAAGGGTCTATCTGACGGTGCCCTGCTGAGTTACGAAGTTCAAAATCGGTATGACCTTATATCAGCTCTGGCAGACACAGAATAAGAGGGTAATAATGGTAACCATTGTGTTTATAAGGAGGCAGAAGCCTTGCTAATGAGTGAAATAAACACAGTGGAAAAGGGAAAAGGTTGCAACAGTTTGGGGTGGAGTTGGGGAGTATAAAACTGTCCAGAGTACAACCCAACCACAGCAGTATCGAGCTAGACCAGAATGATGAAATCCAGGCCTCGCTGGCTGGTGCATCTGAGCTCAGCTCAAAAGTTGGGTAGGATGGAGTAGTGTTGGTGGTCCTAATTGTTGAGAGGCTCCAGAGCCTGCCTTCAGGGAACCTTCTGCTAATCTTCCTTTGAGGAAATGTCTGGCAGACACTGATGATTTCTATGGAGATTTTAAACCCTAGTAGACAAGTTTTTTTGGAATTGGAAAGCTGGGACAATGGCCTATTTGGCTTTGTAGAGGGAACCCAGACATAGAAGGTGATTCTTGCAAGCCCAATGTCAGTGGGTTAGAATGTCTACCCAGCTTGGAGGTATCAGAGTTGCTAGCGTCATGAGCACGAAGTGGTCGACACTGGCAGGTTACCAAGGTGACTTGCAGCAGATGCATTAGGTCTTTGCCTAATGACCTGGCTTCTCCTGTAGGAATCCGCAGGGCTCCTCTTGCAAAGCTCTTATTTCAACAGATTATTTCACTCCCAGAACAAGTTCACAATGAGTATGAGTTAAAAAGATAAGAAGTGAGGGAATCAACCAAGTACTCATAGACTACTTTACATGTATATGGATTTACATGTATTTGGAAAGTGCCCGACCAATTAATCTGAGACGGTAGGAAAAGAAATAAGATCTATGCTGTAATCACTGCTAGTTTTTCATTCTAATATCAGCTTCCACTTCACTGGGCTCTCACACGAAAATTAGAAATGAAACATCACTCTTGCTGAAGTATGGATACTCGTGTGTGTGGGTGTGTGTATAAAATGCGAACAAACAGTGACCATTTGTGTGTAAGCATGACCTTCTGAGATTATAAAACTTTGAAGAGTAGAATCTTTATAAAACAGTTCTTAAAAAAAAAGAAGCAATTATTTTTGTTTCATTGCCATGAAATGACCTTAGATTTGATCCAGTTTAACCCCTTTATTTAAAAATATGAAAACATTAGGTCCAGAAAGGGGAAGAGACTTCTATAAAGTTAGAGGATTAGAGCTGGTGGGAGATGAGTAAGGTTCTCTCACATTTCTGCACATCTTGTGAGAAGTCAGGTTGACTATCTTCATTTTGTACTATTTCAAGGATATTCAAACGGCCTGGGAAGAAAGAGATAGTCTCTCCTTCTGGTATAAGGAATATTACATCCTTATTGCCCATTATAAAAGATTCAGATTTCCTCAGCTCAGGGTCCCTCTCCTGTAGCAAAACACACTGTGTGTGCATGTAGCCATCTGGTTCCATCTTGCATTGCCCGCTGGGACTTGGGGAACAAGGGAAAGTGACATGAATATGCTGACCTCATGCTGCCTGCTGTGTTGGGAGTAATCAAGTCTCTTGTCTCTGACCCGAGAGTCTCGTGTTTTCTGCCCTCATCCATGAAACTGTGGCAGGCTAACGTGCCACTTGCAAGTAGGATAAAATCCCAGACCCTTCACTATTGTTGATGAGAGTCAGGGGCTAAAGCAAGAATTCTAATCCAGAATCAGGTGCTGTGGTCTTAGTTAAATATTTGCTAAGTAGTTTGCAAAATGGTGCTTTTCCTAAAGAGTGTTTTCTAAATGAATGAAACACACACACACACACACACACACACACACACACAGCAAAGCTCTAGCCTCAAATAGGCCTCAGATGGTAAGATTCTGTGTAGAAATTAGGACACATTCAAGCTCATTCTAATACCTTGGGGTGTGAACCAAGCTATAAATTGATCCATGCCAAGTGCTTGTTAAACTTTCGAGAATTTTGTCTTTGGAATTTAATGTTAGGAGCCTGTATGCCTCATCCTTCATATCCACAGCACTGCTATCCTTAACTTTATTTCTATAGTGTGTATCTATGTTTTATTTCTCCTTTCCCCATCACCTCACCAAAAACTCATTCTCATGTGTCTTCACATCTAATCCTTTTAAAGTCATTTTTGCTCACAAGGACATGTATCTCCCCCATTTTTCTGTCTTAGCAGTATTTGTTCTGGGTTTTCAGGCTTTTGTGGCTGACCCCTAGGGGACCGCCACCACCATAACTGCTCTGAATGGGAAGGCTCCTCTGTTTCCCTATTCTCCTGAGCACCTCTGCCATAAATCCTGGGGACTTCATTTGCCTTTTATTCTCCCTGATGTGCTGCTTGGTTTTCAGAGCAACAGGCTGAATGCTTTTCCATTTCACTGCCTTCATCTGTTCTGCTCAAACAGGGACATGCACTTTTATCAACATGAATCATGGTTTGTACCCACCCCATCATTTCATCCATGGGCATGGACTTTAACTCAGGAGATCCGACTCATGAGAGAACAAGGAAATCAGAGCTGCCGGGCCAAGGAAAATAAGGGCTCTTGAGGTGACTGCAAGGATCTTCTAGGAATAATGAGGGAAGATTGGATGGTGCACAGGCGACTGTACTCTTTGGCATTCAAGGAACATCTTAGTCAGGGCACCTGCACCAGCCCAGACTAATAAACACTTCAGCCACAATTTCGAGAAGAGGCAATAATTCAGGCTCTTGAACCCAAGAGCAAAATCATACCGATGATCACTAGGTTTGGAATCTCTTCTAACCTTTCAAATTCATTTTTGAACAAGAGAACACTTTTATTTCTCTGTCTCTCCTAGCTCTCTTAGGACTCATGAATGTTTAATAAACAGAAAGAAAGTTGAGGATCACAGATGATGGCAGGACATGGCCACAGATGCCTCAAAATACAGTTTTTGCATAAGCCAGGATGTTCCATGGAAAAAAAAGTGAGTTACTTTTCATATATAGTAGTAATTCAATTCAGTCTGCACGTGACTTTTCTCCCCCAAAGGATCGTTCATTCTTTTTGGCAAGAATAGTGTTACAATTATATATTTTGTAAAACCATCCTGCTATCTCCTTTTGCAAAAGGGAAGCTTAAATAGATGTTGTTGTTAGCCTGGAAAATGGATACACTTTAGGGTCTCCCAGGCTAACCCTGGAAAAGTCCATTGAGGGACATTTTGCTTGTTTCTCAATGGCACCCCACTTCTTTCGTGTCTGATAGGTGGAATGTTCCTGAGAAAAGCAGGGAAATGGGACCCTTCAGGGTTTGCACACAGCAGCCACGCAGGTCTCCTGCAACTGCAGACTCTCCTGTTGCACCGAGACCCTCTGAGATTCTCACTAGGTCTCAAATGCATCAGCTGCCCTTAACTCCCGGGTAGCTGACAATGCTCCATAGGACCACAATTTCAAGAGTACGTCTTTTTTGCTTTCAGTCATGACATTGTCCCATCTCTCAATATGTGCACTGATGCTTACCTAGGAGGTCCAGGCTTTTCCTTCCCTCCTCATGCCTGCTGCTCTCCAAGAAGGGTGGGAGGGTGGATTAGACTTTTGAGGGATGTAGTTGTAAAAGTTCTCACTATCCCTCTTCCTCCCCTCCACCATACACACACACACACACACACACACACACACAGAGCTATTGAATTCCAGGCATTTCTGAGGATGAAGCTGAGGTTATTCAGGACCCTTGTGCATAGATTGGGCTTGTGATTTATGGCTTCTCTCCCTCATACCTCCTGGTTAAAACCTCCTATGCATGATTTTATAGAATCATCTGTTTGGAAAGAAATACAAACAGTTATGATTGAACTTTTTCTTCTCCTTTCAGATGAGGAATAGTTTAAGCTATGTCTCCTGTGATTTAAGGGAACACCATGTCATCTCTAGAAGTCCCCTGAAAGAGACTGGCTTATGTTAGAGTTATCTGCTTTATTAGAACACTTGAGCTAGAGTACTCGCATGTCCAAAACAACGTGGGAGAAATGTGCAATCTCCAAGAAATTGAATCCCTAAGGCAGAGCCTGCCATTTCATCCGTACAATCCCATGGTGATATGCCCAAGGCACCCAGAAAAGAGGGACAGTATCAGACTTTGTAATGAAGAAATCCTCCTTTAGCTTAACCCAATCTCTTCTGTAGTGACCTAAGCCCGTTTTTTTTTTTTTTTTTTTCTCCTGTTCTACACCTACTGGCTTGCCTTTTCCTCTTAGAAGTCACTGAGCTCGTGAAGTGAAACGTTTTCCCTCTGTGCAATTCCAATTCTTCTTTTTCCCAGCTTGGGTGAGCTCCACACCTGGTATTCAGCATCTGGGTACAAACACCAGTGACTGAAAACACTTCTGGTGTCAGGGAGGGGAATTCACCACTAAACAAGGCTCTCTGCTGGGGTCTTTGGATTTGATGCAGAGTCAAGGGACATAGGACTTCAACAGAAGTCCCTGAGCAGTTCCAGAAAAAGCCCCCTCTTGTAGTTGATTCACACAATTAGTCCTCTACAGCAGTGGTCCCCAACCTTTTTGGCACCATGGACCGCGTTTTGTGGAAGACAATTTTTCCACGGATGGGGTGGGGATGGTTCAGGCGGTAATGCGAGCAATGGGGAGAGACTGGAAGCGGCAGAGGAAGCTTCGCTCGCCCGCTGGCCACCGCTCACCTCTTGCTGTGCAGCCCCACTCCAACCAGGCTGGCCTGGTACCGGTCCATGGCCCAGGGGTTGGGGACCTCTGCTCTACAGTTTACACAAAAAGCATCCCAGAAACTGCTCTCCCTCTGTGCCTGTTCCCCCTGCATGTATGCCTGCTAACAGAAATCAATAATGCAATTAAGCTGAGGAAAGGCACCTCCACTAGAACACTGTCTGCAGCACTTTTTTGATTAGCTACTTTTTCTTCTTGATTCTTCCTTTCTCAAAACCTGTCCATGTATAATGATGATTAAGGATCTCTAACAAAGCTGATCATTTGCCAAGCAGAGCCCCACCCCAATTCCTAGGTCATGTGTTATATGGAATTACTTCTCTTACTACAGTTTACCTTTTAAGATCTAGTTCAATTATTACCACTTGCATTACGCTATGTCTCCCAGATCACAATATTTTGTCAAACGTCTCTAGTGTGGAGGATTCTCAAGCTCCTTAATATGTCTTTTCACTACAATCGTAGGAATACTCTCTTATGTTGAGTCACACTGAGGCCTCCCTATATCTTTTACATATTGCTTCTAATCTTGTCCTGTTTGCTTTGTAGGTTATTGGAATTTTTTTGGAGCCAATTGCACAACTTTGTGTTTAATATGGTTAAATTTCATCCATTAGATTCAGCAATTCTTGTGTCTAATAGGAGTACAATCCACTCTCAAATTAATTAGCTTTTTCATTTCTCCCAACTCCATGTCATTGACAAGTTTGCTCAACATGAAGTCAGCGTCTTTATTTTGTAGTGGATAAAAATGCTGATCCGAACAAGTCTGAGGATGAGTTTGGGGTAGATTTGGAGTTATTCAGCATTGTGGGGACCAGGTGGGAATGAATGTTAATTCCATACAGATGCCTACAATGAGAGTTAAAGAAATATGCTAATCATGGTGGTATGGAAGCATCCAGAAGGTTGGGACTTCTGAACTCTGACTATGGGAGGAAAAGACTCCCTTTCTATTATTTCATAAGAGGTTGAAGTGGGAAATTTTCCAAGGTTAACAGCACAACAGTTAGACTCCAGGGAGGCATCCGTTTGAAGGTTCTCAGAGTCACATAAACATAACCCAAACCTAGCACTTCCAGAGCATGTTTACAGAATGTCAACACAAATTCCTTGCAGAAAAAGGTCAGCAAAATAGTTTGGAAAATGCTGGATTAGGCAAAGTGAGGCAGATTTCTTTCACTGCTAGGCTTAAAGTTTTTAATATGCTCGTGTGCCAAGTAAGTTTCTTAACAATGTATTAATTATGCAAGATTTTTAAATTTATTGGCTGAGAGGACCCATTTTTTCTTAGGAGCACCTTGAAGGGTTCTTGTTCCCCTGGACAGTGCTAAGCGACCAGGGCAGGACTAGGATGTGGCAAGGGAGCCATCAGCCTTTGAACACCTGAGACTGAGTACCTCCTGAAATTGTGCACCTATAGGAGCCTCACAGCCTCATGCTGGTCCTCACCCTGGCTCTGAACTGTGGGCCGTGGTGCAGGTGGCCAGGGAGAAGATGCTGGGTTTATGCACAGAGCCATACCACAGTGTGCCTGCTGCAACTGGTTGGATACTCAAGAATTTTCCAAATGAATGAATTGAAAATAAAGGGAAGAAGTGTTGGGGTTCCCTGGTGGCGCAGTGGTTGAGAGTCTGCCTGCCGATGCAGGGGACATGGGTTCGTGCCCCGGTCCGGGAGGATCCCACATGCCGTGGAGCGGCTGGGCCCATGAACCATGGCCCCTGAGCCTGCGCGTCTGGAGACTGTGCTCCGCAACAGGAGAGGCCACAACAGTAAGAGGCCTGCGTGCCGCAAAAAAAAAAAAAAAAAAAGGGAAGAAGTGTTATCCTTGAACACCAGCATCAGGGAGCAAGTTGGCAATCTGATATCAACAGTTATTTTGTGACAGCCCTTTCCATTCACACTCCGTATGGTGTGTATATGCATGTGTGCTCACACACACACACACACACGCACGCAAACACATACACACACACAGCATACGAAATATCAAATTACAGTCTTGCCCTGGTCCAGCATGGAACCATACCTAACACAACCATACCTAACAGAGTGTCTTAGCCCCTACAGGGCTCATGAAGCGTAGAAGGACTTGAGGAACTATTAGAATTCTGGGTTCAAGTTGGGAGGCAGTTGCCTCCATCCACAGCACATGCCCTTGGAATCTACTTCTCCATCAGCAGAAGGTGAATCCTCCACAGGGTGCTGCTTTAATACCGGCAGCCTCTGTATTGGGGAGAAGCCCCTTCCTCCACAGTTCTCTATCCCTCTTAACCTTTATGACCTATCCACTCTTTTTTTCCTCCACCTCTGGTGGAAGTACCTCCTAGTGACTTAAACTTCACAGCCTAATCCAAGGTGTAAAAATGACACTCCAGGACTTCCCTGGTGGCACGGTGGTTAAGAATCTGCCTGCTGATGGGGACATGGGTTCAAGCCCTGGTCCGGGAAGATCCCACATGCCGTGGGGCAACTAAGCCTATGTGTCACAACTACTGAGCCTGTGCTCTAGAGCCCCAAGCCACAACTACTGAGCCTGAATGCCACAGCTACTGCAGCCGCATGCCTAGAGCCTGTGCTCCACAACAAAGAGAAGCCACCACAATGAGAAGCCCTCGCACTGCAACGAAGAGTAGCCCCTGCTCGCCGCAACTGGAGAAAGCCCGTGCACAGCTACGAAGACTCAAAGCAGCCAAAAAGTCAATTAATTAATTAATTTTAAAAAATGACACTCCATGTTTACTCTGCCAAGGTTGCAAGTTCCCTCTGTTCCCCAGTATTTCATCCCTCCACTCCCTTTGACTTTCCCTCTCCCCTCAAAACTCATTAGCTGAATTGACTTGTCTTACCATTCCTGAGGACCCTATCACACGTTTCCAAGTTGATGTTGTAAGTAGCAGAAGAGTTGAATATGTGTGTATACACAATATATACTTTTCCTATTTGAAATACATATGTGGTCAGTGTGTAGATGTGCATTCTTGGAAAGTTGTAATTGACTCTTTCTGTCCTGGTCAGAGTGTTATATTGTCAGGGCACCATAAAAGATCACCTGATTCTCTATTCTAAGTACCATATTGGGAATGGGACTCTTTAAGGTGTCATGGGTAGTTGAGACAAAAAATCTTGTCTCCTTTCTGGAGATGGTTATTGGAGTATTTATGGCCATTCGTAATCCTATGACACCAGCTGTTACAAACCAAATGGGGAGTGTGCTCTCTGTACAGTGAGTGGCAGCAATCAGGCGGAGAGCCCTCAAATTCCATGCAACTAGATTAAATAAAACCCTTGCATATAGTGAAACACACTCAATGAGATGCTATCATGAAGCCCAAAAGACTCAGCAGAAACAAACTCAAAAGATTCAGCAGCAACAAATTCAAGGAAGAAATCCTGGCTAGTCAAAAGGACCCTAGATGTGTTCCCAGGATAAAAATAATGGGAAAAAAGAATTTTATTCAATTAATTCAGTGGTAACAGCACTGGGATGGAAATTTTCAGTCTTTCTTTTTGCTATTTAAGGGTATCAGAAGTAAGCAATACCCAAGATGTTGGAGGGAAAGGAGACCCGTGATCAAGACTAGGAGCTTCTAAATTGGCCTCATTAAACTGAATTGAAAATGTCTCCCACAGATTCCTAAGGGAGGAGTCTCGGTTTAGGTGCAGTCCTCACTGGATACAGCCCAAAGAACTTAGCTGTACTTCTGAGAAATGAATAGATTTGACATTTGATGCTATATACTAGTATTGGTTCTGGTTCCTTCTGGCCAATGTCTTTATTGCATGCTTAATAGAAATGGCTAAAATATAAATATTACTCAGTTGACTCTTCAAGCATGCAAATTTAACTCATAAAAGGAGTTACACTGTAGGAACAGAAGATTACTTAGCTGGGAATCTAAATATTAGGATCATTTATACAGAGAAAGCATGATGGTGGTGGAATCCAACCTCCTAGTCTGTGATGTCCAAATCTCTTAACTATAATATGAACTGGGAAATTTAGGGCTACTTTATGTTGTGAACATTTCATAAATTTTGTGTTTCAAAACAAAGATATAGCAAAAGAAAACAGATGTTGCTGAGAAAACTTTTCAAAAGCGATCATTTACTCCTTCAGCTTCTGTAGATGAAACCGCCACATCAGTTGTACATGAACAAAGTTTTTTTTTAAATTGCAGAGTGATCCATTTGTCATATTTAAGACAATGTATTCACTTTATAAATTCTGATTGAAAATTGCTAGTTTTATATTAGTTTATGTAGCTAAATATTTAACTTTATGCAATATGTTATCTTTCAATTTTCAGAACTATCAATTAATGACAATGATAACAGGTCTCTAATATATCCTTTGGTTAACTTAAATAATGTATTTATGTTCAACAAACATATTAAAGGTACAAATACTTTAAATCTCATAAAGCTTTTACTGTATTTTATACAACATATTCTAGACTATTCTTTGCATGACAAAAATCATCCCCATTTTTTTCACCCTGTTCTTTTGTGGCGCTTGTATATCTAAACTCTATAAATATCATTAATTTGGCAAAGGTTAGGGTCTGTGACTTTTTCAGAGTTTCCCTCAGGCCCCACAGAAAACAGATTGCACATTCAAACTGAGTGATTTTCAGAGAGCTTAATAAAGAGATGCCTTGTGAAGATACAGGCAGGATGTAGGAAAACATCAAAAGATAGGACAGCATCCTAGGGCAGGTCCACCTCTACACCTGAAGTGGCAAGTGGGGCATACAGTCATGGGATGTGGGGAGAGACAAAGTGGGCTCAAGGGATGAGCTGTACAGTCTAAAGTTGCAGCAAGCCCATGAAAGGCAGAGAGCCAAGTGACTAAATGCCTAGTCTTCATTCTCCTTGGCCCCTCGAGTGACCAGCTAACGTTCCGCACTGGCAAATTCAATGGTAAGCCAACGTTGATCCAGACCATAGAGGCCAGCCTCCCATCTCTTATCACAGGTTAGGGTTATCCAGGATAAAAACAAAGTCATCTTGAACATCACAAAAATATTCTTCTGTATCTGATCTTGAACTTTTTGTTGCTACATACTTAATCTAAACATTGTTTGAGGTTGCTTGAAGGGTAGACATTTCATCCATGTTCCCCAATCACTAGCCTTTATCCGTGTATGTGACTTGAAATCTCATGGTGAGCTTTACCAAACCTCCACTCTGGACCTGTTAAATCAGAGTCTCTGGTTTGGGTCCTAGGTGTTTGGCTCTCTTGGGGAGTTCTGATATACATTTCAGTCAAGAATCATTGAATTCGACCTTCTATATATACTTGGATTAATTTTGTCCATAACAGAGATCCATTTATGGATACAGTATTTTTGATATCTCCCCTTCCCCTTCATTTCTTGCCCATCACTCCTCTCCTTCTTCTTCTTCAAAAATAAAAAAATAAAAATAAAAAAGAATTGCTTTTACTGTATTGTGTTTTGGTACTCGATGGACATGATAAGAAATAGTCTTATGAAAAACTTTTGTTTGGATATGCTATAAAGATATTGAAGACATTGCTCATAGTATCTTCTTTAAATAACCCATGAAAGAAATGCCTCTTTATCTCATTTCTAAGAATAACTAGATTTTTCTTGAGCTTCTATTTTATTTTTGTCATATAATGACAAAGTAATGAGATAGTAATGATTCTCTGAGACATAGTAATGATTACACACAATTTTTTGTTATTTTTATTGTAGTGAAAATTCATAGAACTAAGTTTTGGCCCACCTTAGTTGAACCTATCTGCAATTTTCTAAACATTTTTATTACATTAATTCCATTGAAATATAACCAATGTTATCTTTAGCTGGTATATTGCATGTATGTCTCAAGTACACCTTAAGTTCTATTCAATTTAATTAATTTAATGCAATCAATTGAAATATTGAAAAATAGCAACTTTGAATGAAGAGAGGGCAGAAATCCTATGTTTTCCATTCTTTTTAAGGTTGGTTTGCATACACCAACCTTGAATTTTCAAGAATGATTTAAGTTTCTCTCTTTGTGTTTCTCTATTTATATTCTATGATGCTCTAATAATATTCCTGATGTATACAGTTAGAATTTACAAAGTACCTTTCTATCTGTTATTGCATTTGACCTCCACAAAATTCTGAAATAAGTTGGGTAGCTCATTATTTTGATGATACAGAAAAAATATGTTAAAATGTCTACCTAGAGTATTAGGGAATGTTAATTTTCTTATTTTACTGTTACAGATATGAAATTTCAATTCTTTCCATTCTACTACTATCAACCAGATTTAATGACAAGGGGCAGAAATCACCCTCAATTTTCATGCTGTTCTATTTTCCTTTTGGTCCTACACAGTGTTGGTTGCAAATATTTTAACATAATGAATTATTAAATCAGGAAAGGCCAAGGCCCTTCTGGGTTGTGCACAGATTCATCATCAAAGCTTTTTCAGGGTAGGTAGAAAACCATGTTAATATATTTCTTACAATCTCCTACTGCTCAAAGGAAGCCATTTGAATAGATGCTTGATATGTCAAATCTTAAGTACAACAAATGTTTCTGATTTAAAGGCCAAGTCTCTTCTAAGGCGAAGTCACTCTAACTTCAATCTTACAAATAAAATGTCAACTAGCAAAAGAGTACACAAAATATTTTATAATCTATATAACTGAACTACTGACCCAAGAGTCTTGGGGCTAATGCACTGTGCATTAGTAGAAGAATAGGTAATAATTCAAAGAAAGGGAGCTAGTTAATTTTCAGTGAGTTTATTTCTTGGCAGGAAAACTGCTGATAGTAATTTTTGCAGGTGACCTCCTTCATGCTTGCCTTCTGCCTCTCCATTAGACAAGTCCAAGACAGCACATGGCATTGGTCAAAGTGACTAAATGAGCTCTTGTTTACGGGTAATGATCCATTATATTTATGACTTCCTCTGGCTGGTGCTACATGCTCCTTTGCAGGTATCATTGAATTTTGATCACTGTTATCTCAGTGGGACTGATTAATTCAGCTTACGAGAGGAAGATGCTAAGATGAATCAAATTAGAAGCACGATAAGATATCAGGTGTTCAGATTAAGATGAGAAAGTCA
This sequence comes from Delphinapterus leucas, assembly GCF_059928025.1. Classification (NCBI taxonomy): domain Eukaryota; kingdom Metazoa; phylum Chordata; class Mammalia; order Artiodactyla; family Monodontidae; genus Delphinapterus; species Delphinapterus leucas. The sequence goes on along the minus strand of NC_143130.1, from coordinate 48,243,294 downwards.
GGCAGAGTTAGTCAATATGTCAATTATAAATGTATTGAAAGAGGAATTTATTGTTATGGAAGAATGGAATCTATTTGTCCCTTTAATCAAAAAGAGATTCCACTAAATATGTTTTAATAAACTATTTTAAAAATTAGAGTCAACATTGTTGTTAGAAAAGACATAGATGCTCTTAAAATACTTGAAAATGTTTAAACTCCTAAAGAATTAGATATCATATATTTATTTATTTACTTACTTTTAAAAAGTCCAGAAGTACACTGAATTTAGAGCCTGACTACTCAGAGTGGTCCACAGACCAATGGCATCAATCTCACCTGAGAGTTCGTCAGAAATGTTGACTTGAGTCTCACACTAGATTATGGAATTATTCTTTCTTCTTCCTCTTCTTTTTACTTTCTGTTTTTCAGGTTGGTAATCTCTATTGCTCTATCTTCAATTTTGATGATTATTTCTTCTATCATCTCAAGACTGCTATTGAGATCCTATAGTGAATTTTTATTTCAGTTATTTTACTTTACAACTCCAGAATTTTTATTTGGTTGTTTTGTTTTTTAAAAAATAATTTCTATCTCTTTATAGATATTCTCTATTTGATGAGTAATTTTCATTTCAATTTCCTTTAATTCTTTAAAAGTGATTTCCTTTTAGTTCTTTAAACACATTTATAATAGCTGCCTTGAAATATTTGTCTGATAAGTCTAACATTTGGGTACTCTCAGATGAGCCACAGTTGTTGCCTGTTTCTTTGCCTATCATGTAATTTTCTTTTGTTGGAAACTGGGCATTTTATATAATTAATTGTAGCAACTCTGGATTTTTATCCCTCTCCCCACCCCCCCTTGCAACTTGCTGGGAATGGTTGCTGTTTGTTTATTTCTTTTAGGACTTGCCTGGACTAAGATGTGTAGTCTGTTCATCTTCAGTGTGTGGCCTTTGACGTCTCTGATAAACATTTCTTTTATTCTACTTTTTATTTTCAATACTGGCTTTTTTAGGAGTTGTGCCTGTGTCAGCATATTTTAGTGGTCATCAGTGATTGGACAGAGACAGATTGGACAGTGCTCTAATACCTGGAGCCAGTAAGTCTTCCACCCTTTTCTGTTAGATTTGATTGTAGCTTGGTGTATTAGTCATCTATTGCTGTGTAACAATTTAAACATAAAGTTAAGCAGCTTAAAACAACACACATTTATTATCTCAGATTCTGTGGGTCAAGAGTTTGGACATTTCTGCTTCAGGGGCTCACAAGAATGTAATCAAAGTGTTGGCTAGGGCTGTGGCCTCATCTCAAGACTAAACTGGGAAAAAACACACTTTGAATTTGATGTGCTTATTGGCAGAATTCACTGATTTGTGGGTTATTGCACTGAGGGCCTCAGTTTCTTGCTGACTGTGAGCTGGAGGCTGCCCTCTGTTCCTTGTCACACTGGGCAGTGCACATCATAGCAGCTTGCTTCATCAAAGCCATCAAGGGAAAGAGTTTACTAGCAAAATAGACATCACAATGTGATGTAACATAACAAGGAAGTGACATTCTGTCGCCTTTTTCATATTCTATTTCTTAGAAGCAATACACACATCCTGCCCACACTCAAAGGAAGAGATTACACAAGGGTGTGAGTACCAGGAGGTGGGGATAATTGAGGTCATCTTGGGGAATGTTTTCAAAGTTCAGGAAGTTTACAAGTGTGCTTTGGTTTATACTTTCTGAATTTGTAAGACCTTATGTTCAGCCAGGGATGAGTAGCTCACTAGGGCCTCTCTGGCTCCTCTTAAGCAGGCACAGCCTTGCACGTGTGCAAAGATCTCCAGATGATCAGGTGTAAGTAGAACCTTAGCAAGGCTCTTTTTGGCTATCCCATTTCCCTGAATCTCCCTGTTGCATTTCTGGCTGGTGTGCTGTTTTGTTGATTGTTCTAAACAGTATAGACCTCAGGCTCATGTTATCCTCCCCCTGATTGTTTAGTACTGATATCTTTATTGTTTTGGACTATAGGGTTGTCTTTTTTTTTTAGTGTATTAGTTATCTATTGCTGTGTAACAATTTTTCTTAACCCCTGCCATGTGGCATGTGGGATCTTAGTTCCCTGACCAGGGATTGAACCTGTGTCCCCTGCAGTGGAAGCACAGTCTTAACCACTGGACCACGAGGGAAGTCCCAACTATAGGGTTTTCTACTCTCTGATCCAAATACTTCCAGTCCCCCTCTGATGGGAGGAGAGATTCTAGTCTACTGTTATCTACTATGATCTGTCCCACCTGCCTGGTTAGAACTTCTGCTCCATAGTGTTGGTGGCTGAGAGTGCAGAAATGGGACTTGACTAAAATGCCACAAATTTCCACTGTTCTTACCATTACACAGTAGACATTCTTAAATAAATGTTTCTCAAATTTGTGTATGTCCATTGGTCAATATCTGGAGTCTTTAATAATTTTTAACAACTTTGTCCTTTTTTTAAATATTTAATTAATTAATTTAAAAATTTTTGGGCTGTGTCAGGTCTTAGTTGCCTCATGCGGGCTTCTCTCTAATGGTGGTGTGCGGGTTTTCTCTTCTCTAGTTGTGGCGCTCAGGCTCCAGGGCATGTGGGCTCAGTAGTTGTGGCGTGCAGGCTTAGCTGTCCTGTAGCATATGGGAACCTAGTTCCCCCACCAAGGATTGAACCCCGTCCCCTGCATTGGAAGGCAGATTCTTTACCACTGGACCACCAGGGAAGTCCCCAACTTTGTCCTGTTTTATCATCACTTTTTGGAAGAGAAAATTTGTTGAGCCCCTCACTCTGCCATTCTGGAAGTCCTGTCTTCCAAACCTACAGAATCAGAAACTACATTTTAACAGAGTTCCATGTGATTTGCATGTACAATAAAGTTTGAGAGAAGTGGTCTAGGTCATTTCCAGAATGCTAAATCAGAAGGATTCAAATATGTGCTGATACTTGAGATTATCAATTTGAGTGTTTTAGTACTACCTACTGTGGGGTTAAGAAAAATTGAAAACACAGCTACTTGTTTCTAGAATATGAGATAGAAAAGAGTAACTACTTTGTTCATATATTAGGAAAAATGTACTATGAATACAACTATCCCAAATATATTTAGTTTTGAAATTGGCCAGGGTGGGAGAATTTACACCATGGAAATTGGTAAATTCTACAAATGCTTCAATTTCCTTTTCCTTGAAAGTCAGTTTTAAACACTTCCCAACATACCACTGCATGTTTGATTCCCTGCAAAGCTTCCCATGATACTTTAAAAATCCACAGTACTTCATTAAAATGTTTAGATAAAGTTTCTTTTTTCGGTTCTCTTAGCATCTTTGGTTTTCAGTTAGAGTTCCAGCAGTCTATATAAAAGAGTCTCTGAGATAGTAATCTGATGGGGTTATGGTAGGGGAATAGTCTCAGACTTGTACTGAAGCACTGTTTGCATAGCATTTTATCTGATTTTGAGGAAACATTCATTGTTCGTATCAAACATTAATATTCTAGAAATGTACATGAAGCAGATTTGCACGTGCTCACAGTTTCCTTTCAAGGACATGGCCACTCCTATAACTTGTAAGAGGATCTGGAAAGGAATACAATCCTGGCTCCTTACACCATTAGACGAAAGGAGAAAGATGTTTCAAAGTGAGTGAATCACGCGATGCCTGCCATTGTTTTTACCCTCACAGTCTACACTAGGTACCATAAATCTTGCTTCCACTTAGGGATAAATTGTGCCATATACAAATTCCTGAATAAAGACATGCATGTCTGATGAGTACAGATTTGTTCTTTGTTCTGTTGAACCTTTAAAAAGGCCCTTTTTTTTCAGAAAACATGTAGAGCGCCTGAAAGACCCCTTTCAACTCCTATTTATGTGCAAATAAATACAATTATTTCTAAAAGATGAAAGTGAAGAGTGTTAATCATGAGGTGGTGGTGGGAGCATAAAATTCAGACTTTAACCTGAAGGGAGTTAGGATAATTTGATCCTGGGAAGTCTGGTGCGAAAAAGACTGAATAATGCTATTAACTATATGTAATGAAAGTATAAACTAAATTTTAGTGAGTGATGCAATTTGGTCAGGATATCTTAACTCTCCATAGCATTTGGTGATGGTTATTTCTTCTAACACCAGTACCACCTCTTACCATGGTGATTTTCATGGATACCATGATGAGTAAAATAAACAAAATCATTTTTTGTTGGTGGCTTCAGGTTCTATTACGTGCATGACCTTTCTACTAACTACCTAAAAGTAATAGCTTCAGAGGTTTTGCTTATCTACCTTATACTATTAAATGAATTCAATCAATGATGATTAAAAATAACAATAATACCTATAAGGGTAGTTATCTCAGCTTTATTTATAATAATTGAGAATTTCAAATGACCTACAACAGTGTCGCCAAACAAGAGGTTAGTTAGCTAAATTATATCACAACACTGTAATGCAATGCATCCTTAAAAAATAGTGATATAGAAGATCATGAAATAATGTGAAAAGATGTTCACAATATATATTGCTGCGTAAAAATGAGCTAGGATATGGCATATCCCTGTTAGGATGATTATAAAAAGATAAGAGACAGCCAGAGAATAAGACACTAGAAGGATAAATACCAAAATGCTAAATTACCTCTGTGGGTTGGGATTATGAGTAAGTTATGGTTTATTTGTCAGCTTATATTTACCTGTTTTATTAATTTCTAGATGGACACATTTCATTTTAAAGAAGAGAAACAAGTTACGGAAAAAAGGAGAGCCCGCCATTTACATGTGCATCATAAAATGAACTGGTTGTTTTATTCATGGGGTTTCTTTCTTTTTTAAAAAAAAAATTAAATTTTTGGCTGCGTTAGGCCTTCGTTGCTGCGCATGGGCTTTCTCTAGTTGTGGTGAGTGGGGGCTTTTCCTGTTGCAAAACATGGGTGCTGGGCGTGTGGACTTCAGTAGTTGTGGCTCGTGGGCTCTAGAGCACAGTCTCAGTAGTTGTAGTGTAAGGGCTTAGTTGCTCCACAACATGTGGGATTTTCCTGGACCAGGGATCGAACCTGTATCCCCTGCATTGGCAGGCGGATTCTTAACCACTCCACTGCGTCATCAGGGAAGTCTTTCTTTTTAAAAAAAATTTTATTGTGGTTGATTTACAACATTGTTAATGTGTTAATTTCTGCTGTACAGCAATGTGACCCAGTTTTATATTGATATATATAGATATATATTCTTTTCCATTATGGTTTATCATAAGATATTGAATATAGTTCTCTGTGCTATACAGTAGGACCTTGTTGTTTATCCATCCCGTATATAATGGTTTGCATCTGTTAATCCCAAACTCCCAATCCTTCCCTCCCATTCATGGGATTTCTAATCTTACAAGAACCCAGCAAGGTAGACACTCTCATCCTAACGTTATAGGTGAGAAAAAGAGCCCCAGGAAAGCTTTGTGACTTGTCTCAAGGTATGTGGATGGTGGGTGCTGGAGCTGCCAACCCCAGGCTCTCTCCCTTATGCCCCTTTGGAGTTTCCGTGTGTGCTTTTAATGGCTTTCCTCTTTCATCCCTTTTCATCACATAGATGGCATCATCTTCTCCTTCCCTCAGTCTTTTGTAGCCCCTTCCTATTGACTCTCTCACCACTCAGCAAATATTCACTGAACACTAGCTAACCTGTATATGCAAGAGATGGAGTTATGTGCCGGTGATATGGAGATAAATTACACATAAACCCAAGCCTCAGTGGGGTCACAGCATAAACTGATAGGTAAACACAGCTTGCTTTGCCAAGTGCTCAGGGGTGGACCGAAGGCTTTGGTACAGGGGAAGGGGCTGGGTGTGTGCCATGAAGTAGGAATCAGATGACTTTATTAGAATTTTGCCTAAAATAAAAGGGAACACATGCTGGGGTCCTCCTAGACCAGAGTAGGGATAACGGAGTATCTAGGTATCCATCTGAGAGACAACGTTTTAGTAACTTTGGCATCTTGAAATTACTGGGCACTACTGTAGTTTTGTTGTGTGGTCTTCCTGTTGAATTTTGCCTTCTTTTGGGCAAATATGGGTTTTTATCATAGCCTAACCCCACCAAATTAAAGGGAATTAAATATGTGGATAAAAATGATCCCTGAAGGGAATTTGTGAATTCTTACATTTAGAAATAAGTACTTTTTATTATAAAGTTAGTAAAAGAAAATAAGAGAACTTAAAAATTTTTAAACAGTCAGAATTATTTCTTGTACCCCAAAACACAAACTTAATCCTTTATAAGTCTTATGAAATATAATACTGTCTGTGTTTCAGACTTTATTTTAAAAATAACAGTGATTTCCTTTTTGATAATTTAATTTGCATTTCCTCACAATAGTTACTTCTTTCCAGTCTTTAATTTTCTGATCGGGCTAACATAATGAATCCCTGATATGTTCACTCTGTTTTCCACAGTTTGAGTTGACTGCTTGGAATGCCTGGGAAATGCTCCTTTTTTTTGTTGTTTGTTTTTCTGTGAAACTCACATTGAAGAAAATGCAAATCTCGCTATGAAAGGGAAGATAAGGGCTCCATACCTCCCCCATTTAATCCTCTCATCTTAATGACCTATGTAGATTATTATTCAAAGATATTAATAGATTTGATGATTGTTGAATCATCTGGTTGGCATTTAAAATAACACTGTTGAGGAATTGTTAGTGTTCAATCAATACGTATTGATTAAGGTCTCAGAAATGCCAAGCTCTCAGCTTAAGAAGTCAATCTTTGTTGCAAAAGTTGAGGAAAGTCCAATTTATTTAGAATAACAATTAAAAAAATTTTTTTCAGTATAACATATTTTAGGAAACTGGTATAACTACGTAACAAGCAGTGTTCTGTTCTTTAAAAATCTCTAACTTATATTCTTCTTATTTTCATCATTTTCCTTTGGTTTCTTAAAATAAATGTGAAAGTGTTCCTTCACAGGAATCTTGAGATACGTTTAACTTGAGCTATTTCTCTTACAACGGAAAATGGCCATTTTCCTTCATTTAGTGTTCATAGTGTATAAACAGTTTCCTGAATTGATGTCCCTCAAAACATTACATATGAGAGAAGCTGAAAGAACACTCTTTGCAATAATGTCAGAGGAACTGGGTGCTTACATTTGAAATGCATGATTCTAGTGCTACTATGGCCATGGTGAGGAGGGACAGCATGACAGTAGAGAGTGCAAGGTACTGAAGTCCCACTTGGGTTCAAATCCTACTTCTGCCACTACTGGCTCTGTGCTTTGGGACAAATCTCTTAACTTCCCTAACACTCAAGTATCTCATCTGTAAAATGGAGAATACAACATTATCTGGCTGTGATTGTGAGGACTGAATGACAGGCTGTAGATAGTGCTAGTAGTAGCCTGGAGCCAAGTACATTGTCAACAGCCTTAATCAAAGTCAGCAAATACCTTCTTCTTAAAGGAAAGTGGGTAGTCATTCTGCTGCTTTGTCTATTTTATCCTGCCTCTGTCCCTTACTAGTTACAGGGTTTGAGGCCATGTCACTTCACTTTGTTGATCTTTAATTTTTTTTATTGGAAAGATGCAATTACCTAAATCCTGACTGCCTACCTCAGTATTCCTGTTTATCTGCAAGATTCTGTCAAATCCGGATGGAAAGTGACACTCCAGAAAGAAGAGCCCGTATCAAGAACCTGGGAGCTGAAGCAGACAGGCAGATGTGCTCTCCAGATCTTGATCAAGATGTCCAGTTGCGAGGAGAATGGTTATCTGACAGCTGACATCTTGCTATTCTCAAGGGGGGTCCCCTACCAGTGACCTGGCCAGTAACCCAGCAAGGCAGAGGTGTAGCCAAGGGCAGACCCTTCTTGGGTGGCCCTCAGCCAATGAGTGAGCAAGAGGTAGTGTGAGGGACTGGCCACTTTTGTCCCATGGTGGACCCTCTCGTAGGCATTCTTTGTTTGGAGATGCCCCGAGGGGAGCTGGCAGAGAGAGCAGATCTTCAACATACTAAGACAGCTCCCACTGCCCAACTGGAGAGCCACACTTGAGGAAGGAGCGAAGGGTAAAAACTCAAGATATTCCAAAAAAATCATCATGTTTGGGCAGGATGCTGAGTTGGACACTGAGAATCAGATCAGGGAAGAGGGTCAAGCTAAACTGAAGTGGAGTGGCTCAGCGCCGAGGATCAGCTAAGGCTAAGGTCCGAAGGGTGGGGAGCAGGGGCGGGAAGTAGCACCTCAGAGGGATTCCCCAGTGTGGGTCCTCATAGGGAGCATCAAACCATCCCACTAATTTTAAAAAGCTCTGCACACTCCAAAGTGCTATCCAAATGTAAGCAATTTGGCAATGCCTTGTTCTGCACTCTGGAGCATCAGGGAACATTTCTAACAAGGTTTTGAGGGTATTTGGCAATGTTTGCAGTCTTCCCTCTATTGGCAAAGTTGGTATAATTTTAAAAAGCAGGTTTTGGAGTGTTTGTTCTACATTTCCTCAAATCTCACGGGCAAAAGTTGCCAGAGGTGCTCAAGGTTGGGCTCGCTTCCAACCTCCAAGCTTTTAGGGGGTGCTCCAACATCTGGTAAGATTGCTCACCGCCTTGTAATCAGCATCTTGCGCCAGAACTGGGATGTCAGGTGGGGCACAACCCAACTATTATCCCCTAATGTGGACACAGACCTATTGTCCGTGTAAGCTGAATGATTCATGCCTAGCCTCTGTTACAAACTTTACACCTAAGAGTTAATGCGACAGCAATAAAATTCAGAATATATGGAAGGAACACAGCATCTTTGAGGCACATGGAGTTCAGGTGTTTTCTCTGGGTTGCAAGCTCCAGATTCTTACCTTAAGGAAAAACACACTTACTTCATTGTTTCAAAGACCTGTGTTAATGCAACAGAAGATAAGAATGTAGAATTGTTGGAATTTGCCCTCAAGGTAATTCCATCTCTCTGTATTAGACTTTTATGAGGAAGCTTGTTGAAAATAAACAGATACATTATTAATTGTAGAGCAAGAACAGAACAGATTTATGGCCATCTCATTCAGCCTTAAACTTCAATGAACATTTGGTAAAAGGCACAGGAGAGAAAAATGCCCTGTTATATTTATTACTTTTGAGCTCATGGGATGGAGACATTCTCTTTTAGCTACATAACTACCTTGGCTTCCCTATATATATATACATATATATATATATATATATATGAATTGTCTTTTTTACCCAGGAGCCCCTTTTGTGTCCATTTTTATAGAACCTCTCACTTTAAATTTGTAGCAGGACAAATTAGCTATAGAGGTGTGCACCACCCATGCTGCTCTGTTTTCCACTATAAAGACACTCCTCAACACTTTCCACTAAGGACATGAAACATACAGAAATGTTCAAGTCACCGGGACAAAGAAAATCTGTATTATCAGTCTTGGGAAGTATGAAAACAGGATGAAAGTGTTCAAGAATATTATGTTTGCGAGTTAGGACATAAAAGTTGTGAAATTTGCTTCAATTATCATACTTGGTATACTAAATTTAGAAGTACAATAACTTTGAAAGATGTTTAATATAGTATAGATTTTCCAGTTGAATTTACTTTTTATTAGATTTCATGTTTGTTACAACTGGACTTTTAGTCATATTCTGAGAATCAAAACTGAATTGTAGAATATACCCTTAGGTGTCATAGCTTAAATATCAGTAAATTGCCCTGAATTTTAACCTCTTTCTCTTAATTGTTAATGGGCAAAACACATCCTATGGGTAATGGGAGAAAGTTTAAAAAGAAGAAAAAAATTGGGACTTCCCTGGTGGCGCAGTGGTTAAGAATCCGCCTGCCAATGCAGGGGACACGGGTTCCAGCCCTGGTCCAGGAAGATCTCATACGCCACGGAGCAACTAAGCCCGTGCGCCACAACTACTGAGCCTGCACTCTAGAGCCCGCGAGCCACACTACTGAGCCCACATGCCACTACTGAAGCCCACGTGCCTAGAGCCCATACTCCACAAGAAAAGCCACTGCAGTGAGAAGCCTGTGCACCACAACAAAGAGTAGCCCTTGCTCACCGCAACTAGAGAAAGCCCTCGCACAGCAAAGAAGACCCAACCCATCCAAAAATAAATAAATTTATAAAAAAAAAAAAGAAAAATAAATCCTCAACTTTGCCAACTTTGCTTAATCAGCTGGATTCTGTAGTTAACACTATCAAAAGTTCTTTTTTGACACACTTTTATAATTGTTGCCAGTTTCTGATACACAGGGTTTGATTTGTTAGAGACAAGGCACAGGGGCTGATTTCTATGGGGGCTACACCTAGAATCTAGTTATTACTACCAGTGAGTTCTGTGACCTGGGACCATCTTTGGAGCTTACTGTCAATCTCCTTAGGTTTGGATGGAGGAGCTAACACCAGACTGGCTGATAAAGTCACTTGCTTTAACGTGTTATATGTTTCTACTCTTCCCCATGCTTGTAATTTCTGAAATCTGTACATTTACAAACACAGATAAAATTTTTCCATGAAACGAAAGTCTGAGGTGTCTGAAGTAAACCAGAAAAGGAATCTGAAACTATTTTATGCTAAACCTGCCACTGTGGGTCAGCTACAGTCATAGAGAGACCCCTTAGGAGTTCTAACACCCACTAACATTTGAAAGTAACTTTTGCAGCATCAAATCCTGGGGGTTCCTGCATGTTTCATAATCCCTTCAAAAGCAGTAGAAGTGGAATCTCACTTTCGTTACTCTGTGCCTTGAATCTAAGAGATTTGCAGCAGTATGAATTTTGTGACTGTGAAATTATTCTCTTCTCCTAATATGCTTTTGACTTGGCTGTGGCTGTGCTTTGTACTTGTAAGCAGACATGCTCTTGGATTAGCTGGGTCATTTGGGAAAGAATGTCTGACAGATGTGCATTGTAGGATTCAGATATTGTTATTGTTGAAGACATACAATTTTTTTTCATCTTCAGCAAGTTTGACAGTTGAATCCAAACACATTTTCATTGATTGCAGTATTTGTTATATTTCCATATACTTTAAGAGCCCCAACGATGACTGTTCCATAAAGAGTTTCTTTTTCCTTTAGTAAGCCCTCATAGGCCAAGGAGCTCCTATAGAGTTGGAATGATGTTGTGTGCTCAACTTCTTTTTTTCTTACTCATTCTTAAAGAAAACTGCTAGAAAAGATAGCCAATAGATGTTTCCATACTAAGAAATGACTGTTTTTTTTGTTTTTATTTTTAGCTTCTTAAGTGAAATATTCAATACTCCCTGAAGACCAAAATTCATTTGGCTTTGGAAATCAAGAAGAATATTTTTCTGCTGTTCCTCTTCTACCTAGGGATTATACTGATCTAGTACCATGTATAATTTTCCAGTTGCATGGGGTTATGATATGGTTTATATAAATGGCATAAACATGTATTATGGAAATAGCACAAATGCCGAAGACAGCCACTTCCAGTTGTGCATACCAACTGTGGGATGTTTGGGTGGTAACTGACCTCCCTAAGACTCAACCTGTGCATCTGTGAACTTGGCCATTGCTGCCCTCTCAACATCCCTGTAGGAATGAAATGAAGGCATGTATGTGAATTTGTAGAGCAGTGCCTGGCAAATACAAATTAAATGATTATTTTGGCATTGAGAAACATCTTATTGACTACATTGTCTGAATCATGTTAACCATTTAAAATAATATTTTATAATCTAACTTAAAAATATTTGTAAGAGGGAGAAAAAATTTGATGAAATATATTGCTCTGAACATTTTCTTCTTTATTCTGGGAACTATGTGCTTTAATGACCAACTGCTGAGTGAACTTGGTACAGGTCATTGGAAATGCCATTTTTCTCCCCGTTCTTGGTATTGTATCAGGAAAAGTTTTAAACTGTTTCCTTCTTTTTTTAAAGTACCTTAAGGCAGGTAGTGTAAATTAACTCATTACTTTGTAAATGCTTATTTCCAATGTAATTATGGCTTACTACATTGACATTAAACATTGAAACGTAACTTCTAAATCCAGTAGCAAGGATAAGAGCCTTATTCTATGGATGCCTCTGGGGGAATTACTACATACTAAATAGAAAGAAATCTTAGTTTAAGATTTAAAAAAATCAAGGTACACTCTTAGAGCTAATGTGAATCAGGTATTACCAGAATCAGTGACGCTTCAGTTATTCCACAACACAAGTGACATACGTTCATCTTTATAGACTTGGCAAATTTTAGACAAGCGAAGTTGAAACCTTTATGGATAAACTTTTTCAGGTTTACAAAGTTTCAGCCAAGTATAAAAGCTTAAAGGATTATGAGAGAACCACTCCCCTGAAATCATTTCTAGAATAAAGTCTGTCTGTCAAATGTCACTTGGTGATAATGTGTTTAACGTAGGCACAGAAATTTAAGAGGATGACTTGGACACTCATCAGGTAAGGATCAAAGGTGCTATAGGGCTGGGTCTCAGGTGAGGCTGGAGTATAGCAAGGGCAGCTTTTATGGCGTGTACAAAGCAAAGATTCCTTTTAGGAGAGCAAATATGAAAATAAATTCATTTTTAAGTTACCCTAGTCCCTGATAGAAATTGAGAACATAGGGCAGGATGTGGCTAATGCCCAGTGGTGTGTTGTTAAACACTAAACAACTTGCTTTCTAAGTGGGTAGTGGGGAGGATCTGACTTATAGTGCTTGCTAATTTCTGTAAATAATCCACGTGGCTGATTTCAAGCTACCAGCGTGAAATTGCTGAACACATAGATGGTTAGCGATAACAAGAATTGGCTCTTGCAAGCTGGTATCATTGGGTTCCAGCACAACATTGACTCTTTGAGTAATGCTGGCCCGTCTATGCCTTACTTCCTTGTTGGCTTATCATAAAATGGAAACTCAGGGACATAGGAATACATTTGGTTGAAGCAGATAAATCAGAAGTGGCACATTGTATAACTTGGTGGTGGGGGGGTGCCATTCATTTCCTAGGCTATGTGAAGGGTGCTCCCTGGAGTTGTGCAGGAAAGAGCCTGCATAGCCATATGTGCATATGGTGGCCCTGCTACAGCTCCATTCACTTGACTTTAACCCCTCCCCACTCCCAAACAAACACCGAGCAACTCCTGGAGCATTACATCATATCTACTGCTCTGTGCCAGGCAGCTATGCCAGCCCACTCCCTTCCTCCAATCTAGACTTGACCGGCTTCTGTTTGGGCTCTGCCATTCCTAGCTCCCATGGGCTGTGCGAGCAGGACCTGAAGGGGAATCAAGGTCATGGGGGCATCTGACAGCTGTGTTCAGAGGCTATGTGCAAAGGTGCTCTGGGACACAGCCTGGGAGGGAGGTTGGAGAAATCTCAGGATGCCTACAGCCCTGTCACCGGTCCAGGAACACTCAGGCACAGTGTCCATTATTTGGGGGAGGAAAAAGAATAAATCAGCGTTCTACATGTAGCTAAATTACCCTGAAAAGACCTCACCGCTCAGCGGGCTTCCCCAGCTGAGTCATGACTGCCTGAACAGCCAGGGGGCCTAATGAGCACTATGTGGGTGGTTCTGCATGGGCAGTCACCCAGGGCTGATCCCCGCTCTGCGAACATGAGCTTTTAAATAAAAGAACAGCAAGCCTGGTTGATGGATGGTGTTATTTTGGCCTTTCTTGAGGGAGAAACTCACTTTGGGAGGATACGGAAGCAGACTTGCCCCATGGTGCTCAGTGCTTGCAATCTCAGGGATGGTTCTGGAGGGCAGGACATCATGTGCCCAGTCATCTAGGATGCACCCAGGGGAGCACCATCTGGTGGATGGGGATTCGGGGGGCCTGGCAGCAAACAGGGCCAGGCACTGCCAAGGGCACAGATCTAAGGGTGGTCTGTGTCTGTGTGCACAGTCCCGGCCAGCTCTGCCCCTCCTCCCTGACACACACACTTACACATGCTCATCACTTCTTCCAAGGAGGGGATACCAAAAATAAACAAAAATGGAGGTGTTAGCACACAATGTCATGGCTACCATGATTTTTCCTGCCAAAATGCCCAATAAAGTGGTCCTTATAATTTTGCTATGAGGTTAGGGATCCTTGAAAGGGAATGTCAAGCTATAAAGGTTTGTAGAATATGTGCACCATACATATTATATAGAATCTCTTGGCTGCAAGTAACATGAGACCGACTTCGAGGCAGCTTAGGAGAAAGAACAAGGGCATAATGGGGGTGCCAGTGGGGGAAAGAGCTTATTGGAAAGTTATGAGGCCATTTCACAGAAACCAAAAGCAGAGAGGCTGCCAGGGCTGTGGACTGGAGCCAGGACTGGAGCTTGGGGGAGCCTGCTTGGTAACAGGTTATGCTTCTCTAGTTATAGATGAGGCCTCTACACATAGAGCCACAGAACAGAAAAGGGTGTCCTGAATTTTCCATGTTCCAGTTCAGGCACAAAAGAGATTTCTCTTTCCATTGCCATCTACAAAATTCCCAAGGAAGAAATAGTTTCCTAGCTCAGGCCAGGTGCCAACCCTGTTAGGTCAATTGTGGGAAGGGAAAGGGGTCTGGGGAAAGATTCTGATTCACCTTGTTGAGGTCTCTGCAGCCTGAACATGTGAGTTCTGTTTTGCTTTTGGCTGGAATACCTCTTCATCCATGAAAACACACATGAGAGTAGAAAGGCCAAGGGGTCTGAGTCAGGCAAATCTGGGTATAGACCTCGTTTTCCTTCTTATTAGTTGTTTGACTTTGGACAAATAATTGAACCACTCTGAAATTCAATTCTTGCATTATCCCAGCAAGAAATTCTTGTTCTATGGCACAGTGGTCTTCAGAGTGGGTTCTGGTAGCCTCAGCACCAGCCTCCTCTGAGAACCTGTTAGAAAGGCAAATTCTCAGACTCCACCCCAGACTGGCTGGGGGGGTGGGGGATGGGGCTCACTGATCTGTGTTTTAACAAGACCTCCCTGAGGATGCATGCTGTGGTTTGGGAGCCTCTGCTTTAGGGCTCTGGGGGTTGCCTCTGAGAACCCTCAACAGTGGACCACAGAGTCCTGGATGAGGGCCCATTGGGCTTGCAACCCCCAGCTACCACCTTCTCCCACAACAGTCTGTATAAGCAGACCATGGGCAGGAAACCTCTGGAGTCCAAATTCTTTGTGTACTGGGGAGTCTAGTGTACTTTTCATGGGGAGCAGTGGGGTCTCTCCACCCCAAGTCCAGTGAGGAGTTAAGATTGGAGGTGTTTGAAAGAACAGGGAACTAGGTATCCCCTGGCCGGTGCCTGCTGAGCTACAGAAAATTGCAGGCCCACCCTGATGCTGGCAGGTTTGGAGGAAGTTCTCAGGAAAATGTCTCTGCCCTCCCAGAACTTCTAGACCCTGAAGGAGGAGGGGAAGCAGAGGGAAATCGCAGACTGTATCTGCTCCTCACCAAAGGAGAGGCAAACCGGACAGGCAAGGAGAGTGAGAGCCTGCAGCTTCAAACAGGACAAGATGAAACTTTACATACTGTGACGACACTGTGCCAGTAACTGGAGGTAAATGGATGTGACCCATATGGCTTTGTGGCTTTAAAAGAATGTGGAAGAACAGAGTTGACAGCAACTGCTGGAAAAAATAAATGAGGGTGTTTGAGATGCTGTCTGGAAAATACATAAACATCATGGATGCTTAATAAGTGGCTGCCACTTTTTGAGTGCGTATGTGAGCCAGACTCTTTCTAAAGCAACAACAGAAAGTGACATAAAACTTTCATGAACCTTTTGAAGAGGTTATTATAATTCCTACATTACAGAGAAGGAAACTAAGGCTCACAGGAGGGGTGCTAAGTGGCCAAAAGCCACACAGCAAAGTAGCAGAGCCCGGCAGAGTCAGGGCCTCCATGCACAACTCTGACACCAAAGCCATGCTGTAGCTACTGCTTCTTCATGGGAACTATTTTAATAATATGCTGTTCCCTAAATTGTGGAGAGTACTTGTTTCCTTCTGGGAAGCAATCCCTGAGCTTTGTAAATGGCAGTTCATCAGTTCACATGGATCCCCACACAGGGGTCCTGGCCAGAGAGCCTATGAGACTCACAGGTCTGCTATTTCAGAGCCAGAGGCTGCTTTGCTGAGCTGGCATTTACATGGATCTGTTTTCCTACTTAAAGTTCAAGGCCAAGATGAAGTCCCAGGGTTAAGTTTTGCTCCTCAGGCAAAGCTTTAGACAGTGTCTAGGAAAGGGCTTTGTCAATGGAAAAGACACTGAGTCACTGGACTCCATTCAAAATGGCGGCCACCATGAGTCTCTTTGGGGTGTGGTGGATCCTCCAGCCCTGCAAGTAAAATCAGAGCCATTCATTGCCTTGGTCTCTCCCTCACACACACACCCATTTATGAGCGTGAATCATGGATTTCCAAGTAACAAGCATGAACTATTTTTTATTTTAACACCCACCGCAAAGCCTAGCTCCTTCTCAGCCTCCCTGCTACCTGCCTATCAAGAGGATTCTGACTCTCCGAGGGGAGCGGCAGGGCTGGTGGAGCTATTCAGTCAGTCCCCAGGAGGTTCAACACTTGCAGCAATTTGTAGTGAAATTACCAGCTGAACTTGATTTAGATCCTGGCTGGAGCCTTCCCTGAAGGGTGTGGTGTGAAAGCCCAGCGGTTTGCTGTGAGTAAAAGTCTTACAGTGGATGACTGGACTGAGGATCAGGTTGGGGAAGACAGAAGGGGATGGAGTTTGTACCAGCAAGGCTGTCAGCCCCTAGATGCTGTGCTCGGGGGTCACTCTAGCTCTTTTTTCAGTCCCTAGAAATATAATGCTGTTCATTCCATAAAACTAGGATATGCACAGGCTGACTGGCTTGCAGAATAGTGCAAAAGCTTCTTGTTTAGGTTAGGGGACCATCTTACAGGTCAAATTTACACGGGGGGGGGGGAGGGTCAGCTTTCTTTCCCTGGGGGATGGAGGAATGGAATCTGCATCTCAATTGAGCTCTGGATCCTCCCCTAGATTTAAGTCACTCCTAAAATAGGAATTAACGCTCACACTTCATACTTGTAATTGTGTAGTTACTGGAGATGAAATGCTATCTCAAGTACTATTGAAGCCGAATATGGCCTCTGTGCCCTGTCGACTAAAAAAATCTATTCACAATCTAAAAATTGATAGTTATGTTTTATTCCGTGGGAAATTTTAAGACTTCAAGCTTGGGAGGCAGCATCTCAAGTAACTCTGAGAGAGCTGCTCTGAGGAGGTGAGGGGGGAGCCAGGATATATAGGAGTTTTGCAACAAAGGGCAGGTAGTCTGAACATCAAAAGATTATTGTTAATTAAATCCAGATATCTCAAATTAAGGAATTTAGCGCTTTTCTAAGTATGGGAAGAGGCAAGAGACTGGGCTCACCGAAATCATTCCTTTGATATGCACCTCAGCTATCTGGGGCCACTATCTTGTGTTTTTACATCCTGAGTTCCCTCAGGGCTCACCGTAGGGAGTGGCTGCAGTCTGATGCCTGCTATATGGCAGGTGTTCTTTCCTTTCTGAGTTCCCTCAGGGCTCACCAGCTCACCACAGGCAGTGGCTGCAAAGGCTGATGACTGTGACATCTTTGTCTACTGATATGGCAGGAAATATTCCATTTATCAACCCCGACACGGAGTTAAATCTTGGAGACAGAGTTTTGGGTAAAGTAGAAAAGAATAGCTTTATTGCTTTGCCAGGCAAAGGGGGCCACACTGGGATAATGCCCTCAAAACTGTGTGCCCCAACCTGGAGGATGCAGTGAGGAGTTTTATAGTAATGGTTCAAAGAGGGCGTGATCAGCTTGTGGACACTCTTCTGATTGGTTGGTGGTGAGGTAAGTGGGAGTGAACATTATCAACCTTTTGGTTTCAACAAGTCTGGGGTCTATGTGCTTGTGGGCAGCACACAGTTAACTTCTCCCACCTGGCGGGGGTTTCAGGATCTGCAAAACAGCTCAAAGATATTGTTATGTGTATCCCTTGAGGGGGAACCAGGACCCTGCCCTAAGGCTGCACTATTGTTTCTTGACTATTCCTCTATTGTCTCTCCATTCCCTCTCTTCCCTAATTAGCAACTGTTTGAACCTGCCCCTTGGAACTCAGGGAAGGTCTTGGAGGCTGAATGAAGCCTGTTTCCTGTAATAAA
The DNA here is from genome assembly GCF_059928025.1 of Delphinapterus leucas. NCBI lineage: Eukaryota > Metazoa > Chordata > Mammalia > Artiodactyla > Monodontidae > Delphinapterus > Delphinapterus leucas. The sequence continues at coordinate 48,225,196 of NC_143130.1, read as the reverse complement.
GAAATGGGGGACACAGAAAGGCTTTTGTACCCAGGAGCCCCACGGGGTCCTGCTTGCTATCACTATCTCATTTAATATTTATAGCTAACCTGGGTCTGGTGCATGTAAGTCTCATGTGACAAAAGAGCAAAAAAAAAAAAAAAAAAAAAAAAATCAAGCATTTGGGCTAGCACAGTAATGGATGGCATTACAATCAGTGTTGAGGGCTTTGTCTGGTATGTTTATCAATACCCCCTAGAAAATATTTCATGTCAGATCTTTTAAGAATTTATGCTCAGGATAAAAATCCACAAAAAAGCATCTTTCCTTTCTTGGGAGTCAGAGTCCCTGTGTCTGATTAAGTGGTCATGCAGCTCATCATGCTTCCCTTTTCCCCCAGGCTGCCAGGAAGACCAGAGCAACAATTAGTGGGCAGTTATTGTAATTAGCCCACATGCTTAGCATTGTTTCTTTCTCCTTTCTTTTAGTTGTTCTGTTTTCTCTATGTAACCTGTTTATATAGAGAGACCTCAGATTCCTTGAGAACTGGAGGTCAGCTGTGAATAAATGCATGACTATAATAAAAAACAAAGAAACAGAACCATGTAAGTGGCAGAGCATGGACTGGGCAGATTTCCTGATTCCAAAAGCAGCACATTTTCCACATCACCATACTGCTCATTCTGGCAGTTCTGGTGTGATTCTGCTAGAAGATGTAAGGTTGGATCTTAACAAAAGGCACCGCGAAACAGAGGAAAGCTTCAAGTGAGCTTTATTAGGGAGCGCTCCCGGTCGAGGTTCACTGGTCCGAGAGAAAGGGGCCAGAGAAGTCGCACCCGGGCGAGGGTTGGGCAAGATTTTATAGGGGAAGAAGGGAAAGGGGTGTGGTGAATCTGGGAGGGCACAGGGTATTCCTTATTTGGTGGTCTTTTCGGGTATCCTGGGGGACCGTTAGTCCCGCCCCTCGAAAGGCGGGAAGGCTGGGCAAGGTGCAAAGTCCCCAGGTCAGTTCCTGGAACTGGGTGTTCCGGAAAGTCTCCAGGTCAGTTTCTGGAACTGGGTGGTCCAGAGAGTTTCGGCCTGATGCAACCTGTGAATCTGATTGTGTTCCCCTGCCTCAGGCCAGTTGGCCTTACAGAAGATGCCCCAGGAACTAGGCATATTTTGGTTCCTGAGGGATGGGGTGACAGAGGCTGGGGGACACCATGGTAGCACGGCTGTGCCTTCACCTGCCTGGACAGCAGGGAGCTCAAGCCTTATCAGAGCAGGCTGGTCTGGCAGTTGCTGGCTACATGCCATTGATTTTCCCTCTCAAGAACAACCCAGCAGTCTTTCCCTGAGGGGGAAAATTTAATTATAAGAAATTAACAAACATTTGGAAAAAAAAAGGTAGAGCAGTTATTCTTCAATTAGAGAAAAGCTGGCTTTAATCACCTTCCTGCCAGATGTCCTCTTGGGGGGCAGGCGCTTGTGCAAATGAATACTGGAGCGGGGAATTAGAAAAGGAGCTTAGGGTCTGGGTGTCTCTCCCACTTGTACTGGCTACCATGTTAAATCCCAGATTCAAGGCTTACTTAGCTATTTTCAGATCTCTTAATCTTCCTTCCATAAATATGATGTTGCTTCAAATCTGCTGGAGCCAGGGAGCTTCAGCAGAGCCAATTATTTGGTCTGTGGCCACCCTGGGCCAGAACAGCAGGAGTGCCCAACTGTCTTCTGCTGGAAAATTCCATACTCCTCACACCCACCTCCTAGGAAAGAATCCTGTGTGTGTGTGTGTGTGTTTGAGAGTGTGTTTGCACATGTGTGTGTGTGATGGTGTGTGTGAGTGCGTGAAGGTGGGTGCATGTTCATATGTGTGTGCATGATGAGGAAATGTGTGTGTGGTGGATCTGTCAATGTGTGTGTGTGTGTGTGAGTGAGCATGTGATTGTGTTGATAAATGGAATATTTATAAGTGGAATGGAATATTTATAAATGGAATATTTCCTTCCATATCAATAAACAAAGGATGTCACAGTCACCAATGATTGCAGCCCCCCAGCGTGAGCTGATGAGCCCTGAGGAAACTCAGGGCTGAAAAGAATACCTGCCATCTAGCAGCCATCAGACTGCAGCCACTCCCTGCGGTGAGCCCTGAGGAAACTCAGCATGTGAAAACACAGGATACTGGCCCCAGATAGCTGAGGTGCATATCAAAGGAATGATTTCATTGAGCCCAGGCTCTTGCATCTTCCCATACATAGAAAAGCACTAAATTCCTTAACTTGAGATACCTGATTTTCTTTAATTAACAATAATCTTTGGATGCTCCCAATTACCTGTCCTTTGTTGCAAAACTCCTATATATCCTGGCTACCCCCTCACCTCCTCAGAGTAGCAGTTTCTCAGAGCTATCTGAAACACTGTCTCCCGGGCTGCAGTCTTCATTTTGCCCCAAATAAAACTTAACTCGCAACTCTCAGGTTGTGGATTCTTTTTAAGTCATCAGTATCTATCAGTGTGTGAGCTTGCATGTACATATGTGTTTGTGTATGTGTGCCTGTGAATTGCATGAGTGTGAATATGTGTGTGAGTCTGTATGAGTGCGTTTTTGAGTGAGTTTTTGAATGAGCGTGGATGTGAGTGCGTGTGTCAGCATGTGTCTGTGTGTTTGCTGGAGTCCCTCCAGCTGCATTAATGGGAGGCATGCAGGGAAGAGAGAGCACCGCAACAGTCAGAGTGCTTGACCTTGCCCTGCACTGACGGACAAGAAAGCGTGGAGCTCAAACAATTGACCTTGAAGGAGATGCCTTCCCATCTCCCTCACACACCCAACTGCCCTTAAATAAATAAGGGAAGGCGGACAGACACAGTTCCTTAGAAAATAAGATAATGACATAATCTTCCCAGTCCAGTTACTACACTGGACTCCACAGCTAGTCAGGCACATGGAATAGCCCACAGCCAGGTTCCTGATGAATTCTTGACCGCCCCAGCTTGTTCTGAATTTCATGAATGGGATTCAGGAGCTGGAGTCATTTTAGGGAGCAGCAGGACCAATGACGTCATCTTAGCTGTTAAAGAGTAAACTCCATGGGGCTTCCCTGGTGGCGCAGTGGTTGAGAGTCCGCCTGCCGATGCAGGGGACACGGGTTCGTGCCCCGGTCCGGGAAGATCCCACATGCCGCGGAGCGGCTGGGCCCGTGAGCCATGGCCGCTGAGCCTGCACGTCCGGAGCCTGTGCTTCGCAACGGGAGAGGCCACAACAGTGAGAGGTCCGCGTACCGCAAAAAAAAAAAAAAAAAAAAAAGAGTAAAGTCCATGAGAGGGATCTTGTTTCCCTTATATTCAGAGGACACAGAATGAATCCAGGGCAGAGCTGGGGCCAAGATCCAAGTTCTTGGTGTACATGCAGAATGTGACTTATCCTGGTTTCCTCAGAGATGCTGCCGTCTCACACCTTGTTCTGCCTTCATGCTAATCCCTTCCCTGCCAGCTCTTCATGTGCCATCTAGCTCATGGCTAGATAATTTACATGGTGTTATGATCGTTCTCCTTTTTTACCTCATTCTATCCATCACTGCCTTCATCAACCTTAAAATTGCCTTGAATGTGTTACTCCCTTGTTGAGAGATATTCAGTGGCTCCCTATTACCTAGATAATAAAATCCAAGATATTTAATTTGCGTCCAAGATCCATGGTAGTCTAATTTCTACCTTCCTTATTTCCTATGTACCTTTTCCTTGATAAAAACTGGTTTACTAATTGCATTAATAATGTACTCTATTCTCTCTTTCATGCAACAAATACATATTGAGTACTTTCCAAGTCTCAGTCAGAGTGCTAGACACTGTAATAGTAACATATACTTAATAAGTACCTACTGTGTGCCAGGCACACTTCTAAATTCTGTAGATGAAACAATGTACAGGCTTCTGCATGTACAACTGCAGGGGGAGCCATGTACATAGAGGACAATAGATGGTGACTTTTGGGTTTTGCAACACATCAGCCCTACATGTAATCTTCACAACAACCTTAAAAGAGAAGTGGTTATATTTAACCCACTTTACAGTTGAAGGAAATAAGCCACATCGATATTAAAAGATAAATCCATTATAGAGTAAGTTTCAGTGCGGGCGTTGAAACCTGAGGCTTGGCTTCAGAACCCTTATGCCTGACCTCTACTCCACCATCCCTCCAAATATATATTATCTCATTAAATATTCACAACAATGCAATGAGGCAGTTGCATCATCATTTTATGGGTAAAAAATTACAAGGCCACAAAAGTTAAATGATTTGCCAGATATGTTTCTAGCCCAGATTTGAACCCAGGTTATGTCAGTATTCTAAAGCCAAGATAGAATTATTCTAATTGTAATTAGTGTTTATTCTGGCAAAAACACTAAGTTTGGATCCCAGAGGACATGGGCTAAGACCTTGCCACTGTCCAGCACTGGTGTTCCTTCTCTCTGCAGCTTAGTTCCCTCATTATAAATATAATGGGATTTGACTACACCAGCACTTCTCAACCTTGGATGTGCTAGAGAAGGACTTGGGGAGTTTCAAAAAATATGCCTATCTAGGATTAATGTTTTTCTATATTCCCCCAGGGATTTGAATGTATAATCAGGGTTGAGGATCTTAGATGTGCCATAATCACCACCTTGGGAGACTGACTTCTGTTGCTACTCCCACTTCAATGTCTTTTCATTCTTCCTCAAAGCAATGTGTGGCTTCTACTTGAAAGACATTGTTCTTGGACACTACGTTAGGCAGGATAGGCTAGGTTGTGCTGCAATAACAAATGACCCTGAAATTTATCCTAAGTTCTATTTTATCACCCTGAAATTTATCTTACGTATTATTTCTCACTCATTATTGCTTGGCTTAAGTTTTAGACCATGTTGTTTTCATTCCTGGGCCCCAGCTGACATAACAGCACCTATCTGGAAGATCACCAACAGATGGAAAAGAAAAGATGACAAACCATGTGCATGGAAAAGTGGAGAAACTCTGAGGGTGATAACTACTGGTGATGACTAGAATAGTCAATGTTGTTTGGTAAGTAGTGAAACCACAGACTGGAACTCAGTTCATCCTGATCTCAGAGCTTGAAAATATTACCCTTACCTTCAACAAAAGCTGTTCCAAAGGAATCCTGTGGGATGCTGAGGGGCTCCAGCCTCTGTTATTTTGATTCAGTGGGACTGAGTAAAGGCCCAGAAATCTACATTTTATTTTTATTTTTTAAAATTAATTTTTATTGGAGTATAGTTGATTTACAATGTTGTGTTAGTTTCTGCTATACAGCAAAGTGAATCAGTTATATATATATATATATATATATATATATATACTCTTCTTTTAGATTTTATTCCCATATAGGTCATTACAGAATATTGAGTAGACTTCCCTGTGGATTACAGTAGGTTCTTATTAGTTATCTATTTTGTATATAGTAGTGTGTATATGTCAATCCCAGTCTCCTAATTTATCCCTCCCCCCTTTCCCCATTGGTAACCATAATTTTGTTTTCTACATCTGTGACTCTATTTCTGTTTTGTAAATAGGTTCATTTGTACCATGTTTATTAGATTCCACTTATAGCCAATATCATATGATATTTGTCTTTGACTTCACTCAGTATGCCAATCTCTAGGTCCGTCCATATTGATGCAAATGGCATGATTTCGTTCTTTTTTATGGCTGCATAATATTCCATTGTATATATGTACCACATCTTCTTTAAAAGCCTTTCCCCACTCCAGGTGATTCTGATGCAAGTGATTTGAGGACTGCATTTTGAAAAAATTGTGTTACTTCCTTTAAAGAAAAAGGCAATGCCATTTCTCCTAAGTACTTGGCCTATTTGTCTGCTTATCTAGTCAAATTTCCATTGACATATTATAAGTTCCCACTTTTTTCCTTTTCAACTTTTCTTATTCTTGTTGGTGAGGATGTTTCTGTGGGTGGATAATCAAATTATAGATCCGTTAATTCTAGAGTCTAGAATTCTAGGGTCTAACCCCTTTTCATGAACTTCTCAGCTCTGTACTAGATCCAATCTCCTTGATCCCCCTCTCACATCCCTTCTCCAAACTGCATGTATAGTCCAGCCCACTGGATGCAGCTAAGTAGACAGGGAAAGCCCCAGGACATGGGAGCACATAAAGGAAACCTCCCCTTCTTTTTGTCTTTGGATAAATGGAATTCTCTCCCAGACAGCTCAAACCCTCATATCTGTTTCCCAGGAATGGGGATTTCTGTCCACAATTGTGCTTCCCATGATCTACATGATCCTACATGATCTGCTCCCTGGCACCGTCCCAAGGTCATTTTCTAGCATCCTGCCCCCCATTTGCTAAGATGACTGCAACGGCCCTCTTTCTGTATATATTGCAATACATCTAAAGAATTCTCAGTCAGTTTATTGAAAAGACCTTCCCATGCATCAAGTGATCTTTGTTCCTTAAGTGAGAGGGGGCATGGGAGAGCGGAAGTTCTTGGGCTTTTAAAGCATATGATGGCTGCTAACAACAGAGCTGTGAAGTGAGCCTGCCTGGGTGAGAACCCTAGCTTTACTATGCAGTAGCCATAGCAACTTAGATAAATTACTTAGCCTTATGGGGTCTCATTTTTGTCACCCATAAAATGCAGAAAATGGTAGGACAGTTCCAAGCATTACATGACAACACAGGTAAATATTAGCTGTTATATTCGAAGCCAGGCAGACTTGGATTAAAGCTCTCCCTCTGCCGTGTGCTTGAAGTTAACCTCAGAAGTCTCAGATTCCTCGTCGATAAAATAAATGGAAAATTGTCTACCTCCTAGGGCATGATGTGGAGAGAGTACAAATGCTGATGTTTAGAAAATTCCCAGATCATTTCCTGGCAATAGGAAATGCTTCAGAAAGTTAGTTCAGGAACCTGCATTGATGACAAACTCAAGGCCTGTTGCCTCCTAGAACCTCAGATGCCCAATGTACCTAGACTGACTGCTAGAGAGAACATGGGAAGAAGCACAGGGAAGGCATGCAAAATTTTCACCTACCACACTGACTGTGGAGGTGCCAGGAAAATTTTGCACATGCTGTAATCAATACGAAGGCTTTTCTCATGGGGGAGGGATAGATTGGGAGTTTGGGATTGACATGTACGCACTGCTATATTTAAAATAGATACCCAGCAAGAACCTACTGTATAGCACAGGGAACTCTGCTTAACATTCTGTAATAACCTAAATGGGAAAAGAATTTGAAAAAGAATATATATATATATATATATGTATGTATGTATAACTGAATCACTTTGCTGGACACCTGAAACTAACGCAGCATTGTTAATCAACTATACTCCAATATAAATTTTTTTTAAAAATCAGAAAACTGCTTACAATATCTTTCAGGAAAATGACCCTCCACTGTGCCTGTCATCCACTCATATGCTTAACAAGGTTGCAAGGGCATGGTGTATGTGTGACTCTCACCCCAGATCATGGTTTCTGGCTGAGTCTGTTGACTGTGCCTGCAGAATCCTTCTTAACATGGCGCTTCATGACATAGCACTGATTAATTAGTATTTGCTAGCACGCTGAAACCCATTTGCTCTTTCTCCAAGAAGAGATCCCTGAGCTGAACTCAGGCTTAATTCGATCCATCACACACCTTGCCCTGAGATTCCCATCTTAGAGCCCTGACTCTGGGCTTTTGTTGGCTTCACCTTTGTCATGTCTATAGTGATTTTATTACATTACTGTTAACTTCAAATCAGCCAAAACAACTCAGCAGGTCCAAGTGAGCCAGAGGTATATTTTCCCCCATTATCTTCTTCAAAACTTTGTCTAAGAACAGCAACAGGGGGCAAAAAACAAAAAAACAAAAAACAAAACAAAAAACCAACCAGAAACAAATCCCTGGGAAGCCCTGGAGACTTCATCCCCATTTATTTTACTGCCTGGATGTAATTTGAGGAGATGCACTAAAAATGTCAAAAATGAACAGATTGGAACGAGTGTTTCAGTCCTCCAGGCATGAGACAAACTCTCCAGGAAAGTGATCTTTAAAATATTTGGAATTGACCATGTTGTTTTAAACCCTCATAGCAATGGTTCTTTTTTTTTTTTTTGCGGTACGCGGGCCTCTCACTGTTGTGGCCTCTCCCGTTGTGGAGCACGGGCTCCCGACGCGCAGGCTCAGCGGCCATGGCTCATGGGCCCAGCCGCTCCGCGGCATGTGGGATCCTCCCGGACCGGGGCACGAACCCGTGTCCCCTGCATCGGCTGACAGACTCTCAACCACCGCGCCACCAGGGAAGCCCAACCATGTTGTTTTAAACCCTCATAGCAATGGTGCTTGTCTTCATCCTTGGATAGAAAACTGCCTACTGAAGTACAGCGGGCAGAAAGTCCCTCTTTTCTGTTTCCACCCACACAGCAGAAGCCCCATGGCAGAGGCATCTCTGTCGCCTGTGTGTGCCATTTCTGGGCTTGGTGCTTTCATGTCTTCAAGCCATTTTTCTGACTGGTCAAGGCTGATTCGGAGGACCCAGTTCCTGACCACCGAGGATGCCCCATGCCAAGCCAGAAAATGTCTCCCTCTGCCCTTGACAAGGGAGTCTGAAAGTTTTGTAAGAAAAATATCCCAGCAACATTCCAGCTTTGTCAGCTCATGCTGCTGCCTCCTGCTGCCCTTGAAGTTTCAACTGGACCCAGGATTCCTTTTTACTTCCTGTTCTGAGCCATTGTCCGGTGCTCATTACCCACCAGCTGTGGCCCAGCTGTTAAATTCCACATCAAAGGTGGCATCATGCACCTGGCGTGTGAGCTGATTTCCCTTCTGCCTCTTACCATGGTGCATTAAGCCTTCTGGGTCTTTATTTTAAAGCAGCTCTATAAATGTCAAATACTATTAACTGTCCAAGTGAGAGGTGGGAAAGCCAAAGGGCTTGGGAAGACTGAAGAATGGAATAAAACCTTAAAAATATTTGTTCCCCCACCCCTGTTCTTTCCTTTTCTGGCTGCCACTTTAATTTGGATACCCAGACTAGCAATCAAAGCATTGCAATGACCATCCCCATAAATATGTAAGTTGATACAAATCTGAAACATTAACCAAGAAGAAAACCAAGATTATTATTATCATTATTGCTCACATTAGCAATGATTTTGGCATATAAGATAGAAATGTAGGCAAATGTGGCTTATTATATTTAAAGAGCTTTCAGTCTAATAAGATGAAAAATGAAATCCTCAGTATACGTGGTGTCCATGTGACCACGAGTAGTTCTGTTTTCTCTGAGGTGGCAAAGTATGCCAGTGCATGGATATCCCATCTTGATCGACATCAGAGCTGTTTTTACAATAATCTTTTAACTTCTTGCTTTTAGTCTCACCCCTTCTGATACATCCTCTCACTTCCAAGTGATATCCTTTAAATGAAAGTCATATTAGATCATTTTCTTGTTATTTTTGTTAACATCCTTAGAGGAGGTGGAAGAAAGAGCAAAGGCAACTCACTCAAGTGTAAGCAAAATCTTCCTGAATTCACCTTTCAATAGCTAAAAATTCCTTAAAAAAAAAAAAGCTGTGTTAATTTATCTACAACTGGTAGATAATTCAATGGTAGATTGAATGACACAGACAGATAAAAATGTTTGTCTCAAGAGTAGAAAACTTTCAAGAATATATTAATATAATGACTCTTTCCTAAATAAGACTTTTGACTTTTGGAAAAGGTTTTGTGAGTGTGCATGCCTCCCACCAACTAATTTAATTCATTAATAGCCAATATGTCAAACTTAGAAGAATTTATTTATTTTCTTGGTGTTTTGCCTTCTTTGGAATGTAAATATTCAATAACCAAACCCGAGGGAGTATTAATAAATGAATACTGAAAGCTTTCAAAGCTTTCAAAGAGCAAGTGAAAGCTTTCAAAGTGTAAGATGTCACACGTGCACTGGGTTATTTATGTTATTTAGCTGAGTATTAAAACCCATTGGAGCTTTTCCCTTTAATTGATCTCAGCTAAAATCCTGGGGATATCTGGCTGGATTCCAAGCCCGCTGGATTAATTTTAGCAGGGCCAGGCTTTTCCCAAAGGGAATGCTTGCTGGTAAGCTAAGATTTATTTACCTCATACGAATTTCTAAACACATTTTCAAAATTGATTTCAATAAATGCCATACTTTGAGGTACTATCTAGGTACGATTTATAGTTAAACAAAGGCTTATACTACATAGACTTACTATATTGTATGAGTTTTCTATTGCTGATGTAACAAATTACCACAATTTTAGTGGCTTAAAAAAACAAGTAGGGGCTTCCCTGGTGGCGCAGTGGTTAAGAATCCTGCTACTGCAGGGGACACGAGTTCGAGCCCTGGTCTTGGAAGATCCCACATGTAGCGGAGCAACTAAGTCCGTGTGCTACAACTACTGAGCCTGCGCTCTAGAGCCCGCGAGCCACAACTACTGAATCCCCCACGCCTAGAGCCCGTGCTCCGCAACAAGAGAAGCCGCGGCAATGAGAAGCCCCTGCACCACAACGAAGAGTAACCCCTGCTCGCTGCAACTAGAGAAAGCCCGCACGCAACAATGAAGGCCCAATGAAAAAAAAATGTAGGAATTTATTATCTTACAGTTCTGGAGGTCAGAAGTTCCAAATGGGTTTCACTGGGATAAAATTAAGGTGTCAGCAGGGTTGTGTTGCTTTTTGAGACTCTAGAGGAGAATTCCTTCCCTTGCCTTATCTGGCTTTAAGAAACTTTCTGCATTCCTTGGCTCCTGGCCTCATTCCTCCATCTTCAAAGCCAGCAATGTTGGGCGGAGTCCTTTTTCCTACTGCCATCTCTCTGGTTCTTACTTCTGATTCTTTCTTCCACTTTTAAGGACCCTTGTGATTATATTGGATTTACCTGGATAACCCAGGATAATCTCTCTATATTAAGGTCAGCTAATTAGGAATCTTATATCCATTTGCAACATTAAATCCTCTTTGTCATGTAAGGGAACATGTTCACAGGATCCAGCCATGTGGACAGCCTTCAGGGGCCAATATTCTTCCTACCAACCCTATTAGTAGGCATTGAGGTTTCAAGTCAACCAGTTGGGGAAAAATATCAATCCTTAGTGAAATTCAGCAAAGACTGAAGAATAGGTCTTGAAGTGGATTAAAACAGAGTAAGTGTTTGGCATGCTCTGTGAAATCTCAGATCCCAGTGTGGGAGCTGTGCTGTTGATTGTTTGAGAACAAGCATCTACTCAGTACCAGACACTGTTGAATCTGTGTTTAATTTAAAAACAAATAGGAAAGTCCCTGCCTGCCTTCAGGGAGCTTGCCAATGGGAGGGAGGGACAAGCATGTCGACAACATATAAAAGGCAAAAGATGCTGACTACTGTGGTCCAAAGCAAGGTCTGCTTCATCTCGGTGATGGAATTTGAAAAGCCCCTCACACTAAGGGCATGAATGGGACTGAATATTTATCAATGAATGAATGAATAAACACATGAATGGAGAGGCGTTCATGTTGAGGGAATTCTAAGAGCAAAAATTATTAGGCAGGAGAGGATTCAGGTTTTGTGGGGTCTGAAACTTATACAATATTGGAGACCCTTCTTAAGAAGAATATAACATCATGAATGCAAAATTAAGCCAAAAAGTAAATATTATTTAGGAAGAGAAAATGTTAGAAAAAATTGGAAAGCACCATAAGCATCACAAAATCTGGAATTATAATATAGTATTAATTAGCCAACTAACAACTAAACTTTTCTAATACATTTTCCCTTTGTTTTTGGCTACATGTCTTTCATCAGTACTTCATATGACAATGACTTTACTATATTATGTTTAGAAAATGAGGTATAACTGACATATAACATTATATCAATTTCAGGTGTACGTCATGATGATTCGATATATGTATACATTGAGAATTGATCACCACAATAAGTCAGACGCTTTTTCTGCATTTATTGAGATGACCATAGGATTTTTATCCTTCATTTTGTTAATGAGGTATATCACACTGATTGATTTGCATATTTGAACCATCCTTGCATTCTTGGAATAAATTCCACTTGATCATGGTGTATGATCATTTTAATGTATTATTGAGTTTGGGTTGCTAATATTTTGTTGAGGATTTTTACATCTAAGTTCATCAGGAATATTGTCTTGTAATTTTCTTTTCTTGTGGCATCCTTGTCTGTTTTGGGTATCAGGGTAATGCTGGCCTTGTAAAATGAGTTTAGAAGCTTTCCCTCTTCCTCTGTTTTTTGGAAGAGTTTGAGAAGGGTTGATACTAATTCTTGTTTGAATGTTTGGTAGAATTCACTAGTGAAGACATCTGGTCCTGGACAATTGTATTTTGGGAGGTTTTTGATTACTGATTCAGTCTACTTACTTGTAATTGGCCTGCTAAGATTTTCTATTTCTTTTTTTTTAGGCCGTGCCCCACAGCTTGCAGGATCTTAATTCCTCCACAAGGCATGGAACCTGTGCCCCCTGCAGTGGAAATGTGGAGTCCTAACCACTGGATGGCCAGGGAATTCTCAAGATTTTCTATTTCTTCATGGTTCAGTTTTGATAGGTTGTATGTTTCTAGGAATTTATCCGTTTCTTCTAGGTTGTCAAATTTGTTGGCATATACTTAGTTGTTCATAGTAGTCTCTTATGATACCTTGTATTTCTGTGGTATCAGTTCTAATGTTTCCTCTTTCATTTCTTATTTTATTTGAGTCCTCTTTCTTTTTTTCTTGGTGAGTCTAGTTAAAGGCTTTTCAGTTTTGTTTAGTTTTTCAAAAAATAGCTCTTATTTTCATTGATCTTTTCTATTTTCTTTTTAGTTCCTATTTCATTTATTTCTGCTCTCATCTTTGTTATTTCATTACATCTAACTTAGGGCTTCATTTGTTCTTCTGTTTCTAGGTCCTTGAGGCATAAAGTTAGGTTGTGTATTTGATTTTTTAAATTTGTTTGTTTTCAAAGCTTGGTATTTATTACTATGAACTTCCCTCTTAGAACTGCTTTTGCTGCATCCCATAAATTTTGGTATGTTGTATTTCCATTTCTGTTTGCCTGAAGGATACACCCCCACAAACAAAGTTGTCTGTAACCTAAAGCTAAATAATTGTTTTTCTTGTCTGTGTTTGCCTCTTTCTTATTGTCATCTTATTCACCAGAACTTAATGTAAGTAGATTTCTTAGAATTGAGATATTTATTGTTTTTGTATTTGTCATCCTTAGAAATATTTTATATTGGTAATATAAATGTATGTACAATGTGTGCATTTATGTATTTTAGGGTGTGAAAGGGCTGTGCTTTGTATATGAAAGTTTCTGTGTCATCATGCTAAATATGTCCATTTAGAGAAAAAAAAACCTAACAAACCTCTCTATAACATTTTGCCTTAATTTTTTTGCTGCATATTCTTTCACTGCTTCTTCATATTACAATGGTTTTATTATATTACTTTAATAAAAGTATTTGAAAGAATTTTTTTTCTACATGGTTGATACTTTTTCTTTAAATTTCTTAGAACTGGGATGTAAAAAACATGTGATTTCCCACACAGATATATTCTTTGTTTGTATTAGTACCACAAGATATTATACTCAGAATAGGGGAATTTTGTTAAATCATATTTTGTGTAACTCCCATAAAAGAGAGAAGTATAGTGAATGTTTATAATTATATTTTATACTTTATACTTATATATTATACTTTATAAAGTGTATTTTATACACTTTATTATTATATGTATTTCTGATAATAGAGAACCACCCAATTTTGACTGGATATTAGTGAGAAAAAAATCTTCCGCTTAAAATTTTACATGTTTGAATGAGAGCGTTCTCCACAGACTATTCTGGCTATTCTGGCTTTGTGTGGTTTATACCTTGTTTCTCCTGCATGGTCCATATGCTGCCAGGTCCCAGAGTATATGTTATTATTGTGACATAGCTGCTGGCTTTATGTCTTGACACTATATGAGCTGTTATAGTGGGTAATATAAAAAACTTGGGAGCTGTTCTTAGGCTGAGATAGCTATAAGTAACTAATCTATACATAATATTGGTTGCAAAGCACATAAATATTTTCCAATAATCCAAAATTACAAGTATTCTCAACTCAAATATGCCTTAGCCAGATCCTCCAAATGCCCATGGCTACTCCAATGCCACCAACACTAGACGAAATGTAATGGATAAGAAATAAGAATAAAAAGATGTTATCTGTTGCTGCAAAACATATCACCCCCAAAACTTAGTGGCCTGAAACAAACATGATCATTTATTATGTCATGGTTTCTGTGGGTCAAGAATTCAAACAAGGCACAGAAGTGATGGCTTATCTCTGCTCCATGATGTCAAGGTTTCAGCTGAAAGATTTAAGAATTGGGCTGGAGAATCAATTTCCATGTTGGCTTATTCACATGGGGGGCAATTTGGTGCCAACAAATTGGTTTCTCTACACATGGGTCTCTAAACAGGGCTGCCTGAGTGTCATTATATTGTGGCTGGTTTCCCTCTGAGCAATCCAAGAGTACAAGGTAGAAGCAGCAATGTCTTTTATGACTTGCTCTCAGAAGTCACACCCATTCATTTATGGTTGCAAAGGTAGACTCTTATTCATTATAAAAAAGACCACATGGGAATAAATACCAAGAGATAAGGATCATTGATGTTATGCAGTCAATGTTTGTGTTTTCCCAAATTGCTATGTTGAAGTTCTAACCTCCGTGGGATGGTACAGTATTAGGAGATTGGGCCTTTGGGAGGTGACTCGGTTTGGATGAAATCATAAGAATGGGGCCATGATGGGATTAGTGTCCTTACAAGAAGAGGACCCTGTGAGAAGGTGGCTATCTGCAAGCCAGATCTCCCTAGGAACTGAATCTGGCTGGCACCTTGATCCTAGGCTTTCCAGCCCCGAGAACTACGAGAAATAAATGTCGTTTAAGCCACCTGGTCTTTTGAATTTTGTTATAGCAGCTGGAGGTGACTAAGACATTTGGGAACCACCTTGGAAGCTGGCCAACAAAGGAGATGTGATAATTGTAAACAACTAAAATTAAATTTTCTCATGTTGACATATTCAAACAATTATATGACCATGTGACCACATTGTTATGGTTTCTACCAGAGCTTTAGAAGGGGGAACTAAGAAACTGAATCATAAGGTTTATTTGTTTCTTTTCTGAAAGTTTGGCTTTGTGCTGCTATTCAGATCAATTCCCTCAAAATTCTCACTCCTTGAATAGAATTTCTCACATACAGCAAACTCTATTTTTATTTCTACCATAAGCCTGAGATGCAGGGAAGTTCAGGATTAATATTAATAATGAGATGTCATAAATTGGTTTACACCATTGAAGTCAATTTTAAAAGAATACCACAGGTAGCCTGAAAGGAGAATAGAAGTTGGAAGATGGTGGCCTAGAGCTTGAGGCTGGGTGACTGGGAGTCCAAAAGGGCAGTCCAATTTGTGACTGTGAACCTCAGATCTTATTTTGAACATTATGGCACATGTTGCTAATTATCCTCTAGAATCCATTCTCCTGATCTTGCTTTTAGAATGGAAGACTTACCCTACAAACTACCTGCCACTTTTATCAAAGCACTTGGCTTTTTGGCTACAGATACCACATTGCACCGCTCCCTTGCAGATAGGTGTTTGCTTAAGTTCTAGCCAAAGGAACATGAGGAGAAGTGATGTGTGTAACATGATGTCATTCCCTTTAAGGAATGTTTGCTAGTTCTCCACTTCCTTTCTTTTTTCCTTTCTTCCTTTGGGGAAGGAATGGAAAGAGTCACCTTGGATTCTGGTATGGAAGCCACATGTTGAGGATAAAAGAACCACCCTCTCAGCTCTAGAACTCTCACCTCTGGACTGTTTTGTGAGCAGGAGAGAGAAAACTACCTTCTGGTTTATTTAACCCATGGAAATTTGAAGTTGCTTTGTTACAGCTCTTTAGACTGACCCTTCAAATAGTAAAATAACAAGTTAAAGTCTCATTACACTTCACGGAAACATTTTTTTCTTCATTGACCAGACACTTGATGGAAAAAGACCCAAAACCCATGTTGGAATAATCCACAAACCTCCTCTGTGTTCTCATGCTCTGGCCTGGCCTTGTAGAAGTAGTCTTTTCTCAGCAGCATCCTCTGAATGTGAAAAGACTATAAGAGTGATTATTTCACTCCTGATGTCTCCTCTCTGCAGATATGTGATTGAGTGCTTTGCCTGTGAAATTCTCATGGTGGGCATTTTTGCTATTTTCTCCTGCTCACCTGATTTTTTTCTGGATGGGTCAAATCTTGTAGTGGAAGCAAACCTGTCAGCGTGTGTGGGTGACATGAGTGAGGTGAGAAGTGGATATATGGTCTGAGGTTACAGGAAATGGTTGTTTATGTAGCCTTATTAGTGCTCAAGGGACTGCAACATGAGTGTTAAATTCAAATGTTCTGACTCACTATTCCCTTGAGAGAAAGACTTCAGAAAACACAGGTGTGCGGTCTACAGAGCTGGTGGTTTCCTTTACAGTTCATCCCTGTAGAAATAAACTTTGACATTCTACCCCAGGGGTTGCAAAGTTTTGCCTCCCAAAGAGACCCCTGGGGTGATGTGTATTTTAGAAACCTCAGACGTGAACTTGTGTTTAGGCGGGACTTACCTTGAGAGACACCACTCTTTCCTGGTTTTCCTTCTTCCTCACTGGATGGTGCTTCCTGGCCTTCACTTTGACTCCTTCTTTTCTTCTGACTATGAATGCTGACTTCTGAATCAGCCTTCATCCTCAACTATAAACTGGGCCCCATGGCTTTAAATATCATCTAGGTTTCAATGACTTCCATACTTCCACCCCTGACCTCTCCCTGGAATCCCAGAATTATACATTCCAAGTGCTAAAAAGGCTTTCTTCTTGTCTAATAGGCATCTCAAACCTAACATGACAAAACAAAAAGAAAAATAATAAAACTCTCCCTATTTTGCTTCCTTCTTTCCCAAAATTGCTTCTCATTTTAGTTAAGGTAATGCTGTAAAAACCCAATGATGGCTCATACACAATAGAAGTGTGTTTCTCATTCATTTATAGTTAAAATCAGGTGTTCCTGATCAGCAGTGGCTCATTTCTAGGTGGTGGTTCAGGTTTCTGAGTTCCAAATCTCATGGTTCTACCATCTTGAACATTTCGTTTCTGAGATCAACATGCCCATCCTTATTAAGGAGACGGAAGAAAAAAAAGCATGGGGACCATGCACAGAAGATGTCTATGGACAGTGCTAGAGGTGACACAGGTCAATTTTAACTACATTTTCTGGCTAAATTTTCAATGGAACTGCAAAAGAGTCTAGGGATGAAGAGAAAATTACTTAGTTTGTGGCATATTTCACACTTTTGGCCAGAAAATACCCATTTCCTCCTTTTCCTCTTACACAAAGCACAGTTCAAAATCCAGGATCTCTAGCTGTTGTGCAAACCTCTTGGTCAGATCTGGTGTGTGGGGGACCTATCAACCACTGTTCCAGTCACGTGGCTCATCCAACTCTGGAAAATCCGCAATCTCTTAATTTTCTATTTACATGTTTGTCTCTGCTTGCGAACAGCCAATTCTCACCTGAGCTCACCTCTTCTTTGTAATACTTCACTAAAGGCAGTCAATAGTAACCAATGCATACTAATGCTCTAAATTTTGCCAACCAATTGTCCCAGGGCTACAGGTCAGAAGGCCTTTTTACCAAATGTTTCACAATGCAGAGTGTGAATCTCCATCTTTCTTCTCTCTGCTATCAGGTTCCTCAGTGCCTGCCCATTATGCCAATACCACTTACCTTTTTTTTTTCCTTATGGTGACTCTCCCTCCTGGAATAATTTCTGTACTGTAGCAAGCACAGTAATGAAAGGTAAAACATTTTGAAAATATTGGGCTTTTTTTCTATCATCTCAATAATTTTTTCTTCCTTCCACCCAGTACTTTCTCTGCTTCAAACTCTCCAGTAGATTCCTATTGGATTTAAAATAGACTTTATGATGAATTACAAAACTCTGTGTCATGTAGCTGTCATCTATGTTTTCAGCCTCCTCGGGCACCCCTCTTGTCCTATGCCCTATGCCACATTTACTTAGGACCACTTTCTGTTTTATGAACATGTCCAGCTCCTGTCTTTGTATTAGTTGATCCCCTTGCCTATGATGCCCTTCCTTCCTCCTCTCCTTCCTTCCTTCCTTCCTTCTTTCCTTCCTCCCCCCTGTTAAAATGTAAGATACTTGAGACCAAAAATTGATTCAGTTTTATTCAATGACTATTATATTCATAGACAAGAACAGTGCCTGAGTGATCATAGTTGTCTAATACATATTTACTGAGTAAATGAATGAACT
Source organism: Delphinapterus leucas (assembly GCF_059928025.1). Classification (NCBI taxonomy): domain Eukaryota; kingdom Metazoa; phylum Chordata; class Mammalia; order Artiodactyla; family Monodontidae; genus Delphinapterus; species Delphinapterus leucas. The sequence goes on along the minus strand of NC_143130.1, from coordinate 48,206,843 downwards.
CTTCTTGAGGAATTGACAGTACTAAATTTTACAATGAATCCTAGAAGTCTAGAACTAGGAGAGACTTTATTGATAATTGAATATGTCCAATTTAATAGGTAAATAATTGAGTAATCAAGTTGCAAGATTGAGAATATTTGAAACATTGGCTTTTCTACCTATACGTTCTGTGATTATATAACGTGATTTATTCCAAATATCCAACCAGTTATTCTCAGGGACCAAGAATTACCATATTATAATCCATTTGGAGTCAATGACCAAGTGACAATTGTCACTGTTTACCCGATTTTCTCTCTGCTAAAACTAATTAGTCGATGGGGTCAAAGATAAACATTTCTAATGACATAGTAACTCTCAGGGGATTTCAATAAAGGTGAGAGAGAACATTTTTGCTGTTAAACTTTAAGCTCTGTGGCTGGTAAATCAGGAGTTGGCACACTGCAGCCCATGAACCAAATGTGGTCCACGCATTTTTGTAAGTAAAGCTTTATTGGAACAAAATAATACCTATTCATTTATGTATTGTCTATGGCTGCTTTATACTACAAAGGCAGAACTGAGTAGTTGCTTCAGAGACAGAATGTCCCTCAAAGCCTAAAATATTTACTTTTTTGGCCCTTAAATTTTTTGTCCACCCCTGTAAGTAAACTATTGTCCCTGCAACCTCCCTGCCCCAACCCTTATCCACACCCCACAAATCTATATCAAGTTATTAAAATATGGAACTTTCTCATTGAGAAATATAAAAAATACATGCTACCTTATCCAAAGGCAGAATTATGCTTCCTTTTAACCATTGTATCTAATGCAAAGCATTTTTTTTTTTTTTTTTCGGTACGCGGGCCTCTCACTGTTGTGGCCTCTCCCGTTGCGGAGCACAGGCTCCGGACGCGCAGGCTCAGCAGCCATGGCTCATGGGCCCAGCCGCTCCGCGGCATGTGGGATCTTCGCGGACCGGGGCACGAACCTGCGTCCCCTGCATCGGCAGGCGGACTCTCAACCACTGCGCCACCAGGGAAGCCCCGCAAAGCATATATTTTAGGAGGATTCTGACACATGAAGATGCTTCACAAGAAAATTTAAAAAATAACATTGAGACAACTAGAGATCCAATTATAGGTCATGGGGAACAGTCTGTTTGTTGTCCCCAATATTTATATTTCACTTTTTCTCTTTAGTAATTGGAACTTTTAATTTTAGCTGGATAGGTAGCCATCCTGCTGAAACTGTGTTTTTCTAGCCTCTTTTGAAGCTTGGGACATATCCTTATGTTCTGGCCCATGATATTTGTGCAGAGGGAATGTGGGCAGTTCCTGGACCCTGACTTCCCTTTTCTCTCTCCACTTCCCACTGACAGGGATGCAGATACAACGATGGAATTTGAAGCCACCAACTTAGACAATGAGATGGAAGCTTCTTGCTGAGGTTGGCAGAACAACAGGAAAGGAAGGTGGGGTCCTCACTACTGTGGATCCATCATGTGGGTCTAGGACTGTTGACTAGTATGTCCTAAACTAGTGTGGTGCTAGAAGAATAAATAATTATTTAGGCACTGTTATTTTCCAATCTTTGATACAATAGTTGAACTACATACTATTTGGGTAATAATTACAGTATTAAAAATTCTCATTCAATTATAAAACACCAAATAGCATGTAAAATGACTCCCTGTATCACTGAAACATCTTACACATTTTATGAGAGAAAGCTAAGTTCAGAGAAAGAAGTGCGTAGAATACCACACAAACCAGATGGAACTTGAGACTGATTGCAAAGCAGAGTCTAGAACAGATGTATTGAAATCCTGACTGAAAGACTGAAGAAAATGAAAATATGGGCAATTTGGTGTCTTTTAGGGTTTTGATTTTTTTTTTTTTTTTTGGTCACTAGTCATTTAACAGTGATAACAAGTGCAAGACCAGTACCACTTATTGAGTATATACAGTGGTATAACGCTGTGTGAGAGACCCTTTATAGTTAACATCGTTTTTAGTTTTCCAACATCTCACTTCTAAAATATAGAAATTGAGGCTATCAACATTTGCGTTGCCAGGGAAACACATTCACTGAGCAGCATGAGTGAGATTTATTTTCAGTCTTTGTTTGCTCCCAAGACTGTAATATTTGCAATCAATTGCACTTATCTCACATAGTCAGTCTTCTTTCATGTCAACACCCCATAAAGTGTTTTGAAATCTCTTAGTTTTTCTTCATAAGAAAATGCAACAGGGATCCATGAGAAACAGTCTGAAGTTGGCCACCCTTACCCAACTCCTGTTTTCATGTTACATGGTCATTAAGCTCTGATTTCTTTTATTAGTATTAATTCAGAATTACCAGATTCTGAAAGAGATGAGCACTCTAATCCCATGTGAGTATGGAAATTATAGTAATTAATCAAAAGTGTGAGGTAAATTTTTTTCCTAACCTTACAGATGGGGAAAGAAAAGAAAAGAGATGCTAAAAAACTTTCTCAAATTTACAAAGGAAGGACTGGTCAGAGCCCCTATTCAGACCAAAGTCAGTATGTTTCTGATGAAAAAATGCTACTTGGGTGGTCCCCAATGAACCAGACCTTCTGGTATTCACTCTCTTGTGTAGTTTCCTCCCACATTGACTGAGCTTGGCCATGAATCTCGCTTTGGTGTAATGCCAGTATAAAGTAAGCTGAGGCTTGGTATGTGTTTGTGCAGTGGGTCCTGTCTTTTTGAATTGCTAGCTCTTGGGACACTCCCTCTCAGAACCCAGATGTCATTCTGAGGGAAGTCCAACTAGCCATGTGGAGAGACCATATGGAGGAAATTCCAAGCCCAAGCTGAATTCCAGGCCATTCTCCCAGGGGACAGCCAGCACCAACTTGCCAGCCATGGGCATGAGCAAGTATGATTGAAAGTAGATCTGCTGGCCAGAGTCACACTGTCCCATTGGATGCTACAAGGAGCAAAGGCTGGAGTCCTAACCAAATCCCTGAATTGCCAGCAAATAAATGCTGTTTTTCTATGTTTAGATCTCTAAGTTTGGGGTGATTTGTTCTCCAGCAATAGATAACCAAACCTTTCTGATGACTTTTTCCACTATATTGCAAAGCCCTGGTTCACAGGCAAAATGGCCAAGGTTTTCCATACCAATATCCCATCAACACCTTACCTTTATAGGTCTAGAAAAGCATTAAACCTGATAACATGCGCTTTATGTGTTGTTTTATAGGAAAATAATGTAATTCACTCACTGACATTAAGATGTATTCCTGTCTCTCTCTATCATGATGGTAGGAAAAGGTCCCAGAGGCTCCAAAGGAGACAAGTGGGCACGAGGTTGAATCTGCCCTCCAATCTGGGGCTTTGGCCAAGTCACTGAACCTGTCCGATCATGTGTTTGCACATTTCTAAACTGCAAAAGATGATGACTCGCAGCTTGTAAGGAGGATCAACACAAATGTGTGTGGACGGTTCTAGCATCATATTTGTCCTATAGAAGGTCCTTAATATATGGTAGCTGCTATCACCACTTTTAAGCTATAACTAGTATCTTATAGTTTACTGTCTGCAAAGATATGCTCTCCTAGAACTGACCAGCTGTTTAAGATCTACAGTTTATGCCAGGGGGACAGGTTTATTGGTGTAAAGCTCTAGCTCTGATAACAAGAGACAAACGATGCAGCAGTTATTCTAGAAATAGGGAATAGAAGCCAGTCTGGCCAGTGTGACCTTCCTTAGCTTACCCGTTCTATGCAATGACCCCCTGCAACTTCAGAGCCTGGAAACGTGAACGCCAAATTGGATACTTCTCTTAAAAAGCATTTTCCCCTTAATTACTCCTGCTCTGTCAATTCCATTCTGGCATAATTCAGCTCTCAAGATACGCAAATGATTTCCTCCTTCTTCTCCCTGAAGTGCTGTTGATAGATGGAAACTTTGGGAAGAAAATCCCTGAAGAGGTTTGACATCAGTGAGGTGGATAAAGGCATCACCGGAGAACGGTGTAGAACTTGTGCAGGGGACACCCAACAGCCTCAGGATGGTGCATGAAATCACCGGTGATTGTGAAGTGAGATTTTGTGATTCCCTTTGCCAAGTGCTCCTCTTTAAACTCTCCATATTTAAAGAATGCTCTTTCTCTTTACCAGGGAAGTTTAGGGAAAGAAGATACAGCAATGAATAATCAATGCACGCCTCACAACATGGAATACTAGGAAATGATTGATGTGTGACAGCACTTACATGTCAGATTCCCCTCCATGACATTAACATGCAACCTGCAAAAGAAACCCGACTTAAGATGCTCACAGATCAGAGCACAAAGAAAAAAAAATATGTACGATACTTTCTACAAAGAGGGGACTTTAGCTCAACTTCTATGGCAGGAAAGAAGAAAACAGGAAATCAAACATTAAATGTTGAAATGTTGGTGACAGCCTGAAGTGAGCAAAAAAAAAAATATATATATATCACATATGGAGAGCTTAGTCTAAGACCATTACTGGGCCTGTCTGCTCCTTCCTTCCGTCTCCCTCACCACTTTGTGACAGGTTTGAGTCAAGGGGGTTCTACCTTCATTAGGTCAAACCTAGGAATATGTTGTAAAAGTGTTCATTGTTCTATGCTGGACTTTGGAGTGAGCTAGACAACTTATTGGAAAGTTGGGACTGAAATTCATAGAGTATATCAGTGAACCAGAGTGAGGAATGGGGCATGGTGACTGTTCTCCTGCAGAGGTCTGGAGGATACTTCTGTTTTTTGGGGAGTAGCGCAGAGTGTCAGTGACATAGCTGGGATAAAGAATGAAAATAATGCCCCTAGCTTCTGAATTCAAATAGGATCCCAGAAGATAAGCCCAGCATTGCATAGAATGTCCTTGAAGGGAGAAGTTATGTGACAATTCGTTGGAAGGAGAGCAGCTTACAGATTGCTATTTTGTCTGAAGTACAGACAGCTGAGGCTTTGCCGATTTATATTTAATTGATGTTTCTTTGCAGTGGATATAAAGGTAAATTGAACTGGATATAATAAATGTTTATTGAGCACCCGCTAAGTGCCTGGTGCTAGGATCAGCTCAAATAACACAGTGGTGATTGCAGTGCAGCCCCAAGAACAGAGGAGTTCTTGGTTACCTCAAAAGGTGGTTCACCTGGGCTTATCAACTGACCTGCGGCCAGGCTTCAAGGGCATGGTGTTCTCCTGCCCACACTGCCGCTGCTTTGATAGACTCTGGGACCCTTTCTGACGCAGTCACTGCTATCCTCGTGGGCAGCACCATTAATGCAGGAGTCAGGATGCCAGTATGCCCCGTGCTCCATGGCCAAGTGGAAGAGCAACAAGAGAATGCTTCTCCTTGTGTTTAAAGAGCATTCTAAGCAGGACAGTTCGTGTCTCATATTGTAAAGGGATTGATAGAGCAGCGTTACTAGCTTGTACTTTTTGAACTGCCCCATCCCTTTACCACCATTCCCTCTTACTCCAAGTCGCAACACAGATCCTTGAGGCCAGGCTGAAGTCACGTGAGACTGTCAGAAACCACCTTGTGTTCAGAATCACTGATACCCTCCAGCAACCAAGACTCAGCTCCAGAGCCAATCCCTTCATGCCTGGTTCCTTCTGTGCTTTGAAATATTTCCCTTGATGTTTCTCTATCCCAGTCCTTGAATGGATGCGCTCCTGGCAGATCCACCCAACAGACTGCTGTCAGATATGCTTAGATGTGTAAGTCACCTAGTCATATCTAGGGTTCTTGATACAGAGATATTTGAGGAATATGTACTTTGAGTACTGTGTAGAAGGACTCTTTCTAACAGCCACTTCTCTATGACCCTTGCCCACCTGTCTAACCTCATTTCCAATGTTTGTCCATATTTGTCCTACCTTCTATCCAACCTACCTGGACTGTGTGTCATGCACTGTTTTACTTCTGTGCATTTGCCTATGCTGTTCTTGATCACATGTCTTTTTCCCCTTTCTCTACCTGATAAGGACTTTCTTATCCTTTGAGAGTCAGTGGAAATGCTTCTCGATCTCATCATTGCTTCCATAGCGTCTTGTGCACGTCTTTGTATATCACGGAGCCCATTATAGGCTAAGTATGTTTTTACTTGTTTATCCCCTTCTTTAAATTATGAGTTCCTCAAAAACAAAATCTGTCTTATTGTTTTATTCCCTATGCCCAGTACAGAATTTGACATGAGCAACTGCTTGATAGTTGTTGAATGGAAGTCAAGACAGATATTCATGTTTACCTTAAAACAATAGCTGCAAATATTACCTGGAATTATCAATGATACTTGCTGAAAGTGATTGTCCCTCTCTCTTCTGGGAACTGTGTGAAGGAACATAAGTGGGGAATGCATGTTTACATTATTGATTTCAGTTCAGATAGAAGCCAGGGTCCAGAATGTGAGGCTTTATCTGTCCCTTAAGAACAGCAAGGAAAGCAAAGGCAAAAATGACTGTAGTTATCTGTTTCTGAGCCCTGACCTCTTTGAAACTCCTTGGAGACTGTGCAAATCCCTCTTAGCAAATTATAATATTGATAGCCTCTTTATATAAGTAAACTCAGAGTAAAAGCAGACATGTTATGTTGAAATAATCACGAGAAACTTCATTGCAATCTCTTGAGAAATGACCGCAACTGTTGAACAAACAAACCACTAAAATGATAAATCAAAACAAAACAGCACAAGGCAAAACTAATAACCAAGCTTTAACAGCATTTTCACAAGAACTAAGGTCTTGCTGAAGCTGTAGGACATGATAAAGGCAGATTCTAATGTCTCATGTGATTCTTCTGTTTTGACGGTGGTGGTTGGAAGTTCTGGGAGACTCATTTCTCCAAGACACAGTCTAGAAAGAATGGTGCTACTTTTGGTCTGGTTGGTGTGGGAGGCCAAATTCCTAGTTCTGAAGTCACCGAGACACTCACACTCAGAGCCTTAAACAAAAGTTTGGCTGTGCCTTTTCACATGTTTCTTCGCAATCCTCTGTCTTCAAATCGTGTCACTTATATTCCTCAAATTGCAAATGATGCAATTTTGCTCAAGTGCCTTATATAGGAAAAAAGGGAAAGCACATGCCCATTCTTTTGCTAACCTTTTCTAAGGAGAAGAAATGAGGCTGTTTCTTAATTAAGTTTATGAGTCATGATATTTGTTAATCATAAAACAAATATATGGGTTCTCATCTTCTGCAACAAATGATTTCTTGGGTCTATGTAAAGTAATAGTTTCATGTAAAGAATTGCTTTATTTTTTTAAACATTTTTTTTAAATGGAAAATTTCAAACATATACAAGAGAAGATACAGGTAGTAAATAAATGTGCATATAATCATCGCACAGCTCAACAGTTATCAACTTATGACCAATTTAGCTTCATCTCTCCCCCTACTCACTTTCCCCTTACACACATATTATTTGAAGCAAATCTAAGACATATTCCACTCATAAATATTTCAGTATGTATGAGAGTTACTTTAACATGAAACATTTTTTTAGTTCACTAGATTTAAAAAATAATCTTTAAGCACAAGAGAAAGATTGAGCCAAATAAATTAGTCTACTTCCTGTCAATAATATAGGAGGCCTATTTCTGTTTCAATTGATGTTTTCATTCCATTTGATGTATCAATATTTATCAAAAGAAAGAGCTCTGAAATGAATTATTACCCTTAGATAACATGCTAAGTACCAAATAACCCTTATTCATTCTTGTTTAACCTTTGCTTCTTTAACATGTTCCATTGATTGATTCATTAATTCAGTCATTCATAAAGGGTATACTGAGGACCTATTATGGACCAGGCACCAATGCTTAATTCTGAGAACACAGAGATTTATTAGGGCTTTGGCCTTCTGGGAACTTAGACCCTTGTGGGGGAGATAGACAAAAAGACAACTGTGATGCAGTGTGAGGACGACTGTGTTATCAGGAGCTGAGGACAAAGCTTTAGGTACCATAGCAGTAAATTTTCAGTAATTTTCTTTATGATTTGTGTTTTTGAGTCTTATTAAAAAAAAACTTTCTCTAGTCTATGTTCTCTTATGTTTTACTCTAATTGTTTTGAAGTTTTATTTTTCTGTTTAGGTCTTAATATATGTAGCATGTCTTTTAATTTTTTGGTATTAACTACAGATTATTTTAATATTGTAAAATAGCCAATAATATGTATACAATAATTCATCATTCTCCTGGTGCTTGGATGTTATTATCAAGCAATAACAATAATTTTATCACATATTAAGATCACATGTACATCTCAGGGTCTGTTTTGAGCTTTCTACCATGATCTATTGATCTCTTTCTTTTTCTGTGCCGACGCTACATTGTTTTTATTATAAATTTATAATGAGATAATATCTGGTAGAACAATTTATCCTACCTCACTCCAATCTACCCTACCCCTACCTTGTTCTTTTTCAGAATTGATTTCACTATTATTGGAATTATATACTCCCATATAAATTTTATAATTAGTCTAGATTCACCAAAAATACCTATTGAAATTTTATTAATTTTATACAGTTATGTGAGATTATTTGTCACTCTAAAATATTAGTTTTTTTTGTTTTTGTTCCACTCATAGGCATGCTATTTCTTCTAATTTGTTCATTTAAATCTTTTGTTTTTACATTCTTCTATATAGGTCTTATATTTTCTTTTTAGGTTTACTCTTAATAGTAGCTACAATTGCTTATTTGAATGAGATATTTGTTTTACCTAATACTTTTTCAACTGATTATTTTTTTAAGTATAGAAATACTACTATATTTTCCTACAGTTGTCTTTTTATTCAGCATGCTAGTTGAACTCCCTAACTAATTCTATCAGTTTGACAACAGATACTCATACCTTCTCTTTGGACAATAATTTGTCTAGGAATAATGTCAGTTTTGTCTCTTTCTGGCCCTTATAACTACACTTTTTTTTCTTCACTTACTTTGTTGGTTTGGGCATCTAATGCAATTTTGAATAGTAGAGTGATTCCGACGTTGTATCTGACTCAAATTAGTATGCTTCCAAAATTTTATTATACATATGTATATATATTTCTTTTATGGTTAATTTTTTTAATATTCCACACTTTCTTAAAAAAGTTAGAGTTTGTTTTAGTGCAGAATTATGCACATACACACACACACATATTGGTACTCAATGCTGGGCACTTGTCTAAGCATCCTGGCATGCATTATTTAATTTTATCTTCACAACAAATTTATGGAGTAGGCACTATTACTATAGCTATTTTGAAGCAGAGGAAACAAACATACACCTGTGGTAAGATAGCTAGTAAATCAGTGAGCAAGAATTGGAATCTAGTGAGGTGTCTTACTCCTAATCTTCTGTTCTCAGCCACCATGCAGTAATGCCTCTCCAAAGTCACAAATACTTTTATCTGTTTTAGCTAACGCTTGTTAATTGTGTTGACCTTAATATTTGGCTTTCTTGCCCTATTATTATTATTTTTTTTTGTGGTACGCGGGCCTCTCACTGCTGTGGTCCCTCCCGTTGCGGAGCACAGGCTCCGGACGCGCAGGCTCAGTGGCCATGGCTCACGGGCCCAGCCGCTCCGTGGCATGTGGGATCTTCCCGGACCGGGGCACGAACCCGTGTCCCCTGCATCGGCAGGCGGACTCTCAACCACTGCGCCACCAGGGAAGCCCTCTTGCCCTACTTTTGCCTGTCTTATTTACCATTTTCTGAGAGGAGTGTTAAATCTCTCACTATGATTGTGTATGTATTGATTTTGTCACATAAATAATTATTTGCTTTATACAATTTGACACTTTATTTTGTAGTGTAGCATTCAGAATTGCTATATTTAGGTGGAGGGTTACACCTTTTCACTGACATCCAGCTTTAAGAATTGCTCTTGAGAAATTGCATACCATTCTGATTCTTCACCTGTTGTATGAAATCTGATTTTTTCCTCTCTGGCAGTTTTAAGATTATTTTGCTTTTCTCTGAAGTACTAAAATTTTAAGATGAAGTGTCTTGGCGTGTGTGTGTGTGTGTGTGTGTATTCTTTTCCACCATACTACGCATTTCTTTGTTTCAGCTGCAATCTTTCATCTTCTGTTTCTTTTGGCCATTTAATTTATTTCAGGGATTTCCACAAATAACAAGTGATCTACACTTCATTCCTAAATAAGGAGATATTGAAATGTTGAGTTTAAGCTGTGTGCATGGAAGGATTTTTCAACTGGCAAACTTCATTAGAGGGAAATTGAACACGAATCTAGAAGTTTCTTTTCGGGATGCCTGAATATTAATATCTGTATGGCTTTTCTGTTGGATGATTTTATTTAGCCAAATTAGAATCCTTAAGCACCTTCCCTTAGGGTTTTGAGGCTACAGTCTGGTACTCTAGGAACAAAGAGGGCGAGGAGGAAAAGGGGTCTTACTTTTCAATTTACAGGTCTCCCTTACATCTCAATAAATCCATCATAAGCTGAAAAAAATGCATTCAATAACCTAATCTGCAGAACATCCTAGCTTAGCCTAGTCCACCTTGAATGTGCTCAGAACATTTACGTTAGTCTACAGTGGGGCAAAATCATCTAACGCAAAGCCTTTTTTTATAATAAAGTGCTGAGTATCTCATGTAATGTACTGAATACTGTGCTGAAAGTGAAAAACAGCATGATTATATGGATACAGGATGGTTGTTAAGGGTGTTGGTTGTTTACCCTTGTGATGGCGTGGCTGACTGGGAGCCATGCTCGCTGCTCCTGCACAGCATCAGGAGAGAGTATCCCAGAGCATATTGCTAGCCTGGGAAAAGATTGGAATTCAAAATTTTAAGTATGGTTTGTAATGAATGTGTATTGCTTTTGCACTGTCGTAAAACTAAATCCAACAATGATAAGTCACAGACCATCTCTATAGTTGTTTATTTGACTTGCCTTTTGGTGATTTCAAGGGCACTACACCCCTGCTCTCACCTGTACCTGGCATCTGGGGGTCCAGAGCCTAGAAATGTTTATCTTTTCCAGAGAATCATCTTTATATTTTGTTATGGTTGAGGGAATGTGAGGAAGAATGAGGGGGATCTAGGATCTAGATGCTCTTACAGTGTATCACAATCAATCCTGTTTTCAGATCCATTCTTCCCTCTGCTTTCAGAGGTACATGGCATTTCTAATGCCTGAGCTTCCAGAACTCTGAGACGTGAATTAGTTGCTTCTTCTGGTTGTTCTTGTTCAGCACTTAGGTTCTTTATCCATAGTCATCTTGTCATTATTCTTTTTGTACTTGAGGGTTAATATATTTTTAAAAAGTCAGTTTAGTTGGCATTGTGGGTAGAATAGAGACTTAGCTATATTTAGTATATTTAACCGAGAGTCTATTTGATACACTTTCAAATCTGCATTTTATTTTATTCTCCTATTCCATTTATGTGTTCTCGGGTGTCGTTTATATGATTCATTTCTATCTCTCTGAATATATTTAACATACTTATTTCTAAGTGACTTTCATGTTGCCACAGGAAGTGAACTGCCCTGTGTTTGGACCAGTCGACTTTCTCTCACAGTACAGTTTGCTTCTGGGTTTTGCTTACTGCTTCCTCTGTTGACGTCTCAGATAATCCAATATTTGTCTTTCTTTTTAATAAGCAGAGTTGTTTTGGGGGTGGGGTGGGGTTATTTTCAAGGTTGTGTCTTTTTATTTTTTTAATTTTTCTTTTTGGTTTTTCTTCTTTTTTTAGGAATTATTTTGTGTTTTATTTATATTAAAATGTTTGTTACCCCAAATATTTTCTGTATCTTTGCAGAATATAAATAATTAATATGAAAAATATCTGTCATACTGGAATGTTCATATCTATTTATTTAATAGGGTCTTTAAAAAATTCTTTTTGAGTTTTATTTTATTTATTATTTTTTATACAGTAGGTTATTAGTTATCTATTTAAAAAATATTAGTGTATACATGTCAATCCCAATCTCCCAGTTCATCCCACCACCAACCCCGCCCCCGCCACTTTCCCCGCTTTCTGTCCATACGTTTGTTCTCTACATCTGTGTTTCTATTTCTGCCTTGCAAACTGGCTTATCTGTACCATTTTCCTGGATTCCACATATATGCGTTAATATACAATATTTGTTTTTCTCTTTCTGACTTACTTCACTCTGTATGACAGTCTCGAGGTCCATCCATGTCTCTACAAATGACCCACTTTCGTTCCTTTTTATGGTGAAAAGGAACCATTGTATATATGTGCCACATTTTCTTCATCCATTCATCTGTTGATGGGCATTTATGTTGCTTCCATGACCTGGCTATTGTAACTAGTGCTGCAATGAACACTGGGGTGCATGTGTCTTTTTGAATTATGGTTTTCTCTGGGTATATACCCAGTAGTGGGATTGCTGGGTCATATGGTAATTCTATTTTTAGTTTTTTAAGGAACCTCCATACTGTTCTCCACAGTGGCTGTATCAATTTACATTCCCACCAACAGTGCAAGAGGGTTCCCTTTTCTTCACACCCTCTCCAGCATTTGTTGTTTGTAGATTTTCTTATGATGCCCATTCTGACCGGTGTGAGGTGACACCTCATTGTAGTTTTGATTTGTATTTCTCTAATAATTAGTGATGCTGAGCAGCTTTTCACGTGCCTCTTGGCCATCTGTGTGTCTTCTTTGGAGAAATGTCTATTTAGGTCTTCTGCCCATTTTTGGATTGAGTTGTTTGTTTTTTTAATATTGAGCTGCATGAGTTGTTTATATATTTTAGAGATTAATCCTTTGTCCACTGATTCTTTTGCAAATATTTTCTCCCATTCTGAGCATTGTCTTTTCATCTTGTTTATGGTTTCCTTTGCTGTGCAAAAGCTTTTAAGTTTCATTAGGTCTCATTTGTTTATTTTTGTTTTTATTTCCATTACTCTAGGAGATGGGTCAAAAAAGATCTTGCTGTGATTTATGTCAAAGAGTGTTCTTCCTATGTTTTCCTCTAAGAGTTTTATAGTGTCCGGTCTTACATTTAGGTCTTTAATCCATTTTGAGTTTATTTTTGTGTATGGTGTTAGAAAGTGTTCTAATTTCATTCTTTTATATGTAGCTAGCTGTCCACTTTTGTCAATACCACTTATTGAAGAGACTGTCTTTTCTCCATTGTATATCCTTGCCTCCTTTGTCATAGATTAGTTGACCATAGGTGCGTGGGTTTATCTCTGGGCTTTCTAACCTGTTCCATTTATGTATATTTCTGTTTTTGTGCCAGTACCATATTGTCTTGATTACTGAAGCTTTGCAGTATAGCCTGAAGTTGGGGAGTCTGATTCCTCCAGGTCTGTTTTCTTTCCCTCAAGATTGCTTTGGCTATTCAGGGTCTTTTGTGTCTCCATACAAATTTCAAGATTTTTTGTTCTAGTTCTGTGAGAAATGTCATTGGTAATTTGATAGGGACTGCATTGAATCTGTAGATTGCTTTGGGTAGTATAGTCATTTTCACAATATTGATTCTTCCAACCCAAGAACAATGTATATCTCTCCATCTCTTTGTGTTATCTTTGATTTCTTTCATTAGTGTCTTATATTTTTCTGAATACAGGTCTTCTACCTCCTTAGGTAGTTTTATTCCTAGGTATTTTATTCTTTTTGTTGCAATGGGACAAATGGGATTGTTGCAATGGGTGAAGGGGATTGTTTCCTTAATTTCTCTTTCTGATCTTTCATTGTTAGTGTATAGGAATGCAAGAGATTTCTGTGCATTAATATTGTATCTTGAAACTTTACCAAACTCATTGATTAGCTCTAGTAGGTTTCTGGTAGCATCTTTAGGATTATCTATGTATAGTATCATGTCATCTGCAAACAGTGCCAGTTTTACTTCTTCTTTTCCAATTTGTGTTCCTGTTATTTCTTGTTCTTCTCTGATTGCCATGCCTAGGACTTCCAAAACTATATTGAATAATAGTGGTGAGAGTTTTCATCCTTGTCTTGTTCCTGATGTTAGAGGAAATGCTTTCAGTTTTTCACCGTTGAGAATGAGGCTTGCTGTGGGTTTGTCGTATATGGCCTTTATTGTGTTGAGGTAGCTTCCCTCTGTGTCCACTTTCTGGAGAGTTTTTATCATAAATGGGTGTTAAATTTTGTCAGAAGCATTTTCTGCATCTATTGAGATGATCATATTGTTTTTATTCTTTAATTTGTTAGTATGGTGTATCACATTGATTGCTTTGCGTATACTGAAGAATCCTTGCATCCCTGGGATAAATCCCACTTGATCATGGTGTATGATCCTTTAATGTGTTCTTGGATTCTGTTAAGGTTGAGTCTTTTAAATTATTCGTTCTTTTTAAACCAATTTTTACATTAGTTTCTTGGCTGTGAGTTTTCTCCACATCCAGTTGGGTGGATGTGGGATTTTTTTTAGATGAAATAATCGATAGAGTTTATCTTTCCCTAATTTATAGATAATCCTAGTGATGAAACACGCCCAGGCTTATTTATCGTTTGTATGGTTTGGTTTTTCAAACATTTCCTTAAGAGAGTTAGCAGTGCCCCCAGTATAGGAGCAAACTCTGCCGTCTCTTTGTCCAGATTCTAACATAGCACCCGGCACATCCTAGTGTATTACAAACATTTGTTGGATAAGTGGGTGATAAGAAAGGTGGTAGAGGACTAGAGAATAGCATTGCTTCAAAGGAGAATGTTGGAGGGAGTGGCCAAAAGAGGAAACTTGGTGATTGGGATTCCAGAGATAAATCTCTCTGTCTACACATTATGTTATTGGGCTGAAAAAAAAAAGAATTAACCAAAGAACAAAAGAAAATTAATTTTAAAATTTCACGTCTGAAAAGATTTTTTACCAGTATTACTAACACAATATCAATGTCCTCATTCATGTGTATGTAATGGATATTAATACCCATGAGAAGGTCTACACAACAAGCCAAGGATATTCTACACACAGCCTTCTCTATTAACCCATTCTAAAATGATGGAGAAAAAAATTTGATCACAATTTTCAGATCAACTTCCCACCAGACCTCAAGGGAGCCTCCAAGTTTATCCCATCTCCGTTATGTTTCATGGAAAGGCACATGACTCCTTTGTCTCTCACAATAAGAACCAGGCTTCTCAGGCGGATGATGCAAGAGGCAATTATGTGCACGCCAACTGCCTCCACAGGCAATTGGAAGAGAAGTCACTGGTATCTACGCAAGAAATACTGCTTTTCAAAAAGTCTCTCACCCTGGACTGTATTTGATTGCATAAACCTTTCCCCCATTTCCAGTAGATTTTATAGTTAAAAGGGAAGGGACATTTAAACAGGTAAACGCCAACTGGGGCAGGTTGAAGCATGTTTTTTGAGGAGCTGCGCAGTTGCAACTTTAGCATAATTTCCTTCTCTCCAATCTAGTGAAGGTGTGGTGAAAATAAATGAAGTGGCACACATGGTGTTAAGTAGATTTGGTCCCTGATGCCTTTTCAAATATTTCTACCAGGTTTTCAGAGCAAAGTCTGCTGCCGATCATAGCGATTTACTGGGGAGGAGCCCTAAGAGGGAAAATAAATCATATGCCAATTCTCTAAGTTGGAGGGAGGTAGGGGAAGAAATACCTGGCAGGGAAGGTCAAGGGAATACATTATAAATAAGTAAATTTCTTAATAACTGAAAAACATTTTTGAAAACTTCCAGACTAGCTTATCTTATACAGATTTCCATTTTTTTTCCTCCTACTGAATACTACCATTTCTCTAACATCCTTATTTCCTATAGTAAATTAGTAAAACAGAAATTCTTCTCTGAAGTGAAGTCAGCGTTCAGAGTAAAGAAACCCCAAAGCTGTTTGAAACTAGCTGGAGCTTTGGAAACACACTCAGCACTATTCAGGAAAGTACAGGTCATTGTTCCCATCTTGCAAGCTCTGCAAGGGCTCATGTCCCTCTAGCATCATAAATTATCTTTCCAGTAAGGGCACTAGTCATGCATTGCAAGTCAAGGACAAAGGGCTGGCCACAGACCCATTTTGAAATAGGTTAAGCTTGTTTCTGGAGCATACTGTTTTCTGTCAAGCCTCTGACGTTCCTCTCTAGCTTCCAGAGTCTGTGCTTGCTGTGTTTAACTGCTGGCCTGGTCCCTCTCCTCCTCTCCACCCCAACCCCAGCTCCCCAAACATGGGCTGCTGTGGGGCCAGTAGGATGTTCACTGCAGTGTTAGGGATGTAGATTTCTAGCAATATAGTGTAATTTACATTCTTTTGCCTAAGACCTTATTTTCGATCTGGCTCCCAATCCCCCAGTCAATCATTTACTAGCTCTGTGATCTTGCAGCAACTATAACAATTCTATGAGCCTCATTTTCTCACCCGTGGAGAGAAAATTGAGATTATAGTAATTATAATTATTCTGTGAGATGCTAAATGGAAAGAGCTCCCTATCATAGGCTAACTCTATTTTTCTTTCTTTCTCTCTCCCCTCCCTCCTCCCTCCCTTCCTTCTTCTTCTTCATTGTTGTCATCGCCACCATCATCATCATTATTATTGTTACCTATCTATCTATAACTATATAATGGGGCACATGATGGGATAATGGGTCAGATTTGAAATTGGGAATGCCTCAGAATTTTCAGGGTGTATGGTTGTTGCAGTAATATGAACAATACTCACCTAATGAACGATGAGTGTGTGTTTATAACATCTATAATTTTAGTGATTTTAGTCATTGAATCCATTTATATATTCCATCATTCAGTCAATATTTACTGAGAGCCATCTATTGTCAGGTCTTGAGTTAGGTGATGGAGCCACCGAGAAGAACAGCCCACAGTTCCTGCCTTTAAAAAATTTATGGTTCCACCATGAAGTCAACAATTCAACAATTTCAATACGAGTCCAATAGTGAATGAACTTGCTAATGCCTGTTAAAACCTTTCCTTGCAGAATCTTGACCCCATTGACTACACAACTCATCCTTGAGGGAATGTTCTTATAAAGTGGCTCAGCCTCCCCAGAACAATGTTAGCCAGACATCTCTCACTGCGTTCTAAGGCTATTAGCACTAGCCACACACACATCTGTCAGGGATACAATCTAATAATCACTGGAGCTCACTCAATATTCCTCAAAGGCTCATTTAAGAGCATGGTTTAAAAAGCTCACAGCTTATGACATCTAACAGTTTTCTCGAACATATTCTTGATTTGAGCCTGATAACCAGAGAATGAGGAACGAATGTGGACTCCATCATAGTAGTTATTCACCGGCTCCAACCCCTTAATATTTGTGCTTAGTCTGCTAGCACTGGCTGACACTGAGGGTTGTGATAAAGATAAAATCTTAGAAAACTGTTATTAGGTCAATTAAAAGATAGAGTGGGGTTGCACCTTGGACTACTACCTCTTGGCTACAATTTTATCCTCTTCACTACTGCATCATGCCCATAAGCATACAAATATCCATTTGGGAAAAAAATAAATACCCTCCCTTGATCACTTATCACTCTCCAGCCACTTGATTGTTTCTCTTGTCTTCAGAGCCAGCCATCTAGAAATAGTCCCTGTGTCCTCACCCCCAGTCAAGCCTCCATCTGCTACAGTCTGGCTTTTAGTCTCACCACTAAATGGAAACACATGACTTAAATCATCACATATCACTTGTGCTATGGTTACCAATTTTCTCTTTGATGCCAAACCATCAAACCCTTTTCTGTTTTCATCTTACTTTACCTCTGGGAGCAGACAACATAATCACCTGCTTTCTTCTTCTTGAAACACTCTCTCCCCTCCATGCTTGGCCTTCCTGATAGCACTCTCTTCTTTTCCCTCCCTTGTTGGTTTCCACTGTTGGTGTCTGCATCTCTACATGAGCTCAAATACTGATTCCTGAGGATTTGGTTCTTGGCCTCTTCCATTGCTATACTTTTTTCTAGGTGATCTCCTCTATTCCCATGGATTTAAATACTATAGTTAGTGGTTTTTAAAAAAATCTGAAGGTATGTCTGCAAATTCAGAATCATCTCTGAATTGTAGATACTTATCTGTCTTGCACATATCCACCTTGAAATATTTCTCAAATATCTCAAACATAACCAGACTTAGCAGAACTCTTTATTTCCCCGTTATCAGAAAAAATATTTTAACATCCTGTCTTCCCTGTCTTGGCAAATGACTCCACCACTTACCCTGTTACCCAAACTGGAAACGCAATAGTTACTCTTAATCCCTCCCTTTCTCTCCCTCTTATTCTTTCTCTATCAGGTACATCTTATTGATTCTACCACCAGAATATACAGCACATCTGTTTACTTATTTTAGTCTCCCATGTCACCAGGATGATCTGACTTCATCAGCTCCCATCTGGAATTCTACAACTGGACTCTCTGCTTCCACTCTGCCCGTTTCTAACACATTCTCCATGAAACAGAAGTGATCTTCATTGAAGTGAATTGAATCATCTTACTCTACTCATTAAATACTCTAGTGGATTCCTATTCTTATGGAATAACATCTAAATTCTTTACTATGGTCTATAAGGCCATGAATAATTTATCTTCAGCCTTTTTTTTTTGACCCACTCTGCTCTTTGAATTCCTCTGGCCAACCCAATGATTTCCTAACCTTGAGCTTTTGCAGAAGCTCCTACCCATGCTTGAAATATTCTTACCCTGACACATTACGTCTTTTATGTGTTAACTTGAATATCACCTGTTTATAAACACACTCTATCACCACTCATCTAAAGAATGCCCAAATTCTTCCCTATTCTGCTCACTATTCATGTCTGCTTGACATCTTTTTTTTTAAAAATAAATTTATTTATTTATTTATTTTTGGCTGCATTGGATCTTTGTTGTTGCGCGTGGGCTTTTCCCTAGTTGCAGCACGCGGGGGCTACTCTTTGTTGCAGTGCATGGGCTTCTCATTGTGGTGGCTTCTCATTGTGGTGGCTTCTCTTGTTGCAGAGCATGGGCTCTAAGTGCGCAGGCTTCAGTAGTTGTGTCACGTGGGCTCAGTAGCTGTGGCTCGCAGGCTCTAGAGCACAGGCTCAGTAGCTGTGGCACGCGGGCTTAGTTGCTCCGTGACATGTGGAATCTTCCTGGATCAGAGCTTGAACCCATGTCCCCTGCATTGGCAGGCAGATTCTTAACCACTGCGCCACCAGGGAAGTCCTGCTTGACTTCTAATATATTCCTTTTCATCTGTGAACTCAATCCTTTCTCCCACGCTGGGAAATTATCTTCTATTTTTTCTGTGATTATTTCCTTTCTCTCACCTTTCTGGTGTTTCTGAAATTTTATTAGACAGATATACTTCCTATATCCATCTTCCATATCCTTTAACTTTTTTCATGCTAATGCTTGATGTTTGTTTTTTAATTTTTAATCTGGTTTGATAGATTTCCTGGACTTTATGTTTTGGATCACTGATTTGGTTTTCAGAAATTTCTATTCTATTCTTTTGCTATTTTGTTATTTTTTAAATTATATTTTTTCATGTTCTCTTAATAGCGTTTCCTTATTTTTTTAATTCTGCCTTTCATGACACTCTGTTCTTGTTTTATGAAAGACTCAAGCTTTTCTCTGAATGCTGATTATATTCTTGTTTAGTTTATATTTAGATTATATGTAATGTTTAGTTCTTTTCCATTTTTCTTCTTAGGGCTGTTATTCTTTTTATTCGCCTAAAACCTTTTCTTGCAAACCCTTGGTTTTCCTCAAATGCTCTGTAAGTTTTGGCTATCTGAGTATATTAAGAACTAGTTTGATTGGTGCACTAGAAGGAGTGCTCCTCCCCTCCCCCAATCATATGGATCTGTCTCCAAAATGGGACTCTCTCCTGAACAGGAGAAATAACAGTGAGCTTTACAGAGTTCAACTGTACCTGTTAAAGAGGCAAGCTTCTCTATGTTTTGCATGGGCAGGGAGTAAACAGGTAACTCAGGAGCAAAAAGTTGCCTAAGAGAATTAACTCTCTGGTGGGAACATTTAATGTATATCTCTCCTGGGTGTCCAGATCTTATTTTAACTTCATCTGGATCCCCTTTTAAGGTCTTGAGTTATCTCAAGTTCCTCTCTGTTTGTCTTTCAGACCTCAGCACTTATACTAAGAGTCCTCTCTAACATGATATTTCTAGCTGTTTAGAAAAGAGTTCATAGCATTCTACCTAGTGAGCAAATACTGCAGCCAGCAGCTCTATATATGTCAGTGATGGAAAGGAGTTGTCTTGCTCAGCTGTTCTTGAAACAGGCTTTTAACCTTGAACTTGAATGATTGCCTCCTGCCCACATCTGCTCTGTATTTGTTAAGCCCAGCTTAGTGTCCCTCAGACCCCTGTTGGGAAGAGCATCTCTTCTTTCTGCAGCAGCTTTTGCCTGTGGGTATGCAAGCTGCTGATTTCTCTACCTTGGTTGGATTTTCACTCAACCTCTTATACTTTCTGCCATGAAGACACAGCTCAGAATTTCTGATCCACTAATGGTACCCATTTAAATTTTAGCACATATTTTAATTATATATTTTAAAGTACCTTTACTATTATTTATATTGGAATTTGGGAAGATAGGGAAATGAACACATGAGCTCAATTCTGCCACCATCTATTGGAAGTTTCTCTCCTCCTTCAGCTCCATCTCCTTCAGTGTGTCTTTCTGTCCCTGGGGTCCAAGACATTGGTTTCACAAGGCTATCCTGCCATTGTGCACAGTATGAGATATCAATGAGTTGGTTGAAATACACATGAGAAGTGTCGATAGAATCAGGTGTGAAAGCTTTCTGGGAAAGTGGGTTAATGTGACCAGCTGGAGCCATGGATATTCACAGTGGAGCCAGCCCAATAGTCTTAACAAAGGGGATAAGTTGAGGCTAAATTTTGAAAAGAAAAGAAGGTGCTAGGTCACAAGGGAGGTGATTCAAGACTGAGAGGACAGGATGTATCAAGGCATAAGGTAGGAAAATACAACACAAGGTGAAATCCATGCATAGCTCTATATGGCTGGAAGGGAAGGAGTGTGTAGGGTATGAAGCAGGATGCAAAATCAGGAGGCAGATCCTGAAAGGATTTATCCGTTGTGCTAAGCAGTTTGGAATTTACCCCAAAGGCAGCAGTGACTCACTGAAGGATTTTAAACAGGAGGATAACATGATTAATAAAGGGTAACATTTAGTGAGGAAGTGACAGGCAATATTCTAAATGCTTCATATGGATTAAGTCATTTAAACCTCATGACAGGCTGATGAGGCTGATGCTATTAATATCCTATTTTCCAGTGCAGGAACAAACTTTGAAACAGAAGTTCCTCGAGGACAGGTTATTCATCTCTTTACAGATGGATCCTGAGGTTCCAGCACTGAGGCTGGCAAGATGA
This sequence comes from Delphinapterus leucas, assembly GCF_059928025.1. NCBI lineage: Eukaryota > Metazoa > Chordata > Mammalia > Artiodactyla > Monodontidae > Delphinapterus > Delphinapterus leucas. The sequence goes on along the minus strand of NC_143130.1, from coordinate 48,185,537 downwards.
ACATATGTTGAATGAGTGAATGAATGAGGCACATAGGTTATACTCAGGAAAAAGCAGAGCCAGAATTAGAAAAGGGGTGGCCTGACCCCAGAGCCATTACATTTAACCACTATCATAATTTCTACATTACAAAGAAAAAAAGATAATTTGGGGTGGAAGGAGAAGATACTGGAATCTGATAGATCTGGCAGGAGCTTAACAATAGAATTGAAAGCATTATAGTGTAACTCAAAGTATAATTGTTGAATGTTAATTTGAAGAAAATCACTGTGAAAAAAAAAGTAAATACTAGTTATTTACTTATTTGTTGTTTTGATTTGTCACTATCTTCTTCCACTGGATTCTATTCTTCATGAGAATGAAGATTTTGTCAACTTGTATACTGTCGTATTTCTAGCACCCCAAAGAGTTTCAGGCACAGAATAGTTGATAAATAAATCTTTGTTGAGTGAATGTATGCATGTAAAGTTACATAAGTTTGAAAACACTGCACACTGGGTCTCCCTTTTGGTGATTCATGACCCGTGTTAGCATATTAATTGTAATAAAGAAGGCTGCTTAATTTTTTTAACCTAATGTTCTCAAATTTCATTTACCCTCACACTCTTTTATTCTTAGAGTTAGTGGTTTTCTTAGAATCAGTATATTGGAATTAGAAAGGCTCTGGGGGACCTTCTCTAAGGGAAGTTTCTGCTCAATCTTTTGTTACAGCGTTAAGTTGTTTTATATCCTGCAAAATAGCTATATGGTACCCATTGTTCATAAAACAAAGAAACCGTCACAGACAATGACATAACAACCCAAATAAAGCAAGTGCAGTGTGGTCCATTTGGGTTAAGTCAAGTAAGCAGCACTGTCTGGTAAGTCTGCATGGGTTTTGTAAAGATACAGTTTCCAAGGGCACCCAGTGTAATGTGAAAAAAAAAAAAGAGGTGGACACCTACAATATTAGCATGAGTGTGCATGGATTAATGTATAGGATTAATATGGATTAATCCATTAATACGGATTAATGTATAGGTACCTGTGATGCTACTGGGACTGCCTGATTCACACATCCCTTGTCTTCTCCCTGCTTTGCCTTGAACCATGGGTGTTTGGAGGGACGTGAATCTGCAGGCTTTGTCTCCCAGATCCCCCTGTCATCTGGCTTCCAGATGGGTTCAGCCAATGGAAGGCACTGACAAGAGGAGGGTGGGAGATGCCAGGACATTTTTCTCCCTTTTTAACTGTCTTAGGTGGCATCTCCAGTAGCAGTGATGTTCCCTCCATTGCTCCCTTTCCTGCTGTACAAGGCTGTCGTACCCGTTTCTTTAGGATGACATCAGTGCCAGGGATACAGGAACACCACATTCTCTCTTCAACCCTCCTGCCTCAGGATGGTAGTGACTTGATGTTGCTAATTCCCCGGTTGCCTCATTGCTCCCTATTTGGCTTCTGAGCTCCTTCATCGTCTCTGAAACCAATGTTCTATATTAAATTCCCTCTGCTTTGAATACTTAGGGTCGTTTTTATTTTCTTAATCATGCTCTAAATGGTCAGCATGGATGCATGTTTTGGTCCATGCATGGTCAACATCAAAGAAAGAAAAGAGTGCTGTTGGGATCATCTTTCTAATCTGTGAAACAAATGGTTTAGCTGTAAGATGAACTTCCATCTTTGAAATTCTAAGGTTTCATAAATGACATTTATTTTTTAAAGGGTGGTCCAAGGATCACCTGTGTCAGAATTTCCTGAGAAGTTGGCTAAAGAGGCATATTCCTGGACTCATCTTGATGTGGATGGAGAATCTGAAATTCCAGTCAATTCTCAATGAGATTCTTATAAAAAAATAAAGCTTGAGATCAAAATGTCTACCATCTTTGATCTTCCTGGGAATGTTTTGCAGAGAAATGACATGATGTGTGTATCAAGAGATTCTGAAAGATTTTCATTTACTTTGTTTCAAGAGATGCCATCTGTCAAATCAAGAATTTTAGATGAATTTGGTTAATTTTTAAAATGTTATATTCTAGGTATCTTCCAGAAGTAAACTAAGCGTTAGGCAGGGGTAAATATGTTTCACACACTTCTAAGGAATTTTACCATCCACAAAATAGGAACATATGAAATATAAAACAACGTGCAGACTAAAATTTTATGACTTTCTTGCTAGACTAGTGATTGCCAAATCTAATTTTATCATGCCCCAAGAAAAATTAACTTATGTAAGGGGTAGCAAGTATTTTGAATAGATTTCCAATACAAATAAGTTTTTAGACATTGCTTAAAATATGCACCATCCAACACTTTGAAGAGAACATAAACAAATTGTTTGCTTCAATAAAAAAATGTGGTAATAACCTGTTCTTAGCTTAGGTTCTCCTAAGCAAAGCTTGAGGCAAGCACTTGGGTGCAGGTTGTTTATTTGGTTAAGTGAACTCAAAGAGGAGGAGGTGGGAATTGGGAAGAGAAAAGCCTCCCCAAGAGGGTGCTATCAGCTGATTGTGGCTAAGGACAGCAGGGGCTGGACCCCAGCAGGGACATCTTGATGAGACAAATAGAATAAACGTATTTACAAATTTGCTCTCCAGTTGGACAGAAGAGGGAAATATTCAACCACCAGTCCTTGTCCTTCCCTGGTCAAGGGTTCCCTAATGGTCCGTGGACACCTCATACTTCCAGGCATGTTCATAGGTCAGAATGGCTGGATGGGTCTCTGCACTCACCCTATGCAGTGGTGGCCAAGTAACACTGGGCCAAGCTGCCCAGAGTTTATACCTGCACGGAGCTGTTGCTACGTGAATGGCTTCTGTAAAAAGGTGGGCAAAATATGACACAGGAAGCCCAAGAGGGACTTCTTATTTTTTACATACTTAATGATCAGAAATGATTCCCCAGGAAAAGAAGTGTGGTTTTTTTCAAATACATGAATTATAAATATTTTCTTTCCAGAGATGGTTTTTGTATTTTTAGTCTGGATTATGTTTATGCCCCATCTCTTCTCCTCCTGGTCTGATGGGAAACATTTGTCCCTTTGTAGTTCACGTGCAAAACTTGGAAAGTACCCGTGAAATAAAAGCAGGTTAAAATAAATTCCCTATGAGCTACAGCTTGAAATTGTTTATTTGGGAACTGGAGAGAGTGTGCTGGACACTAAGCAGATTATGAAGTTACCACCAAGAGGACTTCTAAGCATAGGCTGCTTTTAAATCATTTTGATAGTAACATAAGCTGTGGCATGCTGGAACCATTTGATAAAGTGCAAGACGTGTCCCCTCATGCTTATTTAGAATAAGAACAATGAGTCTTTTTTTTTTTTTTTTTTTCTTCTCTGGATGGTCTCAACGTCCTCCATACCATTTTCTACCCCAACTTTCCCTCTTTGTTTCTCACTGCTCCTCACAATATTCTCTCCTTATTTTCAATATTTTTCGCTAAACAGGAAAGGAACAAAGAACATTCTGTAACTTTTCTATTATTTCTGCTGGTGTAGATTCATTTTTATTTACCTATATCTGACTCTGCATTCTTCCAGAAACTATTTAGGCTGCCAATGCTGGTCTATTGCCTGGCTCTTGTATGTTGGTATGAACATAGACCCCGGAGTTTGTCCATCCTGGATTTGAATCCTGACTCCACCACTTATAAACTGTATGAATTTGAAATGTCCCTTAACTTATTTGAACTATCTGTCCCCTCCTGTGAAATGGGGCTAATACTGTCTCTCTTATAAAATTATGGTGAAATCTAAATGAGGTAATAGATGGAAAGGGTTTAACATAGGGTCTGACACATAAGAAATGTATATATATTTTTCGGTACGCGGGCCTCTCACTGTTGTGGCCTCTCCCGTTGCGGGGCACAGGCTCCGGATGCGCAGGCTCAGCGGCCATGGCTCACGGGCCTAGCCGTTCCACAGCATGTGGGATCTTCCCGGGCCAGGGCACGAACCCGTGTCCCCTGCATCGGCAGGCGGACTCTCAATCACTGCGCCACCAGGGAAGCCCAAGAAACATTTTTGATACATGGTAACTGTCATCATTATTTAGTGCTGTCCATAATTTGTGTTTTTCGTCTGTATACTTAGATGTTATCTAGGAGTTTAACAACATGTGTACGGACAGGATCTCCTGGTAACGGGAGAACTTGGAAATCAGTCTGTTCTACCAGCTTTAAACTCATGCTCTTTGACCCAGAGTGCTAATGAACTAAGTGAGTGGAGAAATGCACATGGAAACAAGACTGAACGCGTCTTGTTTAACAAATCTGGCCGGCGGAAATTGTTCTTAGAAGAAACCTCGAAGCAAAACCTTTCGACTTCTGACTCAATTGGGAAAGGGTAATGGAGAGCTGACCTGCCTTGGATGAGAACTTCAAATGTGAATAGCATTTTATTGAATCTCTCAAAGTCAGAAATAGCAATAGGTTTTGTTGCTGTATCTGCAACAATGTAAAACGTAGGTAAGCTTCCAACGAGGAAACAATGAGGAAATTGTTAATGGCCCTATTTTGTGCTCTTCAATCCCACACAAAGTGCACTCAATACCACAGAGTAAAACATTTTACTCAAGTTGGTGGTTCATATGGGAGATGTGAAGGCAGAAACAATAAAAAAATGAAGCTGTGCTGTGAGATCTAAACTATGAAATTCACTGGAGCGTATAGACCATACATGTGAGTAAACTTTTATACCAAAGTGGGAAGGAAGGGGTCTTCCTTGGTGGTCCAGTGGTTAAGACTCCACACTCCCAATTCAGGGGGCCCAGGTTCGATCCATGGTCAGGGAACTAGATCCTGCATGCTGCAACTAAAAGATCCCGTATGCTGCAACTAAGAACCGGCGCAGCCAAATAAATAAATATTAAAAAAAAAAAAACTGGGGAGGAAGAGCTGGGAACTTCTCAAACTCTTATTAATGTATCTTGCTTGTGATATCAGGAAGACAGGACTAGACTCTGATAGGAGGGAGAGCAGGAACCTAATCAATGGCCTTTGATTCTGTTTGGAGAGGCTATGAGATTAAAAAAGGATGGTCAGCTTGAAACATGGGAAAAGGGAAGTCAGGGAGCCCGAATTTAGGGTTTATCTAGAGACTGCCCAGGAGAGAAAGCCACTGGTGTGATTAGCACGAGTCTTGCTAAACCCTAAAGATGTTTTCTTCTGAGGAGGGTTGCTAACCTGATTTCATGGGTATATGATTACATTACAGAAATCTCAGCACAGTTTTAAAAACTGGCGTTTAAAGTAGCTTGCTAGGGACTTCCCTGGTGGTGCAGTGGTAAAGAATCCGCCTTCCAATGCAGGGGAGGGGGGTTCAATCCCTGGTCGGTGAACTAAGATTCCACATGCCGCGGGGCAAGTAAGCCTAGGCGCCACAACTATTAAGCTCGCGCGCCTCAAAGAGAGGGCCCACGAGCTGCAAACTACAGAGCCCACGCACTCTGGAGCCCTCGCGCCACAGCTAGAGAGAAACCGGAACCAACCGTGTGCCCTAACAAAAAGATCCCGCATGCCTCAGCAAAGATCCTGTGTGCCGCAACTGAGACCTGACGTGGCCAAAAAATATAAGGAAAATAAATAAATATTTAAAAAAATGACTTTATCAGCCATTAGAATAGAGAAGAAAAAAAAAAAAAGAATTGCTTGCTAGCAGAATTATGGTTAAATTTGAGATGGGATCATCCCAAAGTAGGAAATGAAGTCTTGAAGTTATTTATATTTTGTATAGCAATCTTATCAGAGCATGAACGCTCTGAGTTACTAAAATCAAAATATTGGTGTACATGCTGTTGCATCTGCTTGGAATGCACACCTCCAGATCTGCTCAAGGTGGACCCATCATATCCTTTTCATCAACACAGGAAGCATTTCCTAACCAGGCACTTTAAAGTCATGTCACCTCCATGACACAACCAGCCCCATTCCCATCCCATGACCTGAACTCTTTCATTGCCCAGTGTGAATTTCTTTGTAGCAGCTTCACTATCTGATATGACCTTATGGCTTATTTAGTTTTGCTTGTGTATTATATGTCTTGTACCAAGATGTAAAGTCTGTGAAAGTGAAGCCTCTGCCTATCTTGTTTAAAGTTAGGTCCCCAGTAGTCAGAATAGTGACTGATGCGTGGTAGATGACCAATCATAAATATATGTTGACTAAATGAATCAGTGAATAAAAAAAAATTGAACTAGATTTGTGGTTGCATTTTCTACTGTTAACTCAGTATCAGCAAGTTAGTTTTAGCAAATCATCATCTTTAAGATTCAGGCATTATTCTTGGTTTCTGAAATATTTTTGTGTATTAATTGTAAATCTCTCCAGTTTTTGTTGTTTTGTTTTACTTATTACAATATATTATCCGAAAAATAATTTACATCAATCCTGAGAATACATATCAATGCTTGTCTTTTATTTTTTTTACTTTTATTTTAATTAATTTATTTATTTACATCTTTATTGGAGTATAATTGCTTTACAATGGTGTGTTAGTTTCTGCTTTATAACAAAGTGAATCAGTTATACATATGTTCCCATATGTCTTCCCTCTTGCGTCTCCCTCCCTCCCACCCTCCCTATCCCACCCCTGTAGGTGGTCACAAAGCACCGAGCTGATCTCCCTGTGCTATGCGGCTGCTTCCCACTAGCTATCTATTTTACATTTGGTAGTGTATATATGTCCATGCCACTCGTTCACTTTGTTCCAGCTTACCCTTCCCCCTCCCCATATCCTCAAGTCCATTCTCTAGTAGGTTTGTGTCTTTATTCCTGTCTTACCCCTAGGTTCTTCATGACATTTTTTTTTCTTAAATTCTATATATATGTGTTAGCATACGGTATTTGTCTTTCTCTTTCTGACTTACTTCACTCTGTATAACACACTCTAGGTCCTGCCACCTCATTACAAATAGCTCAATTTCGTTTCTTTTTATGGCTGAGTAATATACCATTGTATATATGTGCCACATCTTCTTTATCCATTCATCCGATGATGGACACTTAGTTTTTTTCCATCTCCGGGCTATTGTAAATAGAGCTGCAATGAACATTTTGGTACATGACTCTTTTTGAATTATGGTTTTCTCAGGGTATATGCCCAGTAGTGGGATTGCTGGGTCATATGGTAGTTCTATTTGTAGTTTTTTAAGGAACCTCCAATGCTTGTCTTTTAAAATTTATTTATTTATTTTTGGCTGCATTGGGTCTTTGTTGCTGCATGCGGGCTTTCTCTAGTTGGGTGAGTGGGGGCTTCTTTTGTTGCAGAGCACAGGCTCTAGGCGCGCGGGCTTCAGTAGTTGTGGTTCACGGGCTCTAGAGCACAGGCTTATTAGTTGTGGCTCACCGGCTTAGTTGCTCCATGGCATGTGGGATCTTCCCAGACCAGGGCTTGAACCCATGTCCCCTGCATTGGCAGGCGGATTCTTAACCACTGCACTGCCAGGGAAGTCCTGTCTTTCTTTTAAAGGGTGTCTGCGCATTATTCAAGCTTATGTACTCTTAGACAGAAACATCATTTTACGCATTACATATATTCCAGAAGGCTACAACGTAAGACAGGACTCTGGGTAAAAGAATGGAATGAATTTGATAAAGTTTTAGGAATCAGGAAGTGCTAGGTGATTTGTGGGGCTGAGGATGGGGACTGGTTTCTCCACCAGTGCTGTTCCGTACCTTAATAACCTGGATGATTTGAAGAAGAGCTTGGAGCTGCTCAGCGTCTAAACACAAACTTCCTCCACCTGTGAAACAGACAGCCAGTCATTCATTCACAAAACACATAAATATTTACCAAATATTTGCTGTGTACCAGGTAATGCTAAAGAAAAAAAAAAAATGAAATAAAACTTGACCTTCCTCCTCAGGAATATGCATTTTATCTTTTGAAGTTTTAATCTCCGATCATGGACTAACTCTTCATTTTAGAGACCCTTGTCTCTCTGGTTTTCCTTCAGGACTTGCTGCTCAAGTGACTCCCTTTTCCCCTGTGATCCTATTCTTCATGTTCTGTCCCACCCTTTGCTGACAACCAGCTTATACCTGATGAGGAATCTGCTTGATCCTGTACCCATCACTTCTCCACCAGGTTCCCTTTTTCTTCAATTCTTCAGTCTCAATCTGCAGCCACTTTCCTCCAGAAGCTCCAACCCCACTGAATTAATCTGGCTTGCCACCTGGCAACTCAACCATTATACTACTTAACACAGTCTTCCCGGTTTATCCCTAAAATGTACCTGCAAGCCCAGTGTCCCCTGAACCTGGATGGGGAGCCACATTAGTGGATGACTTTTCTACTGCTTTCTGCTGCTGCTGCGAATGGGATGGTGATACCAACATCCAGACGTCATGGATGTCAGGGTCTCATCCAATCCACACAACCACAAAACGGAGGCGGCCATTATCATCCACACTTCAGAGATTAGAAGACCCAACTCCTCGAAAGTAAAATAGTCTGCCCTACATCACCAAGTGGGAAAGTGGCAGGTAGGTCTGTCTGTTCGCCAAACCCGAGTTATTTCCAAAAAAATATCTCTACTTGCTATATTGCTTCCCTTGCAATTCAACTCCAGAGTCTTCTTGCCCCTAAAACCTAGAAACATTCCTGTAAGCAAAGCTAAATCAGCACAGCACCTGAGAACATGGCAAAAATGAGTCACTGTCTGTGAAAACTCTTTTCAAGCTTAAATACTATAATGAATTTCTCTCTGTCTTCCTAAATATATAATTCAAACTTATTTAGCCTCTCTCCTTAGGTTAGATCTTTTCTGATCATGATGGGAAAACACGCCCATCATTTTGACCATTTCACCCATTTAAACATTCTGATACGTTACTTAAACCAAACCAATTTCCAAAACCTGCACTATCCAAAATGGCAACCACTAACCACGTGGAACTCTTTTTTTTGGCGGTACGCGGGCCTCTCACTGTTGTGGCCTCTCCCGTTGCTGAGCACAGGCTCCGGACGCGCAGGCTCAGTGGCCATGGCTCACGGGTCCAGCCGCTCCGCGCCATGTGGGATCTTCCGAGACCGGGGCACGAACTCGTGTCCCCTGCACCGGCAGGCGGACTCTCAACCACTGCGCCACCAGGGAAGCCCCGCATGGGAACTCTTGAACGCTTGAAATGTGGCTGGTCCAAACTGAGATGTACTCTGAGTGCATCACACTGGACTGTGAAAATTTGTATACAAAATGACCATATATCTCATTAATAATTTCTTGAGTACATGTGGAAATAATATTTTGGATATATTAGGTTAAGAAAATGCATTATTAAAATTCATTTCACCTATTTTTTCAGTGTGGCTAGTGGAAAATTATAAGTCACATCCATGGTTCACATTATATTTCTGATGGACAGAGCTGGCCTTAGTAGTTGTAGTGGTATCAGTTCAACCTATCAGCTTTAACTACATTGTTATAACTAGAGTGTATAATATTCTGTTTTGCACAACTGGAAAATGCCATCCATTTTTTGAACGTATACCTAGCAGTGGGTCTTTATGGAATCATGCCCATTAAGAATGGTTGTGTGGCAGAGGGCACTCCAGCTGCTCTGTAGGGTCAGTCCAGTGGTCCAGCATTGGGACTTGCTTACAACGGCACATTGTCTGTACCAGACTTGGGCTTCCTTGTGTGCTTCCTTGTGAAGCAATTATGGCTTCCAGGGTCAGGCACTTGCAGGCAATTAATAACCAGTTTGACTAAAAGTCCATCAGCTTTCTGGCCATTCATTAAATGCTAGGAAATGCTTTACCCCAAGGTCAATACTGCTTAGCTCAGTCATACTTTATGATCGAGAGAAAGAATGCTTTCCTCTTCATTGTCAATAGTATTGATTGGCAGTTCTTTGGGTGGCCCTCGTCATTTTTATTTGCCCCCCCCGCTTTGTTTTCAACTGCCAAGGGGGTGACATCATCTTTCCTTTTACAATATGGACATTATTGCAATGCCGAAAGCTCAGTACAAGGAGATCCACTGTCAGACATTGGACCTCACCTCTTCATTATTATTGTAAAGTGACTCACAAGGGAAGGGAAATTCAGAGAAGTGAGGAGGCCCATACTGTAAACTCTACAAGTCACTAGCCTGATAAACTACCATCTTTACCACCAGCCACAATGCTCCCATTAAACTCAAATGGAAGAGTAGGTATGACTAATTTTTCCCTTTACCCGCCAAAAATAAATCACAGCACTGTGCTGGAATGAGACACAGACTTTTCCAGGATGAAGAGTTGAGTTGGAGGCTGAAACATTGGAAACATTTTGAAAAGGAGCCAGGTGGCCTGAGCAGGGGATCTCTGAACAAGCTCCCCAGACCATATCCTTCTATGAAAGCTGAGTTGTTAGAGACAGGACGTGGTGGCATTTATGGAATTTTACCAGATATTAAATATGGATTGTCTTTTTTGATAGCTCACTCGTTAATTAATTTATATAAGTCTCTGTCCTTCTAAGACCTTCACAAATGTTCATGCTAGGGATTCTAAATCTTCCCAAAAGTCATTTATTTAAAATTCACAGCAGCTTATGTACAAATATTTTGTTTGCATCTGATTCACTGCAGTTCAACTGCATCACTCAATGTAAGCAATGCCTAGGATATAAGAGGTAACAGAAAGAACTTGGGTATTGGGGGGCCAGACACATGTCAGATTAAACTCTAACATTTCATTTTGTGTTTTGAATGCTTCCCTTGTAAAATGGGGCATTAATATGTATATTGTGGGATAAAATATATAAAAGACCTCCTAACAGTGCTAGTGCCTTGTGGATATTATCATAGTGACTGGGGTTAGTCCACAGTGGAATGACAGAGCTGAAGCTTTTTATTACTTTTGATCAGAATCAGTATATTTAAGTGGCTAGCACAGTGATTTACACATAAGAAGCATCAAATAACTGATTCCTTTTATTATTATCATTATTATTGCTTTTATCTAATCCTGATATTTTTGGAATGATGTAGTATAATTTACCATCAAAGATGCAGCTTGGGAAATTCATTATTAGGATGGTGAAAATTTAATTATTGGAAAACTTCTTGGTGCTCTCTCAGATCATGCTTCAGCTCCACAATATAGAATCCATCACCGTGGGATAGACATCTGTTCTTTGGACAGGCTGGAGAGGACGGAGATGGAAAGGGTGTGTTCTGGAGTGAGAAAACTTGAATCTAAATCCTGGTTTCATTACATAACCATCCTGTCACCCGAGGCAAGTTATTTAACCTCTCCATGCTGAGGCTTGGATTCCTCACCTATGAAACAGAATAACATCTCAAAGAGATATTTGTACACCCATGTTCATAGCATCATTATTCACAATATCTAAAAGGTAAAAGCAACCCAAGTGCCCAACAACAGATGAATGGATAAACAAAACGTGGTCCACGCATATAATGGAATATTAGCCAGCCTTAAAAGAAGGAAATCCTGTCACATGTTACAACATGGATGAACTTAGAAGATGTTAGGCTAAGTGAAATTAGCCAGTCACAAAAAAGACAAATATTGTATGATTTTACCTATATGAGGTACTCAGAGCAGCCAGATTCATAGAGACAGAAAGTAGAATGTTTGGGGACTTCCCTGGTGGTCCAGTGGTTAAGACTGTGCTTCTACTGCAGGGGGCATGGGTTTGGTCCCTAGTCTGGGAACTAAGATCCCACATGCCATGCAGCATGGCCAAAAAAAAAAAAAAATTCTGCTCACAGAAAGTAGACTGGTGGGAGGGAAGAATGGGAAGTTGTTTTATGGGTACAGAGTTTCAGTTTTGCAAGATGAAAAGTGTTCTGGAGATGGATGCTGTTGACAGTTGTACAACAATGTGATTATATTCACTGCTGCTGAAACTTACACATAAAAATGGTTAAGATGGTAACTTTTGTTATGTATATTTTACCACAATTTAAAAAATTAAAATATTTAAAAACCCTGAATAACTATCAATTTTTTTTTTACTTTTTTTCACTGAGTGGGTTAAATGGAATAATGTCTTTTACGATATGCCCTAGTGTGGTGTACCTAAGTACAGGTCAAATACATTGTAGTTAAAAAAAAAAATTACAAAAACAAAACAACAACCAGCAAAGGAATGTGTGTGAATTCACAACAGTTAGCTCTGAGCTAAGATTGTTAAGGCTGAAACAGACCAAAGTAGTTCCCCCAAACACGGAGCGAAACAGCGGTTAGAGGCAGGCCAAGATGAGGTTCTTAGCAAGACAAGACAGTCAACCTGTGCAAAGATGAGGGCTGGTCTCTTAGATCCCAAGGATGAATCCCAAGTAGAGCCAGCAGGAGGCGACAAAGAGGGGAAGCACACGGAATTAGGACAGCCCTTGGAAGGAAGGTCAGAGGGAAGTCTTGTGGATGGTTTCCCACTGTGGCGGGAGGTCCCTGGGTGTGCCCCCAGCCGGTCTAAAGTCCAGTCCACTGAACACAGCCCCTGACACTCAAGTAAGCAGTAATTTTCCCTCATTATATATCCTTTTCACAGGCCTTCACTCACTTGGATGTGTCTTTCCCTGATGCTAACAAGCCTGGCAAACCTGTTCTTCCTAACGAAACAATGTTCCATAAGCAGACTTTTTTTTTAATAAGAATATTTCCTAACCCATTGAAATAGTTCAGTACCTGCTGGGTTAGCAGGGACTATCTCCTACTAGGACATGCCCAAGCCCAGTTGGGGCTACCTCAGGTCAGGCAACAGAGATTTTTCTCAAAGGGCTGGGTCAGTTTGCTCCTTCGGCCCTTTTGCACCATCCCTGCAAATCTGGCCACATTTCCTCCTCCTGATCTCAAATATTCCAGTTTTTAATTACTTCCAGGCCAGTCGATGTGACTGCCCCATCTGCACAATGCACATGTGCCAATTCAAAGTCTGAAACTGATGAACTAATAGAGCCAACTGAAGACCTGTTGAAGGAGGCAAATGGAGCCACACCGCTGCTGGAAAATTCGCCCAGAGTGCCTGCCAGCACTGGGCCCTTTCCAAGCAATGTCTGAACCACAGGCCAGTTATGAAAGGACCTCTGAATTCCATATTCTGCCTCTGCCTCTCCAGAAACCAAAGGATGATTAAAGCGTGGGATGCAAACTCTCCATGAGCTGGGGCATGTATCTCATGATCAATAACTTCCTCGGCTGAGCAAGTGTTAGCAGAAGTTAGCAGACGCAAAGTCCAGCAGAAAGGCGAGATAAACTAATGCCGGTACAGTTCCTTTTCAAAATACAGCCTCATTTGCCCCTGAAATCCAGAGCCAAGCCCATGACATCCAATGCTCAGTTTCACCTGCTCTTCTGTGTTTGATAGCTTTAGAGATTTTTGTGTCTAGTATTGTCCCTTAATAGTATTTCTTTCTACTTAATATATATAAAGAAAAAAATATAAGCATATAACATACAGGTGTGATATATACATATGTATGTGTTTCTCTCTCTCTCTATATATATATTTATATACAAAATGTCAGTTTGAATCAATACAGTTAAATCCAGTCTGTTTCTTTGTATTGCACCTTAACACAATACAAATGTTTAAATTATATTCCCAGAAATAGAATAATATTATTCACGTGGTAAAATTTCTCATATCAGCAGGGAATATATTTGGTAGAGTTCAATTCAGATTTTATTAGATATGTAATGGATGCTAATTTTTCCCATTTTAAGTACCTTCTAAAAACATACCTTTAATTAATTTATTCTTCTTTCGATGTGTATTTATCGAGTGTCTACTATGTGTCAGGGTAAATCTACCATTTAGCAGTGAACAATAAAAAATATGTAGACAAAACTCCTTACTTCATGGAACTTATATTTCCATATTATTTACCTTCTACTTATTTTCTTTCAAAATACTGAAAACAAAGGCACCCTGAATACTTAGGATTCTGAAATGATTATTGCTACATCATGGCCATATCATCATGGCTTTTCTTAGCTTTAAGACCATAAATATTTAAACTCTGTGGGTTACCTTGGACTTTGACAGTTTCCTGGGTGTCATTCTCCTATCACCCTGCAAACAGCATTGTCCCTTACACCTATGCCATCCTACAATTCACTGACCCATCCAACGACCCACAAAGCCTCTTTGGAGCTCATAAAGGTTGGATCACACTTTTCATGCTGGGAGTATATGCTTTCTGAGTCTGGCATATGTACAGATTCTGGTTGAGATAGTAGGAAAAAGCACAGTCATTTTCAGTGAACTGAATAAAACAAGCAGTCACAAGATGGATCATTGCAAATCCCTCTTAGGGGAAAAGTAAAACAAAAACTCCCTGTGTCCCAGTGACACTGGTGTGCAAACATCAAAGTCTCATGCCCAGTTGGCAGTGCTCTTGTCACTGGCCCTTCAGCATCCTGTGAGTTGCTCCTGGACACTGCCCAGGTCCAGGTTTAAGGAGGAAAAATGCCATATTACATCTCCCAGGCTTGTTTACAGTAACCATCTTCCTCAGACTATGTCACAGACTCTTATTTCCCAGTGTTCAACTTAATCACTTCTTTTACTGCTCCCTGAATAGCCCACCCAATCCCTGGATATCTGGTTTCTAAAGAAGAGTGTCATCATGAAGCAGGAAGTCTTTGGCGAAGAGAATCAGGTAGAAGGACGGAAATGTTTTGCCAGTGTTAACCTGTCCTGAAGCAGTAAGGAGAACAAAAGAACATTGGGAATGGGAGGGAGACTACCTTTTAATTTGGCTTCCCTTAGTCTGGATCAGCCAGGTCTACCTATGACCTGTGGTGTTGACCAGGCCTGTCAGTTAAAACTAAACACATTTCACAGTGGCGGCCAGCCAAAAACATAAATTCTGCCAAAAACTAAACACTGTAGAAGGTCTGCCTAGTTTTACAACATCTGTGCCAGCTGCACACCCCACAGGGTGTTGTGGGTGTGATTTTGCAGAAGCACCAGAGGGGCAGTCTTAAAGCCTCCAGCTCCCTGATTTGGGTAAGTGTCTCAGGAGTTTTCTTCATCTCCTATGAAATAACCAAGAGTGGGTGTGGGGAATGACTAATAAAAAGGGCCATTGAATTTGGTAGTATGCCCACTGAATATCTTCAAGATACGAAGTTTCCAGAGAGCTCTGGGGGGACTTAGTGGAGGATTGTGGGGAAGTGCAGGGAGTCTGTGTGGAGCTTTCTTTAAAATATCTGAGTTTACAAGGAAGGGCAAAGTATAGGGTGTAAGAAGGTTGAGCTTAAGGGAACGAGGACTGCTGTTTTGTTTTATTGTCTCTTTTAAAATCAGATGAGATCTAAGAATATCTCATATGGCATCCGATTCGCGGAGTCTATATCCCAAGCTAAGAATGGCACGGTGACATTTGGGAACCACATGGCTATATCCAATGACTTGGGAATGTGGGGATCCATAAATACAAGGGCATACATTGCCTAAGAATAAACACACGTTCCTATTTTGCCGCCTTTGTTTAACAAATATTTCTGAGAGATTTCTGTGTGTTGACTGCTGAGAATAGAACAATGACCTGTTCTTTCTAAGCACTTACAATTTCATGGACGATTTAGACAAGTAAGCAGGCAGTTAGGAGGGATAGGATAAGTACTATCAGAGGGGTGAGCACAGAGTACCGCAGGGGTATACGGAAGGGACACCTTAATCTTCAGGAGTGTCAGAGAAATCAAAGGAGTTTCTGGAAGGATCTGGAGAATTATGGGAGTCAATTCAGTGAAAAAAAAGGGAAGGAAAGTCTTCTATGTACAGGAAATAGTTTCTGGAAAGTGACGTCATGGAAATCCTGTTGGATAAGAAGACATTTGAGTCGAGACCTGGGGGAAGCTAGGGAGCACGCTGACCTTGCAGATTTCTGGAGAAAGGCCTTGAGAATGACATGTGCTAATGGCCTTGGACTTGGCCTCTCTTATTACCCTATTCAAATGTGCATGATTGCACCTCAGGAGATG
Source organism: Delphinapterus leucas (assembly GCF_059928025.1). NCBI lineage: Eukaryota > Metazoa > Chordata > Mammalia > Artiodactyla > Monodontidae > Delphinapterus > Delphinapterus leucas. The sequence continues at coordinate 48,169,619 of NC_143130.1, read as the reverse complement.
CAGAAATGGCACCTGAAGCTGAGAATACTGACTGTAGGATCTCACTCTATGGAAAGATTTTCTCTAAAATCTGCCAAGTTGATGTAACAGGCTGGTCTAACCAGGGAAGCTATTATCTAGCTTCCAATCTCTAGAAATTGCCTTGATTCATTTGATTTTAAAAAAAATAATAAATAAAGCTACACATTCATCTTTCAAAATGTCAAATAATTCTGTCTAAAAACTGTAGTATTTATTTCACACATCTAGACCCCAAATTCATGTTTCCCAGGAGCAGCCACATATAACTCTATAGTTTTTACCACTGTTATATAACCAACACATTTGATGTTTTCATTTTTAGAGATCATCTATTGTCTTCCACTAAAGATGAGTATTTCAGCATTCTTATACCCCCATCCCAACCAGATACATTTCCTTCCCCTCCTCCACCATTTCCATTCTCCCAATATGAGTTCTGTGTTTATATTATTACGATAACGTATATTAGCTATTGTTCACAAACAAAATCCTGTAGTATGCTATGATTATATTTCCTTTCTTGTACACAATTTTTGTTTTCCTGGAGTTTTTTTTTTAATTTTTTGTTTGCTTAGCTTGCTATGTGCCTCTTAGCAATTCTTCTTCCAAACACTGACAGATATGTAAAACACATTCCCGGTCAGTCAGACACACCAGGTAATCTATGAGTCCCATTCTGTAAATGTTAGAACAGGAAGAAGTTGGAAATGACAATCCTTGTATGTAAAGTAATAAAAAGTTGGGGGCTGGCAGAACAGGCCGCATAAAGTTTCTCTTTTTTTTTTTTTTTTGCGGTACGCAGGCCTCTCACTGTCGTGGCCTCTCCCGTTGCGGAGCACGGGCTCCGGACGCGCAGGCTCAGCGGCCATGGCTCACGGGCCCAGCCGCTCTGCGGCATGTGGGATCTTCCCGGACCGGGGCACGAACCCACGTTCCCTGCATTGGCAGGCGGACTCTCAACCACTGCGCCACCAGGGAAGCCCATAAAGTCTCTTTTAGGTGTTGCCATTTTTTTGTATACCTCTTCCACAGAAAGATAACATTGCTTTTTAAAAAATGTATTCAGGAATAAATGTCCTTATTATAGGAAGAGGGCTGAGCAGTAGTACTTGGTGATTCTTATTCTGTAGATCATTAAAAAAATAGGAGATAAGTATTTGCTAGTCAGTTGAAACATAAAAGAGAAAGTCTCTTAAAATGCCTTCCAGCTTAAACAGAGAGAGTGCCACACTAGACCAGGGAAAACGTTATGAACACATTTAAGGTATGAACTATGTGAGGATCTATGCCCAGATGATTCTTTCCTGTGTGTGCTCCCATTATGCATTCATATACACACATGTTAATTTTGATACATGTAATCCATTCCATTATATAAAAGAAAGTTTCCCAGTTCATGAACAAACATTGCAAAATTCTGCTACCAACACCTGACAGAGCCCCAGTAATTAAATATGAAGGCTAATTTAACATGTGAATATAAATGCAAAAATATCAAATGAAAGTCCAGTGTATCAAATATTAAAGAATAACTTATGGGTAACTGTGATTTATTCCATGAGTTCATATATTTTTAAAGACACTTATCACTAATAATATATTAAATTAATAAGTCAAGTGAGAATCGACATTTGAACAAGTTCATACCCATCCCTGTTTTTTTAAGTTATTTTTATGTTTATTTTTATTTTTTTGCGGTACGCGGGCCTCTCACTATTGTGCCTTCTCCCGCTGCGGAGCACAGGCTCCAGATGCGCAGGCTCAGCGGCCATGGCTCACGGGCCCAGTCGCTCCGCGTTATTTTAACATGATAAGAAAGACAGTATTTGGGATGTTAATGAGCACCAAAAAAGGACGGGCTCTGAAAAATGAGGTTTGGGAACTGTTTAAAACTATTAAAACTGTTTAAAACATATTAAATAACAGGCCGGAAACAGCAACAACTACAACCAGATTTCTTATTTGCTGATCTCAGAAGCTTTTATGTGCTAATATGCATGTGACTTTCCAAGAAGCTATTTTTTTATTTAAACATTTAAAAAAATTGTATTGAAGTATAGTTGGTTTACAATGTTGTGCTAATTTCTGCTGTACAGCAAAGTGATTCAGTTATACACATATACATTCTTTTCCATTATGATTTATCACAGGATATTGAATATAGTTCCTTGTGCTATACAGTAGGGCCTGACCTTGTTGTTTATCCATCCTATATATACTAGTTTGCATCTGCTAACCCCAAACTCCCAATCCTTCCCTCCCCCACTCCTTCTCCCCCTTGGCAACCAAAAGTCTGTTCTCTATGTCTGTGAGTCTCTTTCTGTTTCCTAGACATTCCGAGAAGCTATTTAATATACAGTTTAACAATTAACCTCCTACCTTTCCCCATTAACATGTCTGTGACTCATTTCTCTCATGGCAAGGATGCCCATACTCAGTACTATACTATGAATTCATTTTGTTCTGGAAGATCCAGCCAATGTAATATGCCATGAGCAGATAAGAGGTTATGAATATTGGAAAAAATGATAATAATTTACAATTGTTACAAATGACTCACTAACCCTCTTGATATAACTAAGAGAACAATTAAAATTATGCATACTGGAAAAAAATCTCTTTCCTTATAGCAAAAATAACAAAATGATACTTTGACACAACTTCAGCAAAAACTAGGTACAATAATATAGACACAATATAACTTTACCAAGAAACATAGAGGACCTGGAGAAATAATGTAGATGTTACTGGATAGGAGTAGTACCCAGATGTCTGTTTTCCAAAATTAATTTTAGGTTTAATATCGTAAAAATCACAATGTTGAAAGGGCAAAAAGAATAAATTTGACTTTATTTGCCCTCATGTCAGATACAAAAATATCTAGCAAAGTTGCCCTAGTTAAATAAAGGATACTAATACAGGAACAAACAGGCGGAAAAATGAAAATGAAATTGAATTTATAGTATATAAACAGCTTCTTTCGATGCATACATATGTGGATATTGCTAGAATACACAGGAAACCTGCTACCACAAATGACTGAGAAAAGAGGGAAGATTATTTCATTAACTCTGTTGGGGCAACTGATTTATTCTTGGAAAAGTATCAAGATATTGTCCTTCCTCACAGCCCAAACTGAAATATGCATGTGATGGACTTAATAGTTAAATGTAAAAAAGTGAAACCATACAAGAAGTGGAAGAAAATATAGGTGAAGGTATATCTGATTTGGGGGTGAAAGAGTCTTTCTAAACATAACCCCAAGGAAGGGTACAAACGCAGTGATCAATGGGCTTGAGGATTTAAGAGGGAAAACTTCTCAATATATCAGTTGACTTCTTAAGATTAAAGGGCAAATGCACATTGAAAAAACATTGAAAAATACAAAAAACCCTCATCAAAATCAACGATACCAAAAATAAATGTAAATGTGAGTAAACTCATGACTAATTCACAAAAGTGGAAATACAAATAGTAAATATAAACACAAAAGCCCAACTCAGTGATTATCAAAGAAATGCAAATTAAACAGTAACAGTGATATGGCATGTTCACTAATAAATTAGCAGAGATTAAAAGATGTTTAATTTTTGTAATGGTGCAATGGCAAATATGTGTCAAACATGGCTAGTGAGACCATAAACTGGTATGTTTTTTTCTAGAAAGTAATTTAGAAATATATATCAAGAGTGTTGAAATAGTTTGTAATTTTTGACCTGATACTTCTCCTTTCAAGAATGTAACCACTGCAAGAAGTAAAAAATACAAGGCACTATGTTTTAAAATGTTCATCACAATTTTTATCAATAAAAATGGGAGGAAAGCAACTACTTCAAAAGTGAAGAATGATCACATATATTGTGATGGGTTCAAATAATGAAATATAATATCAACATTAAAATTCATACTTTAAAATATTATTTGATAACATTGGACAAGGTCATGCTAAAATGGTATATAAAAAGGCAGGACACAGAAGTGTATGTGTAGGATAATCCTGAATCATTGTCAAAAAAGAATGACAGAAAAAACCCAATGGTCACATGATTATCAATATATGATTACAAATAATTTTTAAATTCTCAAAGTAATTTTCAGCACTTAAAAGATTCCCTAAAATTAACTTTTATACATTAATTATCAGGTAAACACAGCACATATAATTATTAAAAATTGGAAATATTGGAATGAATGAATGCATTCCTCCTGGCAGCTTTATTCTACTAGAAAGGACCTGGGGAGGCCACAGTGAGTTGTATTTCTGACATGACCTTGTTATTAGTATAGACATTAGTATGACCTTGTTATAGTATAGACTTGGATAAGGAGAAGTCCAAGCCCACCCAGTTTTCAAAAGGGATAAACAGGGTGACTGAGGAAATCTTATTGAACTTATAAAGGGATGTAAAATCAGCTATGCAAATTATAAAGCCCAAATTGTGTAAGTTATATTATTGGTTGGCCAAAAAAGTTCGTTTGGGTTTTTCATAACCTTGTATGGAAAACCCAAACGAACTTTTTGGTCAACCAATACTTTCCCAAAACAATGACCCAAATAGAAAACATACCTTTCACCAAGCTAGATAAACACTTGGGGTTAGATCAACTTATAATGATGCTTCAACCATGATTTTTTTTTTTTTTTTTTTTTTTTTTTGTGGTATGCTGGCCTCTCACTGTTGTGGCCTCTCCTGTTGTGGAGCACAGGCTCCGGACGCCCAGGCTCAGCGGCCATGGCTCACGGGCCCAGCCGCTCCGCGGCATGTGGGATCTTCCCGGACCGGGGCACAAACCCGCGTCCCCTGCATCGGCAGGCAGACTCTCAACCACTGCGCCACCAGGGAAGCCCCAACCATGACTTTTTATATTCTATCTGCTAATTCATTTGTAAGATCTTATTTATCATCTCAAGACACAGCATTCATCATTTGTTACATAATTCTCTTTTCTTCCATAGTTCAACATTTTATTGATTGTTGGTGGTGATTTCTGGTTGGTTCTGGTTTATCCCTTAAAAAGAGATATTATTTGAAACCAAGGTCAAACAAAATGGATGGTATTATTCCTTCTAAAATGTTGAAGTTTGGGGAAAGATCAAGCAATGGTGATGATGGTAGAAATGTCCTCTTCCTGACATAAAATGCAATTTTAACCACATAATTGGGAACTATTAGCCACATTAATTGGGAAAAAAAGAGTTGAGAAGCAGAACTTTTCTTGGGAAGACAGGTATTTTCAGTTTCTCCAATGAGCCCAATCTTGGCTTTCTTATAGTAATCACGGTAGAGAAGATATCTAAATCTGTTAGATCATTGACATATTCTTTTGGGCTGAGCTTCCCTCCTTCTTCCCATCCATCTCATTTTCTGATCTATTTTTCTAGGGGAAGCTCCATCTGAATAAACTGAAGATCAGCTTCTCTTTTCTGGCTTATTTCTGTAGTTAAGTTTGTATATTTCTCTTTATAGCGGTCCTAACTCGAATAACTCTCAATGTGTTTTATGCTATACGGACACTTAGCTTCCAGGAAGAGTTTTAGGAGGTGGTTTATAAGACTTAAAAAAAATATATGATTTAAAAGCTACAAAAGAACCATTGACATCTTGAAGAAGTTCTGAATTTTAGAGAGTAGGTCAGCTTGCCTCACTTTGTCAGGTTTGTCAGTAGAGGTGCCAAAGATGCAGAGAGCTCCCCTGACAAACATCTGTGCCGAAGCACAAAGACCTCTGTCTCTTTGCTCATAGAGAAGAGGAAACATTTCATCTCCAACAAATCAAAGCTTAGAACCTTGCCAAGTCTCAAGGCTCAGGAAGCTGGTGACCCTTTGGTTATCTGTACCAATTCCTGTTCTCTGGGACAGCTGAGCCTCCAATCCCCAAGGCAGCAAAGGAGGGCTCTCTGTTGTCCCCGGCACAGCACGCAGTGCCAGGCCCAGAGAGATTCAGAGTTCTGCTGTTCATGTACTTGGTTCCAAGTTGCCTGATAGGAATTGGGCCTCTGGAAAAATATCTTTGTGACTCTGAAACTACAAAGGCACAGGGATGGTGTTTTATCATTCATTTCCATCTTTCTATTGTATTGGATAATGTCCTCCACATAAAAAAAGAAGGCTACACATTTTTATAAATTAGTTATAGTAGCCCAGGTCTTAAACAATTTGTGTTCCAACCAATGTTTTTTCATGGCTGTCTGATAACGAAGTCCAGAATTTTGTACATTCTAACATTTATAACATCCATGCATGATAATATCCAGGGCCTGGTTAAAATGTTTATGCGTTATATCAAGTAACATTTGTATTTTAATATTTACAAAATAATTTTTGCAGTGTTTGCTAGCAAAACAAACTCTCTCTATGTTTGCTAGGTTGTATTATTTGGGTGGAAATACTAAATAGTTTGATCTGTGTATACAGTTTGCATGTATGTGCGTCTGTATGTTTGTCTGTTGGTACGTAATGTAGGTGTGTGTGTTGTGTGTCTGTGTGTATATCACATTTCACTATATTATATACTATATATATTATATAGTATTTTTTTCCTCCAGCAGGACTTACATTTTTATACCTGACATGATGACTAAACTAGATCCTTTATAAAGGATCACACATGCTACATGACCCTGGTCACTGGTACTCTTTCTTTATCTCCTTTGCTGTTTTGCAAAGGGAACCCAGGGTCTTCAACATTATTCTCTAGTATTACAGTTTGAATGTATCTCAAGGTAGCACAGTGATATTTAAACAGCAACACTAAATCGTTTCAAGTTTGTGAACTGCGTCCTGGTGTTGTCAGTGAGGGTGACAGGATGTGCTAATGAAGCCTGTCAGGGGCATTTCAATGGCACGTCTGAAGGACTGACTGCTCCTCTCCCTGGATCACAGAAAACTGTGTGACCTCTTAACTGTGGTTAAATATGCTGCACTCCGCGTTACTTTGTATTTCCTGGATTTATAAGGTACAGTACTGGAATACCTGATCTTAGCATATAAACTCCCTAAATTCTCCACGGGGCCGGGGGGAGGGAAGCTGGGACGAAGTGAGAGTAGCATCTACATATATACACTACCAAACATAAAATAGATAGCTAGTGGGAAGCAGCTGCATAGCACAGGGAGATCAGCTCGGTGCTTTGCGATGACCTAGAGGGGTGGGATAGGGAGGGTGGGAGGGAGGCTAAGGAGGGAGGGGATATGGGGACATATGTATGCCTATGGCTGAGTCACTTTGTTGTACGACAGAAACTAACACAGTATTGCGAAGCAATTATACTCCAGTAAAGATCTATGAAAAAAAAAAAAAAAGAAACTGCATGGTGTCTTGAATTTGAGTTTTCAAATGGAACTTCATATGTGGTGCCAGGACACACTCTTCGAGGTCAAAGTTGACAGGACGGGAGAGGCGTGCTCTGTCCAATCGACTTTCCAAGCCCAGCGCAGATTCCACCCTCAGCGGCCAAAGTCAGCACAGTTGGGAATCATAAACAGGAGGTCTGGAACCATCCCCTCAAGCTTAGGCAACCGAAATCTGGCAGGAAGTGTCTGACAAGCAATTCAAATAGGTCCCAAAATACATCTGTGGAAGTTAGGAAGGATCCAGCAGAGCCAGTCAAAACCAGCAGGGGGGTTTAGATAGGAAAGGCTGAAAATTGCCCTCCTGGTGCAAAAGTTAACCAACAACACGTGTTAAAAGTGCAAGATGGGCCAAGCACTGTGCCAAGAGGTGTGCAGGAAGGGAGAGGTGGATGTGAGCCTTAGACTGTGACTTCAGAAAGCTTAAATTTAATTGGTTTGTGAGATGAGGGGAAGCTGGGGACCACACACATCGCCTGGGACATCTCTGATTCTTCTGGCACTATTTCCTCATCAATATTAGGAGCTTGATAGGCTTAATTTCAGCCAAACCATATCCAATAATAATTTCCAAACCCCAGACCCGTATCATGTTTAGTAATTGTTGGAGGAGGCTAGGGGAATGCTCAAAATAAAAAGGACAAGAGAAAGGATGGTTAAAATCCAAGCTGTTTCAATTAAAGGGTGAAAGAATTAAGAAATAAGCCCAGAGCAACAATAACAACAAAAACAGTGGACTGAAATGACCCTTGATGAGGAAAGAAGAGACAGAGGAACTCAAAAAAAGTGTCATCAAAGGGCTAACATTTTAGAGGAAAGTGGTAGAGAGAGAGAGAGAGAGATTTCCATTTTTAGGAATTTTGTGAGATGGTTGTTAAACACAACCATTATTTAAAAAGAAAATATATAAACTTACAATCAAATTAATTACCTTAAAACAAAGGTAATAGATATTAAAAACTCATCATTTCCTAATAATTTTTCTACCTTTACTACATCTATATTCTGAAAACGATTTGTGTCTGTCCTTTCTGTATGAAGGAAGTACTATGTAATGTTGAGCTCCTTTGCCTCTCTTCCCAATTCTACTTCTGAAGATTTCAAATCTGTAGTTTAAAATCAGCTACAGTGGGAGTACTTACACCACGAAAATCAACAAAAGCTGAAAACACATAAAGCACATAAAATTATATATACTGGGGGGCCAGGCAGGCAGGCATGTCTTTGCATGAGCTTGATTTATTATTTTGTTGGTTTTCTAGACTTAAGAAAGTGATTGTGGGCAAAGTATTTATAATGCAGATTAAACTTAAACTGTGTCAATTCTTTACCTGTTACTGTGTGAATTGCACAAATAATTAAGAAAATATTTTTTCCAGTACTTGAAAACAATGATCTGATTCAGGAAAAGAATGAAGCACTCCCTGGTGGTGCAATGGTTGGGAATCCGCCTGCCAATGTAGGAGACACAGGTTCTATCCCTGGTCCAGGAAGTTCCCACATGCCACTGAGCAACTAAGCCCGTGTGCCACAACTACCAAGCCTGCGCTCTAGAGCCTGCAAGCCACAGCTACTGAGCCTGCGTCCTGCAACTACTGAAGCCTGCGTGCCTAGAGCCCGTGCTCCTCAACAAGAAAAGCCATCATAATGAGAAGCCCGCACACTACAACGAAGAGTAGTGCCCGCTCTCCGCAACTAGAGAAAGCCCACGTGCAGCAATGAAGACTCAACACAGCCAAAAATTAAATAAATAAATAAATAAGTATTAACAAAAAAAGAATGAATAAGTGGAATTTCAATACACATCTTGGTTATTTCACTCTCATATTTCCCACTAAAAGAAAAGAAAACATTTACCAACATTCTTGTTGAAACTACATTCATTCATCCCTATTGCAGTTACAGGTTGGTTATGGATATAAGAGTTCAGAAAAAAAATCAAAAGTATCCTGTGAGAATCAATTAGCAATATGAAATTTATGACAGAGTATTTTATATATTTTATATAAGTTGTTTGCTGTATATCATACATGGAGGTAAAATTCATAACAGATTTATGTGCATACATACATGTCTACATTTTTTTTAGTAATAATTTCTTTTTTTATATCTTTATTGGAGTATAATTGCTTTACCATGGTGTTTTAGTTTCTGCTTTATAACAAAGTGAATCAGCTATACATATACATACATCCCCATATCCCCTCCCTCTTGAGCCTCCCTCCCACCCTCTCTATCCCACCCCTCTACGTGGTCACAAAGCACCGAGCTGATCTCCCTGTGCTATGCGGCTGCTTCTCACTAGCTATCTATTTTACATTTCGTAGTATATATATGTCATTGCTACTCTCTCACTTCATCCCAGCTTCCCCTTCCCACCCTGTGTCCCCAAGTCTGTTCTCTACTTCTGTATCTTTATTCCTGCCCTGCCACTAGGTTCATCAGTACCATTTTTTTAGATTCCGTATATGTGTGTTACATGTCTACATTTTTAAAGAGAGTTGGTTATTAAACATTTACCAGCACATCATTGGATAGAATCCAACAGGTACGGTGCAGCTGGGGAACTTAGTGGTAAGATTGTAGGAATAGAACCTAAAACCACAATTATCTTTGCCTCCAGACTGGGTAGCAGGTAGTCTCCTCAATAAGCCAAATGCAGGACCATCTGTATATATGATGGCAATAGTGTATTGAGAACTGGAGGATACTATAGCCAGTGAGAAGTTAGGAGATATGCCTGGTTTTGTTTTATTTTGTTTCTTTCCCGCTTATCTTTATGGGAGAAGAACTGAATTGTGATTTGACTAATAGACTAAGAAATACGTGTGAGCTGTATTTGTGGCTTATAAACTTCCAAATGTTATATGTGATAGAGATAATAAGAGGGAATCTCTCTGTCTCTGTCTCTCTACCACATGAGTTCACTCACACCGTTTGGGGATGAACTGAACAAACAAAGCACTGCTGCTTATAAGTAAACGATGCAGGGCATATCCTTGAGGTCCTGACCAGGACACACTCGTCAGGATTAGAGTCCAGATTCTGAAGATGAAGGCATTATGTCCCAGGCTGTGTCCTGGCAAGTCTTAAATGGGACTCAGCAACCATCAGCTTAGATGCCTCTCCAAGGTGACCCCATACTCCAGAAACCCAAGGCTCTAGAACAGAGGACTTCCTTTTCTTGGGGCTTTGTTCACTCAAATCTTCAACCCCACCTTCATGTTTTGAACTTGAGATAAGCAGGCAGCCCAGCTGTCATCCACTGTCAACAACCTGTTTCTCAGTGAATAAAAGAAGTTTGGAAGGAGTTAAATAATGGGGAAATTCTTATCTTCCTTCTCTGATTCAGTCAAGGATCTGGGTCGGATGGTATCCGTAATTAGACTCTCTCACACACACTAGTCTACAGAAACAGGGATGCAAGATTTTCTTGTTTAAACTAATTTTAGGTGAGGTGATTCAGATCCAGTGCCAAAACTCATGGTGCAGGTATAGTACACAGCATGTCCAGACAGGAACGAGCCTTATTGGATATTCCTGGCCTATGATGGTGCTGCACACCACGTGTGTCCATTCTGGATCCTTGTTCTTGATAGGTATCTACAACAATGTTTGAAGGGGTCTGGGGAGCCACAGAAAAGCAAACAGAAGACTATTCAGGAACAGCTCTTGAATAAAAATTCTATCATCTATCTATCTATCTACCTACCTACCTACGGTTTCATCCATAAATCTAAAGTGACTAAATTATATATATTAGGGAGTCAAACAGGCATGTGTTTGCATCAATTGATTTGCCCGGGAGTTAAATGTGCCCACAAGAAGGTTGTATGTGGACAGCTAGGGCTGCATGCAGAACAGAGGAGAGGGTAGGGAGTAGCAGAGGAAAAATGGGAGTACTGTACACCTTCTTTTGTTTGAATACAGTGCCTGGGACATGCATTTATCATTCAACAGGAAAAATTTATCGAGGGTGTACGACAGGCAGTGTTCCAGACACTTTGGAAAGTATTGAACAGCTGCTTTTCAGGAATCTTACACTCTAGTGACATGACACTGATATATATCGCAAGAGGAGGCAGATGAAACAGGGGGAGAAGGACTTATATTACAGTCAGGAAAGGTAGAATCTCCACAGCAATCTGTGTGTCCTTTTGTTTTTGGAATTTTAATCTGATTATGGATTTTTAAAGATGGTGGCCTGTAAAATCTGTGACCTTTTCATGGAGGATTTAGATTTCTCTTCTCTCCCATCCCACCTCTTCAGAAATAAATGACTGAAATGGATGATCAATGGCCAGGATATTAATTAGACCACCTCTGTTAAATTCTTTGGCATTCTCACTCTTTTCTCCTTACTCAAGTCCACTCTAAAATAGGCCTTGGGGTATCTTACTTGAAATTGGTGCTTTTTCACACTGCGAAGGCTAAATTAGCTCTCATCTGCTTTGTCTTGACATATGTATTTCCTTGCACTCAGCTAGCATGTCTATAGGACCATTAACATACTGAGCATTTAGACAAATGCATCTTTAGAGGAATGGGTGTGGATTGGGGAAAAGAAAGCTAAGAAATTCCTCAGCTTATTTTTTGCTGTTTTAAGCCACTTAGACATGTCACTAGGTAGGGAAAAGTGAGTCCATTACTTCATCGGAGTGGACATCAGTTGGCTTCCCAACATTCGTTCCTCCTTTTCCCCGTTGTGTAGCAGACAGATGGTCTGAGTAGACTTCATAAATTGTCTAAACCAATCAAGGTAACGACATCCTCCCCAACCAACTGGCTGGTTCAGGAAATAAAACCTAGGGCAATATTTGACTAGTTACAATATGGATCAGTCCATTAAATGCTCAGAAACATTGCTGGGAATGTGAGACACCTGTAGTCTCTCCTCTTTCATAGATGATGTGATACATGGATGAAGCCAAAACTTTGATATGGGAAGAGTTGAGAGACATATAGAGAAGGGGAGTTAGAACCCTGATTACAATGTGTCTGAAGCATACCTAATCTCCAGACGTTTTATTTGTTTAAGCTAATGAATTCTCTGTAATATCTGAGATAGCTTATTTTATTTAAAAAAAATTTTTATTAGAGTACAATTGATTTTACAATGTTGTGTTAGTTTCAGGTGTACAGCAAAGTGATTCAGTTTTACATATATTTGTTCTTTGTCAGATTCTTTTTTCCGTAGAGGTTATCACAGAATATTGAGTAGAGTCCCCTGTGCTATACGTAGATCCTATCTTATATACACTGTAGTAGTGTTTATGTTCATCCCAAGCTGATGATTTATCACCCTCTCCCCCACAGTGTTTCCCTTTGATAACCATAAGTTTGTTTTCCATATCTATGTCTTATTTCTGTTTTATAAATGAATTCATTTGTATCATTAATTAAAAAATTAGATTCCACATATGAGTGATGTCATATGATATTTGTTTTTCTCTGTCTGACTTATTTCACTTAGTATGATAACCTCTAGGTCCATCCTATTTGAGCTCGTTTAAACTAATTTTTTTTTTTCTCTTACAGCCTGAACCATCTTGACTGACAGTCAGCAAGATGTGACAGTGGGGTTTGGGAAGTACATCAGTAACCAAGCACTGTAAGGAAGAGTAAACATTTGCCTGGCCTCATCCTCTGTGCATATTCCTCTTCCCAGGACCATGCTGGTTTCTGGCCATCTCTCAGTCACTTTAGGGGAGAAGGCATGAGCAACGTTCTCTACTTCCAACATGCCTCTTCTATTGTGACTTCTTGCTCAAACACTGCACAGTCCCTGTACATATTGTTCAAGTAATCACTCAATTTCCCTTTGGAGTAGGAGGGAAAAAATAGGAGGCAATAGGTGAGGCAGATTAGCCAGATGTATTTTGTGACAATTAACAGAAACATCTGAGCAATTCAAATCCAGCTCTTTCCTGTTAAAGAACACTGGCTATGTATCAGTGTAAAGAACACTGATGATGTATATTAGTTTTATTTTTTTCTGACATGTGTTTTTAATAATAATGATGATGATATGAAAGCCCCCCAAAGTTGATAGCAAACAGAAAAATGACAGTACTAACCAGGATTTTTCTCCCCCTAAAGCTGGAGAGTGCATTCTTGGGACAACCTTGGGTCAATCCCCATCACCAAAATCTTGCTGTTCTGAGCACTTCTCTTCTAAGGACATTCCTTTAGTGAATAATTATTCCCTTAAAAAAAAAACAAAAACAAAAACAAAAACCTCTTCTAAGCCTTTACTCTGAATTGTAACCCTATTCATGTAGAAATGTTCTTGATTTTATTGGGGACATTTTCCCCCCACTATTTGCTATACTACCTTATTAAATTGTTCTGTATTCACTTCCATACTTTATTAGTCTTTTCTCAGATAAAGCATTTTGTCAGCTGTCAGGAGGCTTGAAAACATGGTCATGTGGAGACAGATGGTTTGGTTACTAAGGAAGATGAAACTGAGGTTTTTCAAAAGAACAGAATAAAACAAATCTATTCTTGACACTGTATTAGCAGTGATGATCTTTGGCACCTTTTCTCCACACACTTTCTACTATATCTCTCTACCTCTGGGCACGTCCTCAACTCCACACAGCAGCCCATCCCTCCAGTTCTGACTCACTCTCTCAGTCTAGGCACCTGTGACTTGGCCTGCCCTCTTCTATAATCTACCAGCACTGGGGGCCAGCCTGGCTCTAATTGGAAGCCACCCTTCAGTTCATAATCTGACCTGTACCTCTCACCTATATTTTTCATAAGTCAAACTTTTATGGTATAACAATAACTTAGATCAACTTAAATATATAAAATCTGTGGATTTCTAAAAAAATACACTTAATGCATGTTTATTGTAGAAAATGTCAACAGGGTAAACTCATACCCCAAATCCCACATTCCAAAGATAACTGCACCTAATGATTAATATATGCACTTCCAAATCTTTGTAAATACTTTTCTACTGTGTGTATAGATATACAGACAAAAATATGGAGAGATATGTTCTAAAACACTCTAATATTGCTATATATTGCAACATAATATATGTGATTATACTATGCATGTAGTTTTATAAGCTACTTTTTCATTTGCCACAAATGAATTGGATTGCCTTTTTGGTAAATATGCATGTACTTCATCTTTGTTAATGATTATAGAGCCGCCAGTTACATTAATATACCATAATTTACTTATGGACATTTTATATAATCCTGTTTTTTCTTATTATGAACTTTGCTGACCTGAATATGTTAGTATTGTCTGGGATATATTCTTAGAAGTACATTTGCAGTGTAAAAGGATATAGACTATTTTTAGAGTTTTTGATACATATCCATATTTTGCTCCAGAAATGTACAAATGTACGCTACAGCTAAAGCTTTGACTGTAGTTGTGCGTTATCACCAGGATAAATGTTTGGAGACATCATGAAGACTTTTTAAATTAGTTGTTACTAGTCAATTACTATTCAAACAGATTAATAGTGGTCATTATCATTATTCTCACCATTGCCTTGGACAGAAAATAGAATTGTTGATGTTGTCAAGGATCTGAAATCCTTAATGAAATAAAATAAATTAGTACCAAATGAACAGGGGATTAAAATAAATCTGACAGAGGATTCATAATATATTTGTAGGGCAAAAAACATGTTAGCAAAAATAGAAAATAACATTTATTTCATATAACTTTTATATCAGAGATACAGCATTTATTTTCAACACTTTCGCTTCCCAAACTTGCTACTTCTGTTATGAGTACCATCAAATCTCCTGTTTTCCAGGATCAAAATCTGAGCTGTCTTTAGTGCATCAAAATCACTGTCAACTCTGTTTAATATCCCTGCTTTTCTATTCCACAAAATGAAATATGATTTTCTGAAGAACAGGCACTTGCAGTCTCCTTGCTACCTCTGTTTTTCCCATTTCTCATTCACTTGCTATTTTATGACTAATTAATTTTCCTAAGTTGTGACTCTGACTCAGCTACTCCCCATATCAATGCTATAAATGACTCCTGACTGCTCACGGGATTAAACCCAATTATCATAACCAGGCATTGCATGCCTATGTACAAAGAATATCCAATTCAGCTCTCCAGTGATGGTACCATATTCTCTCCTACCTCTCCTCCTCATTCTCCAGTCTAGCTAACTTAGATCATTATTGTGTCATATTGCACAAAATGTGGTCTACATTTTTTCTATTCTAAAGACTTGTTCATATTATTCGTTGTCCTGGATGCTTCCCTTTCCCATCTCCTAGTCCTGTGTCTTCACTATGTACTATAACTTTGGTCTTTAGTGTTTCAGCTCAAAAGAGACATGAGGCCTTCTGCTGGTGAATTTCCAGTCCACTTTTATTTAGTGCTCTGGGCATTAATAGTAATTTATTTTCTTATCTTATCCCTGTGGTTAGCCTGCTCTGTTGTTTGTGAGCAGGGACTATGACCAACTCTTCTTGGATCTCCTGTAGTTACCCAATGCCTCAAGTGGAGTGTTTGCTCTAAAATAGCTGTTGGGCACCATGAAGACAGGAAAGGTTAGATGGAGAATTTAGTGGGCTAGTACATATTAAAACATGTTTTGATATTACAAAAAGATGTAAAAATGATGTTGCTTCACAGTTTGTGAAACTAAAGTCACATTAGCTACTCCAAGTTACATGACATATTTTATACTTAGATATCCCATAATCTAGCAAGTGATAATGGATTTCCCATATGATATATTAGCTCTGTAATGGAAACTTTTTATTCTAAGTGTCTGTGTTTCAAAGGCTAGTACCGTGAAAGGACTTTACTCAATTAGCCTCTACAGTGATTGACAAAGCTGTTCAAAAATTGCCTTCTCCTCCAAGTAGCTAGTATGACTGATCTTACCTGAGCTTTGAGTTTTTTCCAAAAGTGAGAGAAAAATAACTTCCTTTTATATTTCATTAGTTTTATTTCTCAAAGTCTCACTTTTTGGAATGCTTGCCTTTTATAACTGGCATGCCCCGAATTGGATAGGTCTCAGAGGAAAGGTAACTTCCATTACTGATCATGCTTCTCCCTGAGCTCCCAGCCCCCCGACCAAAAAAAAAAAAAAAAGAAAGAAAAAGGTGATGAGGCAGCTAAAACCTGTACTATTTTTTTTGTTTCCTTCCATATTTTTACTCTAATTTTAAAGAAGCTTAAAAACTAGTTTTTACTGGTAATTTCAGTCCCTATCAATCAGTGAAGTTGGATTGATCCATTTTTTTTAAGGCAGTGAATTTAATAAGAATGCTTAGTCTTGGATTATTTGACTTTGGGTCTGTTATATAATTTTAATAATGATACTAAGGCACGACACTCAGCTGCTCAAAAATCTCCACTGGTTCCTGTTGTCCCTAACATATAGCTCATGCCTGACCTGCTAGTTCCCTTTTATAGTCAAGCTCCAATATATCTTTCCATCCTTACTTCTAGGTAAAAGTATCCAGGTATGCAAAGCTAGGCTAAAGATTTTGTTTAATCTAATAAGCAGTGGGAATCATTTCCAGCATTTGATATGGGGAGTAAATGAGTCAGAATCATGACTTGGGAAGATTAATTAAGCATCAGGTAGCAAATACAAGCCCTCCTTTAGACAGAGATGAGCACAGTAACACCTTCTTTTCTTGGATTCCTTTGTTTCACTTTTCTGGAATGCTGATTCCAAAGCTTTAAATCCTACTCATCCTTCAAGGTCCATATTAAGTGCATGAAGCATTTCCAGGACACATTATTCCCTTCCAGACATTCTTTAGCACAGATTATCTGAGCTATCCATAAGGCATTCAATTTGTTATTGCTTTGCTATATATGATTGTCATGCATTATCATTTAATGGGGTTTTAATGCATGTTATTTGTTTTTTCAACTAGAGTATACGTTTCTTGAGATCTGAAATTATATTGTATGCACCACTGGAGCCAACTAACAACTTTATATAACAATGTATTTACTATAGATATGTTTCCAATATTTGGCAAATATTGATCATGTACGATAAAGTTAAGTTTGGGAAAGATGGTGCTCAGTTGCCTCTGGCTCCCTCTAGTGATATCCAAAAGATAACTAGGGGCTGCATGCTCTTGTTTCATCCCATCTATTGTAATTTTACACCTTTCAGATGTGTCTTAGAGAACAAATGCAGCCACCAGCAAGAAATAAAATCATAATTATTATAGCCCTAGTGTATCACCTCTTATTGTATGACAAGAGCTGTTAAAGACATTAGACAAATTATCTCATCTAACCTGCACAAAAACTGTGTGAAATAGTTACTAATGTTCTCCAGTTTACAGATGAGGAGACAGGCTCAGTCATGTCCAGTGACTCGCCTAAGGTCACACAGTGGGATTTTCCTTCATTTTATTTTATTTTTTTCCAGCTCTACTGAGATATAATTGAAAAATAGTGTTGTGTAAGTTTAAGGTATACAATGTGATGATTTGATATATGTTTGTATTGTGAAATGATTATCACAGTAATGCTGGTTAATATATCCAGAACCTCACATAGTCAGAATGTGTGTATGTATTGAGAATTTTTAAGATCTACTCTCTTAGCAACTTTCAAATATACAACATAATATGGTTAACTGTAGTCATCATGCTATACATTACATCCCTGGCATTAATTCATCTTATAACTGGAAATTTGTACCTTTTGACCACCGCCACCCGTTTCCTCCACCCCCACCCATGATCCTAGCAACCACCAATCTACTCTCTATTTCTATGTTTTTTTTTAAGATTCCACATATAAGTGAGATCATATTGTATTTTTCCTTCTCTGACTTTTAGCATAATGCTCTCAATTTTCATTCATGTTGAAAATGACAGGATTTCCTTATTTTTTTATGGTCTACATGCACCACATTTTCTTTATATGTTTGTCTGTCGATGGACACTTAGGCTGTTTCCATGTCTTGGCTACTGTATCATTTTAGATGAGGTAGTTTGGAGTATTGGGGCCCTTGAATAATTAGACTATTTGTCTGATGTGCGTTATTCCTAAATCTTATTGTATATCTTAATCAAGAATGTATGGTTCTGACAAATACATGTACATAGCAGGTAGTACTTAGTTTAGTTTGAAAAGAAGTAAACAACTGTAAATGGCAATGGAAAAAAGGGAAGAAAAAGCATTATTCAAATGGCCAATGAATTCTCAAATTTCCAAAGAGAGAACTATATTTTTAAAAAATTTTATTGAAATATAGTTGACTTACAATGTTGTGTTATTTGCAGGTATACATCACAGCGATTCAGTTTTACATATATCTATAAATCTATTCTTTTTTAGATTCTCTTCCATTATAGGTTATTACAAGATATTGAATATAGTTCCCTGTGCCACACAATAGGTCCTTGTTGGTTATCTGTTTTATATATATTGGTGTGTATATTTTCATCCCAAACTCCTTAATTTATCGCTCCCCCTCACCTCTTTCCACTATGGTAACCATAAGTTTGTTATCTATGTCTGTGAATCTATTTCTGTTTTGTAGATAAATTCATTTGTATCATCTTTTTATGCCACATATGAGCGATATCATATGGTATTAGTCTTTCTCTGTCTCACTTACTTCACTTAGTATGATAATCTCCATGTCCATCTATGTTGCTGTAAATGGCATTATTTCATTCGTTTTATGGCTGAGTAATATTCCATTGTATACACCACATCTTCTTTACCAAGTCACCTGTCGATGGACACTTAGGTTGCTTCCATGTCTTGGCTATTGCAAATAGTGTTGCTGTGAACACTGGGGTGCATGTTTCTTTTCAAATTAGAGTTTTCTCTGGTTATATGTACAGGATAGAGAACTATTTTAGAATAGGCATTATTTGGTATCACTTTGCATGTATATAGGCTTAATTTAAAAACTCATTGCTTATATCATTTAAAAATTGTCACCTTTTAAATGTACATTGTTTTCAATTAATGACTTATCATTACATGAATTTTGTTATAATGGATAATGTTTTGATTTAGAAATAATAACAAGATTGAAATGTATGATTTTTATCAATTAAATGATTTGCATAGTAACAATGAACTTACTTTCCCCTCTATTAGTATCACCATTTAAATTGAATTAAGATTGAAACAGTATCATTTAAAGTGGGAAAAGATTATATAATGCTAATATTAGTGTTGGTCTCATATCCTAGGGAGAGGGCATCATAGCAATACACAATGAATAAAATACATAAAAAATATCTTCCCGTTCCCCTTTACTTTCTTGCAGGGAAGTAAATGATGCAGGTGCCCTTATATGAATAATGGTAGACTTTCAATATAAGTATATTTTGGAATTGCACATTGCCCCTAGCTAGACTGCACCAATATTTTAAGAAAAGTAAAACAAAACTTAAAAGTCTCTCTTTCGCTTTCTCTTTTTTTTTAATCCCCCCGAGCATACATTATTATTAACAAGAGGCATCTGGTTCTCATTAACATTAAGAGAAGAGATCTATCTTAGGAATTATGATTTAAGTTGAATTGTAGGCCAAGAGAATTAGCCATCCCTTCTGCCTCATATGCATTTGTAGCCATGCTAATCACCAGTGGGGAACAGAGCTCTCCCTTTCTTTCTCTTTCTTTTGCAAAATGAATTAAATAATGTAAAAGTCACTAAACTACTAAACTGTAGGGCAAGTAAGCTATATGTGTATGTGAGATTCAGAGTATGAGAGAGAGAGAGAGAGAGAGAGAGAGAGTGTGTGTATAAGAAAGAGAGAGAGAGACAGAGACAGACAGAGAGAGAGAAGCAAGTCTTGGAAATAAGCTGTCCTTTTGCCATTCTTAGCCGGCATTCCAAGAAGGAGATCAGGTCTTACAACTTCTCCATGGTCTTGTGAAAATGACCTTTGGGGATTATCCAGGTGCTGGGAAATGCAGTAAAATAATGATTTCTCATTAAAAACAAAAAAGAAAGTGGAATTTGAAGTGATGAATGAGAGGTGTCCAGGGGGAACATGGACTGTAAGAGCCAAGAGATACAAAGTGAGCCAGAAGCAGAGCTGTGTAGTGCACAGAGCCCTGAAACCTCAACAGACGGAACTAGATTTGCAGCCTGTCTCTGCCAGTCACTTGCTGTGTGACCTGGAAAAATTACATAACCTTTCTGAGCCTCCTCTTCCTCACCTGTAAATTAATATTTATTTCACAGGGCTGTGGTGAGGATTAAACTAACTCAAACCCTCTCTTTGAAATGCCTTTAAGAGTACTCAGCCCCACAGTAGAGTTGTATGCTCTCAACACATGTTTGTTTCCTTTTTGGCTTCTTTCATCTTACTTTGGGAAGGCCTCCAGGCTGTCACCTGCTTGAAATATCTGCACAGAGTCACGTTATTCTCACGTAATGGCACATCCTGATTACCTCCGATGAAGTCAGATAAACAGATCAGAAGCTTCAATTTCACCTGGACTAATAAAATAATGGCTTGTTCATCTACAATTTGGCCCCTGAGCCAGACAGGTGCCAAATACATTGACCTTGACTTTCCTTAAGAAGATGCTCAGTTCCCTCTGTTGCTAAAGATGGAAAATAAAGGTTGGGTGATAGATCTGATTTTCTTCTGGCCCAGAATTAGAAAGTATTTGTGTGTGTGTGTAGGTTTTCAGATGCTTTCCTTTTCTCCCTTCCTTTCCTACATCCCCACCCTTTTTCCCACAAAAAAAGAGAGAAAAAAATAAATAAAAATTTGATGCTAGAAACGTTTGACTGAGTTTCACATTTTAGTAAAGTAAGCACATGACCTAACTGGGGAAAAAGCATTTTGAGAAAACAGGTCTCTCTACCTTGCTTATGAAGCTGAAGTCTTAAAGTGGTCTGTCATGGCCGACGTTTGAAACAAAGCACTGAATGTCCTTTAACAATACTAAGATAGAGGT
Organism: Delphinapterus leucas; assembly: GCF_059928025.1. NCBI lineage: Eukaryota > Metazoa > Chordata > Mammalia > Artiodactyla > Monodontidae > Delphinapterus > Delphinapterus leucas. The sequence continues at coordinate 48,148,330 of NC_143130.1, read as the reverse complement.
TGAGAGGAGGGGAAAGCTGGTCCACAGAAGGCCCATTAGATATTCCCACAGGAAAAATATTGTTATGGTTCTATAACTCTATGCTGTTGAAACCAGTGGTTCACAAAATGCAGAGTGATGAAATAAGGCTTATTTCACACTCTTGCTTCATTAGATTTCAGGTTTGGGAGTGAAGGGTCATAATATGTGGCCAAATGGGCTAGAAAAGCAGTTGAAAGAGTAAAAGAGGCATCAAGGAGAGGTCAGAGGTTTCACAGTGAGAAAATTCCCATACAAGCAAACGGAAATAAAAGTTTTGCCATGACGGGGTGGAACAGGGGCAAAATGAACCCCGACATTTCCACGTTAGACAGGAGTTGTTAAATCCTGTGCTCTGCAGATCGTGTTTGTGAGACATTCCCTTGGATGAAGGCCACTGATAAGTATTATCTTTATTTTATTTTTTAACATGAACTATCATTTATTAAAATCAAATGCATATTAGTTTGCTTAAATCTCTGACAATTTTTATACTAAAAGAAATAAAACTGTTTAACTTCATTTAACTCAGCTTCAAAATTTTCGTTTGACCTAAGAGTAAGTCTCTGATGAAATTAGTGCTCTACCCAAAAATTTTTTAAGAAACACTGTTCCAATGACCAACAGGAGACTTCTAATCTTTTTTCTGTTGGGCTGTTTCCACTGGCAATGGATGAACCAATTCATGATTGAAAGTTCATGTCAAATAGGAGACAGTATCCATTCATAAAAATGATCAGGGTTCTCGGGGCACACTGATACATTTTGTTGTGGGCACTCATAAACAGGCTTCAAACCCCACCACTCCCTCTTTCTGTGTAGAAATATTTCTTTTTGTGTGAGAAATATTTCTCACACAATATTTCAACTCTCTCAGCACTGGCTTCTTTGTCAGTGTAAAAATAATAAAGCCTACTTAAACAGCATGGTTGTAACAATTAGATAAAATGATAATGATTCATATGAAATGCTCTGTAAATGCTCTGTAAAGCCCAATGAGCTATACATGGCATTATTTTAATCTTGATATTCTTTTAAGTAATCTCATGACTTCTTCATGTGTCTTTCCTTTTGATGCTGTAAAACAAATTGCAAAAGGGAAACGTGAATGTTCTGAGGTCTCAAGATTACATTAGTTGTGTGACTAGTTAGGAGAGGAAGTGAGCTCAGCCCCAGGCCTCTCTGGGCTCTTACTGTTGGGTCAGGATGGTAAGACACTTCCTTAACCAGATACATAGTATTTACCTGAAACTAAGTCTTATCATCAGGCCTAACACTGAAACACTAGACTCTAGGAATTCTCACTAACACTTAAACAAGATTCTCATTATTACCATTATTTATTAGCTTTGTTCAGAAAATTCTAAACAACATGTAGTTTGAATCATACGAAATTGTTTTTGTGGATCAAAAATGGGCGGATATCAGTGGTTTCCTATGGTTCCACCTAAAACATACCTGAATATCCTCTAAAGGACAAATTTAAGGGGCCTCAAGCTATACAAAAATGTATAGTTTGAGTAAGAGGATAATTAGGAAAAAATACAATCTAACTGTCATATTGAAAACTTACAGATATTTTTTTTCTTTTTTTCTTCATGAAATTTTAATGACGTGTTTGAGACTGTATAGAGAACTGGACCTTTATGGGAGAAATTGCATGACTTCCTCACAAAAAGGCAGACCTAACTTGAAGCTCTGTTCACATATAACATTGATTAGGATGTGGTGTTTTTCCATCACTCCCTGCCCTGTTGTCTAAAATTGATACTGCTCAATTATAGTTGCTTGTTATAAATATTTGTCAATGAAGTTGTTAAGTGAACGGGCAATTGTAATGCCAGTGTGTATATTGTAGGTATTTGTATCCAGGAAGTTCAAAGCTCCTCACATGTTTGATAATATCCATCCCAATCCTTGTGATAAAAATGGGAAGTCCCACTTTACCTACTACTAGCTGTGTAATTTGGAGAAAATGGTTTATCCTTTCCATGTATGACTCCCATGTTTCAAGCGGAAATAAAGACGTAAAATTGAACTCATTTGCACCTTGTCCATAGTGGAAATGAAAATCTAATCCCCATCTGCAATATTACACTCTCAAATACTCCTTTAACCAAAGCAACCAAATTGCAACTCCATTTTGGTCCCTTATATAAGGCCCTTTAAACTCTGAGAACAAAAGACAATATCTTGCAGTGCTTTTATTACTCATTCACAGTAGAGGGTGTGGGAACATTAAGAAATTCTGGTTTTCTGGGAGGCCATGGGCAGTAATATGACTAATGTGATAAGAGCTGCAATTTGTCAGACATTTGCTGTCTGCCAGGTACTGAGGCATGATGCAACACTTCTGTGTGTTGAGAGAATTACTTTAAATTCATGGAGCAGTCAGAGAAAAGAGGCAGAGTAGGCAGGGGCTGGATCAAGAAAGGTCTTGGATGGATTGGGCTTTAATTGTCAGAGCAGTCGGCAAGACCTCAAGAGAACCCTGCAAGGATTAAGTTGGGGAGCCACGTGGAAAGGTTTGCATTTAAGCGAAATCTCTCTGACTGCAGGGCAGAACAACCTATAAGAGGGCAGAGACTGGAAATTCCCATGTAGGAGGCTGTTTCTATAATCTAGATGGGAAGAAAGAGGGAAAGGGCTAATATGGGAAGGAAGTAGAGGAGGAGATGTCAGAGCAAACCACTGCAAGATGAACCACTCCTTCTGTTGGAGGCAGAAGGAGGCTGCACAGAGAACGCTGTAGAACACGTGAAAAGCATGTTTTCCAAAGATGACCAGAACCATATCTTCTATCCCACATGCTCTTATGTAACTTGACCTCCCTCCCACCCACCCTACTAACCCAGACATCCAGAAACAAAGTCAAATTTCCCTCCTCTTGACTCTGGGCTGACTTGCTTGTGAAACTAGAATGCAGCAGAATGGCCTTCAAGGCTAGGTCAACTTCTGCCATGGTCTCATGGACTCTCTCAGAGCCCTGCCACCATGCTCTAGAAAGCCCAAGGCACATGGAAGGGCCATGTGATGGTGTTCCAGTTGAAAATACCAGTTGAGCATGACCTTCTAGTTAATGAAGTTCATGAACCAGCCCAGGTTCTCAACGTGTAAGTAGGGAAGTCTCCAGATGATTCCAGCCCCCAGCCGCTTCTGGGACCCCGGCCATTCTCTCATTCTCTTATAGCTGAGGTCCCAGACACTGTGGAGTGGATCAGGTCATCCCCACTGTGCCCTTATTAAATTTGAGTCCTCCTGAATCATTTGCAAGTGGGTATTAATACTTTCTCTTCCCCAAGAGCCACTGTAGAGAAGTCAGAAACAAGTGGAAGATGGACCTAATTAGAAAGGAAGTCGCTGATCCAGAGTTTATTTTTCTGTGAGAAAAAGGAACATGGACATGGAAACATTCATTTCAAAGTTGATGGAGTGCTGCCTAGAGAATCATCAGAGAAGAGGCGTCTATCATACAAAGGGGGAGAATAGACCTCCTTACATCATCCTACATAGAAGAACCCAACCCAGGAGGTATGAATAAATAATCAGGAATCTGGGCCAGGAGGCAAGAATCCCAGAGAGCAAATAGAATCTACATTTTTTAAATAGAGGGAGGATAAATAAAACGTTTCTGGCATGGAATTGCAATGTATTTATTATACAGTCAATTCATGAGATCACCTTGAATGATTGGTTTGGTGGGGAAGGATGAGATGGGAAAGTATGGCTGGAAACAACTAAGTTTCAATCACCCAGAGACTTCTAGATTTTTCCCAAATAAAATTAGGTGATTTTCAGGCTTACATTCAGGAGGCATCTGAATGTAATATAAAATTAGGTCCTGGGACAAAAATATTTCCAGTGAGAGGTGGCATTATTTCTGATGAGATGTAAGGTAAAGACAAAGAAAGAAACTTTTGTTAAGGACAGTGTCTTTAGAGTATTGGGTAACTTTCCTGAACCTTTAGTTATCTTTCTTGCCCTTTCTCTATGTTTTCCATTGTTATGTACCTGATATTCCTGAGGATTCAGCTCAGACTTTGCTCATTTATTTATTCTCTGGGCATTTTGTCAAACACAATTATAGACCAGACATCTTACATGGAGATACCTATACAAAGTCAAGTAGCATAGTCCCTGTCTTCAAGGAACTCCTCTTCTAGTGGGAGAGACACATATATAAATAGACCATTGCAGGACAGAGAATAAGTCTACAATAATGATCCATGTGTCACAGTCCTACGGAGACAGGGAAGAGAGGTTCTGAGCCTAGACTATGTGTCTCACAAAAGAGCTTCCACAGGAGGTTCTGCTTGGAATGTTCCCTGAAGAATGAAGAGGAGGGAGCAGACAAAGTAGTGATGAGAAAGAGGGAAGGTGGGTGAGAAGGGATTATTAACATGTGCAGATGCCTGAGAGGTGGGAGAGATGAGAGAACAAGAGTGTTCCTGGAATTACTAGTTCTCCTCTTAGGAACACACCTCCGTCCTTCATTTTCACTTTATATGATCCCTCCCATAGATCCTCTCACACTATCAGGGGTTGCGCTGTACTTATTATTTGATCGGTCTGTTTCCCTGGCTGACCTGTGAGCCCCTTGAAGAGAGGGTTGTAGCATTTATCTGAGCATCACTGGTACCCAGTTCAGTGCATATTCAATACACGCCTACTGATCTAGCTCTACCTGCATTTACTGTCAGTGTAAAGGCCCTGTATAAGCAGTACCAGCCAACGCAGCTATTCAATAAAACAAGCCTCTGAACTTGATTTCCATCCAAAGGTATCACTGGAATAAAATGTTGATTACCACTGAGCTTATATCACTAACTCATCTCTGAACCTGGTTTCCCTTAGGGGTTCACCCACACAACAGGGAGGGAGTTTTGAATCACTCAGACCTGTATTAAACTCTGCTCTGGCCCTGCCCATTGAATGGTCTTGCACACGTTCCACTTCTCTGAATATTGTGGTTCATATCTGTAAAATAGAGATGACAATACACTCAAAGGTTTGATGTGAGGATTAAATGAATTAAAGATTGGAAGCTCTTTGTAGTGTTTAGCATGTAGGAGGCACTCAGTACAGGCGGGTTGTATTTCCTGTGCTTTCTCCTCCCCTCCTTCCAGCTTCTATCCTGTATAGACTGGCCTGAAGGTCATAACTGAAGAAAGATATGAATTATTAATGCAGCTCCCTTTCATCAATTATTTAACCCCAGCTGCTAGGTCTTCCTATATATCATGTCTCATCCTTTTAGAGCACAGCTGGAGAGGCCCCACCCCTGCTTCCCAGGTGAAAGGACTGAGATCATTTGCCCCCTGCCACACAGTGGGGAAGGGGCCGATCTAGAATGGAACCCAGGAAGTGGGTTTTCAAGGGTCTGAGAGCTGATTGCTAAGTTTTCCAAAATTTTGTGAGCCAGCTGTTAAGCAGAGCTATTGTGCAAATTAAAGTATAATAACTTCAGAATTATTAAAAACAAAAGTGAAAATACTTAAAATTAATCACTTCCTAATTACTTCCTACATTTTACTATTATCTATGTTGGGAGTCAGCAAACTACAGCCCACTGGTGAAGTCTGCTCCATCAACTATTTTTTGTAAATAACGTTTTATTGGAACAGAACCAGGCCCATTTGTTTTATCTGTAGCTGGTTTCCACTAAAATGGTGAAATCGAATGGTTGTGACAGAGATTATATGACCTGCAACGACTAAAGTATTTATATTCTGGTCCTGACCAATGCCTGACTGAGATCTTGAGGTCATTTGCATCCATTTTATTTGTAGGTTGGAAGCACTACATAATGGTGTGCTACTGCACATCACTTCCCAATTCTGCATTCAGTGATATCACATCAGTAGCTTGAAAGTGGCCATGGTGTGGGTATTTACACCATGAAAATTGGCAAACATCACAAATCAGAATTTCTTTTTGTTTATCGTTTGTTTCTGGAGCGCCAATTGTTGAGCAGTTACCAGTATGTCACTGAACCCAGGTCTCTTAAACTTGATTCCTCAGTGTAGTCAAGGTACAACCAGGGAAGAAAAACCATGGTAGGTAGCTAGAATGATCTTTGTAAGACTGTTGTACAAACGTGTCCCATTTGACATTGATTTAAATTTGGACATTTGTAAAACCTTACAAACTGAGCAAGTAAATATTCTTAAATGAGGCAAGACGATATTTGTAAGACTGTTGGCTTTGTGTTTAATGCTGGAACTTCGAATTCCCAGGACAGGCAGTTAGGAGGGGTGGGTGGGTGTAAAGCTTGCGGGGGGTGGGGGAAGGCAAAGTGGAACCCACAGGCACAGGCTGGAGCTCCTGAGGAAGGACTGAAACCTGTGTCAGTTCTTGTTGACTCTGAACTTTGTGAGACTGTCCTTCAGAAGCCGGGTCCTTCATCACGGAGCTGAGCACACAAACTCAGCCCAGGAGTTAGAGAAGATGAAGGAGGATTCAGTGGAAGGTGGAGCAGGTGCAGGCCCAGCTCCCATTTCATGCCATTACATGATCATATGTAAGCTAAAAAATGGCTGCTACTTCACTTCCTCTTTCCAAATCTTGCCCAGTAATTCCTCCTGTGACCCACTCTAATAGGAAATATACAGAGAAGAGAATTCTTGGAAAGAGAAACCTAGTCAAGTTGACATATCTCAAAGCCACCGTACCTCTCCAGTGTATTTCTTTGGGAATGTTTAACTCAGTGAAAGCTTAGAGAAAGAAAAGAAAGTCCTCCATGGGCTATGCTTTGCAGTTGGATCTGGGTGAATATTACCCCTAATACTGATCTGTATTCCAGTAAAAGATAACCCATTCAATAATAATATTTACTCGCTTGGTTTGGAAGGTTTTTTTCCATTGTCCAAGTTTAAATCAATGTCAAATGGGAAACACATGGTTTACATTATTTACCAATAGAAATTATCAACTTTATAAGCAGCCAGCTGAACATCTATAGTACATTTCATTTGCCATTCTGCTGAAAAAGTTAACCCACAATTACTTCCTGTGGATCCACTCACTAAATTCAGCATACAGATTCCTTCCCACCAGTATACTCAATTCCTGGTGATAGTGAGAAGTGATCACCTTCTTGTGATGACACATAAGGTTTGAGAAGAATCCAAAAATGTACAACCAGTGCACCTGGTTAAGATTTACTATCCAGAAACACTTAAAAATCCACATGGTTTTACAACAATGACGACGTTGACCTAAAACAACGGAGGTATTCCTGTGCATGTGGTTTTCTCCAGTTACGGGAGTGGTGTTTTACAAAGTGACACATGTTGTTTTGCACAGTCTGATTAATATGGCAAGTTGTTCAGTGGCCCAAGTCCAGTATACCCAGCATATTTGGTGGTGAAACCAGCCTTAGACTATAGAGCGGTTGAATTAGGAGCTGCAGACAGGAGCAGAAGAGAGCAGAGGGGAAGGGCATTTGTGGAGGGTCTGTTATGTGCCAGATGCTTTATATATGATATGCATTCTCACTTTGTCAACCTAATGTTGTGTTAAGAGGATAGCATCCGACCACCTGGGGCTTAATTTATGCTTGGTGCTAACTTGTCAAATGTGACCTTGGGCAAGTTATTTAACTGCCCTGTGTCTCAGTTTTCTCCACCGGTACCTTGTGCAGAAGGTCTTTGGAAGATCAGACAAGAAACTGCGTTCAGGGACTTCCCTGGTGGTCCAGTGGCTAAGACTCTGTGCTTCCACTGCAGGGGGCATGGGTTTGATCCCTGGTCTGGGAACTAAGATCCCCACATGCCACACCACACGGCCAAAAAATAAAAATAAATCAATAGCTTCAAAAAAAGGAAACTTCATTCAGAGAACTTAGAAGAATTTGAGGCACTGAAAAGGGCATGACAAATGTTATGATTATTATTTGGTCATCTCCATTAGGTGGTGGGTCAAAAATCATCCCAGGACTGGCCAGGAAATTGAAAGGGAAATCAAATGACTCATCAAAGTTTACTAGGTACAGTAACCCAGTCTCTCCAACATTAGAACCCATGCCATTTCCAATAGACCTTGCAGGGTCTAAATGACAGAACACCCACCAGTGACCAGGCACTCTGCTGGGCCCAGTTGATTGGACAGTGGGCTTTTAGTAGGAAAACAGATGGAAATGGGATGAACAAGGTTATTTGAACTATAATATAGAGGGGTTTTTTTTTGTATTGTTTTTTGTTTTCTTTAATACCAGAAAGAGAAGCATGTACTCTGTTTGGAAAGCACTGTCGAATTATCAAAAGTTTTTGAGCAGTGCAGAGACATGACTTGTTCTGCCATATCCTGAAGGAATCTGCTCCCTAATCAAGCAAAAGTTGGTCATGTTAGGTGACTATGAAATAACTCATTTGTGAGAAAGATCCAACTATTTCCTGTGTAACTCACAGGGCATTCTGACTGGACCTTGGCTAACCAGGGCATGTCTCTGTTGGTATCATCCTGGTCCACATGGCTCGCCAAGCTAGACCCCCTGGAATCATTTTCTATTCCTTCCTCTCCATCACCACCACATCTTAATCAATTAAGCAAGTCCTGCCAACTACTGTACCTTAAAGCTTTCTCCTGCTCTCTGGTGCCCCTGAAAATACCTTCCTTCCCAGCCCTGACGGTCTCTCACTGTGTCTGGTAGTATAGCAAAGTGGTCGCAGCTCTGGCTCTGAACCCACCAGACTTCCTGGAGTGATGCTCCTTCTCTGCCAGGAACTGGCTGCGATCCCTTGGTCAAGGTACTTAAACTTTCTGACTCGTAGTACTGTTGAGGAATTTAAAGAGTTCATAGTAGTGTAGGCTTAAAAAAATGCACAATGTGAGAGTTGCGAGTTAAGTTTTATTTGGGGCAAAATGAGGACTGCATCCCAGGAGACAGCGTCTCAGATAGCTCTGAGAAACTGCTCCGAGGAGGTGAGAGGAGAGCTAGGATATATAGGAGTTTTGCAACAAAGGGCAAGTAGTCCGGAACATCAAAAGAACCGGATATCCCAAGTTAAGGAATTTAGCGCTTTTCTATGTAAGGGAAGATGCAAGAGTCTGGGCTCACCGAAATCATTCCTTTGAGATGCACCTCAGCTATCTGGGGCCAGTATCCTGTGTTTTCACATCCTGAGTTTCCTCAGGGCTCACCGTTGGGAGTGGCTGCAGTCTGATGGCTGCTAGATGGCAGGTGTTCTTTTCCTTCCTGAGTTTCCTCAGAGCTCACCAGCTCACGTGGGAGGGCTGCAATCATTGGTGACTGTGACATCATTTGTTTACTGATATGGCAGGAAACATTTCATTTCTCAGTAATAATGCGCTTTAAACATTTCCTTAAATGTAAGAGGAATTCAAGGAATGCACCTGCTGCTGTTGATTACGATGTCCACAAGGACAGTATCTTATAACCCAATGTCTGTGGACCCAGAGCCTCCCCACTCGAAAGCAATGTCCTTGGTTGTATTTCTAAGATACTTGTCTCATCTTCACCTTCACTCCACCACCTGCATACCATCCCTTAATCATTGCACTGCTGGTCTTATCTATGTTACTTACATGAATGTTACAAAGTGTGCACAAGAATGTCCGTTGTTATATAGCCCTACATACCTCCAGGAGTTTCATGCCTTTTTACTCTCCTGCCAATTTATGTTCCATCAAAGACCAAGTACTTATGGTCCCTGGAACACATCACATTGTGTCTGTTCAAATTCATGTCTTATAAGATATGTCTTGTCCTTAGATAGATCATTCTAGACCACCATGCTAAGCTCTTTTTTTCCTAACCGTTATTCTCATCCCCCTTATGCTGATTTATTTTTCTCTATAGCACTTGTATATTATACGTTGACTTGCATATTTATTCCTAATCTGTATCCCCTACAAAAAAGAACATCAGGCAGACTATTTGTCATGCTCGTCACTGTATTGCTCGCACCTAGAATGGTGCCCGCCTAATAGTATGTGCTAACTCTTTGTGGAAGAAAAGAACAAAGAATAAGCGAAGGAACAAATAAACGGATGTCTCACACCTCTGTGCTTTCAGAGGCTAGTCTCTGGAACAAAAGCCTTTCCCCACCTGTCTTCCCTAGGAACTCTGATTTGTGCATTGAAATCTATCTCAATCTAACTCCACTGTAAATCCTCCCTCGATTTTCAAGTTAACGTGAAACTCTTCGCTTCTCCTGTCTTTGTGAATTGGATTTATAATTATCATAACATGTGCAAATGTTTAACAAGTTGTCCCAATGTACACTTTAAGAACCCTGGGACAGAGGTAGGACTTTAATGGGGCCAGCGTAGGCTTTCATAGGCATTTGTAAGACCCTAGGTAGACAGTTTTTGGATTGAACTGTGTGCCCCTAGAGGTCTTTTTATGGCTTGTTGATGATTAGCATTGTCAGGGGCATGCCAGTCTAGAATCTCCTCAGTTTGAAACTGAGAGCCCCCAGGGGCACAAGGCAGACTCATTTGCCCATATTGCTCATGGACCTTGCCCTCGGGGATCTGTACAGCTCAGTTGCAAAAGGATCAGAGGAAGCAGATGTGAATGATGACCTGTGTTTGTGTTTGATAAAGAACATTCTGGGAACTTGAATGAAAAATCAGGACACTTGCGCAGCTCATGACAACCTACCAATTCTGTCTACTGGCCTCCCGTATCCATCCCTTTTAGGTTTTGAAAAAGTCAGAGGAAGTTTAGAGATTCTAAAATAATTCCCAGTGCAAAGAAATTTGTGTGCCAGAAACAACTTTTGTCTCTTCGAGTTAAGCCATTCTTTTTATTTTTTTATGTCACATGTAGAAAGTGGATTGAATAACTGGAAAAATGAGTTTGGGTGTACAAAGTCCCAGTGACCTGGTGGATAAAAGCCAGTCGTGAGGGGAGTTAGTACTATGGGGAAAAGAAATTGATAAAAGTTGAACCCTTCACGTTCAAGGCTGGTTCTGACCAGAGATACAAAAACCAGATATTTTTTCATACCTCAACTTGGGACACAGTTCGGATTATTGTTTCTAAGATTGTTCTAACACTTCTGTGTAGCTTCTAAAGGAACCCCTGATTATATATACATGCACACGCACGCACACACACACACACACACACACACACACACACACACACACACACAGACATCTCCCATCCTCTATTCTTCAGTTAAGTTCTTTGATCTTGTCTTCCCTGAAACTATATTCTTATAGCAGACTAAAGACTGGCCATGTTGAACATTTTCTTGCAAAAAATAAATCACTAGGAAAAAACAAATGCCACTTTTCAGACTGAGTTGCAATCACTAGCAGCAAACTGCCGCTATCCAGTATCTGGATAGGAAAAGTAAATCCAACAGGATGTGTCTGAGGACAATTTGCCAAAAGCAGGGACTACTGAGAGCATAGAGGGCTTCTATAAAAGACAAGTTTTCACTCAAATACAAAAAGCATTTCATGCAGACAGAATGAGGTGGAAATCCCATTTTTCTCTTGCTTTCTGTTCCCTGTGAGAATCAGAGAGTGCACAAAACCGTGAAAACAATAGGCCCAGCTGCAGGGGCAATAAGACAATTTATTAGGGATATGACATTTTTAATGAGAAACACTTGCTGGAAGGGAACAAAAGGGCTTGTTTGGTCAGAAGGATGCTCTTGAATCTCTTCTGAAGTGCATGAAAAAGTAATTTCATTTACGCATCATACCCCGAGCAGTGGAATTTCCTCAGGCTCCAGATGTTGTCCGGCACAGATGCTGAGCAAATGGAATGCATGTCCTATGAGTTTTTTATAAAACGTAACTCAAGGGAATTTTAGGAGTTTCGTGGCTGAGAAAATCATTAGCAAATAATGAGCTTAAGCAAGGAAGGCTGAGGTTGGCAGTATGTTACTGGATATACAGAATTATTCACAATTATCTTAAATTGAATAGGGAGATCAGTTTTCAACTTAGAGAAATAGAAATCGGTGGTGTAGCTGCTATAGCTTAGACTTCCTCATTGGCCTCCAAAAATGAATTCGTAAATACTGTTTTGACTAGATTTCCAAAATGATTATAAATAATCTATTTATAATTTGAAATTTCAAACAAAGATTATTACTGTATAGTAGTAATTCAAAAGGGCAATGCCACTATTTCCTCTTGAATTCCCCTCTGAGGAGTGTTCACTGTATCCTCCTTCAGACCAGGTGAAGAAGATGCATCCAGTGATAGCTTTCCAGAAGAAGGAGAGAATCATCGAGGTACCTCTCTTATCTAACTACAGGGCTGAGCGAACACTGGTTGCCGTGTTCCCTGGAGAACCACCAGGAATTCTCTATGGGCTTTTCCAAGCCAAGTCCCTCACGAGCTCTGGCAGAGGCCTGTATGAGTGGCTTTGGAAGACCATGGTTCATGTAGGATGTTTTATTTAGCTAGAATCTGAGGGCTAGCTGTGCTTAAAAATTTAAGAACAAAATAAGCCTTTGATTCAAGTGTCAAATCTGTTCATAGAACCCAAGTCTTGGGTGCAACTTCAGTTGGAAGAACTCCTGTTAGGAGAATTCACAAAGATGCAGGTGCACAGTCTATGGAGCAGCCATGGACATGAGGGTAGAAGGAGCTGAAAGACTGTTGCACTGCTACTCATGGCCTAAAAGGGGCAGGTGTCTTCTAAATGTCTCACCAACCCCCTGCATAAGAGGACTTTAAGCTCCTTGACATTACCAGCACAACTGCCATTTCATCATCATGACAACAACAATGTTTTTGTCAGCACTTACCATCTTACCATGCACTAGTTATTATCTATAGCTATTCATAACCTTTAATCCTCACCTATTCTCAACAGAGCAAATCCATCCCCATATTTTAGGAAAGAGAAACCGAAGCTCAAAAAGGTTAGGTAAGTTGTCACAGGTCACACATCTAATTAGCAATAAGAAAGGTGCCATGCGTCCTCAGCAGCTGATAATCTGCCCATGCATAAATTCATGGGCCACATTTATAACATTTGGCCCCACATTTATAACAAGGGATGAGGGGAAACTATAAAATAGGAGAAGCAGGCATTCAACCCTGTATTTAGAGATCTGGCTTGGGTATTGCAGCTCTCTCTGGCTGCAGGAAGTAGTTTTTAAATAAACCTCTTCAAAGCAGTAAATCATCTTCCATCTCTTAAGCAGATGGGTGATAAACAAAGTCAGTGAAGTGATGCCCATATATATATTAACCTAGCGATTGAAACGTGTGCGGGGGAATCTTTAATCTGTCAATGAGATTGAGTAGGAATGCAGCAAGCTAAGGCCAAAGCTCTTTATTACCCTATATCAGGGCGGCTCTTACTGTTGTCTGCTTGTTGACATTGTCTACCTGGCATTGGCTCAGTCATGAGGCAGAAAATGACTAGGATCAAGACCAACTAACACATTCCCCATAGATGTTTATTGCTATCTGCAGTGAAGACAGCATCTGAGGAGTTCCCGGCAGCCAATATTCCTTTTACAAGCAAACAGCAGCCCTCCCAGTGGAGAAATCAGGTTGACCTTAAGCCAACAAGGGTGATAGTGCTTTCAACAACAAAGGACAATCAGGGCTTTTTATCCTAAAATGACTGAGTTCTGATCAATGTTTTTGAATAATGAAATTGGCCAAGAAATACAATTTCACTGGTCTCCACCTACCTAGTGCTTATAAAGGAGCACAGGGAATGACTTTTCCAGAACCCAAACCTAGAAAGATCATTTCAAACTAAAAATTGCACTATTATATTAATGGCTATTAGCTATTGAAGACATGCTATGCTCTGCCATCCAAGATATGCGTGCTATGCGTTTTCCCTTTTATTCTTCCTATTCACTCTATAGAGAAGTTACTATTGTTTTCCCTTTCAACACATTAGGAAATTGAGGCTCTAACAGACAGTTTGTTCAAGGTTACACAGCTAGTCAGAAATGGATTCAGAGTTATACACAGGTCTGTCTGAATCCAAAGCTAGTAATCTCAACCAGTTTAATTTTTCAGTAAAATTAAGACAATTTACTTGTTCCAATAATCAACCAAAATGACCAACGACAACCTAAAGAGAACATCTGAATAGCAGAGGCTAGAATATGAGTTTGGGGGTGAAAATAGGGTTGTTTTGAGAGGGTGATGTTGAGTTTTGGATAAAGTAACACAAAACCACTCAAAATAGCTCGAGCAAGATATGAGGAGGAATTAAGCCTAGTTTATGGTCCTGAAATTCAGAGAGTGACTCTGACCTTCGAAAGGGATTATGTATGGATGTAGAAGCCATTAGCATATTTCTCCACCCTTTCTTTCCTTTGTCACCTGGTCTCATCTCTGCCACCTTCTGCCTGTCTGCTCCTTTGTCATTGCCTTTTGAGAACAGCTTCCCCCTACATGGCTGTCTAATAACTCGACTTCAAACAACTATTCCAGGGTGATAAAAAAATCACAGCTTAGCAATCAGAATTGATTAGCTCAGATTGGGTTAGGTGCCTATGACATCCTGCTACTTCTTTCCAATTTCATCCAACTCCCACCATCACTTGGAGGCCAAGTTCCCTTCTCCTGATATGAGGGTACACTACAGAGAACAGCAATTATCATACTTGTGGAGCCATTCCTATAATTTTTGAACTAGTCCATTGGCTTATTTGAGTGGAACTTCCTAATAATTAAGAGTTTGGGTTTTAGAGTCGGAGCGAATAGACTGTATGGCTCTTAGTAGCTCAACTGCTTACCAACTCTGTAACTGTACAAACTACTGCACCGTGCTCTCAACTTCCTCCTCTTAAAAGGGGGACCGACTGTCGTAATTACTCCATGGTATTGTGAAAATCGAATGAAATCTAATGGCACAATGCTCACTGAGTCCTGGCTGTTAATATCTTGAGTGTTAGCAGAATAAACTCTTTGCTAAGGTGAACAAGAGTGGAGGGGGTGGGGGACATTATCCACATTTGATGTATGCAGAAACTGAGGTTCAAGGAGTTTCAAAGATTGCCCAATTTTTGCATTAAATGTAAGCAATTAAACTGAGACTAGATACCAGAGTGCTTCCAATATACCATATTTTTCATGTAGGAAACTCTAGCAGAGAGAAATCACCCCTAGAGGTAGAGGCAAATGGTAAGTGGGGCCTGGAGGTAGGATGGGGTGGATCTCCAGCAAACTCCCAAATAGACTCACACTATTCCAAAATTCCCTCAGAGGTGAAGACTTTGGGATGCCTCCTCCTCTGCTGCTCTTCCATCGTAGGTGTCAGTATGGGCCCTAGGCCATAGGCTGTTGGGACAAAAGTATATGCTCTAAAGGGACAAATTGAAAGAATTGCAAAGAATACATTTTTCATGTAGAGGCCAACCAATTCTCATGTCTCATCTTTTCCAAGTAAATTTCTAAAATAAACACTGACAAGTGAGCTCAGTAACATTGAGCAAATGTAAGGAAATGAAGGAGTGAGGATTTTAAATTCTTCAAACCTTCTTCCAAGGAATTTTGAGAACTTTAAATGAAACAGTCAAATAACTTAAATGGAGTAGTCCTGTGTTGGGGGAATCACGTACCTGCCTCATCTTCATGGTTCTTCCGTCCATTCATTCATCTCCTCTACCCCCATGCTCTGGAGGAGAGCAGGATGAAGCAGTGGGGGCAGGGAGGAAAGGAGGAGATGCTGAGGATATCAGTCAGGTAGACACTTGCTCCACACTCACAGTTCAGCACCAACCCAATGGGAAATTAAACTATATTTGCCATTTATGTAAACATCTGTGTCATAATTTACCAGGTCTGAGAATTAGGAGAAAGCTGTGAAGTATTATATCTAAATATGTGGCTATGAGTCATTCAGAGTCCTAAACACTAGACCAGTGATGAAATGGAGGATGTCAGGACATTTGAGGATCTGTGGGGACCTCCCTTTTGGATTGAAGGAAGAATTCAAATGTCAGTGTATTAAGGGTTGTGCAAAGTCAGGCTGGATACATTCAGTGCCAAAGGTCAGATGAGTCCAAATTTGTGGATGGGAAGACAATTGGAAGCTTCTAGCCTGGGCAATGTCCTTTACTCTGGCAGTGTCCGCAGAGTAATTCCAGTGAGAGGTGGCCAGTCTTCTTCAGGACAAACTGGGGAATAAGATGGGATTGGTACCATACGTGAAGAAGTCTGTTGTAAATGAGAGATCCTGAGAAAAGCAGGAACATTAGGGACTAAAGACAATATATGCACAAAAGGGAATTAAGGAGGCACAAAGCATAATACACTTAGAAAAATATGCATTTGCATACCATGCAAATTCAAAGTTCTACTGTGCTTTTGGTCTTGGTGTGGCGGTGGTCATTGGGTTGCTCCAGTTTTCCTTCTGGGTACATGGGAGGATAGCACGTCTCTGTCCCCACTGAAGCTGGGTATAGCCACGTGATTTGTTTTGGCTAATGAAAGGGCTAATGTGATGTGCGTCACACATGAACAAAGCTTTAAGAGCCACATTCCCCTCCCACTGCTGTGGAGATGGTAGAAGTACATGTTGCGATATTGAGCACATCAGCTTGGGTCCCTGAGGGACCACAATGAGCAAAACCCCCCTGATGATCTGCACTGGATATCTATTATAATTCAGAATTTAGTTTTGTTGTAATATCCACTAGGTTTGGGGAATTATATGTTTCTGAAGCATAACCTAACCTAGACTGACTGATGCTCTTGCAACTGCTAATATGTCTGGAGGTATTTGGAAGGCTGTTTTAGATTCCTGAAGTACATGACTAGCTGCAAACACCACAGCCTCAGTAGATTTGTCATAGGAGGCAAATGGACATGTTCTAGCTTGTCAATCACATCTGTGTTCCTGGATTAAGCTTCCTCTTCACTCATCCTATCTTCTGCCTCTTACCTTTGTCCCTAGTCAAATTGGACTGTAACTTCAAGCTGGCTTTCTTTGTTTGTGCAGCCCATAGAGCTCTCCTAATATGGCCTCCTACATGGAGATTGTCCACAAAAGAAGCTGGGAAATGCTTTCCTAACTCCACATGGATGGGCTCAGAAAACCACGAAAGAGCAGGTCTCCCCTAAATCAGATCTGAGGGCTGTCTGGTTACAGCACTGGATTTGAAATTAAAATACTGGCTCATGTGCAACTCTTATTTTCAGTAAGGACAACATGGATTATTTAGAAAAGCACCAGCTTTGGAATCAGAAAATATGTTTCTAACATAGAGGTGTCTTTGATGAGATTGGATGAACTCAGGATTTGAAACTGTTTTCTGAGGATCCTTAGGGCCCCTAGGAAATAGTTGAGAGGGAGAGGGGGACCAGAACATAGGGAGCAGGGGTCTCCATCTACATTTCCTCAGAGCCCATCTGCCTTTAATGTCTTTATTTTGCTTCTCAGCAACATAGCCATTAAGAGAAGTTTATTTTGCTCTGATATTTTATGATTTAATTATTTTACCCCAACCTGTGAGAAGCTTTTATCTGATCCTGAGTCACCATGTCTTTCTACCCCTTCTTTGGGATCAGACAGAAATATGGGGTTTTGAATCAGAACTGTTGAATTTGAATCCCAATTCTCCCTTGGTTAAATTACTTAATGTTCCTCATTCTATAAACTAAAGAAAATAGTACTTTATAGCTTTTCTTTAGATGCAAATTTATGTGATCTGTGAAGCACTTAGCCGAAGCTTAGTGCTCAGTAAATATTACTTCACTTTTCTATCTTTCCTCTTAACTCAATCTTTTTCCAATATGACTGAGTTCAGAGGGTCTTATACCAGCATTCCCCTCTGTCAAATAAGCATAACTAAATGACTACTTTTTTAAATAACTGAGGTGATTGCAAATGTACATTTTTTTAAAAATAAATAAAATTATTTATTTATTTTTGATTGCATTGGGTCTTTGTTGCTGCGTGTGGGCTTTCTCTAGTTGGGGCAAGTGGGGGATACTCTTCATCGTGGTGCGCAGGCTTCTTATTACGGTGGCTTCTCTTGTTGTGGAGCACGGGCTCTAGGCACGTGGGCTTCAGTAGTTGTGGCTCACGGGCTCAGTAGTTGTGGCTCATGGGCTCTAGAGAGCAGGCTCAGTAGTTGTAGCGCACGAGCTTAGTTGCTCCGTGGCATGTGGGATCTTCCCGGGCCAGGGCTTGAACCCGTGTCCTCTGCATTGGCAGGCAGATTCTTAGCCACTGTGCCACCAGGGAAGTCTGCAAATGTACATTTTTTAACAGAATGATCTTGCATTACTTAGGAACATTAAAATGTTTTGCATAGGAATTAAGATGGTCTATATACTACTCCTGAAGTCTCACATGTCAGCAAACCTCATCACCCCATAACTAAAACTCTGCCACAATATTTATTGCTTTTTATGAAACAGTAGTATAGCTGTAGAAAACCTTTCAGAAGGAATTTCCATAGGAATCATATATAAATATATATATACATATATGTGTGTATATATATATATATGTATACTTATAATTTTTCTAAGATATTAAGGTTGGTTAGTTTAGTAAGGAAAAAGTTGTAAGATTTTGAAATGAACCAAAACAGAAAAAAGAATGAGAGTCCTGTCATGCTCACCCATCCAAGTTATCTCAACCTTTCATTGTCTTTGAACAATTTTACAATTCTCTAAATTGTATAAAACTGATAATATTGCAAATAATTCTTGAAAATCAATCATGTCTAATGGAATGCAACGATTATTGCCCTGTAGATAGACCAGTTTTGCATCAGTTTGTAAATTCATTTCAGAATTCCCAGTTCCCTACATACGTCTCTGCTCTTTGAGATCTCCTTTAAACCAGTGATAACGTTTTACTTCTCTTTGACATGCATTTGCTTTATATCTGTACAAGAGGCACGATTATACAATCTCTTAAAAATTATCCTTTAATAGTTTTAAAGACAGTTTGCTCTTCTGGCTTTGGGGAAAAGGGAAGAAAAAAAAATAAAGCACAGTATTTTTTTTATAAGGCTCTTGAATCTAAAGAACCATCACAGATTGCCATTTTCATTTCCCCACCTCTAACAAGCATAGAAAATAAAACTTTAGGGAAAATCTCAAATTGGATCTTTTGGTTTATAATAAAGATGGCTGAGATTAAGAAAAGAAAGACATTATACAATTAAAGTCTCCAGGAAAATCATGACTTCAAAAATGTTTTAGTTTTGCATATCTTAAAAACCTAAGTATAGAGGGTTTACTTGTGAGTCAAGTATTTATTCCTTAGTTAGGTCCAGGCTCTCGATCATTTTCTTATAGGAGCTCACTGGACCATAGTTGTATAAGTGGATTAGCAGAGGACATCTGGTTTAGCAGAGCAGGATGGTCCAATATGATTTCCTCAAACAAGGCAGGCAGCCAGCCTCACTGTGGATCTTTCCATTATCAGTAGTGTCTCTCTTGCTCAATGGTGTGCAGCTGAAGGGATTGTTTGGGAGAAATGAGACCCTGGGGAAAGCAAAAGGAAATTCAGCATTGTAAATTAAGAGACATTCATGGTCTTTTAAACCAATGAGAATAAGATAAACAGGGTCATGATAAGAATACAAAAATTTGCTTGGAAAATCCAATAAATTCCCAGAAATATTGTTTTCTTCCAAAAGATTGATAGATTAACTAATTCCCCAATATATTAACAGACATGTTAATATAAAACTTCATAGAATTAAGTTTATTTCTTAAAGGAGATAGAAAAATTTTTAAATTACATATTTTTAAATGGAAAATTATAAGGGTATATGGAAAGGGAACAAAGAAATGAGGTAAAACTCTATCAGAGGAAGAAATTGTAAGCAAAGAAAAAATTTTCATTACATATTAGTTTTTTATGTTAGACCAGAGAAATGACAGCTGTATTCTAAGATGTGATATTTGTACCAGGAGTCCTATATTTCATTATTCTTTTACTTCGTATTTCCTCTGTTAAATCCAGGATGTTAAACTATCTTTAAAATAATTGATCACTAATGGCAAGTGAAAACACATGTAGTATTACTAGGGATGTATTTAATATATACAACTTGTTGAGTTTGGAGGTGTGTACCTGTGAAACCATCACTGAAATCTATGCCATAAACATATCCATCCTCTCCAAAAGTTTTTTCCCAACCTCTTTAATTATTATTTTTATTATTAATTTTATGCATGTGATAAGGACACAACATAAGATCTACTATTTTAGCAAAATTTTAAGTATATAATACAGTATTGTTTACTAAAGACCTTATTCTGTACAGTAGATCTTCAGGACATATTTGTTTTGTAAAACTGAAACTTTGTATCTTTGGGTCAAACTACCTCTCATTTCCTTTTCCCATAAGCCCCTGACACACAGCATTCTACTCTCTGCTTCTATGAATTTCATTATTACAGGTAACTCATATAAGTGGTATCATATAGTGTTTGTTCTTTGGTGTCTGATTTGTCCCACTTAGCAAAATGTCCCCCAGGTTCATCTATGTTGTTGCAAATTGCAGGATTTTCTTTCTTTCTTTTTCAAGGCAGAATAATATTCCATTGAATGCATATACCATATTTTGCTTACTCATTCATCCTTCCATGTCTTAGGTATTGTGAAAAATGCTGCAATAAACATGGGAGTGTAGATATCTCTTTAAAATCCTGATTTCAATTCCTTTGAACAAAGTGGGATTGCTGGATCAAATGGTAGTTCTATTTTTATGTTTTTTGAGGAAATTTCTTACTATTTTCCATAGTGGCTGCACCAATTTAACATTCCCAACAGTGTCCAAGGGTTCCTTTTCTCCACACTCTCACTAATACTTATAATATTTTTTGACAATAGCCTTTCTAACAGGTATGACGTGATATCTCATTGTGGCTTTGATTTTTATTTCCTTGATAACTAGTGATGTTGAGCATTTTTCATGTACGTATTGGCCATTTGTGTGCTTTCTTTGGAGAGATGTCTATTCAAGTTCTTAGCCCATTTTTAGTTGGATTATCAGTTTACCTTTGTTGAAGATCAGTTGACCCTAAATATATGGGTTTATTTCTGGGCTCTCTACTCTGTTCCATTAGTCTTTATGTCTGTTTTTATGCTAGTACCATGCTATTTTGAGAACTAGCTTTGTAATTTATTTTTAAATCAGGAGGTATGATGCCTTCAGCATTGATCTTCTTGCTCAAAATTGCACAGGTCTTTTTTTGGTTCCATATGACTTTTAGGATACTTTTTTCCTATTTCTGAGATTTTGGCCTTTGGGATTTTGATTGGGATTGCATTGAATCTGGAGATCGCTTTGGGCAATACGGACACTTTAACAATATTAATTCTTCCAATCCATGAATGTGGGATACCTTTCTATTTATTTGTAACTTTAAAATTTTCTTTTATCAATGTTTTATAGTTTTTGATGTACAAGTCTTTCACCTCCTTTGTTAAATATATTCCTAAGTATTTTATTCTGTTTATGCTAATGTGCATGGGATTGTTTTCATGATTTCCTTTTTGGATAGTTTATTGTTAGTGTATAGAAATACCACTGATTTTTGTATGTTGATTTTGTAACATGTAACATTACTGAGTTTCCTTTTTAGTTCTAGCAGTTTGTGTGTGTGTGTGTGTGTGTGTGTGTGTGTATGTGTGGAGTATTTAGTGTTTTTTTACATTTAAAATCATGTCATCTGCAAACAGATAATTTTACTTCTTCCTTTCCAATTTGGATTACTTTTATTTTTCTTTTACATGACTAATTGCTCTGGCTAAGACCTCCAGAACAATATTGAATAGAAGTGGCAAGCGTAGGCATCCTTGCCTTGTTCCAGATCTCAGAGGAAAAGCTTTCTGTTTTTCTACATTAGGTATGAAATTAGCTATGGGTGTTTCATATATTGCCTTTATTGTATTAAGTTCCTTCTATACCTAATTTGTTGAGAGTTTTTATCATGAAAGGGCATTGAATTTTTTCCAATGATTTTCTTATATCTATTGAAATGATCATATGATTATTATTCTTCAGTCTGTTGATGTGGCATATCACATTGATTGATTTGTGTTAGGCTCAACCATCCTTCCATCACAGGGATAAGTCCTACTTGGTCATGGTGTATGATCCTTTTAATGTGCCATTGAATTTGGTTTGCTAATATTTTCTTAAGGATTTTTTTCATCTGCATTCATCAGGGATATTGGCCTACAGTTTTCTTTTCTTGTGGTGTCTTTGGTTTTGGTACTAGGATGATGCTGGCCTCATAAAATGAGCTCAGAAGTATTCTCCCTGCTAATTTGGAAGAGTTTAAGAAGGACTGGCATTAATTCTTCTTTAAAGTTTTGGTAGAATTCAACTGTGAAGGCATTTGGTTGGGTTTTTCTATGTTGGGAGGATTTTGACTACTGATTCAATTTCATTATTGGTATGTTCAAGCTTTCCATTTCTGCTTAAGTCTTGGTAGGCTGTATGCTTCTGGGAATTTATCCATTTCTTATAAGTTGTCCAGTTTGTTGGAGTGTAATTGTTTATAATAGTCCTTTATGATCTTCTGTACTTCTAGGCATCAGTTGTAATCAGTTTCCTCTTCAATTTCTGGTTTTATTTATTTGAGTTTTCTCTTTCTTCTTAGCAAGTCTTGATAAGGTTTTGCCAATTTTGTTTTTTCCAATAACCAACTCTTAGTTCTTAAAAATTTTTTTTCTATTGCTTTTCTATTTTCTATATTGTTTTGCTGATTTTTCTATTGTTTCTCTGTTTTCTATATCATTTATTTTTGTTCTTATTTTTATTATTTTTATGCTAATTTTGTGCTTAGTTTGTTCTAATTTTTCTTGTTCCTTGAGGTGTAAAATTATGTTGTTTATTTGAAAACTTTCTTCTTTTTAATGTAAGCATTTATCACTATAAATTTCCCTACTAGTACTATTTTTGCTGCATCCCATAAATTTTGACATGTTATGGTTGCATTTTCATTTGTTTCAGATATTCTCTAATTTCCTTTTAGATTTCTTCAATGACTCAATGATTATTCAAGAGTATGTTTTTAAATTTCTATATATTTTTGAAATTTCCCATTTTTTTTGTAATTGATTTCTAGTTTCATTCTATTATGGTTGGAAAAGATACTTGGGATGATTTCAATCTTCTTATATTTTTTAGGACTTCTTTTATGACCTAACATGTGATCTATCCTGGAGAATGCCAGAATGTGTGTGCTTGAGAAGAATGTGTGTCCTGTGCTGTAGAATAAAATGTTTTGTATATGTCTGTTAGGTTTATTTAGTCAATAGTGTTGTTCAAGTCTGCTGTTTCCCTATTTATTTTAAAGTTATAAGCATGTGTGATTGTACTAATATAATATAGATATTGTAAAATAATATATTAGAAATGTTTAAAGGATTTGATAAAATGAAAATATCTAGAAATTCAATGCTTTACCTTGAACCCCAATGCAGTCTTGCAAATTCCTGGAGTATACACCTCCCATGTGGCGACAACTGTGTTGCACCACCTTATCAAGAATGTTATTATACTCTCTTGTGCACAGTGTGCTATCATTTGTAAAGTTGTTTAACTACTGAGTCCTTTTATACTGTTATCTTCCTACAGGTAAAACTGGCTAAATATAAATGCTAATAAAAAATGCTTTACTGGTGACATCAAATTCCTGACCATCACCCTCAAGCAGATCAATTAATGGTGACTGAAACTCATTCATTCTCTTGCTCATATGTCAGAGCTTATCCTCTCTCCTCAGAACACAACACCTCTGCCCACTCTTTATTCTCAAGTAATGACCTTGACTCCTATTTCTCTGACAAAAAAAAAGCAATAAAAGGGGAAGCTCTCTGCATGTGTCTCCACCTCACTCACCTATCTGTGCCCTCAGCCTGCCTTCCAGTTACCATGGGTTGAAACTTCTGTGCTCTTAGCAAAAGCCAAATAATCACAGAAATAAGGATATTGCTTTCACATCTCTTTCTCTACCACTAGCAAAGAAACCTACTCTCACTTCCCCTATTTTAAAAAAAAAAACCTCTTGACCCCATTTCTTCCTTCAATGACTGTGTCACTCCTCTCGTCCCCTATATAACAACACTTAAAATTTATTTTTATTTGCTATTTATAATTTCTTCTTCCCATTATCTCTTAAACCCTCTCCAATCAGCTGTTTGCCCCCTAATCACTGAAAATGCTCTTGTCAGTTACATGGGTTGGTGAATTCCTAGTCCTTCCTACCTGGCCCATCAGCACATTTGACAGAGTTCACTATTCTCTGTTCCTTGCAGCTCTTTCATCCATTTACCCCTCTCTACTGCTTTTCCTTCCATCTCACTGTCTGATCCCCCTCAGTCATTTTTTCTTTCTTTGCTTGTGTTACTGACCTTTGCTCTGTAGAACATCTGGGGATGCAATCTTTGGGCTTCATTTCTTCTCTATCTACAACAATTCCCTGAGTGAACTTGTTTATTTCATGATTTCAAATTTTATCAAGTTGCCAGTGTGCTTTGTTTCTGGTAAGGACCCTGTTTCTGTCTTGCACGTTGCTACCTTCTCACTGTATTGTTACATGGCCTTTTCTTCGTATGTGCACATGAAGAGATCTCTCTTTCTCTCTTCCTCTTTTTATAAAACCAAAAATACTATCATATTAGAATCTCATCTTTATGACCTCATTTAACTTTATGACCTCCTAAAAGCCCTGTCTCCACAACTGTCACATTGAGGGTGAGGGATTCAACGTACGAATTTTGGGAAGACACAGTTCAGTTCATAGCAGGAACATCTAAGCCCAGACTTTCCTTGCTACCTGAAATCGAGCCAAGATTTTGCATCCCCACCCTCTACTTCTTTCCCAGGGACTGGAAGAACAAAATTCCACATGCTGGGATTTATCAATGGAAACAGAGTTAGCCTTTCAGAGCTGTAGGACAATGAAGGAACTGGTTGGGGTTGCCAGGGTCAGGGCCTATAGGTATATGTGTCACCACACCATCACAGCCCTGACCTCTGGTTTCCCTTTCCAGCTTGAACTCTGGAGGTCAGATGCTACATCTATGACAACTGAAAAACAGTGAGAAGTTAAAGAGTTCCTTGGAGCTTTTCTATAGTCTTCCAGTCCACAGCCAGGACCCTCATCCTTTCAGCTGACACACACACAATTCCAACTATAACAAATACCCTTTCAGTTAAAAGTAATAAATCTCCTTTTGTTTAAGAAGTAGTCCTTTGGGATTTCTGCTTTTGCTCTCAGCAAACTCATATGAGGAAAATTGAATCCACATGGCCTGGAGAGAAGAAGATAAGCTAAGAAATTAGATGGGACCTAACTGCTTAGCAGCCAGGCTAAAGATAGGAAAGGAGGTTTGTGCTTTGTGCTAGAAACTCATTTTCTTGGGACTACCGAAGACCCAGAAATTGTCCATTCTTTCCTATTTGTGTTTATTTCCTGGGCCTTGCCATGCCTATTTCCCAGAGCCCCTGGTCCTGTGTTTAATTATGCCAGGGTCTCATTCTCAGTTGGCAAATACCTTATCCCAAGTGTTAACCACTCAAGGTTTAACATAAGTGTGTTCTCAATAAAAAAGGGGACAGAACTTTATAGAAATAAATTTCTAATAGTAGTTAAATAGTAAAAAATTGTTTTAATGAAAGTAAATATATATAAATATACATTTTTTAACAGAGACCACTTTGTGTCCTATAAGTCATATAATACATAGAGGTTATTTTTGTCACCTATAAGTTTGACCTACATTTGAACTCTCATTAAATATTAAGTCTAATTCTCTCTCTTTCAACAGTACAGAAAAATGATTAAGTGTAAGACAGCTACACGGTTTTAAGAGTTCAAAGCCTCTACTGCTTGCTGATCACTGGACAATTTACTTAATGTCACTAAATCTAGGTTTTCTGGTCTATAAAATAGACACCATATAGTACTTAACTAATAAATATACACAGAGACCTAGAGTTAATTTATATTTAGCAATTATCGTGGTGCCTGCTAGGTAGTAAATGCTCAATAAATGTTGTTATTACGATTATTTTTACATTTTCACGAATATATTCCAGACCTGTAAAATGAGGATAATATTTATACTTACATCACAGGTTGCTGTATGATTACATTAGTATATGTACATGTACAAGTATCTAAAACATTTTCTGGCTCATAGTATATATTCCATAAGAATTAGATATTATTCTTCTCCTACTTCACCTGTTTTCGGCCAACCAATTCATCAGTTTTTAATGTACTCTTTTTCTCTTAGACAATTATAAAAGGAAAGTGTTTTCCATGATTAAATGGCCACTCAGTTTTCTTTTCTCAGATCTCTCCAAGGCAATGAATATAAAACCTAAGTGTTATTGACTAATGATAATAATTAACATTTCTTGCTTTGGACATAATTTGGGAGAATCATCCCCATACCAAGCCCTCACTCCTACCCCCATAGGCTTACATTGGGCATTGCCTCTCTCACACAGATTATACTAAAATTACAATGAATTTTCATGCCTTGAGGGCACAATTCACCAAGTGTAATGGGAAAGACAATTTTGGGAATTATTAAGGACAGATTTTCTACTTCCCTATTAAAATGCCTATACTTCAAAAAAAAAGAAATGTGTTTTCATGAAAGAGTTTTAGAGTGCCTCTAAACAAGAATCAACTTTATTTAACCTTTCCAACTTAACTGGCTTTCTATTACTAACTTTTGGATATTGTGACAAATTGGTTTTAAATTCATGAAGCTAAAGCAGGCAAATTGATTATTGTTTCTACTGGAAGGCAAATATGGCAGGATTGGCGAGGTGTGGCAGATGGAGTCTATTCAATTTACAAGTCTAAGTGAAACTGGCTAGTTACAATGGAAAACCTTAATAACTGGAATTATAAATGATGTTCGATGGTTGTTTCATCAACCATGGATGAAAAGGAATTCCTTTTCATAAATAGAACATAAATAGTCTTAAAGGATCACCACTATCTAAAGAGCCATGGACTGGTGCATTAGTATGTTTAAACATTGATTCTAGATATCTAGAATCAATTACAATATTTCAATAATCTTGAATCTCTACCATTTTCTGAATGCCCCTGACTTGACTGGCAGAGTCAGGGAAGGGTGATGGTCAGTCTGTCAGGTGCTCCACAGAGTCAGGACTAGAGTCAAGTTTTACCTAAAACCATGGGCAATTCTTCAAGTGTCCTTACAAGGTAGAGAGTCAAGTACAAATCTAAGGTCAGTAATTCAGAAGGGGATTCTGAATGGATCACTCAGTCAAAGAGATGGACCAGATGTCAATATTTAACCTAAAATACAGAGGTAGGGGTCATATATTTAGGGAGTTGAAGAAGCAGAGAGCAACATGTCAGGCAGGAGAGCTGGGTTGTATGAAATATGAGATGTGCCATTACCTGTGGCTGTCTTCTAGTGTTTTACATTACTCTTACATGTTTAATAAACCAGAAATGGAACAGAGACCAGATTGTAATGTAATCCCCTGAATGGTGGATGTACTGTGTCCATGTTCTAACCAGGAGCTGTTACAACCACATCTTTTAACTATATTCAGTTCTATTATAAATATTAAGAATTGGTTATGGACACACACAAAAAAGAAAAAAAATATAAAATTATACATATTGTGGGGCTTCCCTGGTGGCGCAGTGGTTGAGAGTCCGCCTGCTGATGCAGGGGACACGGGTGCGTGCCCCGGTCCGGGAAGATCCCACATGCCGCAGAGTGGCTGGGCCCGTGAGCCATGGCCGCTGAACCTGCGCGTCCGGAGCCTGCGCTCCGCAACGGGAGAGGCCACAACTGTGAGAGGCCCGCGTACCGCAAAAAAAAAAAAAAAATTATATATATTGTTAATAACCTCTCCTGTCATCTTCACTTCATAAAACATTCTTTTCCCAAGCTCCCCAAAGGTAGGGACTGTGATATATTCACCTATGTAGACAACACAGTCCTAAACAGTATCTAAATTGGATTTACTAAGTGGATGAAGAAAAATTATAGATGGTAGGAATGAGTTATCAGTGTCAGTGAACAAATCATTATTTTTATTGTACAAATTATTTTTTTTTGTTGAACATATACTAGAATCTTTGCATGAAACACACAGCATATACAAAATTCAATATATATAAAATATATACTAGTCAAATTTTTTAAGATCTACCTTGAAAATACTGTTACAGTTATCTAATAGATTTCTGCTTCCCATTATAGTTAATCCATAAACTTATGTGTGGGCGACTTAGAGAGAATAACTTCCGGGAGAACACAGATTTTTGTGGTCTATGTTGCCTTGAGCTGGAGAAGGTTTTTCTAACTTGACATGGGAAAGCTTTCCTGAAAATGACAACAGTAATATGAGTCCATGACTGAGTGAGATTCCCATGTATAAGAAAGAGACATAATGAGCAAGTGACAAGTCATATGGGAAGCTGAGTTAATAGATTACATTCACATGGGACAGGGTGAAAACTAAATTTATTTTGAAAAATTCAAATTTTAATGATAGCCAAGAAACTAAACATTTAGCTGTTAACTTTCTATTGTGATTTTTAAAATTCCTCTTTGTTACGTACAAATATTCTTTTACCCTAAAATTACTTTTCTCTCTATTTCTTAATAGGGACCTGGATTCTTTATGGGCTCATGGGATCACTACTCTTCTGATAAAACTAAGCAAGGAGAGAGAGAGAAGAGTATGGACTCTTTCTCCTCATTTCTCAGTCCCATTTCCAGATCACTGAACATTATGCTCTTTCTCCTATTCAGCATTTAAGTCTTATTAGTACCATCATCTTTAATATACTGATGATCTCATTTTCTATCAGGAAGTATTTCCACAAAATAAATTACAGCAAATAATTCTTCATGTTACCCCCTCCCCTTTCATCAGGCCTCTGGGTTCAACTCCCACATTTGAAAACATAGAATTCTTTGACTTAATTCCTCATTCTTCCCCATGAATTTTTTTTCCCACCCATCCTGCAACATTTATTCTATACTCTAGACATGTAGGACTCCTCTCCATCCTGAAAACATACAATCTTACTTCTGAATTGACACATTTTCTCATCATTATTCCACTTAACTCCTTTTTCAAATTTTCCCCTACAATATCTTCTATCTCTGCTTGAACAGCCATAACTTCCTCCTCCTCTGAATACCTACACTCTCATACAGATATCCATCAATAAACAGTGAGAGACTTACTGGCTTAAAGTGCTTGAGCACAACCTCTGACTAATCATTGACTGAACACTAACATAGTACTAGGAAGTCAGGCTCAAAAAATAAACTTAGGGCTTCCCTGGTGGCGCAGTGGCTGGGAGTCCGCCTGCCGATGCGGGGGATGCAGGTTCATGCCCCAGTCCGGGAGGATCCCACGTGCCGCAGAGCGGCTGGGCCCGTGAGCTATGGCCACTGGGCCTGTGCGTCCGGAGCCTGTGCTCCACAATGGGAGAGGACATGGCGGTGGGAGGCCCGCGTACCGCAAAACAAAAACAAAAACAAAAACAAAAACAAATTAAAAAAATAACCTTATAAGTAAATATTTTAAAAAGTAAATGGAGCAGAGACATTAGTGACTGCACGATATGGGGAGTGGGGTGGTAGGGTTCACAGATTTAGTCCATTCAAGTTTCAAAGCAAAACAACAACAACTCTCAGAGAAAAATGTCAAAATCCAGAGTGGAAACAATATACTATCTAGAATGTCCAAAATTCAAATAAAAATTATAAGATGCACAAAGAAACAAAAATGTGTGACTATATTTCAGAAACAATTGTAAATAGAAACAGTCTGAGCGTCACAGATGTTGAATTTTTCAGACAAAGACTACAAAACAGCTACTTTAAATATGTTCAAAAAATTAAGGAAACAACATTTAAAGAATTAAAGGAAAGTATGATACCAGTGATTTAAGAGCTAGGGAGTTTCAATAAAGATACAGAAATAAAAAAGAGCCAAGTGGAAATTTAGGATGTATAGAGAAATATAGGTATACAGCATAAGGTGGCATAGAGCAATAGTTATAACACTGTATTGTTGTGTTTAAAACATCTATAAAGATATAATATATGAAACCAGGAGCATAAAAGATAGTGGAGGGAAAAGACATATAGAGGAATAAAGTTTCTATAATTTAGCAGAATTTAGATGAATATTATAATAACTATAATGGAAAACTTAGTAAAGGGACTCTACAAAAAGTTTGATATGGCAGAAGAAAGAATCATTAAATTCAAAGATAGATCAATAAAAAATACCCAATCTAAGGAACACAAAGCAAAAGAATAAAGAAAACTAAACAGAGCCTTGAAAACCTTTGGCACAGCATCAAGAATAACAATTTGCATACAATGTTATTTTTAGAAGAAAAGAAGAGAGAGAAAGAAGCAGAAAAAATATTTGAACAACTAGTGATTGAAAATTGTCCATATTTGATAAAATTACTAGTCTATAGATACAAGAAGTACAAAGATCCTATGTAAGAAAAACACAAAAACAATCATATATAGATATCACATAGTCAAACAAAAGAGAAAATCTTAAAAGCAGTGAAAGAAGAGTCACTCATCATATACAGAGGAAAAACTATATGATTAACAGTTAACTTTGTCAATTAAGGATTCTATATCCAGCAAAATAATATTTTTTCTAAAATGAAGGTGAAATAAAAGCATCCCCAGATAAACACTGAGAGAATTTATCATTTACAGACCTGATTTACAAGAAAAATACTGAAGGAAGTCTTCAGCCTTAACAAAGTGACACCAGACACAAATTCATATCCAAAGGATGAAATGAAGAGCAATAAATATAGTAAATATGTAGGTAAACATATTTTAAATTATTTTTTCTCATTTTTTAGAGTCTTTAAAAAGGCATAGTTATATAATTATAAATATAAATTATATTGTGTTGTATAAAGCACAACTATAACACTGTATTGTTGGATTTGTAATATATAGACATATAATACATATAACAGTAATAACAGAAAAGGAAGGTAGAGGAACAAGAGATATAGTAAACTTTCTATATTTTACTAAAAATAAGTATTATTTTGAAAGACATTGGGATAAGTTAAGATGTATATTGTAATCCTTAGAGCATCCATTAAGAAAAAACTAAAAAATACAGTTAAAAAATCAAGACATGAATTAAATTTGTACACTAAAAATTTTATTTAACAAAAGGAAGGCAGTAAACCAGAAACAGAGGAACAAAAAAGACAAAGAATAAATAGAAAACAGGTAGCAAAGTGGCAGATGTAAATTCAACCATGCCAATAAATATATTAAGTGTGAATGTACTAAGAACGGAACATATTTGGTAGAGAGTGTCAGAGTGAATTAACAATAATCCAACTGCACTGTCTAAAAAAGAATACTTTAGATAAAAAGTAAAATAATGGAAAAAGATATACTATGCAAGTAGTAAACATAAGAGCACTGAAATGGCTCATTAATATCAGATAAAAAAAGCTTTATAACAAGAAATATTTCTAGAGACAAAGAGGGATATTTTGTATTGATAAAATACAAAAGACCTAGAATAATAAAACCAATTTTGAGAAAGAAAAATGAAGTTGGAAGCCTTATACTATCTGATTTCAAAACTTACTATAATGATATAGCAATCAAGAGAGTATTGTAGGGCTTCCTTGGTGGCGCAGTGGTTAAGAATCCACCTGCCAATGCAGGGGAAACATGTTTGAGCCCTGGTCCTAGAAGATCCCACATACCATGCCACAACTGCAAAGCCTGCTCTCTAGAGCCCACGAGCCACAACTACTGAGCCCGCGAGCCACAACTACTGAAGCCTGCACGCCTAGAGCCCATGTTGTGCAACAAGAGAAACCATGGCAATGAGAGGCATGCACAATGCAACGAAGAGTAGCCCCCGCTCGCCGCAACTAAGGAAAGCTCGCTCACAGCAATGAAGGCCCAACGCATCCAAAGATAAAATAAATTAAGTAAATTAAAAAACAAGTGAGTATTGTAGATTCTTAAAAAGATAGTATTGTATTAGATCAATGATAGTCACAGAGATCAAATAAACATAATTGAGAGTTAAAAAACCAAACCTTTAAATTTATGGACAAGTTATCATTATTTTTTTTTTAAATCTCAGCTAAGCTTTTATGGATAGTAAACAGCAGAGTCATGATTTTTCTCCCACCCTCATAACTTTCCAAGAAAAAGAGGATATGCAGTTTCCATTGCAAATTTGAAAAAGTCACAAGCTTTAGGCAAAAATATTTTTCTTGGTGAAACATAAACAAAATTCCTCTGCAGAAAGAAAGTAAAGATGGGCACCATTGTCTACTACTACTCTTTTTTTTTTTAACATCTTTATTGGAGTATAATTGCTTTACAATGGTGTGTTAGTTTCTGCTTTATAACAAAGTGAATCAGTTATACATATACATATGTTCCCGTATCTCTTCCCTCTTGTGTCTCCCTCCCTCCCACCCTCCCTATCTCACCCCTCTAGGTGGTCACAAAGCAGATATCCCAGTGTTATGCAGCTGCTTCCCACTAGCTATCTATTTTACATTTGGTAGTGTATATATGTCCATGCCACTCTCTCACTTTGTCTCAGCTTACCCTTCCCCCTCCGCATATCCTCAAGTCCATTCTCTAGTAGGTCTGCATCTTTATTCCCATCTTGTCCCTAGGTTCTTCAAGACCTTTTTTTTTTTTTCCATTCCATATATATGTGTTAGCATATAGTATTTGTTTTTCTCTTTCTGACTTACTTCACTCTGTATGACAGACTCTAGGTCCATCCACTTCACTACAAATAACTCAATTTTGTTTCTTTTTATGGCTGAGTAATACTCCATTGTATATACGTGCCACATCTTCTTTATCCATTCATCCGATGATGGACACTTAGGTTGTTTCCATCTCCAGGCTATTGTAAATAGAGCTGCAATGAACATTGTGGTACATGACTCTTTTTGAATTATGGTTTTCTCAGGGTATATGCCCAGTAGTGGGATTGCTGGGTCGTATAGTAGTTCTATTTTTAGTTTTTTAAGTCACCTCCATACTGTTCTCCATAGTGGATGTATCAATTTACATTCCCACCAGCAGTGCAAGAGGGCTCCCTTTTCTCCACACCCTCTCCAGCATTTATTGTTTCTAGATTTTTTGATGATGGCCGTTCTGACTGGTGTGAGATGATATCTCATTGTAGTTTTGATTTGCATTTCTCTAATGATTAATGATGTTGAGAATTCTTTCATGTATTTGTTGGCAATCTGTATATCTTCTGTGGAGAAATGTCTATTTAAGTCTTCTGCCCATTTTTGTATTGGGTTGTTTGTTTTTTTTGATATTGAGTTGCATGAGATGCTTGTAAATTTTGGAGATTAATCCTTTGTCAGTTGCTTCATTTGCAAATATTTTCTCCCATTCTGAGGGTTGGACAACCTATTTTTCACAGAGATGCCAAAACATTTCAATGAGGAAAGGATAGTTTTTCAACAAATAGTTCTAGGACAGTTGACTATCCACACACACACACAGACACACACACACACAAAATAGCAGGCCCTTATCTGATACCACATAAAAAATAATCCCAAATGGATTGCCCAAATATAAGAGCAGATTTTATAGCTCTAAACTTTTAGGGAAAAAAATGCAAGAGAAAACCTTTGTGATTTTGGGCAAAGAGTTCTTTGGCATGGCACCAAAAGTGCAAACTGTTAAAGAAAAAATTGATAAATCAGATTTCAATAAAATTAAAATCTTTTGTACTTCAATTAAGAAATTGAAAAGATAGCCCACAGATTAGGAGAAAATATTTGCAAATCATATATCTGTTAAAGAACTTGTATCCAGAATATATACAGAACACTTACAGCTCAACAACAAAAAGCTGAATAACACAAATAAAAAATGGACAAAGAATTTAAATAGATGTTTCTCCAAAGAA
The DNA here is from genome assembly GCF_059928025.1 of Delphinapterus leucas. Lineage (NCBI taxonomy): Eukaryota > Metazoa > Chordata > Mammalia > Artiodactyla > Monodontidae > Delphinapterus > Delphinapterus leucas. The sequence continues at coordinate 48,114,410 of NC_143130.1, read as the reverse complement.
TATGTACAAATAACCAATAAACCCATGAAAAGATGCTCAACATCGTTAATCATTAGAGAAATGCAAATCACATCCACAGTGAGATGCCACTTCACATCCACTAGGGTAATCATAATAAAAAAAAACCAGACAATAACAAGTGTTGGTGAGGATCCCTTATCCTTGTTGGTAGGAATATTAAATGATCCAGAGAATTTGAATAACAGTTTCTTAAAATGATAAATATAAGCTTATACCACCCAGCACTTCCACTCCCAGAGTTTTATCCAAGAGAAATGAAACATATGTTATATAAAACATACGTTAACATAAAGGCTTGTACATAAATGTTCACAGCAGTATTATCATAGTCAAAAACTAGAAACAATTCAAACGTTTATCAACTGTTAAATGGATACATGGTATCCATACAATAATATGGTTCATCTATACAATGGAATACTATTCACCAATAAAAATGAATGAAATATTAATGCATGCTATAACATGTGTAAACCTCAAAACTAGTGTTTTTAATTGAAAGAAGTCAAGCACAAAAGATCACATATTGTATGTTCTAAATATTTATATAAAATAACCAGAAAATGCAAATTTGTAGAGATAGAAGCAGATCAGTTTTTGCCTGTGGCTTCAGGTGGGACCACAGATTGACTGCAAACAGTCTGAAGGGACTATTTTGGGAATATAGAAAGGTTCTAAAACTGGATCGTGTTGATGGTTTCATAGCCCTATAAATTTACTAAAAATCATTGAATAAAAAATTGGATAAATTTTATAGTTTGTAAGTTCTACTCCCATTATCTGTTTAAAAATGTGCAACATAGATGATGTTGGATTTTTCCCATTGCAACCAATAGGGGCACAAGATTTCTGTTTTCCCTGTTGTTTTACTTGATCTTTTGGTCAGTTGGTACCTACTAGATTTATCCACTGTAAGAAACCTTTTTCTTGCATAATTAATACGTAATCCATGGGGTGATATTTTGATACTATGGGAATATCATGTTCCCACTAAAATTCTTGCTATCTAATTTAAAAATTTTCTTCTTCAATTTCCCCCTCCACCCAATTAGAACTCTAAAGAGTGCTGAGTGTATTAATAAATATTTCCCATAAGTGCTGGTGAGATGAAATCTCATCATAATTATCTGGGGACACTTGAGAGTCCTGTGATGGATGTGCTGATGAACCAAAAGTGACAAGGGGAAAGACTCTGGCTCGAGCTGGCATTGTGCCATTGGGTAGCATTTGTAGGTCCACTACATAGTCAGATTCACTCTCTCCAACTGTAAAAATAATTACCTGCTTCCTAAGAGTTCCGGGAAAATTAATTTCCTAATGACTTTAAAGATGTTTAAAGATCAAAAGTTCTACATATATGCTAATATTATTATCTCAAATTGTTCTCTTGCTCCAGACTGAGACTGAGATGATGGCTAAATCACAGCATCATAATGAAACCACATGATTCACAATCACTTTAACACTCAAGCAGCACAAATCTAAATGGTGGCACCGCAGCAAGAATATGCAAAAATCAGGGTAGCACAAGGGGTTCCCTGATTCTTAAAACCTAGGTGTGCATTTAATTGAGCCAACATTCATTGACTCTCCAACCATGTCTATTTCCCTGTGGGTAAAGTATTGGACTTGGTCCCACTCTCAGATTCAATTTCTATTTATTACTTTCCATTATTAATTCTGAATTTGTGAAAATCTTTCTCAGAGAGAAAATAAAAGTATGCAAAGGAGATAATTATGTCATGCTGAAGAGATGCTGATATAGGCAATGAGGAGACCTGGGCTCGAGCCCTGATAATAATGGGGTCTGACCCTAGGTGAGGGATCACCTCTCTATGACTCTGGTCACCAGTCACACTGAGAAGTGGCTGTGGCTCTAGCTGCATAAGTTATTGGTAATGCATGAAGAACTGCAGAGACCATAGCAAAGCCCAGGCTATAATGAACAAGTGAAAGAGGGGGAGGCAGGAATGCACACCCTGTAGAGGGTGATGCTCCAGCCCTCTATGGATCAGTCTTTAGTTTTCAGCTACCTACATAGTTATGAGCATAGATAGAAAAAGGAGACTTGGTACTAACTGAGGTTTTGTAGATTGTTTACAAAGGTGGCTGCAATAATTCTACCCTCCTCTGTGTGCAAGCCCCTTTGCAATGTGATCTTGCCACACCACCTATTTAAAAAAATGGGATTTTTCTCATCTCATGCATCTGGGCTCACCTTGGGATTTACTTGGACCAAGAGAATTTGTTTCAGGAGATATTGTGTAACTCCTGAGCCTTGGACTTAAGAGGTATTGCAGTTTCTTTTCTCACTTGTTGGAATCTGAGACAACTGTGCTGTGATGGAGACCAGGAGAAAAGTCCGCATGGGGAAAGACCCAGCTGTCACAACGAGTCCTGCAATCCCCCAGGGTTGAGCCCCCCGCTATATGAATGAGCTGTGGCAGGGCCAGCAGAGGAGCCACCTGGGCAACTCACAAACTCATGAGAAATGACAACTCTTGATAACATACTCAAATACCAACAATAAATTGTTGTTAAGGGCTGGAGTGGTGGAAATAGAAAACTGAAACCGAAGATCTCTAACAGAGATGTCTATTGAGCACTTACTATGAGCAGGCACTTGGAATCCTCTTAATAACCCTATGGGTTAAACACTATTCTTACTTTTATTTAACAGATGGGAAAACTGAGTCAGACAGGGCTTAACAATTTACCAACGCTTTTGCGTATACTAAGTGGTACAGCCAGGATTCAATCCCATGTAGTTTTTGCTCCAAAGTCTATGTCTTAATCCTTTCATAAGGCTGCATATTGTAGGCATTTTCCCCATGGCCTGTAGGGCATCCCTTTGGTTTCTGAATTTTTCCAGGTGGAATTAGGCATGTGCAGCAATAACCTTTCACTCACTAAAGGCTGTCCAGCAGTCTCGTGTCAAAAGGAACCATGAAACCTCCTTTCAGAAGGCTGTAGGACTATGGGTGTATTTTTAGAATGTTAACAGACCATTATCAAGCCTGAGTATCCATTCTTGAGACACACTTCAGTTAGGAGAGGCCGTGGGGTCATAGGGTCCAGACATGCAGTTCTGGGTAAAAACGAGGACAGAGTTTGTATTGCCAAACTTGTTTATTGGGAGTTCAGAGCTGGACACCTTAAAGCAGTGAGCTGGTAAAGCTGGGCACAGCCACACATTTCCCCAATGTATGGACCAGAGAGGAAGTCACAGCTGTAATGTGATCTGATCTGACAACAGTACAAATGAAGTGTCAAAAGCAATTACCTTCTATACACAAGCAGAACAACAATCGTCTGCCCTCAGTCTTGGATCCAGGCAATCAAGAAAAGGAGATACTGAAAGAAATGTGATGCTAAAATGTCAAATCTGGACACTGAGTTTCTTTCTTAAGACAATAACAAAAACAGCTCTTGATAAAGAATGAAATCAACATTGTGTTAGGATCATTGTGATGAGTAATATCTCCCTCTTCACTGAAATATCCATGGGCATCAATTTATATAGAGCGGAAAATATAATTGCAGAATTGACCTGGATTGGAAATGTGAAGAAGCTAAAGTTAAAGAGTCATTTATTTGGAAAAACTTTCATTATTTATTGATGGGAGTTAATAACCACGAAGTATTTTCACATCCTCTGTAATATCTCTTAAAGTAACAGTGGAATATTTATCGGATGCAATTTTAACTTCTCAAGGAATCGCTCTGATTAATATTTTTAAAGTCTCATCATTTAGGGTTTTACTTTAAAGACTGAAAACACTTTCAAAGACAGAAATTGATGAGTTAAGCAAAAATTAGATGCAACAGCAAGAATATTTCTGGCCTGCCCCATACATTGTAATTCTGTATGGTAGTAGTAAGGAAACTCTAGATCGCTATGTGAATATGACTATGTGGAAAGATATCTCCAGCTCAGAAAGGATTCTATGTGGCAGTAACTCTAGCTATTCCTTAAGAATCTTTGAAATTATGGATGTCAGGGTAAACACTGGGAGAAGTGAATGAAAATGACAGTAGCCAGAAGTTATTAAGGACTTATTAACTATCTGGTAAGCAAAATGAATAATATCTTACAGTTCTTAGAACAGCCTAATCAGGTAGTCATATTTTGCATTGTTGCAACAAAACAGGCTCAGAGAATAAGGAAGTTCTAGAAGTTCAGAGCAGGTACCGCTTGGACTTGACACTCCTACATTCTTAGGATGTGTGTAGGAAACTGGATCCTTTGGACCCATACCAAATCAACACTCCAGGCTTAGCTCAAAATACCTCCACAATAATCACATCTTGGCTTCTCTGTGCCTCCCTCCCAAGTCACCAACAATGTCCATTATGGGCCCAGTCCTATTTTGCCTTTGTTAAAGAACAGGGAATTTGGTAACAAATTTAGTCCACTGTCTTGAGAGGTGTGGAAATAATCTCCTTTCCATCTATTGAGGAACTGACACATTGCTTATGTCTCCTATGTTTTCACTTTTCATCATTCATTTAAATTTTTTAATTGAGCACTTACTATGTACAAGGTGAAATGTTATGCATTAATGAATCAACAACAGACAAGACGTAAATGCTTCCTGCTTTAAACATGGAATTGCAGAGGCAAATATGAAATACAAACTGGTATTAAGTCCTACAAAACAGAAGTCTATGATGCTATACAGCTGCCTCGTCCAATATAGTAGCCACTAGCCAACTATGGCTATTTAAATTTAAATTAGCTAAACTAAACTAAACTAGATTAATTCTGTCACACCAACTGCATTTTTTAGCATGCTCAGTACCTACTTGTGGCTACTGCTTCCGTAATGGGAAGCGCAGATATAGAACACTCTTATTGCAGGAGATTCTATTGGACTGCTCAGCTATAATCCCTTGTATTTTCATCATAAAATTTATAACTCTCTAGTTTACTTATATGGATTTATCTGTTTCATATCTGTCTATTCCACTAGAACATAAACCCAGTGGAGGCAGGGCTTTGTTCTCTTTATCACTTTTCCCTCAGTGCCTAGCACATAGTAGGCACATGACAAATTTATTGAATAAATGAAATAATGAACTAATAAACTAAGCTGGAAAGGCTTTTAGGAATTCAGTTTTGAATTACTTAGAAGAGGAACTGGGGAAGGAAGAACATTTTAGAGAGGCTAAGTGAAGGACTTGATATCCCCTTGAGGAAAAGAAGATGATTCTCTGTCCTTGGAGCTTAGCAGTGAATGAGCTAATGCAGGAAACCATAATGGAAGATGAGCTGGCCAGGTGGTGGCACCTGATCATGGAGGGTCTTGTGAAAAGTGGTCTTCCTCTTTCTCTATTTCTGCTCTGTTGGTCTAGTCTGGACAATATGGGACTGGACCATATAGTTCCCATGCCTGGAATTTTAATTTTTTCCTGTTGCCAGAGGTTTACTCTAAACCCAGGCTGGATTGACCAGAGCCTGAGACCCTACCTTCCCCCTGCCTGATGCTTCCTTTGCCCACAGTCCTTTGTGTACTCTGACAGAGCAGTGCTCCTTTGTTGTCAAAACCTTCATCAGTGTGGGTCTCGGTTTCTTGTCATTACCAGCAACTGCCTAAAGCATATTTGAGCTCACTACACATTTTTGGATAGTTTAGCTCCCCATAGAAGTCATCCCCTGGAGTTCGTACTTTCTCTAACTCATGCCCAACTCACACTATACCTTCTCCTTCCTGTTTCCTGCCAGTCAGTTGTGCTGAAGTCCCAGCACACCTTGCCCCTGAGATTGTCTGGCTTATAAAAACGTCCTGCACGTCCACCTGTGTGCTTTCCAGTGGCATAATGAGGACGCACAAGTGTACCTCAGATATGTCTCATTATGGAAGTCAGTGAGCTGAACCCTTCATTCTAAACTCTGTTCATCTCTTCAGGGATAAATGAGATGTCTCTGCTCTGCGAAGCCCAGAGGAGAGGGTAGAGAATTGAAATCAATAGGAAATCAACAGAGGTTCTCTAAGAAGTAGCACCTTGTGCCTAATGACCACTAAATAATGCTGATTTTAGCTGTGATGAACTGTGTTATACTAATTTACATTTTTAGTAATTTAGACACTTGGCATAAGACTTTAAGAAAACAATTTGGAAATACAGAAAACTAGCAGTAAATATATGACAGCAACCTAATTTGTATGTATGTACTTATATAATGTATGTTACATATGTATGTATGTGTGGATAGATAGATAGATAGATAGATAGAGAGGTAGATAGATAATGAATGTTGCTATCCTCTTTTCTCTGTGCTAAGAAGAATACCATTTTCCCCACTCAACTTTCCCTACTCTGACTGTTTCCAGGGAGCTTTTGGCAGGTCATCTCTGGGCCTCTTAATAGATTCAGACGAGGTAAGAGCTGGATTTAGGAAGATTAGAGTCATTGACAGGAGAGTTAGGGGATGATAGCACAAGCTTCTATGGACGGAATTAGATGCGAAAGGGGGAGGAAAATTGGAATAGGAAGAAGAGAGTTTGAGTTGGTGGTAAGTATGTGTGTGGATGAGGAGGGAGACGTGGATTTGTGAAAAGAAGATATTAAGTTTTGCTTCTTAAAAGGATATTAAAAAAATATTGCAGTAAGCATTTATACCTCTTTCAGTTATTTTTCTATGCTGAGCTGATTTTTTTTTTTTTTCAGGCTGGGTACTGTGCTGAGATAGGGTTATAAGAAGCGCTTTACATGGGTGTATTTCAAATGTTTAGCTGATAATTTTGCCCTGAAAAAGTCGAAGTCAAAGAAAAGTTATATGCACAAACATATACATCTAAGCATTCCTAATGATATCAGAAATCGGGAGACATTCATGTTGCCACCAAATAGGAAGAGGATCCAGTAAATTGTGTTTCTCAACTGGCTAGAAACATCATCAACAATAATACTGCTTAACCTTTATTGGACTCCTTGTATGTGCAATTTTCCAAGCCCTTTGCATATAATAACCCATTTAGTTTTCACAGTAACATTATGAGGTAGATGTTTATCATGTCCATTTTCAGATGAGGATGCTGAGGCGTAAACAAGTTAAGCAACTTGACCATGGTTACAAAGCTAGTGAGTAGCAGAGCATTTCAAAACCAGGCGGTCTTATTTCAGGGTCAGTATGGATTGAATATGTCATACTGCTGTTAATATTGTGAATGGTGCAGACTAAGCAATAAATGAGAAAAAGTCACAGACTTATATAAAAATGCAGAACCTGTGCATTCCCTGGCAGTCCAGTGGTTAGGACTCTGTTCTTCCACTGGAGGGGGCAGGGGTTCGATCCCTGGCCGGGGAACTAAGATCCAAAAAAAAAAACAGAACCGAAATTTTATGCGATGTTATAATCACAGATGCTCACAAATCTATGTGGATGTGAGTTAGGTCTGGAAAGGAGTCATGTTGTGGTGAGATCATGGCTGACCTACTTGATTATTTTGAACTTTCATGATATTATAATAATGATTTTTACAAACAAAAGCACAAAACCGGGATAATTAAACAAATGCAAATTTGAAAGCCTATTCCAATTATTTGCTTAATTTTATATATTTATTTGAACATGATTCTCCTTGCTACTTTCTCTCTTAAAAATACTGTCACATCCCTCTTCTTTGGTAGGATTTTTTAAAATGGTAATTAAAGCCACATATAAACATATGGTTGTGTCTAGTTATATAATTAATGTTAATATATGGCATGTAATCATCTAATTTGAATTATATAGAATGTGGTGACATAATTATAACATGTAATGATGGAAAGATCCTTATTTAAGCCGAGTGAAATGACTACACTTGGAACTGGATGATTCTTAAATTACAATTTCCCAGTTGCTCTAAGGGCCCTTCAGGGACAGGGACTGGCTGAGCTCTGCTTATTGTTATGAGGAAAAAAGAAAACAATTTAAATACATGAGAAAATAATATAATGTGAAGTGTGATGTTTCTTGTTTTAATCAGACAGAAAAGAAAGATTAGCCAACTGTTATTTTTATATGATTTGTTAAATAAAAATTACTTTCAAGCTGAGACAAAAAAAATATATTACTGCAGGCTGCCATTTATGTGCATCTCACTGGTCCACAGAGAGCACATCCATTAATCACGGAACAGGGCGCAGAAGGAAACTACCGCCATCCTGGTTCTCTTTACCGCCCGCCCTCCATGTCACCCCTTCACTCTGGTCCCTTATGACTGTTTTTCTGGGCCAGGCATCCTGTTACAAATGTCTCATCCTTTGCAGAGTGTTCTGCTTCTGGAAAGGGCAAAAGATGACAGCCTCATCTTGCAGCCATAATTGAAAGGAGGGACGTGAACTCCCCTTCACTCTGGAGAAAGTAATGAAAGTTCCCGAGGCTCTGGCTAATGACAGGAAACGCATAAGTGGACAAAGTATCAGGTATCAAGAAATGAGTCTGGGAGTAATAAAACAAATTAGGGAAGAGAAAAATGTAAGCTAAACATGAAAGTGTCCCCTTGAGCCGACCTGTATTAAGTTGTGGAATCATCTACCAAGGAGAACGCTCTGAGCCGCCCACGTTTAATAATTGAAAACCCCACAGGTTTACACACTGGAGATGAGACGCGGCATGATCTGCTATGGAATATTTTTGTTTTGCTCTGATTCACTGAAACCTCAAGAACTGCCTCAGCACTGGGGCCCGGAGACTTGGAATGGATGCCCTTGATTTAGAAGTTGTTTTTGCTGTGTTTTTCTTTCTTACTTTAAATGTCCTGCCAGAAACTCATTCAGAAAACCCATCGTTCTTGTAGAGCCCTGTTTAGGAACCCCAGCCTTCCCTGCAGGGTACCCTCCCCAGAATCTGAGTGGTGAGGAAGAACCCAGCTACCCAGGGTGGTAGAGTCATGGCTCCATCCCTGACCTTCTCTGTTATAGAGGATGAGTCACTTTATCCCTCTAGATTATTTATTCATATGTCAGATAAAGGCGTGAACTAGACAAGCTCAATGCTACCTTAGGGTAAAAATAGACCTTTCCTGTTAGAAGCCCCTATGATTCAAGCACTGAGCCATCAGAAAGGTCGGCATTATCTCAAGGGCCTGATGGCAGCATCAACCTCCACGTCAGCCCTGGGATTCCAGCCTCTGGCTATGTTAAGCTCCTCACGATAACATTTGCTCAACCCACAGGCTTAAGCCAAACCAGGACTAGCACCAAACCAGAAGAAAAAGTGGGACGTGACTTGAGGCCGTGCTGAAATAGGAATTGTCCTGATCTCATGTCCCAGCAGGTCAAAGTTTGGGGGCCCCATCCCACCCAGGACCAGGCCAACCCAAGGGAGTACAATTGCTGTTAGTTATTTTCTGCTTTATTTGGGTGCCTCTAAGCATGGCCCTGACTACTGCAGCTCTCCCCTCAGGTCCTTAGAGGTTAGAAGAGCCATTCTGACCCTTAGTCGGGCTCTTCTGAGAATGAGCAGGGAAGGTGGAAGGGGTTGTCCTCCAGGTTCCTGGGGATGCAAAGGCTGAAACAGCAGGGGCTCTAGACATTCCTTGGGGGCTGATGTTCCCTGTTTGCCACCATGAAGGTGATCCTTTCCAGAGGCAGAGGTAAACTGGACTTGAGAGGATGAGAGAAGGGTGAGGTTGGTATAGGTCTGCCCTTGGTTTTCTCAGGCATCCAGGTCCTACCAGCCCTGGTGTAGTGGGGTCCCAGTTAGTATCCTAGATCAGGCCCCGTGTGCATCAGAGGGTAGACCCTGATCCCCTCTAATTCATCCCAGCTTGTTCTGGGAGCCCCAGTAGATCTCTTACATGTTCTAAGGAAGTCAGCCTTCCTGGCAACCATTTCCCTTCTCCTGAGGTTGTCATCATCTTCATGGGGGTCCCTGGGTTGTAGTCCAAATACATACTTGTCTGCTCATGGATTAAGATGCCACCCTCTGTTCCTGCTGCAGATGCCCCCTTCAGATATGTGAGGAATTCTGTCTTTTCGTGCTTCTCTGCTCCATTGTCCTCTGACTGTGGATTTGCTGAAGTGCAGCAAGCATGGTGCATCATCTAACAGCTACACAAAGAAACAGCCACACACCTAGTCCTTTATCCACATGTTAGTAACGCTCCTTTTCTGTGTACTTGTCATACGTTCTTTTAACACAAACCTTCTCACCCACTGGCCATGAAACAGAGCAGGGCACTATGGTTCTTTCCTCCCGTGTCCTCAGCCTGCCTTTTGTCTGTGAATAAAACTTTAGGCGAAGAATAAGTTTAATCAAAGTGAGAAAATGCAAAAACAAAGGAAAACTGTATGATGAGACTAAATAATAATAGTTTAGTCATTAGGAAGAGCTAAGGACCTTTAGTTCCTCCTCAAGGGCTGTAGATAATATTCTGAGCCATATCCTGTGAGCTGTCTTGTAGATACTGAAACCCCACCAGGTGGAAGAAGTTAGCTACACAATGACCAGACTGTAGCCATGACATAAGCTGCCACAATTCCGAGAACTGGCCTCAAAGAAATGGAAACAAACCAACCCCGGGACTGAAGACTAACCGTACTTAAAGCAATCAAGATGACGCTGGTCAGACCACTGATGACCAATTTCAAGATGACTCTCAGAGCTGACTGTGCTGTTTCTGCATGTAGCCCCCTCCCTCTGTCTATAAAAGCTCTTGTGCCCTGTCTTGGGGGGTGGTGTGGAGACGGCCTTTGGACAGGAGTCCACCCTCCCCTCCTTACCCCCCTGGTTGCTGGCATCCAAAATAAAGCAAATTTTCCTTTCCACCAACCTTGCCTCTTTATTGGCTTTTGAGTGGCGAGCAGCCGAACCCCACTTTCAGTTACAGCCATGTGCTTAAAGTTATGGGGGCTGGGGATGGAAAGCAATCTAAGACTGACACATTTTCCTTCAGGCCCCAAGTATCTCTATTATTTGAACACATGGTTTCTGGAACAAGCTGTATGCATGGCCCCTCAAGCATGGAGATGCCTGCTGGGCTGTCCTGTAGCTGTTCCAGGCTCAATGAAGAAAACCTGTATGTCTCAGCAGGAACACAACTTAAGGCAGATTCTGGGCCGCTAGGTCCAAGGGTCAAGCAAATGACAAAACTGTCCCTGTGTGTTGTGTGTATTCACATGATATTAAAATTGACGTTATATTCAGGCACAGTAGACACAGCACACCCATTTGAGGTTCCAGGATAAAATGTGAATTTTCAAACTAAGTAAGCTAGAGCTCATTGCACAACTCTTGGGCCCTTCAGAGTCCCCTTTTCCAGTCCAAGGCTATAAAAGCATTGAAGAAATTACAGAAATAAAATTTTGGTGATGGATTTTTGGAGAAAGCTGTGGAATCTTGTCAGTACCTCTTCCTGCCCCATTCTCAGGCCAAGCCAAGGGCACTGTCCCCTATCTAAACTCTAGTAGCAGGAAATTCAGCAGACCACTTGGAGAGTGATACATGCTCTGACTGCAAGAGGTGAGGAAGAAAGAGAGAAGATGGAAGAAAGAGAAGTAGCTGTAGGAAGAGAGAAGATTTCACATTAATTTTTTCAAGACTAATTTTTTAGAGCACTTTTAGGTTCACAGCAAACTTGAGGGGCAAGGCACAGAGATATCCCACATAACCCCTGCCCCCGGACATGCATAGTCACCTTCATTATCAACATCCCTACCAGAATGGTACATTTGTTACAACTGATGTACCTGTATTGACACATCACAACCACTCAAGGTCCATAGTTCACATTAGTTTTAACTCTTGATTGTTTCACATTCCATGGGCTTGGACAAATGTATAATGGCATGTCTCCATCATTATAGTATCATACAGAGCATTTTCACTGCCCTAACTTTTCTCTGTGCTCCATCTATTCTCCCCAACCCCTGGCAATGACTGATCTTTTTGCTGTCTTCTTAGTTCTGCCTTTTCCAGAATGTCATATAGTTGGAATAAATACAGTATGTAGCCTTTTTAGATTGGTCCCTTTCACTTAGTAATATGAATTTAAGATTCCTCCATGCCTTTTCATAGCTTGATAGCTCATTTCTTTTCAGCTCTGAATAATATGTCATTGTGTGGAAGTATCACAGTTTACTTACCCATTCACCTATTGAAGGACAAGTTAGTTGCTTCCAATTTTTGGCAATCATGAATAAAGCTGATATAAACTTTCATGGACAGGTTTTTGTGTGGATATAAACTCTCAACTCCTTTGGGTAAATACCAAGGGGCACAATTGCTGGATTGGATATAAGAATGTGTTTAGTTTTGTAAGAAACTTGTAAAGTGGCTGAACAATTTTGTGAAATCTAGTTTTGATCTGTCAATTTCTGAATAGAAACCGTATTTGCTATTTGAAGTGACCTGCATGCCTGTCTCTTGCCTAAGAACAGAGCAAGACACAGAACTTGCCAAACCAGTGGGAGACGATAAATAAGTCATTAAGTAAACTAAGCTTGCCCAGCTCCTGCTTGTAAGACATTTACATTGTACAGCAGGCAGCATCTACTAGAAACCACTTGTTCCTCAGGTCACATGAATAGTCCAGGCAGTGTAGACTGGGGTTTGAATTCTGCTCTTGTTATAGTCCTTAGAAAAATGTCTTACCTTTCTAAGCCTCAGTTTATCCATCTGTCAAACAGAGATTATAGTGCCTGCTTTTAAGGTTGTCATAAGCACTACATGAATCAAATCAGCAAAGTACAGTCACTTAACTCATGGTCTGGCATATAGCTAAGTAGTCAATAAATGTGAGTTCTTCTTTTTCTTTTCCTTTTTTTTTTTTTTTGGAAAGGGAGAAAATCATTTTAGAATAAAAACTGAAAAGTTTTAGAACCAAAGAATTCAGCATGGAGCTTCTTAGAATAACTAAAGCTTGGGAACCCTTTAATTGCTTTGAACAATTAGATTGAACATATGACCGAGGACACGAATAAGAACAAATATGGATTCAAAGCCCAACTCTGTGGGAAAAAATATATATCCTCATGAAGTTTCTCAGTTAGGGAAGGAGGTCACCTCAGAACTTCCGTTTAACAGCTGTAACGAGAGCTCAATTTTATTGAGCACTTTATACATGCTATGGTTCTTACCACTTTATTTACAGGTGTCATTACCTCCTCCACCTTCACAGAGGAAGAGACTGAGGTACAGAGCAGTCCAATCACCTGCCCAAGGCAGTTACTCTGTGACAGAAGCAGGTTTTGCATTGAGATGAGCCTGTGCTCTAATCTACTGCTGTGTAGACCTGCCTTTTGAGACGTACCGAACGGGGACTGGCTTTTCCTAAAATGCCAAGTGAACAATGCCTTGGGAAATTGTTTAGCAGTGACAGGCACGTCCCAGGAACGGCTGCTGAATAGAAACAGGGACAGCCAGACAGCTGCTTCCTGATCTAATGGCCTCCCTTTCTTAGGGCTGGCTTCTACATCTTTTACGTGGATCAAATTTGAAAGCGGGGCTATGTTTCTTCTGGATCCAGGCAGCGACCTTGAATACAGGAAACGCTTAGCTATTTATCGCTGTCATAAATTTCTGTGGTGTGCCGTGAAAAGCTGAGGATGTTGCCAAGCAGGAATCTATCGATACGGTCCACAAGTCCTCACTGCATCCCAGTCCCAATCTGTACATTGATTACATTTTCATAAAAGCAGTAAAAACAAGTTTAAACAAATTTAAAAAAATGAAGCTTAATGCTACTCACTAAAGATATGTATGTGTATGTGTGTTTAATATATCAATTTATAGTTGAAAGCCAGACTGTGTCTTCAACCATGTAGTAATTTGTCCTCAGAAGGAAAACTGATATGTACTCATGCCTAGCCATGGAATAGCAGAATTGGCAGTGTGATTGTTTTATTCATAATTTAGGCAATTTATGCAACAAATAAATAAAAAATATTTAAAAACCAACCGGGAAGAACTCATGTTTCATAATAGTATTAAAAACTAGCATCTGTGAGTTACACACCTAATTTTTAAAGGCTAAATTATTGGCTGGCAATTCGAGGGCATTATCTCTTGTGTGGAATTATTTGCTTTGGATGGTTGATCAGGATTTTATGTTTTAGCCCTATACCAGATTAGTATTTTATTTTGATCAACCCAACTCTAATATCACTGAATATCACAATCATTCACTCATATATTTTCTAGTTTTTGCTTATTTTGGTAATGATAAAGAATTTAACAAATAAAAATGTCTTTCAAAAACAGGGCTTTTTTTAATGTTGTTGATACAATTTTTTACTGTGTAATTCTGGCTACATTGTACACATACAACTAATGATGTTTGTGGATTCCTTCATTGAGTCATTCGTTAAACATATATTTATTAAGCCAAAATATATGCCAGGAACTGTGTTAGCTACAAGAGGATAAAATGATGGGCAAAATGGACACACTTTTTAAAATGGTGCTTATGGTCTTGAGTAAGAGTTGGCAAACTGTTCTTTAGGCTCTGGGGACCATACAGTTTCTATTGCGACTGCCTAACTCTGCTATTACAGTGCAAAGGAAGCCATGGGCAATATTCAAAAGAATAAACATGTCTGTGTTCTGGTAAAACTTTACAAAAACCGGCAAGGGACTGGCCTTGGATCTCGAGCTGTAGCTTTCCAACCCCTGGTCTAGAGGGAGAGCGGAATATTTATCAAATAATCAGGCAGATTATTTGCAAAGGTAAGCTTGCAAACTGTAAAACTGTATTTGGCTAAGGGCCATTGATGAGGGATGCATTTGATGGTCAGCATGAACAACTGACCGTCTGGACTGGTTCCATGTGGACAAAATGGTCTGATAGGTCTTTCCTGGGAGAAGGACAACTGAGCTGACAGCAGAATGATGGAACAGAAGTTATCTGGCAAAAAAGAAGAGTTCTCCATGCAGAGGTAACAGGATATGCAACAGCCTTGCAATACAAAGGTGTTTTAACTTTAGGAAGTGAAGGAAGGCCATCGAAAGATGCAGAGGTGGGCAAAGCTTTTCAGATGACCGCATGGAGAATTATGCCAAGGCCAGGGGTGCTTTATTAGGTGCCTCCAAATGGTCAACCCTGAACTTCCACTTGTAAATCTGAACTGGGATCCCAAAGCTTGGTCGTTGCCCCCAAACCCAAGGTGAGGCTGTGTGGTTGTCATACGTCTCCTGAAAGTATGAACTTGACCTTTGCTCACCTACTGCTCCAAGCTCAGTGAGGGTGGGCACAGGGATGGAGGCAGTCTGGTACAACGCAGACGTGGTGGGGTGGAAGGCAGGCATCCAAAGACTCACTTGGAGTCTCAGCTCCTGCTAATGTGATCTCCAAGAAGTCATGGATATCCATGATGTAAGAAATTTGGAGACCACGCGGCTCTTTGGTTTTCACATTGGGTTCTGCAGAGGTACTTTGGAGGACCCAGGTGAGTGGGGAGGACACAGTGGGCTGCCAGGGCTTTAAACCAATCTGTTCCATGTGATCTATGAAAAGAGACTTAACCACTGAATAATATTCCAGTTAATAAAGGTGTCTAAAGGGAGAAAAAGATTGAACTGTATTGCACCACTGCCACTTACTTTCTTGGGTGAGGAAAGCGAGGCCCCGTGAGGTTAGACAATTTGCTCATTAAGAACTGACCCTTAGGCTGCTCTCTTTCCACCTTCATATGACTCCAGGCCTGTCAGAAAGCCTGGCTAACACTTGTCCAAGCAACAATTTCCTTACCTGGAAATGACTGTTGTAAGACATGTAGCCAAGGGAATGGAGTGGAGGGCAGCAAGGTACTTTCAAACTGCCTGAGCTGGCATGGAAACAGGATGAACTGAAAAGGAATGTTCATGGAATTTAGGTGCTTTGAGGGCTTAGGTGCCTCATAAAATCCTAGTGAAGGTGCAATAAGCAGGACCAGAGATGCATAGAGGCCCAGGAGCCTGCATAGGAAATTAGAAATGAGGTATGGCCCATGGTGAGAGGCAACGGGAGTGATGGAAAAAGTGGGGAACCAGCCCTCCCTGGGAAAAAGAACAGAGACTTGGAAAGAATTTCTCAGGCAGTCATTGACTGCTGTGGAACCTCTTGGAAAAGCTTGGGCCTCTGTGGGCTGGTCCTGTATTGTAGACCCTGAACCTGCCCTCTGAAATAGGCATGGGTCCACCCTGCCTTCCTCACAGGGCTGTGGTCCTGTCCAAGGAGCCAGTTGGGAACCTGAAGTAACTCTGTGAGCTCTGAACTGCAAATTGTAATTGGGAAATGGAAACAGGATTGCCCCATTGTACCTAATTCAACTTTTGTTTCCCGATCTCTACTCTCCAGGCTGGCTCTAGGGTTCAATGTTCAAATTGGAAAATTCCCATCATTTTAAAGTAGTATAAATTTTACTGAAATCAGTAGGGTTCCATTCTTCTTTGTCTCCTCACTCCACTGGTTTCATGCCATCCCACATTACAGGTGGCATTCTCATCATGATTCTGCTTATGCTTCGTTTGGATTTAGTACATTGCTTCCAGATCCATGTCTTTTGCTGCACAGACCTGCAAAGGCTTGTATCTACTTGTGAATGCCAGCTTTAGATTGACTCTGGTGAATGAAAGATCAAGCTCTTATTCCTGAGGTTGGGCTCAGCTACACTAAACTCGGTTTGTTCCAATTTGGAAATGCATTAAATCTAAGGACAGTTCCCTCTATCCTAGTCTTTTGACTTCTATTGGCAAATGTCCCATTGAACAAGCAGAAAACAGCTCTGACTTTTCCAAGTCCTTTTAACCAGAAACTGCCTTAGAGCAGGGACCATCAAAGTACACAAGTGGTCCAGTGGTTTTAGCTGTTGGGCACTTCAAATTTATGCAGACTTTTTCTCCAGTTCTTCAACTGAGCATATGGAAGACAGACAGAAGATGTCCTAATAGCCCCTGTCATTAAAATCTCTGTCTGTGTGAGCTCACAAAGCCCCTTGTCTCTATTTCAGGATGGGATCCTGCATTTTAGCTTTGCTGTTGGCAGTGAGACAGAGTCAGGTCCCTGCAGCTGGTCTTCAAATGTGCTGTGCTCTTCTCTCTCGGTTGCGGAATTGAACTGGATTGTCATGATAAAGAGCATCTGCTATTTGGACTCCCACAAGGCAATATTATAAAATACCTGCTTGTCAAATTTCATGTGGGTTGATTATACATTTATCCATTACTCCCCCACTGCCCTCAAGAAAGGGTAAAAAAATAAAATAAACCTATTTGATTGAATTTTAAAATAATCAACCATGTGGGTGTCCTTTTTAAATTTATGAGACTAATTTCAAATATTAAAGCTTTAGAGTAAGGAGAATAAAGACCCTAGTCTGCAGAAAGGGAGAAAAGCATAATGAGAACGCAGTTTAGAAGAATTTTTAAACTGCTGTTAATGGGAAAAGTGAAATGAGGCAAGTGGGGATAAAAAGCCTGTTTTTGAGATTGATCTTTAAAGAGAGAGACTTCTAAAGACTGCAGAAATGTGTATTCCAGAGACAAGAGACGTGGATTTATTAATTGTGTAAAATCTGTCATTTTCGATCAACATCAAACACTAATGTGATATGTGAGATTCATATTCTGTTACACCAGAAACGGTTTCAGTATGTGGCTTTTAGATGCAGCAAGGTGTTACACCGGAGAGAGGGAAGTTCACAATGGGTCTGTGGATGCTTCTTAGTCAAGATGCAACATGGACCAGAGCTAAGAATTAACAAAAAAAAAAGACATTTAAAAACTAGACATGGTGTACCAAGTACTTTGCATGTATTCTCAACACCTTATAACATATGATCATTCTCTTTACGTAGGAAGGACTATTAAGGAACCGTGGCATGTCAGAGTCAACTTTCACTAGCTCATGAGAGTGGGATTTTAGTTTTCAGGAATTTTTCAAGTCAATTGTTAAATACAGCCATTATTTTTAAAGAAGAATATAAGCTTACTTTTAAAGAAATCATAATTAAAAAGGCAATACTCAAAACATCAATTCCTATCTTACTACATTTTACTAATATTTATGCTCTTAATAATATATATGTAACTATTGCAACTGCATGCTGCAAATATTATAGATTGCTGTGATGATGTGCATCTCTTCCTACCTCCACATTGAGTGGGGTCATCTTGTTGCGTGAAATAGACCACAATGGAAATATTTACACCACAAAAGTCAGCAAGTGCTATAAATAATAGCATAACTTAGGCTCTTTTGTTGCTCATCTAGACCTAAGAAATTTATGGAGATAATATTAATGATGCAGAATAAATTAAAAAAAATATTGTGTTCACAGCCATCAGATTATGACTAGCACACAAGTTAATAAACTATCCTTTCAGCCCTCAAAAACTGTCATTATCTGATTCTGCAACAAGGTCACTTGGGGCACTGATGAAGAAATGAAATTCTCCCACATATCTTTATTGTTTCACTTTCATTTTGTAAAGGTAAACTTGATATCAGCCAACATTCATTTCAGAACTATACTTGTTAGTCTAATGCAACCACACATTGGCTGTGAGTATAAGAATTTGGCAAAAATCAATGAAAGTATTCTGTAATAAGCAATTGGCTCTAGGGAATCTATAATAAAGAGTGTTATATGTTTATTATTATTTAGAAAATGCATGCTACACATCTTTTATATCAGTAAAATTTATACTAAGCATATGTATGTATATACATGCATTTTCTTAAACATCTTTATTAAAGCATAATTGCTTTTACAATGATGTGTTAATTTCTGCTTTATAACGAATTGAATCAGCTGTACATATACATATATCCCCATATCTCCTCCCTCTTGCATCACCCTCCCACACTCCCTATCCCACCCCTCTAGGTGGTCACAAAGCAACGAGATGATCTCCCTGTGCTAAGTGGCTGCTTCCCACTAGCTATCTACATTTGGTAGTATATATAAGTCTATGCCACTCTCTCACTTTGTCCCAGATTACCCTTCACCCTCCCTGTGTCCTGAAGTTCATTCTCTACATCTGCATCTTTATTCCTATCCTTCCCCTAGGTTCTTCAGAACCTTTTTTTTTTTTTTTTTAGATTCCATATATATGTGTTAGCAAACGGTATTTGTTTTCCTCTTTCTGACTTACTTCACTCTGTATGACACACTCTAGGTCCATCCACCTCACTACAAATAACTTGTTTGTTGCTTTTTATGGCTGAGTAATATTCCATTGTATATATGTGCCACACCTTCTTAATCCATTCATCTGTTGACGGACACTTAGATTGCTTCCATGTCCTGGCTATTGTAAATAGAGCTGCAGTGGACATTGTGGTACATGACTCTTTTTGAATTATGGTTTTCTCAGGGTATATGCCCAGGAGTGGGATTGCTGGATTGTATGGTAGCTCTACTTTTAGTTTTTTAAGGAACCTCCATACTGTTCTCCATAGTGGCTGTATCAATTTACATTCCCACCAACAGTGCAAGAGGGTTCCCTTTTCTCCGCACCCTCTTCAGCATTTATTGTTTGTAGATTTTTTGATGATGGCCATTCTGACTGGTGTGAGGTGATACCTCACTGTCGTTTTGATTTGCATTTCTCTAACGATTAGTGATATTGAGCATCATTTCATGTGTTTGTTGGCAATCCGTATATCTTCTTTGGAGAAATGTCTATTTAGGTCATCTGTCCATTTTTGGAATGGGTTGCTTGTTTTTTTGATATTGAGCTGCGTGAGCCGCTTGTAAATTTTGGAGATTAATCCTTTGTCAGTTGCTTCGTTTGCAAATATTTTCTCCCAGTCTGAGGGTTGCTTTTTGTCTTGTTTATGGTTTCCTTTGATGTGCAAAATCTTTTAAGTTTCATTAGGTCCCATTTGTTTATTTTTGCTTTTATTTCCATTTCTCTAGGAGGTGGGTCAAAAAGGAACTTGCTGTGATTTATGTCATAGAGTGTTCTGCCTGTGTTTTCCTCTAAGAGTTTGATAGTGCCTGGCCTTACATTTAGGTCTTTAATCCCTTGTGAGTTTATTTTTGTGTATGGTGTTAAGGAGTGTTCTAATTTCATTCTTTTACATGTAGCTCTCCAGTTTCCCCAGCACCACTTATTGAAGAGGCTGCCTTTTCTCCATTGTATATTCTTGCCTCCTTTATCAAAAATAAGGTGACCATATGTGCGTGGGTTTATCTCTGGGCTTTCTATCTTGTTCCATTTATCTATATTTCTGTTTTGTGCCAGTACCATACTGTCTTGATTACTATAGCTTTGTAGTATAGTCTGAAGTCAGTGAGCCTGATTCCTCCAGCTCTGTTTTTCTTTCTCAAGATTGCTTTGGCAATTTGGGCTGTTTTGTGTTTCCATATAAATTGTGAAATGTTTTGTTCTAGTTCTGTGAAAAATGCCATTGGTAATTTCATAGGGACTGCATTGAATCTGTAGATTGTTTTGGGTAGTATAGTCGTTTTCACAATGTTGATTCTTCCAATCCAAGAACATGGTATATCTCTCCATCTGTTGCTATCATCTTTAATTTCTTTCATCAGTGTCTTATAGTTTCTGCATACAGGTCTTTTGTCTCCTTGGGTAGGTTTATTCCTAGGTATTTTATTCTTTTTGTTGCAATGGTAAATGTGAGTGTTTCCTTAATTTTTCTTTCAGATTTTTCATCATTAGTATATAGGAATGCAAGAGATTTCTGTGCATTAATTTTGTATTCTGCTACTTTACCAAATTCATTGATTAGCTCTAATAGTTTTCTGGTAGCATCTTTGGGATTCTCTATGTATAGTATCATGTCATCTGCAAACAGTGACAGCTTTACTTCTTTTCCGATTTGGATTCCTTGTATTTCTTTATCTTCTCTGATTGCTGTGGCTAAAACCTCCAAAACTATGTTGAATAATAATGGTGAGAGTGGAAAACCTTGTCTTGTTCCTGATCTTAGTGGAAATGGTTTCAGTTTTTCACCACTGAAAATGATGTTACCTGTGGGTTTGTTATATGTGGCCTTTATGAGGTAAAGGTAAGTTCCTTCTATGCCTACTTTCTGGAGGATTTTTATCATAAATGGGTGTTGAATTTTGTCAAAATCTTTTTCTGCATCTATTGAGATGATCATATGGTCTTTCTCTTTCAATTTGTTAATATGGTTTATCACATTGATTGATATGCATATACAAGAATCCTTGCATTCCTGGGATAAACCCCACTTGATCACGGTGTATGACCCTTTTAATGTGCTGTTGGATTCTGTTTGCTAGTATTTTCTTGTGGATTTTTGCATCTATGTTTATCAGGGATATTGGCCTGTAGTCTTCTTTCTTTGTGACATCTTTGACTGGTTTTGTTATCAGGGTGATGGTGGCCTCATAGAATGAGGTTGGGAGTGTTCCTCCCTCTGCTATATTTTGGAAGAGTTTGAGAAGGATAGGTATTAGTTCTTCTCTAAATGTTTGATAGAATTTGCCTGCTATCTGGTCCTGGGCTTTTGTTTGTTGGAAGATTTTTAATCACAGTCTCAATTTTAGTTCTTGTGATTGGTCTGTTTATATTTTCTATTTCTTCCTGGTTCAGCCTTGGAAGGTTGTGCTTTTCTAAGAATTTGTCCATTTCCTCCTGGGTGTCCATTTTATTGGCATAGAGTTACTTGTAGTAATCTCTCATGATCCTTAGTATTTCTGCAGTGTCAGTTAATTCTCTTTGTTTCATTTCTAATTCTATTGATTTGAATCTTCTCCCTTTTTTCCTTGATGAGTCTGGCTAAAGGTTTATCAAGTTTGTTTATCTTCTCAAAGAACCAGCTGTTAGTTTTATTGATATTTCCTATTTTTTCTTCATTTATTTTTCATTTATTTCTGATCTGATCTTTATGATTTCTTCCCTTCTGCTAATTTGGGTTTGTTTTGTTCTTCTTCCTCTAATTGCTTTTGGTGTAAGGTTAGATTCTTTATTTAAGATGTTTCTTTTTTCTTGAGGTAGGATTGTATTGCTATAAACTTCCCTCTTAGAACTGCTTTTGCTGCATCCCATAGCTTTTGGATCATCGTGTTTTCATTGTCATTTATTTCTCGGTATTTTTTGATTTCCTCTTTGATTTCTTCAGTGATCTCTTGGTTATTAAGTAGTGTATTTTTTAACCTCCATGTGTTGTATTTTTTACAGAATTTTTCCTGTAATTGATATCTAGTCTCATAGAGTTGTGGTCGGAAAGATACTTGATATGATTTCAATTTTCTTAAATTTACCAAGGCTTGATTTGTGACCTAAGATATGATCTCTCCTGGAGAATGTTCTATGAGCACTTGAGAAAAAAGTGTATTCTGTTGTTTTTGGATGGAATCTCTGTAAATATCACTTAAGTCCATCTTGTTTAATGTATCATTTAAAGCTTGTGTTTCCTTATTTCTTTTCATTTTGGATGATCTGTCCATTGGTGAAAGTGGGGTGTTAAAGTCCCCTACTATGATTGTGTTACTGTCGATTTCCCCTTTTATGTGCTGGTCAGCACCAATCTTCTGTGAGGGAATCTTTCTGCTTTGCCCTGTGCATCTCTGTTGCTGTGCTCTCCCCCATAGCTCTGAAGCTTCCCCACCACCACCACCACCCCCATCTCTGCCAGTGAAGGGGCTTCCCAGTGTGTGGAAACTTCCTCCTTCACAGCTCCCTCCCAGAGGTGCAGGTCCCATCCCTATTCTTTTGTCTCTGTTTTATCTTTTTTTCTTTTGCTCTACCCAGGTACGTGGGGAGTTTCTTGCCTTTTGGGAAGTCTGAGGTCTTCTGCCAGCCGTAGATAGGTGTTTTGTAGGAGTTGCTCCACATGTAGATGTAATTCTGATGTATTTGTAGGGAGGAAGGTTATCTCCACGTCTTAACTCCTTCACCATCTTGAAGGTCTGTTGCATAGTTTTTTAAAAAACATTTACCAGTGTACTACTGAACAAGGCTCAGAGAGACTATATTGTCCAAGAGCACATGGTGAGCATGTGCTATGGGACTGAGGGTTGGGATGAGAATTAGCACATGTCAGAGGAGTTGGGATATTTTCTCTCCAGGTCTTATTCTCATTTGCTCTCTAATGCCTTTCTTTTGAGACCCCACATCTATTTTCTACACAATCTCTTGTTTTTGTTTCCTGATAGTTATTGAAAATGGTTGGCCTCATAAAAACACATCCCCACCTCAATATTGAAATTCCTTCTTTAGATTCTACAATTAAATATGCACAAACCTAACCAAATCAGGTGACATAGGTCTCTCCTCATTTATTTCCCCAAGGTTCATCATTGTCAACCCTCTGTTTCTTTCTCTTTCCAATGAGAGCTCTTTCTGTAATTTCCTACCATAGGAGTTAGCAATTAGAACAGGTGGGTGAGCATTGGCTTCTCCCTTACCATATAACAGCAATAAAAAAATGAAAAGAGCTTTTATTTTTACAGAACTTTAAGCTTTATAATGTGCGCTACCACTACTGTGTCTTTTGGTCTTCATAATAGTGGTGAGATATGTAGGATAGATCTCATTTAACCTAAGAGGAAATTGAGGCTCTGGAAGATGAAAGGATGTCTCTACAGTTATGGTCCTATTACGTTATAACTCAGGTCTTATTTTCTGTCATTACAGCATTGCACACCCTGTAGTGGAAATGTGAACAAAATCCCTCAGGTTTATTGAGCAAAGTAAGGCAGTAAAGAAGGATTATGGAGTCCAAATAAATTGAGCAGCAAAAAGCCCATCAATTCCTCACTAGAGAAATAAGAGCAATTGGAAAGGAGAGAACAGACATTGGAGGTAATGTTCCTTCCAAGTTATTTTTCTCACAGAAATAAAATGTTCAGCTAATTGCAGAGAATCCCATTAAGTCTTGATGTAAATTCACATCACACATGAGCTGATTCATTTATGATAGAATCAGTAGAATCGAAAGTCATTGAAAAGGTAACATGTATTAGGTCATGTATATGAGCAGTCACCATATGCCAGATATTTTACTTAGTGTTTTAAGTCCATCACGCATTAACTCCTCAAAATATTCCTATGAGATGCTTGCTGTGATCATTCCAGTTTGTAGATGAGGAAACCGAGGCTTAGAAAGATTAAATAATTTGCCTAAGATCATTCAGGTAGCAAGTCTTAAACCTTAGATTTGAACCCAGGTTTGTCTAACTCTAGAACCTGTACTCTTAAAATCCCTATGATAATCTGGAAAGAAAGAGAATTGCTTGTTTCCTCTTCTGACTGGTCAGTCAATGTTCACTTGACAGGAAATTATGTAACTCCAGGGGCAACATGAGCTCAGGCATGAGCTCTAAAACATCTGTGTGGAGCTGTGTGTTGGGACCAATTCAGTCTACAAGAGGAACCCAAGGTTTGTGTGGATTGGCTCTGTTTTCTAGGGCAAAGGATACCGTCTTTAAGCCCATTTCTTCATCATGGTTTATGCACTTTTGAGGGGAATCACTGAGATAAAATGTATTTATTATATTGCCTAGTACTGGAATGCTCACAGTGTTTGAGAAATGTCACTGCATCCTTGCCCATTTTGGTCTTGTGTCATAGGGATGCTCACACCACAAAGGTTCAGGTGAAATACCCTATGTGCAAAGTGGACCCTGAGCAGAATACACCTCTGATAGTTGGTGGAGAGCTTCACAGAAAGGGAGAGGGCGGATCTCTACTGTGTTCCATATTCCACACCTAACAAGCATGGAAATGGCATTGCATGGTGTGTATGTGGCATAATTCAGAGATAAAATTATGCATTTTGTCTCCACTTCCTCCCTGAGACCTCCATGATTTCATGCTCTATGAAGACTTCCATAGCTATGGTCTGAACGCTATTGAAACTCAACATTTTTCACAGTCATTTCTTCTTTCCAAAGTTAAGAAGGTCTTACAGGAAAACCCAAACGAACTTCTTGGCCAACCCTATAATTTACCTCTATTTCATTGCCTCAAAATTAAAATTAATTCATCATAGTGGGAAGGATAAATCAGTGTGAATGTAAATTAACAGACTGAAATTCAGGTTAGCTGGATTATTGCTTCATTTCCTTACGTGGTATTGTGACCCTCAGCCTCCCCCCATTCAGGTTCACTGTCCATGATGATCTTTCTAAAACTCAAATATCATCTTGCTAATATTCCTTAATTGGCAGATGCTGTCTTCAAGGTAAAGTCCGAACCACATCATCTTTAGAGCTTCAGTACCTTATCTCATCTCCAGTATGGCCTCCTGCCACTTTAATCACATCTATGATTCTCTTTACTTGCACTGAAATTTTTGCAGTTTTGCTAATTCAGGTCTTTGCACATGTTATGTCTACCACTTTAGTTTTCAAACAAGAAGAGTATCACGATGTCCTGGGTAAACTCAGGCTGAGAGGCAGTCGTTGTCTTTGGTGGCTCTTTACACACTTTACCACAGCTCTTACCAGACAAGGTTATAACTGGGTTACTTATCTCTTTTTTCCTCCAGCCTAGGAGCTCCTGAACACCAGAAACTGTGCATTTCTTTCTCTATTCTCAGCATCTTCTAGGGCTTTGTCCATAGGAGGGAATTTGTAAATGTGTATTAAACAAATGCATCTTACATATTGAAATATAATATTCTCAGATTTAGAAATATGTACAGTCATAACTATATCTGTATCAATCTTTGCAATTTTAAAATAATGATCTACAAATAGCAACTGAAAATCAGAAAATGTAGGTTTTAGTCCCATCTCTGTTACTTAGAAGCTATGAGAATTTGGACAAATTCATGAGCCTTTTTGGTTCTTCATCTGTAAAATGAATTAATAGCTCCATTCTACTTATCCCATAGAGTATATGATGATTACATGTAATTGGACAGTGGATCTGGTCATATCCCAATCACTTAAAAATACGACTTATGATGCTGCTCTTTCTGCTGAATTTGAGGTCATGGATGAAAATGTACCTTGCCAAAAGATGTTCATTTGGGTAGACTAGGCACAAAAGAAGCACTTTCCACTTCATAGACATCCCTCTGTTGGGACCCCCAGGGTGGATCTCAGCCCCCTTGACCCTTGAATTTGGCATCTTCAAGGACGAAAAACTTACAGTGCATGCCACAGCCTCATTTGTAGCTCCACTCATTTCTTCAAAGCTAGATAAATAACATGTAGATTCACCAATGCATTAGAGCCGATAATAGCATGAGAAGTAGATATCCTGCACTTTATAAGTGAGGTGCAGAGTGACAGCCCTGTTCAAGGTTACTTTACTTGTGATTGGAAAGCAAGAACGTAAACCTCAGATTCTTGATTCCTGACCTGTATTCCTCCAGCACTACATGTTATGGTGGATTTTGTTGTGTTTTTATTTGCTTCTTGTCATAAGTAGAAGCATTACGAGATCAATGTAAGCACTTTCTAAGGAGTCTTTGATTATTAATAAAGTGTTATAATGATTAGGTGCCTTAAATGTGTATAGCACTTTGGAACTACTGTGTTTTCATAAACGCACCTATCTCAGGTTGGGATCCCTGTGGAACAGAGACGTTCATGCAGAAGGTATGTTACAGACTGTTCTTGAGATCACCCTCTGGAGAAGAGAATGAAAGGCACAGGACTGGGGAGAGAAAGTGGAGCTGTGAGACCATCTCAGACTCAATGAGAAGTTCTGGAGATGATACGGCATTTCAGAGTTGTCCCAAGTCTGCTCATGGAGCCCAGGACTTTGTACTCTCACAATGGTCAGTCATTCAAAAAGAGTTTTTCTGGAAAAAGGGAGTCATCTTGATCAAGACACCCCCTGTAGAGGCAGATGGCTAGGTGTTCTCTTCTGCCAGCCTTCCCCACACCTGGATAAATAGACCCTTTGCTCCAAAAGAGGGACAAGATGAAGGCCATCCAATTTGCCTCCCCTCACAAGTCAAAACATTTATCAAAGATGTTAATCAAATCTCCACCAAAGAGTCTTTCTGAGTTATAGGATCTTCACGAAGTCTTCTTTTGATAATACAGGTAACACCCAACTTTTATAGTCTAAGACTTATAGTTGCGTTACCTCATTCAATCCTTTCAAAAATCCTATGAGGTAGGAGGTAAATAGAATACTAGGACTTAATAAGAGGTTAAGGATCTTTCCCAAAATCTCACAGCTGGTGAGCAGCAGAGCTGGCTTTGGCACCAAGCTGAAAGTAGGACTTCACTCTCTTCTATGACTTAACCTTCCAATGAATTACATCAGAAATAAAATGCAGTTATTACATCATTTACATCACTTATATCATTGTATATCAGTATTAGTAGAGTATATTATGATAATCTATTAGACAAAAGTGTGTTATCTCTGAGGTAATGCACTAATTAATTGGTTTAAAACATTTTTTTACAATCTGCATAATCAAATTGATGCTTTTTAAACTACAGTGTGCATAGAAATCACATGACAATGCAAACTCCAGTGCCCTACACTCAAGGAGGTCTCAGATATGTCTAGAAATCTGCATTTTAGCAAGATACTCAAAAGATTCTTAATGTAAATGAATCTTGGTCCACATTTTGAGAGACTGATCTAGCTTTGAGGCCTAACATTTGGAATACAAACTCAACTGTAATGCTTGCTGTAATCCTATTAAAAACAAAAGTTAACATTAGATACATAACTGTGATTATTATCTTGTCTCTATGACATTTTAGATTTGGCTTACACTGTTTTTATTTACAACAAGTTTAGTGTCTATAAGTAAGAGATATATGGCTGATGTAATGATATATGTGAATAATGTAACATGTATTATGTGAAAGGTGCTTTCCTACCTTATTTCTAACCCTTACATCAACCCTATGGTTCCTATAAATCAGGAAATTGAGATTCAGAAGGTTAAAGGTTAGATTCAGAAGGTTAAAGAATTGTCCCATATTATATAGCTCATAAATGCCCAGACACAAGATTTAGACACAAGTCCAGTGAATTGAATGGCTAATATTGCTTCCACCAAGTCATGCCTTTTCCCAGTCACAGTCCTTAAACCTGTTGAGTTGCTTCATGACTTCTAACAGATAACTCAAGTCTAAAGTCCTTAAGGATAGAGTCTGGAGATAGAAATACTGGGATCATCTCGTGGTAAGTACATTTCAAACCAATCACATTTAATTCCTCTTTATTTAGAAACAGGAAATACTCCCAATTTCCTTGTAGAGAAGAGACAGACTAATTGTGTGATCATCTCAGATAAACAACACCCCCAACTGCTACCACCCCACAATAGAGGAAAGGAAAATAAAAAAAAGAAAGAGAAGGAGAAAAAGGAGAAAGGTTAAGGTATTTATTATTTAGATTAGTGAATTAAACGTGTCTTCAGAATCTAGCACTTTTCCTTTTTTTTTTTTTTAATTTTTATTTTTTAATGGTTGGTGGGCAGGATTGTGCTGGACTTGTCTAGGCATATCTTACAAAATTATGGGGCATAATAGGTACAACCCACATTTCCCTGCTTCTTAATCTATTTCTTGGTCTATTTCTTCCCATTCCCACAGGAGCGGTTTTCTGATAATTGCTAATTTATTGAGGATGCTGAAGAGGACAGGACCTATGCCAGTGACCATCATTTTTTTCAAATATAGTCGAGAGTGGGCTAGAGAACTTTTTTGATTGAATCCCATTACATACAACCTCTTACTCTCTGCAAGCTTTTTTTGGAAGCAGGCTGACCTCTCCAGGAGAGACAGTTCTTGTCAGAGGGTTGGGAACCACACCAGAAAACACTATTTCACCCCATTTTTGACTAAGATACTTCCTGCCCACCCTGGAATTGGGCATTGCCAAGACAGCTGTGGGAAAAAAATGAAGAAAAACCCAACTTTTCAAAAGTAAACTTCTACTGTTTAAATGAGCATCAATCAAGTAGTTGAATTTGGACAAAGATTGAGGTTCCTGTGTAGAAAAAGCAACATGATTGCACAATACAACCAGCAAGCTGGTTCCCAATGCCAAAGCACCTAGTGGCTAAATTTAATGGCTCTGACTGGGTGGATCTGGGGAATGGGCTAGGCATTAGTTATATCCAGAATCTGCAAATTCTTTTAGGGGTTCACCTGGATGACATCACCAAAGCAGCCAGGTTGGGGCAGAGTGAAATCTAAAACGCATTTCATTTCCTTTCGTATTTTTTAAACTAATAAATAGACAATTTTTACAGTACTTGTATTTGTGCTGATTATAGAGGCATTGGATAATTATAACAGAAAAGTAGAAAAATTAAGAAAGCATTAATGGAAAAAGCCTTCCAGAGACTTACCATCCAGAAATAATGATTATAAAAATTAATGTACTTTAATTAAGATGAGGAAACATACTCTTGCTACATATGATTGATATATACATACTAATATACATATCACATTATATAATCTTTTAATGCAACTTTTCTACTTCATATTAGGCTCTTAAAATTATTTACAAATGTTATCATTTACAGTTCTGATTTCTTTAATTTTCTCTCAAGTTATTTCTCTGTATAACAGTAATAATATTTAACATTTACTGAGTGCTCACAATAAGTGCTTTATATTATGTACTAGTTTAATACAGTAAAATTAATTTACATATGGGGAAATTGAGACACAGAAGTGAGATAACTCGGCTAATGCCACACAGCTAGAAAGAGGTAGAGCCAGGACTTAAACCAAGTGATAAGACTAAAAGCTCACACTCACTCTATATACCTTTTATCTCTATACAACCCATTGTTCCTTAAAAAAAGAAGAAAGCTACATCTTATCATGCAGTAATTGTCCTCCTACTCCAATATTTTGGGGGGTTAGCATTCATTCAATAAATAATCTTTGAGTTTCTACACTATGCTAGATCTTGTGCTAGCTATTGGGAAAATAAAAAAGTTAAAGAAGACAGCTTGGACTCACTCATTTCTTTGTTAAAAAACTATGTACTATGTCCCAGATGTGGGCGTTGTTCCAGATGCTAGAGGTATAACAAGGAAAAAAAAATGAAAGACATCTAGTTTCACGGAGCTTACATGCCCATTGAGCAGACAAAAAATAGACGCTAAGCAAACAAAGATACACTATAATGTAAGGTAGTGACTGGCACTATGGGGGAAAAACAGGCAGAGGGGAAGGCCTGGAGGATGAGTGACATTTGAACAGAGATGCGGAAGAAGAGAGGGAACAAAGCATGCAGATATTTGGGAGAGGGCGGATGTAGCATGTTACAACCTGGAGAGGAATACAGACACAGACATAAGTAATCCATATGGAAGGAAAAGCAAAAGCAAGGCCGTGGAAGCAAGAACATACCCATGACACGGTCCTGGAAGAGCAGCCCTCACATGTGGCGGAGGAAGCCTGAGAGGGCAGGTACCGTGGCTGGGAAGTCAGTGGGAGTCACATCATCCATAATGAATGTCAGAGATTGCCTTGATCCCAGTTAGAAACAGCATAAATCAGAAGTCTTGATTGTCAAGAACACATTGATAAAAGTTTTGACGGTCAACATCCTAAAGAAGCACAAAAGTAATATTAGTCTTTTCCTGGACTCTCAAGCAATGGAAGACGCCACATCATATACATTATGTACAGGACACCACGAAACTTCTGAAGTTTTCAGAAATTTATCTCTCTTCAGAAACGTCTGCTTCCCCACAGCCTCACACCACACAACAGTGGCTCTGTTCTGCCTGCTTCCTCCTGATTCACGGAGGCCCCACCGTCACAGGGCTTCTCATTCACACCTGTCTCTTGCCTGCACCCCTCTCACGAACACTATCATTTTAAGGGAGTGCACTGTCAACCTGGGGCATTTTCCACCTTGGGAAGTATAATCTTCTTTTACTATATTTTTTCCAAGAGAAGGTATTCTTTTTGTTGTTGTTGTATTGATTGATTGGAGTATAGTTGATTTATAATGTTGTGTTAGTTTCAGGTGTACAGCAAAGTGATTCAGATATATATACTTTTTCAGATCCTTTTCCCTTATAGGTTATTACAAAATACTGAATATAGTTTCTGAGAAGATACTCTTGTCAAAATATTTTTCTACTCCACTGAAGAAAAATAATTATCTTTACTAATTTTATACATTCACAGAAATTTTGCTCATAGCAACATCTAAAACATCTAACCAAAAAGGATCCTGGTCCCTAAGATTGTAAATCCAATTTCTCAAGAGCCACCACAGTTTCTCTCCAATTTTGACTTGGAATGGGGAGGACCAGACAATTCTGTTTTTATTGTGCCCTGATCCAGCAGCCGGGCCATCAAGGTGAATGTACATTCTTTGCTCCACTAGAAGAGCTATGAAGACTGGACCTTAGGTCCCCAGTTCCTTATAGGAGGCTCTGAAATATGATCCCAATTTACAATAGCCAGGACATGGAAGCAACCTAAATTGTCCATTGACAGAAGAATGGATAAAGAAGGTGTAGCACATATATTCAATGGAATATTACTCAGCCATAAAAATACTGAAATAATGCCATTTGCAGTGATGTGGAGGGACCTAGAGATTGTCATACTGAGTGAAGTAAGTCAGAGAAAGACAAAAATCATATGATATTGCTTATATGTGGAATCTAAAAAAACCTGGTGCAAATGAACCTATTTACAAAAAGAAATAGAGTCAAATGAACCTATTTACAAAACAGAAATAGAGTCACAGATGTAGAAAACAAACTTATGGTTACCAAGGGGGAAGGAGGGGGCAGGGATAAATTGGGAGATTGGGATTGACATACACACACTACTATATATAAAATAGATAACTAATAAGGACATACTGTATAGAACAGGGAACTCTACTCAATACTCTGTAATGACCCATATGGGAAAAGAATCTAAAAAAGAGTGGATACATGTATATATATGTATAACTGATTCACTTTGCTGTACAGCAGAAACTAACACAACGTTGTAAATCAACTATATTCCAATAAAAATTAATTAAAAAAATTAAAAAATAATGGCCAGATTTACCACACTATTGCATTCAGAGCAAATGAAGAATTAATTGCTTTTTTGAAAATGTAATATAAGCCTTTACAGCAGTTGTCTTATGAATAAGCAAAGACAGGCAATTACATTGTACAACACACAGCACAATTTCTTATTAAATCTCTCTCTCTCACACACACAGCTTTTCCAGTCTCTCCTTCCCTCCCTGTCCATCACCACCTTGCTCCCTCTTCTCCTCCTGTGAAGCACAACTCTGATTATGCTCCACCCTTTTGAAAATCCTGTGCCCTTGACAGGCCTCCTTGAGGCTGGAAGGACACTGGGAAGTGGCATTGGTGGCCTGTTCTGATGACGACTTGCAGGAGGTAGCATCCCACTGAATCCACTGAAGCAATGTCTTCTGCATAATGGGCAACGTAGCATTAATGTCAGCATTTTGAAAACAACAACAATGTGAAATCATGGTTATCCTTAATAACTTTAACTAAATCGAATGAAATAGACATTTTAACCACAATATTTTTTAAGGCAAAACACAATAAATAGAATCCTGTAGCATGGGTGAAATGGTAAGGACATCTAAGACTATTCTCTTGACCTGAACAGAACCTTCCTTGGGTGTCTGGGGCTTGGCTTTTATTCCAAATCTCTTAAATTGCTTTAAGATCCAGTCATAGTTCCTGGGCCACCTGCCTCATTATTCTTCTAACTCCTCAATGAAACTTTTTTGTTTCCAAACCTTAAATAACTTCTTTGGATTTTTTTTTATGATTATAAAGGAAATAAAGGCTCATTATGAAAAGTTGAAAGTATATAAAACTTTAAAGAAATAATAAAAAATACTATCGCCACCAGAGATGACAATTGTTAACAATTTGGTATACCTTATTCAAGAAAATGTGTGTGTGTGTGTGTGTGTATAAATATAGACACACTTTTTTGTTATTGCAAACAGTTTTTCATGTTAATAATATATATCTACATTATATTTATTTTTTCTCTTTAAAATTTTTCTATGATTGAATGTCTTTGGAATTAAAAATTAGTGCATGTTCATTGTAATAAGTGAGACAATCCAAAGAGGTGAAAATAAAAAAAATAATAATCTCCTCTCCTTTTTAAATTCCGTGTCTTCTGAGTCAAGCCAATTAAAAATAAATCCTGAAAATGAAGCTTTTCAATGAGCTGCCCAATCATTGCTGTCAAATAGCGATGATTATTGAATATCTGGGTGCGGGGTATTTGGGGTGCTCTAAACCCATTCAGTTAGCTTCAGTGACTTTTAGGGTGTTGGTTTTCAAATCTATCCTGAGGCAGGGGAGAGATGGGGTTAGGTCAAGTTGTAGGTCCACATTGTTCCTACCAAAATCTAGCCATTATTCTTCAGATGAAAACAAGCCTTTATTTCATTTCCAGAATTCTGAAAAAAGGTGATTTTGACAGTTTTTGACAATATTCTCATTGATTTTCTGAAGAAGTGGATTTTCTTAAGCTCCTTACTCCACCATTCCGGTGGTCAGAAGCCTTCAGTAAGTTTTTAATAAAAATTGTAAAGACATTTTTTTTTTTCTGAATACAGTTTAGCTGTGTCCTAAATATTTTAGCATGGAGTGCTTTTCTATCTGTTACTTTAAATAATTTATATTCATTATTGAACCTGGGCTTATTTGGGGGAAGTGCTTCAGATTTTCCATGTATATGCTCTCTTGATCTCTTTATTTTAGTTTTATTGTATTAAGGAAAAGCTGTGACTTTGTCAGTCTTTCCTTCTGTGTGTTTATTAAGGTTTTCTTTGTGGACACTTCCATGAATAATTTTTGTACATGTCTCTGGAAATACAGTTGTATATTTTTTTGTGTATAAATATAATGGCATTGATATTATCAATTGAATAA
Organism: Delphinapterus leucas; assembly: GCF_059928025.1. Classification (NCBI taxonomy): domain Eukaryota; kingdom Metazoa; phylum Chordata; class Mammalia; order Artiodactyla; family Monodontidae; genus Delphinapterus; species Delphinapterus leucas. Next base: position 48,080,634 of record NC_143130.1, on the reverse strand, counting down.
TACTATCAGAATATTAGTCAAAGACTATATATTGTTGACTATATAATATAAGCTTCCCATTTAATTCATATTATAAAAATTTATTTACCTTTATAGGAGATTTTTCTTTTTGTTTAGTACATAAACATTTTAAAAGTTTGTGTCTACCTGAGACATTTCTTTCATAAAACCTCTTATACTTTCATGTTTCCTGCTTTGGCCCTTGGGGATTCTCCTGCATCAAATATGCATCTAATATAACTATTGCCACTCTTGCTTTCTTAATTGTATTGGTCACGTATATATTTGCTAATCCTTTATTTCCAATCTTTATTGTTCATAGTTTTCTCTTGCCAAAGTTTTAACCTATTTTGCTGACAGATTTTTAGCTCTTTCATTCACCTTTTGTTTTTAATAATGTCATCAAAGAGATGCATACTAAGTAACAAAACAATAAATCTTTAGGTTCCCTTAAGGCACCAAAGGAAGCAAAGTCCTGGACTTGCTATCTCAAGATTTTTATATAAATTAAACTCTATTGCTAAATTAAAAAAAAAACCTCAAATAGAACTGGATCGCAAATCCAAGAAGTTAGTGGCCAGCAAAAAAATGGGGCAATTGGAACGCGTTTATTAAGCTGAAAAAAGATATTATAAATCACAAGTTTCTTTATCAACTTGATTGCTTTATTTAAGGTCTGAAAAGTAATTTATTGAGAATGCTATTAATGGCTCCATGCTAAGTATTTTACTAAGATTATTTCATTTAATTCTCACAAAAAGGTGATAACACATGGGAAGTATGTGGGCTGGTGTATGTTAAATATTCAATAAATGTTAGCCAATTTTATTACTACTACTAAAAATTTATGATTAAGAGCATCCTGTGAAGAAGGTTATCATTCCCTAGGAAGAGGGTAAGTGACTTGATCTGGTTAATTTGTTTAGTTAGTAGCAGAGGAAGAATTCAATTTATGTCCATCTTATTCCAAACCCAATTCTTTCCCTTCCTTGTTTTGCTACTTTACAAGAAAAAAAAATGTAAAATATAGAAAAGTCAATGAGGCCCATTTTGTCACATAATCACTACAGTTGCTAAAGAATCCTCATATATAAAGGAAAATGCTTCTGATTGTTTATTTTGAATGAGTCTAAACACCCCTTATTCACTCTTCTGACTGTGTGAATGTACTATTTCCCAATGGTTATGACAGGACTTCTGTGTAGTATGTTGTATTCTGACAGCTCTCAGGACTGCTTTAAACAATGAACTCTTTCCAGTGAGAAGACAGTTATATCTATCACCCTGAGACGAAACACACACTCCTGCGATGGCAGCTACTATTTCCACCACTTTCAGGAGTCTCCCTGCTCTTCTAGAGCTGTCCTAGAAGATGCTTCTCCAAAAAACCAATTCACTTGCAAATCTTTTATAAATCCTTCCCTGAGATCTCAAGGTCACATTAAGTTTTATCCTTTCTCAACCTCCAGAAGACTTTCCCATCCGCACAGCAGAGACTTGAACTGATCTCCAAACATTCTACTATATTCCATCCAAATATGTCTTTCTTTCTTTCTTTATGGCTGTGTTGGGTCTTCGTTTCTGTGTGAGGGCTTTCTCCAGTTGTGGCAAGCAGGGGCCACTCTTCATCACGGTGCGCAGGCCTCTCACTATGGTGGCCTCTCTTGTTGAGGAGCACAGGTTCTAGACGTGCAGGCTCAGTAGTTGTGGCTCACGGGCCTAGTTGCTCCGTGGCATGTGGGATATTCCCAGACCAGGGCTCGAACCCGTGTCCCCTGCATTGGCAGGCAGATTCTCAACCACTGCGCCACCAGGGAAGCCCAGTACGTCTTTCTTTTCCTCTCCACCTCATCCCTGGTCTACTTCCACAAAGCCTGATTTAATCTCCCTTATTTGATGAGAACTTCTCTAACCCTTTCAGCCCACATCAATCTCTGATGTGTGAACAAGTCATATTATATTTTTGTATTCTATCACCCCAAATAGAATGTAATCTTCACAAACAGGAACTGTCATATGTATTTTATCACCCCACAAGAATTAATATAGTTCAGGACACAGAGTAGTTCCAAACTGAAATTTCTTAAGTTAAAAAAAAAAGTTTAAAGAGCACTTGGCATAGTATGACGGCTAAATTTAAACATGTTCTATAGATTTGGGGTAGCTGTATTTTTTGCACAAACAATTTTTGGTATTTTGTATGATAGTCTGTGTAATTATTAAATGCAATAAAAACCAACAAAAGGAACAAAATCTATGTGAACATTTTTTTAACCTTACACAAATTTCATTTAAGAGTTTAAATATCATTAAATGTCAAACCAGAGCTTTGCCTCCTCACTAGTCAAAGTGAAAAGGAGAATTGAGACCATTTCCTTTAATTATACAGAATTTTCAAACTGGTTTTCTATTAATTCTGTATTTATTGTAAAAAAAGAGATATTATAAAATAAAGAAGCATATAATTAATTTTATTTGCAATTACTCTATTTAAGTGATTGACCAACCATTTAGATCAAAATATAAAGAAATATAGATATTTTAATAGAAAATACATCATATACCTACCTTCAAAATCATTGTATAACTTCATCCAAGTTTCATTCCTAAATTTTAATAGATTTCTGGTTTCTAAACAACCGTAATCAATTGGATTATAGTCCCAAAACTCTTATAGTAAAGCCAGGACTTGAACTCTAGAACTTTAGTTCTTAATATAGATTGATTACTTGTGAGCCCCCAAATCATATGTTTAAACTTAATCCTCAATGTGATGGCATTAAGAAGTGGGATCTTTGAGAGGTGATAAGGTCCTGAGGCGGGACCCCTCATGAATGGGATTAGTGTCCTTATAAAATAGACCCCAGAATGCTCCCTCACCCTTCTGATATGTGGGGACATGGAGAAGACAGCCGTCTATGAACCAGGAAGCTGGTTCTCACCAGACACCAGATCTGCTGGGGTCTTGATTTTGAACTTTCTAGCCTCTAGAAATGTGAGAAATAAATTTTTGTTGTTTGTAAGCCATCCAGTTTATGGTATTGTGTTATAGTAGCCTCAACAGACTAGGACAGAAAGCCTGATATAAAAATCTGATGTATGTGGGCTCATTGTAGACTTTCATATTTTTTACTAAAAGAAGGCTTTATCTCTCTGATTTTAATTGATATGAAAATAGCCCATTCTGATATCACATCTACTTCTTTTCCTTTGTGTCCTAACATGTACTATTGGTTTCTTTTCAATTCCTCTTTTCCATCCAAATTTCTCTGTGTGTTTGTTCACATTATGTAACCACATTTGTAGACATCTTACTATTTTGACAAAACTTTATTTCTTTTCATTCTTTTAAAATTTCTAAATATACCAACATCTTTAAACAACACTATAAAATGATTTTATGTTAATAATTCTACCATTCTACTGTTCTTGAAGCATTTGGGAAAATACTTGGTCCTGTCATGCCTCCAGTTTTCCTCATTTAATCTGATACACAAAGGGTTCTGAACACCTGCTATGTGCCAATTACTGGTAAGAGACCATTTGTTTCAAACACACATGCTTTCCCATGGAAGAGCTTGGCATGCATCATTCCCGATGTTTCCAAAACCTTTGTCATTGTGGAAATACCATTTTTTCTCAGCCTAAAAAGATGCTGTGAAAATGTCTTAGTCAAAATATAAAAATCAAAGGTGTTTTGTTTCCTTAAAAACTCTCTAGTCTGTGGCAATCTGAACATCTTACCCTCCAGGTGCTGGGTGATTCTGCTGCTGGGTGATTTTAGGAGACTTGCCCATCCTTGCCTGTTCACACTGCCTTTCTAGCTTCTGAAGATGCAATTTTATTATATGTCTAGACTGTCAAATGAGTTAGTGGCTAGAGGTCCTTTTAAGTGACAGCATCCTAGTTCTACAGTAATAATTGATCTGATCTGAAGAAACAAACTATTGGAGGTTTTAGGATCAGCAATTATAAATCTGTGTGTAACTCTCCAGACTGGCCCTTGAACTCCCTTTTTGGGTGCAGTCTGCAGGTCAGAAAGGGGACCTAGCGGTAACCAAAGAGCAAATGGCATGGAGAGGGGTTATTTAAGCAGCACTCTCTGATGCTACGGCAATCTGGGATCCATCTGTGTTGACAGATGTAGTATTCCTTTAGTTAACAGGAAGACTCCTCCCCTTGTTAAAATGGCAGCTAGTTTGGGATTATTAATTTATTACCTCTCCCCTCCCTGCAGCGTACTCATGAGAGATAAAGCGATCCCAATCACATGTCTGGTGAGGAGGGAGTTGGTCAAATGCTAAGATGGGACCCAAGACCCCAGCAGCAGATCAGGAATATTCCTGAAATATTGTGTGAAGATTCTTCAGATCTTGAAGTGATTAAATATCTATTAACTATCTATTATGAATGTTTAAAGTAAATATAAGATTAATCAACAAATATAAAGTATAAAAACACTCATTTAGTTTATATTTTAAATTCTAATGATGTTATAAATGCAGTTGTGTTTAGGACTCAGGAGTCATACATTTGTTTCCAATAATCACACTACTGATGAAAAAGTGAAAGTAATGTTAACATAGGATGTAAAAGAATCAGAAGAGTACTGAGACTACAAGTTTCAGGGAAGAGATTCCAAAAGACTCTTAATCACCTTATGTGTAGCCACTCATTTAAAACATTTTAAATAAATATTTTTATCGCATAAGTGTTCAAATGGTCCATCTTGAGAAATGTCGAGATGCTAAGAATAGCTTTATGTCTACACTAGCACTTTAGAAGGGTTTAGGTACAGTTTTCCTTGAGAGTGTACTGAAAGGAAGAAAGCTTCTAGGGAGCTAGACTATCTCTGTGGAAACCTAGATATACCTTAGACAGATGGCCTTTGCTCTACTTCTATAGTTGTCCCTCTGGGATTAATTTTTTAGTGGACTTTATGACTTTTCAACAATGTTAATTCTCATCTGTTGTTAATCACCACACAGATTAATGTGTACTTTGACTTCAGTAACTATTTTTCATCTCTGTGAAAAACAACACAAGGGAACAGGGAGAGTGAAGAATGGAGAAAGTGGAAAATATTCAGGAGGATTTCTGTGAATTTTTATAAAGTGAAAAAAATAATGCTTCAAATGTTATTTTGAGTTATCTTGTATTTGTGTTAGAAAAAGTAGAATAAAATAAGCAGGTAATTTTTGGAGGCAGTATTTGTGACAGTCTTATACATCCATGAAATAATGGATATAAGTAGAAATGCTGAGAAGTCATACAGTACACTGAATTCTGCACTCCTTGATATGCTCCATTCTGTAGAAAACCTCTTTGTAATCAAAATGGGACAATACTTGGTTTGGTTGGTTAATTTTAAAATTGGAATGAAGTAGGAAATCATTTAAAAATGCCCTGTGCATGTCTTAGAAAATGTACTTTAAATTAATATATATTAATGTAAATGTTTGCACAATAGTTGATATAGGACTAGAGCCTATTTGCATGCATGTGTGTGTGTGTGTGTGTGTGTGCATGTGTTTCCTTTGGATGTCAACTCTTTTGTATAAATTATATCCATGCCTCATTATATAAGATCTCCAGTTTTAGTTTCTTTAAAAGATGTCTGGTATTTAAAGACCGGAGCAAAGCTATCTGAGTGCAGAATTGTTCTAGATTTAAAATTTTTCCTCATTCATTCTCACTTAATAAGAATTTTTAATGAATTGCCTTTGTCAGGTTTTTTGCCAAAGCATTTAACTTAGTCTCATGAAAACAAATTTCCTTCCACACTCATATTTTATCACTTTGAATACGTATTAATATCAAGTAATTAAAATAACAAATATAGCCTCCACAAACAACCTTGGAAGAGAAAAAGCAAAACCCCCCAACTATCCTTTGGTGTGAAAAGAAGTGTGCTGGCATGCAGTGTACTCTGACCATCCTTGAAATGCCATTCTGGGAGGTGTTTAAGTGAAAGTCACTTACGAGAGCTTTCTATCATATATAGCACCAGAAATGAAGAGCAAGACATTCTAAAATATAGTCGGTGGGGCAAACTTTGTAAACAATGATATTCTATCTTCCCAACCCCAAAAGAGAAAATTCTTCCCATCAAAGATTTTATTATTTTCTCTGTTATTAATTAAATGCTAATAATACTGAGTGGAAAAATCAGACATTGTTGCAAGAAGGTATGACAAGGTGACTTAGCATGCTAATTTAGGAGACTATACATCTAACGTAATCTTGAATAGGTAGCTGGCAACTTATTACTAAATGTCAATTATATTATCTCTATAGATTTATAGATAGATTCATCTAAGAGCAGTGCTCTTTTTTCATCTAACTATAAATTCTTATTAATGGGAAAGTGTGACTCAAATATAAAGAAGGGTTGATACAATGATATCAAAAGAACACTTAAATTGTGGTAATACCTAGTTAGGGTAAAAATGAGGAAAAATGCCCAGAGCATTTTTTGGTAACTCTTCCTCAAGGAAAATCTAGGAATGTTCATTAAAAATGTCTAATTAAAATTTCTAATAAAAATGACTAATTAAAAGTGTCGAATTCTAAAAGTAGAGACAACCTAATATCTCATCAATTTTTAAATCTGGCAAAATGGCTGAACTTTATGGGTTGATATTCCCTATTGTGCTTTGTTGGTATTTCATTTAAATATTGTAAAACTTGAATAATGCTACCTTTATCACCTCAAACACTACCAATACAAAATAGTAGTAGAAATATGAGGGAAAGAGGAGATAAATTAATTAAAATAAATATTACAATTACAAAATCAAGAGAAAAAATTTGTGTAGAGACTACGTTCCTTGTTTATGCAGCTGATCCTACCTACTGCTCACTCTATGTTCGCTGATGTTCAGCCAGCATCTTAACTGGCCAGAGCTCTTTGCCAGGTAGAATAACACAAAACTTACTTTATGGAGGATCATGTTAAATAATTTGGAATCCAGCAGAGTCCAGAGGTAAGACAAAAAGTGTGTCATACTTACTTACCCATACTTGTTACTTACCTAATGATGATAGGGCATTGTTCCCAAACCCTGGATGTTTCTTCTGTGATTCACCTAATAGTATAGGTTTCACAGATCATCCTGAACCACCATCAAAATTCCATTTGTCATTGTTTTTACTCAACCTTAAATGGTCAACTAATGTTATCACTTGCACTGAAGCCCTGGACCACCAAGAGAGACTTTTCTTTCTTAGGTTCCACTCAAAACTAGCAGATTTTCAAGACACTTGCAAATTTTCAGGCAACACATCAAACTCTCAGGACCCTCACACTTTGCACAGAGGTGGTAGAGGTTTTTTGAAAATTTTTATTGAAGTACAGTTGATTTACAATGTTGTGTTTGTTTCAGGTGTACAGCAAAGTGATTCAGTGATATATACATATTCTTCTCCATTATAGTTTATTACAAGATATTGAGTATAGTTCCCTGTGTAATACAGTAGGTCCTGTTGGTTTTCTATTTATTCTAGAGTAGTGTGTTTATCAGCTAATCCCAGACTCCTAATTTATCCCTCCTCCCCTCCCCTTTGGTCATCATAAGTTTGTTTTCTATGTCTGTGAGTCTGTTTTTGCTTGATAAATAAATTCATTTATATCTTATTTGTTTTTAGATTCCACATATAAGTTATATCATATGATATTTGTCTTTCTCTGTCTGACTTTACTTCACTTAGTATGATAATCTCTAGGTCCATTGATGTTCCTGAAAATGGCATTATTTCATTCTTTTTATGGCTGAGTAATATTCCATTCTGTATATATATATATATATATATATACACACACACATATATATAATATATTTATATATATATAGTATATATACCACATCCTTTTTTAAAATTTATTGTATTGAAGTATAGTTAATTTACAATGTGCTAATTTCTATTGTACAGCAAAGTGATTCAGTTATACATATATATTCTTTTTCATATTCTTTTCCATTATAGTTTATCACAGGATACTGAATTTAGTTCCTGGTACCACATCTTCTTTATCCATTTATCTCTTGATGGACACTTAGGTTGCTTCTACGTCTTGGCTATTGTAAGGAGTGATAGATGTTAGTATTTTCTCATTTTTTTCCTGTCTTGCTTCCAATGGAAAACGTGTTTTAACAGAGTACCTAATGTCTCTGCTATAACTTCCTACATACTATGACATGATTTCACTGATTTAGTGTAAAAGTGTGATGGGCTGTGAGATAATGAGTGTATAATAGCATCACTTTCTAGAGACACCTTATCTATGAGTTAAGAAGGTGAAGATACTGATGTTCTTGTCAGATGAAAGTAAACTTCCGGTGCTTTCTAATTATAAGAATGGAGAAGGATAAAATCATTTGCCGGATCAGAAGCTGTATACCAGGTACAAGGAGCTTGTGGATTGTATTTTTTACATAAATATTTGATGTTTTTGGTCAAAGCATGAATAGAAGTTACTTCTGAGGAGAAGCTTTAAGAGTCAGCCTGTAGTTTACCATTTTCTCTTTTTACTACCTCTCTTTATGGTAGCATATGGAAAGACAGTTTATTGGCCTGTGTTCCCTGATAAGAAGCTTTTCTAAAAATGAGGGAAGGAAGGAAGGAGTGAGGAAGGAAGGGTTTGTATGACAAGTTCAGAGGACTTGTTTCTTTGTCAAAGGAAGGCTCAGTATGTGGATGTGTGGATGTTTCAGAGGTGTTTGAAGATTTAGGGTACCACTAAAACTCTGAATACTCCCAGATTTTCCCAATTTATTATTGAGATCCCACCCTACTCTTTATCAGTCAATAGCTTTCACATAAGAGACTAGACATGTTTTTTATTTCAACAAGTATTGTAATTCAACAAAAAACAGGCTCAATCTCAGAATGCTCTTTGGTGATGTCAAAGCTGGGGCTATGTGAGTCTTGTAGCATCATCTGAGAAATTCATGAGATTTAGTCTGTACCTTGAAATAAGAACTTAGGTTGTGAACTTCTTGGCTTTGAGCTACCCAATGTTATCAGAAACACCTATCCTACCATGGAACTACCCCACCCCCCACAATTTCTTTTAATTTTATCTTTTTACATGGTAGTATTCAACCAGTTTCCCAGTGGCTGCCCAAAGAATAAGTTCCTAGTGACCAGTTTTTAGACTAATAGCCTAATTAACTATTTTGTTATAAAATTTCTCAGGCAGCTAAATATATTTTGTAGAATATGAAGAGAAGTTTCATTCCATGTCTATTGCTAGTAATTCATTTTCTTGTATGTATTTCTCTACAAATGAGGTTCTATGGTAGAAAGTAATGACAACTGTGGCTAACTGACACAAAATACAGTCCATCGGAAAGACATTAGTATCTTAAATGGGCAAGATGGAGAACCAAGGCAGCCACAGAAGGCTGGTCATTGGAACTATGGGAATGGTAGCTCAGCAGGAACACCTGGTCTGAACATTACCACTGGTAAACTTGACCACATACCACTTTGCCAATCTGCTAAAACACAATGGAAAAAGAATCCAGTGGCCTTGTTTAGTTCTTGGGCTTGTCCCCTGACAAGAAAAGGGAAAGGCACTTGATGTACAGTTTCAACAAACTGTGTATCAAGGGAAAAGGGTATTTTTCTCAAGAGGAATTACTGGCAATAGATGATGGAAAACTAAAAATTAAAAAAGAACACAAACATTAACAAAATGATATTATTAATAACATGTCATAATTTTCTTAATATAGTGTTAAGTATATGTAATATATATTCCATATAATAATGTGTATATTATATTAACAACAGTTATCACTAGTTGGTAGGATTATCAGTACATTGTATTTTTCCTTTGTACTTTTTTGAATTTTATAAATGTCAATAAAAACGTGCTGGTTTGAAAATTTGCCTAAAAAAACACAAAATAAATGTAAACATTTTTAAAATGAAGGGAAATTGAAAATAGCACTAGATTACAAAAGAGCTGATCATATAACAGTTATGCATATTCCAGACAATTTGCTTCCCCTCTTCTTTTTCTGAGTTTTGGTACAAAACCTGAGAAGTGTCATGGGAGAGGAATATAACTGACAACAAAAGTAATATTAGCTCATTTTAACAAGTACTATTGTGGACTCAGTATTTTGCTAAATGCTTCATATGGTGTAGGTATTATAATTATTCCCATTTTATAAATGAAGTACTTGCTGCCCAGAGATGTTAAGTAACTTAGCTCAGTTGACGTAAATAAGTAAATGAAATGAAATTTGAATGTATCCTTCTTTCAGCTCCTTAGGACTTTTGAGGGAAGATAAGAAATGTCTGTGCCTACTGTTTAATCCATGATCCTTCATGTATACATTTGGAATGTTTTTTTGTTGTTGAAGAGATATAGGAATGGGTCCTGAGTAACAAGTATTTTTTAGGTTCAGGCTTCAAATATTGAGTGAGCATTCCCTATGTGCCAAGACCTCTAAGGTCTTTGTTCTTGAAGGCAAACATGCTGCTTCTCTAAGTCAGTCCATAGAAAATACTTATTCTTGGTTGCTGTAATTATTTAAATATGATAATGTTTTCATTTTAGATCCAGGAAAACAAATGTCACAAAGCTGCACTTTGATAAATTCCATTAGAGATTTGGACTCAATTTGTGTGTGTGTGTTTTTTTTTTTTAATTTGTCTCATCTGCCACCTCAAGACTTTCCGTGAACCTGCAATAAGCAAAATAAATAAATGATCTAAATAAGGAATACATTTAGAGTATAGGGAAATAAAATTAGAATATAGGGAAAAGTGTCTCCAGAGGGCTATATAGGATATTTTGGTGTCCATATTTTTTCAGGGTTCAAAAGTCAATGTACAGTCATAATACCACGGCCATAATTTTGCTTCAGTTTTCCCACATCAAAAGCAACTTACAGGGCTTCCCTGGTGGCGCAGTGGTTGAGAATCTGCCTGCCAATGCAGAGACACGGGTTCGGGCCTTGGTCTGGGAAGATCCCACATGCTGCGGAGCAATTAGGCGTGTGACCCACAACTACTGAGCCTGCATGTCTGGAGCCTGTGCTCCACAACAAGAGAGGCCTCAACAGTGAGAGGCCTGCACACCACGAAAAAGAGGGGTCCCGGCTTGCCTCAACTACAAAAAGCCCTCGCATAGAAAACGAAGACCCAACACAGACAAAAATAAATTAATAAATTTAAAAAAAGAGTGTTTTATATTAAAAGCAAAAACAAAAAAACAACTTACAAGGATGAACTTTAAATCTGATTTCTCTTGGTCAGCTGACCATTTCCCAAACACTTCAGCACTTCTCTATACTTTATAAGCTTCATCCATTTTCCAATGAAATAATAATTTCAATGAATTTGTGAGCTGACTTTTCCATCCATATGCTGGGATTTCACTTCTCCCTGACATTTAGACGTTCCTTTGTTGAGAATATATAAACAAGGCAACAGTTCAGTCTTAATCCAGGAAGGAAGGGAAAATACTTCAGTGAAGTAAATGTCATTACCTTTAAGCTAAAACATGTTATACTGAGCTTAATTTTGCAGAATCCTGTGATTTTCAAAATGCTTTTCTATATTTTAGATAAAACAACAAACAAGTGTAAAGAACCTCCCAAGTGCCAGGCACTCTGCAAGGCACTGGCTTTGCTCACAGATCTGCATGATGTAACTCCAATCCACCTTCCCACTCTCTCACGATCAAACTAAAAAATTCCCTTAGGTTACTGTGATGAGTTTACAGTTGGGAAAGGCTGGAGCAGGGAAACAAGTATAACCGGGGACAAATGATGATGGTCGGCATTAATGCGGCAATAGTAAAAATAAATGGAAGGGGATAGATTCAAGAAATAGTTCAGAGATGGAGATGACAGCCATTGGATTTATTTTGGAAGTCTGAGTAAGAGGTGGGAGTTAAGTCAAGATAAAATCTCAGTTTATTTTTGGTTTGTGTTTTAGAGTCTGCAAATGGGTTGAAAATTATGCCATTTCTTGCTCAGGGTATGCTATTTCTTTAGGCAGGATAAGTTTGAAGAATAGTCAGGAGGATATGTCTGGATATAATTGGATCATAGTTCAGAAGAGAAACTGGATTGGAAATACAAATTTGTGAGCAATTAACCTGTAATGAAAGTGAGTGGATCACCCCAGGGGATCTCGTGCAGTGATAGTGACGAGCGGTCAGAAAAGACCCCAGTGCCTATAAAAGTGCCTGGCACAGACATAGTTGTTAGTTAACAAGTGCATGAAATAATTAATAAAAGGATGAACAGACGTGGAGACAGAGATCTCTTTCTATCAGATAGATGTATAAGCCAGTAATGATCATTCCATGTGTTATGAATAAAGTTCTATGGGAGTAAAATGAAATGTCTCCTACAGTAATTCATTAAACTTTGCAATAAATACAGCGGGCTAGTCATGGAAAATGTTATTCTTATTTTAATCATAAGACACTTGAGGCTAAGAAGGGTGCTTTTGTCCATGACTACAAGGATGCAATTCATAATGATAGAACCAGGAGTATAACCAGTTTTTTTTTAAATATATTGAATGAGGCGTTGTTAAAATGCAGGTTTTATTTGTTATGTTGGAATCAGAAGAGAGGATGGGGATAAAGGAAAGAGAATTTTCTCCTTCAACTATGATGCAAAATCACAAGAGTCGGAAGGCAGCTTTGCAAATTGAAACCATCTGAAGGAAGTGGAAGAGGATTAGGGAAAAGTGGTCCTTTCTGCCTTTCTCAAAGCCAGTTGTGCCCCGTCCTCTACCACCCAACAGAGGTCCCAGAATGGACTCCTTTCCTCGTAGATTTACAAAGTCCTGGGTCTGTGTCCCATCACTGCTAACACAGCAAGATTTGTATTAATAATCCCATTCCCCAAATGCATGACCCCAAATTCCTTTTAGATATTCAGGCTGTTGATAGAAATTTTGTTTGAATTTAAAATGCATTACAAAGCAAGGCCCCCTTTGCCCTCTTATCAGAAAGTGTCTCTAGAGTGGTTTGGATTCTCTGAGTTTCATTAATGGGTGTTTTATATGTCAGAAAGGCAAATATTCTCAATGTAAGTAATTATCCTTTTTTCATCCATCAACTAAGCAACTCGCTTCCAAACATTTCTTTTGCTTGTACATGTGTGTGCCTCTCTCCATCTACTTGAAGAATGTGGGGTTAGGTGATAAGGGAGGAGCAATTTCTTTCTCAGTATAATTAATCAGTCTGCCCCAGGGACCTCTAATGGGTTAGGTTATATCGGACTTTAAAGCATATTTCTCTTCTGTTCTCAGTGGGCATTTCATTTTTATAGAGAGTGAGTTGGACCATTGTTTCCATCCCAATGACACTCAGTGTGAAGTCACTATGTTTTCAAGAGATACATAGGATTGCCTTTCAGGAATCCTTAGGGAGGGTATGTCAAGTAAAATATCAAACAAGGAATGAGAATTTCACAATAAAGTACTGCCCAAGGGGGGAAAATATTTAAAATGGAGTGCTGTCATTGACACTGTTCTAGTGGTCCAGGCCAAGGGAGACAGTGATCAGATTTAGGGAACCACTCCCAATTGCTCAGAACTAAATATCACGAGGTATTTATTCAGGGATCTTAGCTATGGATATATTTCTTCAGAACATCCACTTCCCTTTTATCTAGTTCTTGGTGCAATAAGCAAATATCTGACTTACTATTTTATCTCCTGGGTTGACTTACTAGGAGAAAAGTTTCCTTGAGCAAATGATTCAGGCCAGTTATCTTCATAGTTACATCCTCCAGTGTAAGTTAAGGTATACTCTTTTGATGTATTCATGAACATTGTGCTTAGATTCATAGCAACAAGGTCTGAGCCTAATAAATGCAGGGTGAACTGGTAAAATAGTTTTCTTAGCCAATAAATCAGTGAGCCAAACCTGAACCTTGGGCCTTCATCCAGGAGTAGCAGAATCCCTTGTTGCGAAGACAATGGAATTTAGATCCAAGCAATCATGGTTTGAGCTCTGTTTTTCACTTGGCAGAAAGTTATTTAATCTCAGGATTCTGAATTTTCTCATTTAACAAATGGGGATAATATCAGCACTGAAAGTTTCATATAAGATTAGAGGTAATGTCCTGAAACCATAAAACTCCTAGAGAAAAACTTAGGTGATAAGCTCCTTGACATTTTTCTTAGCAATGATTTTTTGGATTTGACACCAAAAGCAAAAGCAACACAAAAATCAACAAGTGGTACCACCTCAGACTAAAATGCTTCTTCACAGCAAAGGAAACCATCAACAAAATGAAAAGGTGACCTACTGAATGGGAGAAGATATTTGCTAATCATATATCTGATGAGAGATTAATATCCAAAATGTATAAACAACTCAATGGCCCCAAAAAAGGCAGCTTGATGAGAAATGGGCAATGATCTGAATACATATTTTTCCGAAGAAGACACATAGATGGCCAACAGTGACATGAAAAGATGTTCAACATCATTAATCATCAGGCAAATGCAAATCAAAACCACAATGAGATATCACCTCACACCTGTTAGAATGGCTACTATCAAAGAGACATGAAATAGGGCTTCCCTGGTGGTGCAGTGGTTGAGAATCTGCCTGCTAATGCAGGGGCCACAGGTTCGAGCCCTGGTCTGGGAAGATCCCACATGCCGCAGAGCAACTAGGCCCATGAGCCACAACTACTGAGCCTGTGCGTCTGGAGCCTGTGCTCCGCAACAAGAGAGGCTGTGATAGTGAGAGGCCTGCACACCGCGATTGAAGGGTGGCCCCCACTCGCCACAACTAGAGAAAGCCCTCGCACAGAAACGAAGACCCAACACAGCAAAACTAAATAAATAAATTACTAAACTCCTACCCCCAACATCTTCTTAAAAAAAAAAAAAAAAAAAGACAAGAAATAAGTGTTGATGAGGCTATGGAGAAAAGGAAACCTTTGCACACTGTTGCTAGGAATGTAAATTGGTGCAGGCACTATGAAAAACAATGTGTAGATTCCTCAAAAAATTAAAAATAGAACTATCATATGATCCAGCAATTCTACTTTGGGCATTTATCCAAAGCAAATGAAAACATTAACTTAAAATGATATATGCACCCCCATGTTCATTGAGGCATTATTTACAATAGTCCAAGATATGGAAACATCCTCAATGTCTGACAGATGAATAGATCCAGCAAATGTGAGATACACACACACAGGAATATTATTCAGCCATAAAAAAGAATGAAATCTTGCCTCCTGCAGCAACATGCATGCACTTAGAGAATATTATGCTTAGTGAAATAAGTCAGACAGAAATACTAATACTGTGCCATCTCACTTATATGAGGAATCTAAAAACAAAACAAAACAAAAACAAGCTCATTAGAAAAGAGATTGGTGGTTGCCAGAGGCTGGGGTGTGGGAGGTGGGTGACGTCAGAAGGTACAAACTTCTAGTTATAAAATAAATGTTATGGGGACGTACTGTACAACATGACAGCTATAGTTAATAATACTGTATTGCATATTTAAAAGTTGCTAAGAAAGTATCTCTTAAAATTCTCATCACAGGAAAAAAGATCTCTAACTATGTATGGTGACAAATGTTAATTAGACTTATCATGATCATTTCACAGTATATACAAATATAGAACCATTATGTTGTACACACGAAACTAATATAATGATACAATGTTGTATGTCAAATATACCTCAATAAAAATATTTTCTAGGAAAATAAAAGATTAGAGGTAATGTATATGAACTATCTGGTATGAGTATTATCAGTCTCTTAATTGTAATATTGTTATGCAATCTATCAAGGAATATCTCTGCTCAGAGTAGAGTCCCTGTCTGCACAGCCAACCTGTATTTCTCTTCTTCACAGCTCTTCTTCTACGGCTGAAGTGTAATAATGTATCATTCCTTTCCCTAAAAGTGTCAGCCTGGGTCTTAAAGGAGCAGCAGCAATGGCCACAGAAACTTACATCCCAAGATTTAGGAATGCACACTGTCTCCTAACCAATCTGCTAGACAGTCCTCTGGGCATGTTGGTGTCCTTGTATTTTAAAAGGGAAAAAAAATGTGTACAGACACTTGTGGCAGAAGCCAGTGCAGGAGGCACTGAAGCCATGTTTTCTACTCGGAATTGTCATTGGTTTCTCGAAGGTGGTCCCATACAGTCTGGAAACTAAGAAATTTCAGTTAAAAACTCCTGGATTGAGTAAAATATGTCTTTCTTTGAGTAATCATCTCCTAGATGTGAACCAAAGTAGGTCACTATGTTTGTAAGCTATGGCTCTTTACAGGCTGAAATTTCCATGCATAAGAGATAGGCTGAACCAACTGGGGAGTGTCAGTAGGGAAAAAATGGGGATAATTTCATAGGCTAATTGTAGACGAGGCAGTTTGCAGCTTATTTTATGGTATCCATTCCCTTAGACCGAGCTACCAATTTTCCAGTTCTGCTGTACATCTTCTGGAAACCATCACAAAGCAGGTGGGATAAAGTTTGATTAGAAAGGTAAATTTCATTTCAATTATTTTTTAGCAGAAATTCAGCTCTGTCACGTGAAAGTTGATCTTGTCAAACAGATGTCCTTGCTGATGTGAGCACAGATGTACTCAGAAAATGTAACAGGACTATTATGGAGTGAATGGTGTTCCCCCAAATTTATGCATTGAAGTTCTAGCCCTCAATGTGACTCAATTTGGAGGTAGGACCCTTAAAGGTAATTAAGGTTTAGTGAGGTCATAAGCGTTGGGCTGTAATTCACTAGGATTGGTGTCATGATAAGAAGAGGAAGAGCCACCATGAATGCACGTGCATATAAAGAAAAGGCCATGCGAGGACATGGGGAGAAGGTGGCCATCTACAAGCCAGGAAGAGAGGTCTCACAGAAAGCAGTCTAAAGAAGCATGTGTAGAGTGCTTTTCTGTGTCTCACCACTAGATGATAAAACTTTGTACAGTGAAGAACAATACCCTTGTGTCATTTCTTTTTTCTTTAAATTGAAGTAGAGTTGATTTGCAATTTTGTTAGTTTCATGTATACAACAAAGTTATACATACATACATATGTATGTATATACATATATGCATTTTATATATATAATATATTTCATATTCTTTTCCCTTATAGGTTATTACAAAATATTGAGTAGAGTTCCCTGTGCTATACAGTAGGTCCTTGTTTATCTATTTTATATACAGTAGTGTGTATATGTTAATCCCAAACTAATTTATTCCTCCCCCACCTTTCCCCTTTGGTAACCATAAGTTTGCTTTCTATGTCTGTGAGTCTATTTCTGTTTTGTAAATAAGTTCATTGGTATTGTCTTTTTAGATTCCACATATAAGTGATATCCTATGGTACTTGCCTTTCTCTGTCTGACTGACTTCACTTCCTGTGATAATCTCTAGATCCATCCATGTTGCTGCAAATGGCATTATTTCATTCTTTTTTATAGCTGAGAAGTAATTCATTGTATATATGCACCACATCTTCTTTATCCATTCCTCTGTCGATGGACATTTAGGTTGCTTCCATGCCTTGGCTATTGGAAATAATGCTGCAATGAACATTGCGGGTGAAGAGCAATCTGATCTTGTGTCCTTTCACGAGACTTGCTTCATAATGGGTGGCTGGGGCTGCTTCATGTTCCCTGGACCCTGTCTCCAAGCCCTTCCTCTTCTCAGTTGCCCTTCGCTGACCTCCTTCTGTCATGATATCTATGTGCTAGGAACTGTGCTAAAGGTTTTCTATATAATACGTCATCTTTTGAATCCTCACAGCTCCATGAGACAATTATTATTATGCTCACATTCTCTCATGTCCTTCCCCTTTCACCTCTAACCTTAAAGGAAAGCACTTAATTTTGGCTCAGAGAGAAGCAGGAGGCTATGAGTTTGAGTGCAAGTCAGAATGCTATCTGCTTTTGGAGCCACTCCACTGGGAATGCTGACAAGAGAAGCCCCTCTCTAGACAAATATGGGGCTCTCTGCATTGCCTCAATTTCCAGTTATCTCTTCAGCTCATCAGGACCAGGTGGGCATTGGCAGAGGTAAGAAGTACCTGACTTTTCTTTCCTAGGCTCAGGAAAGGCAATTGTAAGTTGCTTTTGACAGGTTTAAGCAAGTCAGAGGAGCTCTTCTCAGATTTGGGGAATTCCTAAATGTGTTTTTTTTTTTCTTCTCATTTTTAAACTATGTAAAGTATCCTCAAATTCCCACTTTTCAGGGCTCTGTTCATATAGAATATTTTTTCCTGATCTTATATCAGAAGCTGGAAATTTTAAGGCTTATACTGTTTTGTCAGGGCACTCTGAGTAGAACTTAAAAGCTTGGCTTGGAAGTTCTGACATGGATTTGAGAATTTTCACCCAGTTAATCTATGGAAAGGTGTTCTGCAAAGAGGATTCTGTGATCCCTCAAATGTAGAGTTGCCAGATAAAATACAAGATGTTCAGTTAAATCTGAATTTCAGGTAAACTTCTTGTAATTTTTAGTATAAGTATGGTCCATGTAAGTTGGGACATGCTTATACTAGAAAATCACTTGTTTTTCTGAAATTCAAATTTAATTGAGCTTTCTGTATTTTTCTTTGTTAAAGCTGTCAAACCGGGCTTCCCTGGTGGCGCAGTGGTTGAGAGCCCGCCTGCCGATGCAGGGGACACGGGTTCGTGCCCCGGTCTGGGAAGATCCCACATGCCGCGGAGCGGTTAGGCCCGTGAGCCGTGGCCGCTGAGCCTGTGCGTCCAGAGACTGTGCTCCGCAATGGGAGAGGCCACAGCAGTGAGAGGCCCGCATACCGCAAAAAAAAAAAAAAGCTGTCAAACCTACCCAAATATTTATGATTAACTGCACAGGTGAAAACTCCAAATGAGGAATGTGACTTAATATTTTCCCAGGACTATGTTAATATAGTTTCACTGAATCCTTATAATCTAAATAGACATTTCTCCAAAGAAGACATACAGATGGCCAAAAAGCACATGAAAAGATGCTCAACATTGCTAATCATTAGAGAAACGCAAATCAAAACTACAGTAAGGTATCACCTCACACTGATCAGAATGGCCATCAACAAAAAGTCTACAAACAATAAATGCTGGAGAGGGTATGGAGAAAAGGTAACCTCTTGCACTGTTGGTGGGAATGTAGATTGGTACAGCCACTATGGAGAACAGTATGGAGGTTCCTTAAAAAACTGAAAATAGAACAACCACATCATCCAACAGTCCCACTCCTGTGCAAATATCTAGAGAAAACCGTAACTTGAAAAGATACACACACAGCAATGTTCATTGCAGCACTCTTTACAATAGCCAAGATATGGAAGCAACCTAAATGACCATTAACAGATGAATGGGTAAAAAAGATATGGTGCATATATACAGTGGAAAATTACTCAGCAATTAAAAAAATGAAATAATGCCATCTGCAGCAACATGGATGGACCTAGAGATTATCATACTAGGTGAATGAAGTCAGACAGAGAAAGATAAATATCATATATCACTTATACGTGGAATCTAAAAACTGATACAAGTGAGCTTATTTACAAAACAGAAACAGACTCACAAACTTTGAAAACAAACATGGTTACCAAAGCAGAAAGGTTGGGGAGAGGGATAAATTAGGAGTTTGGGATTAACATATACACACTACTATATATAAAATAGATAATCAACAAGGACCTACTGTATAGCACAGGGAACTCTACTCAATGCTCTGTAATATGTATAACTGAATCACTTTGTTGTACACCTGAAAGTAGCATAAGATTGTAAATCAACTATGCTACAATATAAAATAAAAATTACAAAAACATAATAATCCCTCTTTAATAGAAATGAGAAATTCGCCTCAGAGAGTTTAAGAATCTTTCTCCAAATCTCACTACCAGTCAGTGGCAGAGCTGTGAGTGAAAGACAGGTCACCTGGGACTTCCCTGGCCGTCCAGTGGCTGAGATTCTGTGCTCCCACTGCAGGGGCCATGGGTTCTAACCCTGCTCTGGGAATTAAGATCCCACATGCCAAGTGGCAAGAAAGGAAGAAAGAAAGAACAAAAGAGAGAAAGAGAGAAAGAAAGAAAGACAGGTCACCTGACTCCAAAACCCACGGTCATTGCAACACATCTAAGGCATTTAAAATGTGTTAGGAACATGCAGTGACCCTCCCATCTCGATGGAGGGAGCAAATACCTAGAAAGCTGACCTCAGGTGAAGTTCACAAAGTAATTATGGCATTCAAAGCAGACGTAAGCCTCACCATACCAAGTAATCCTATCAGGTTCTCCAGGGAGGCTGCTCCAAGCCCAGAATTTCATGAATAGCTCTGAAAACAGGCATTATCTCTTCACTTAGTGAAGAGAGAGTGAAGAAGTCTCAGGACAAAAGGAGGCGGTGGGTTGATGCCACCAAGGGGCCACTTTTGAGGGCTGACCGCACCTGCTTACGTGACCCTGGAAAAGATTGTCAGGCCCACTGCACGGTACTGTAGAGGCAATGGCATCCGTTTTATTGAATATTTCCTGGCACTCCTCCCAAAGCAGAGAGGCAACTGTTTGTTGTACTGTGTTTTGTTTGGTCCTTCTCACCTCATTAATGATGAGTCTATTTAAAAAGAGTTTATTACCCTTTCCAAAAGTCGTAGAATTGGCTCTGATTCAAGTCTGTTTTCTCCCTTCTTGTTAACCCAGGGCACAAACTATCTGATCAAAAAGAAAATCATTCAGATAGCACTGGTTGAATGACCTTTCAGCAGAGTTTTACATTCTCAGTGGTCTTACGGCTAAAGCAACCCTAAACAGTACATCATTGGCACCCCTCTCACCACCAGCATCATCACTGGCCCCTCCAACCCCTCTCAGGATAGCATGTGGGGACTATACCATGGTGTTGTCAAATGTTATTGCTGATCTTCTCTCTCTGACACTTATTTTTCTTAGGTTATGTGGACTGACACTGAAACCATCTTAAACAGGAAGTAGCTTGCCAATTAGCCGCACAGATGAGAATTATCTGGCAACCTTTTGGTTCCTGACAAAACCAACGGACACGATGAGCACTAAATACCTGCCAGGCATTATTCAGCTTCCCTTTTATCTTGTTTGATCCTTGCTAGAGATCAGTGGGCCGCAAAATATAGCCTCCTAGCCAAATCTAGCCTGTGACCTGTTTTAGTTCCTGAGCTAAGAATTTTTTTCTTTACACTTTTTAAAGGTTGAAAGAAAAGAAAAGTAAGCGAGAGGGAGGAGAAGGAAGAGAAGAAGACTATGTGACAGAGACCATATGTAGTGGCAAAGCTTAAAATAGCCGTGATCTGGCCCTTTACAGAATAAGTTTGCTCACTCATGCTGCAGATCTTACCTGGATCAGAAATCATACAAGTAAATATTCTCAGTATTGGCTATAGTGCATTGTTATGGGTTGGATTATGTTCCCCACAAAGATATGTTAAAATTCCAACCCTTGATACCTGTGACTGTGATCTTACTTGGAAATGGGGTCATTGCAGATGTGATCAAGCTAAGATGAGGTCATACTGAATTAGGGTGGATCCTAATCCAGTAAGACGACTGTCCTTTATAAGAAGCAGCGAAGAGACACAGACACAGGCACACAGTGGTACCCAGGATTTGTTTCAATCGGCTATGGCAAGACACACAAACATGGAAATGACCATCATAAAGAAAGACATTTATACACACAGTTCCACAGAAGTAGGAGACACAGGATGCCCTACATGTGGAAGCACCTGGATTGTTATGAGATAGAAGGAGCGAGAGAAAAATGTGGGTAGGAGTCTTTATTGTGGTTTCTATGAGAAAGAATGGGTGAGACATGATAACCAGTTTAGGATTAGCTAGTTTCAATAGTTTTAGGGGGCTCTTCAGCACAGGGACGGTCCCTAATTGTCTGGTAGCTGGAGCTGGGGTGATTTTGATTAAGGCAGGTAGCTAGCGGATTAGTGTGTGAAAGCCCCATACAGGAGGGGCAGTCCCTACAGGGCTGGCAAGCCCCCCCGCCCCGCTGATGTCAAAGCATCAGATACAGAAAAATAAGACACATTGTTAATATGTCACGTGATGACAGAGACAGAGATTGAAGTGATGCATCTACAAGCCAAGGGACACCTTTGATGTCTGGTAACCACGAGAAGCTAGGAAGAGGCAAGGAAGGATTCTACATAGAATCTCAGGAAGTATGGCGCTATTGACATCTTGATTTTAGACTTTTAACCCCCAAACTGACAGAATAAATGTCTGTTGTTTAAGATACCTAGTTTGTGGTGTGTTTTATGGCAGTCCTAGGAAACTAATACGACCATTGAATAATAATGTCAGATTTATCTTAGCATGTGAATGTTTACTAACAGGGGACTTTTAAGTGTGTTTGAACTTAGAAACACTTGAAAATAATTTTAAAGACTCTCTGTGACTCTCCAGCTCATGTGAGGTTCACTAGTGTAGTGGAAAGAGAAGTAGAACCCTGGACTTGGCCCCAGGATTTTTGTTTCTAGCAGATTCAGCAGCTGTTATGTACAAGTCTGGCACCATCTGGGCACCCAATTTAATGGATTTTACTTTCTGTAAAATAAAGGGGTTAGATTGAATGAACCTGAGGACCTAGAGAAGTGTATCATTCTATAAGACATAAAAAGATTCCTAGACATAGCCCAAAGCAGAGTGTGGATGTCTTGGTCTGCATTCTCCATGGAGCCTGCGGCCAAGACTTCCCCAGCATCTCTTTATTAGGAAGGAGAAGTGAGGGATGAGGCAGTAAGGCAGCAAGGAGGGCGAGCCAAACTGAGGGTGGGGGACTGGACTAGTAGCCACTAACTGCTCTATCCTGTGATACTGTCATCTTAGAAGTATCCTGTGATACTTGGTCTTAGAACCAAGTCTTGGACAGCGTTAAGGGGGGAAGAAAGGGGAAAAATACATCTCCTAGCTGCTGCCTCCCAGTGAGCAGAACTTCACCCATTAGAGTGCTATGTCCTTGCAGTTCTGAGCTGTAGATGCACCTGAACTGGTGTCACTAGTTGTGGTGCCAAAAGGGCAGCCCTGGCAGAGGAGGCTGGAGGAACAAGGGGAGTACCACCCAAGGTGAAGTCAGCTTGTGCCTGTGGGAAACAAGTTGGGGCCCACGAAAGGCTGGTCACCAGAGCAATGGTTGGAACAGAGGACATGTGGGGTGGCTGAAAATGTTGACTAAGTATAAAGGACATTTCTGACAATGTGGCTCCTGGAAAACTTAGAGCTAGTATGCTGACACAATTATAGCTACTATTATGAATAACAAGCATAACAAACAGCATTTACCATGGGCCAGGAACTGTGCTATGTCTTTTGGATCAATGCTTCTCAAACTGTGGTCAAGGACCAAGTCTATTGCTTTTTGTCCCCAATTCTTTTGTCAAATACAATAAAAATGAATTCTAAAAATTAGCTGAAATAAAAAGCAGGCATTCAAAATACATGTTCATTTGAATTATTTGATTCAACAAACATAAAATTTCTTTGTCAAATTTCCATAAAAGTTTCTGAGCACTCTCAACTTTTGTATTCATTTCAACATGGACTGCTAAAAATCAGGCTGTGGATTACACTCAGGAATGCCCTTCTCTGTATGCAATATATTGTTTGATTTCTCCACAACCCTATGGGCAAAGTGCTATGATTATCCCCATTTCACAGATGAGACAACTGAGGCTTATTCATTTTAAGTAACTTATCTAATCTCTCAAAGCTTGTAGGGGGTAAAAACAAGCCCGCCTAACTCCTAATGCCACACTGTGAACCATTTTCCTGTGCTACCTTCTCCAACTGTTTGAAGAAGGAGAATGGTTTATAGTTTGCAGATTAAAAACTAAAGGGATTCTTTTGATTTTTACCTTTTATTATTAGTTAACCAAAGTTTGAAGATATGTTTATATACGTTACAAGTACATATGTATACATACGTGTATATATGTATATATAGATTTATAGATGAAGATAAATGATTAATACAACCAAACTAATTAACATATGTTCATATATGCATGCATATATATATAGAGAGAGAGAGAGAGATAGATATAGATAGATAGATAGATACACACATATATCCCCTCCTGCATTCATACCTTTTTGGAATATTAAAAATGCATATTTTTTACTTTGCTCTTTATTTCCTGGATAAGTAATACTTTGGAACCTGTGTGATTGTTTAAACCGCTGAGCATTCTGTCTCATACTAAGAAGGAGTTTCAACCCTCCTACATCCTGGGCTGTCCTTCTGAATTTATTTTAGTATGGCATTAGCATCCATCGTCACCACTAATTGCTATTTACTAAGGAATCACATGGTGCCATGTAATCAGAGACACTTGAGAGAGCTTATTCTTTGCTAGGAGGCAGGAGGCAGAAATATGAATTAGCTTCTTTTCATGCATGTGAAGATGCTTGACCATCCTTCCCTACCTCCCAGGAATACTGCCAGTGCAGAATGCCCTGAAATCCTGATCTATTAGTACCAAGTCACATTATAAAGCTGACACGAATATAAATGATAGAGTACAGTTGACACCTCCTGGTATTAATGTCAAGAGTTCGTGTAGTCACAAAAAAACAAAGGACTAACCACTTCTCTTTTGGGGATCTTGTTCCATCACTCTTCATGCTAGCATTCACCTGCAGAAAAATGAGATTTGGAATTTAGGGTGTATGATTCCCTGGAGGGTGATCAGTACACAACAAAATGTCTTCCCTCTAGAAAGCCCTAGATGTTCAGGGTTCAGTCAGTGCCCTTGATTGCTCTCACTCTCTCTGTTTGTTGGTTGGGGGTTTTTGTTGTTGTTGTTGTTGTTCCTAATAATTCCGAGCCTTCTGGCCTTTTCAAATTGCACAGGTTTATCCTGCAGGTAAAATGCATGCATATCTGAATGTATAATATACATTTATTGCGGAGTTGTCATCTATTTAATGGAGTAATTCTTTCTTCTCCATCTTTATTAAGGTATAATTGACAAATAAAAATTGTATATATTTAAGGTATACAACTTGGTGTTTTAATATATGTATACATTGTTAAATGATTAACACAACCAAGCTAATTAACATATCCATTATCTGACTTAGCTACTTTTTCTGTGGTGAGAGCACTTAAGATCTATCCCTCTAGAAATTTCAAGTGTACAATACAGTATTAACTATAAGATATCCAGAAATTAAGATCTCCAGAACTTATTCACCTTTGTGTCCCTGGAGTAATATTCCCCCCATTTCCTCCACCCCCAGACCCTGACAACCACCATTCTACACCCTACTTCTAAGAATTTGACTATTTTAGATTCCTCATCCAAATGGAATCAGGCAGTGTTTGCCTTTCTGTGTCTGGCTGTTTCACTTAGCATAATGTCTTCCAGGTTCATTCATGTTGACACAAAATGCATTATCTCCTTCTTGTTTAAGGCTAAATAATATCCCAGTGTGTGTGGGGGTGTGTGTGGGTGTGGGGGTGTGTGTGTGTCTGTGTGTCTGTGTGTATCACATTTTCTTTATTCTTAATTTTTCCAAAAACCTTGACTGGATTCTCTTGAGGAGTGATGAAAAGTATCAGACTTAATATGGGGAAATACAGACCTTAGGCCCAATGTACAGTGAACTCGTGGTACCATGCATGATGCACAGAAAAGTAAACACTCGCAGCACCAGCCTTCATGACAATCATGATGGTAGCTGAAACTGATTTAGGACTTGCTATGGCCATGCATGTGCTAGGGGCTTTGCATGGATTATCATCAATGGGACCACACATGGCCTCTGAGGTGCCTCAGAAATATAACCAGCCTCCCTTATTCAATGATGTAATTACCAAATATTTCTAGTGGGTGTGCAGTAGGTAACATAAACATTAGGAAATTGGAAAAATATCTTTAATTTATTTAGGTCATGAAGAAGTGTAAAATGAATAAGATTATGGTCTCTGGAGCCAGAGTACTTGGAATCACATTCCAGATCTAGCAAGCACTAGCTGTGTGACCTTGGGCAAGTAACTTAGCTACTCTGCGCCTGTGTTGCCACATCTATAAAATGGAGAAATAAATGTTTTGGGGGATAAAACAAGTTAATAGATGCAAAACGTTTAGAACAATTCTTGGCTTATTGCCATTGCCAAATAAAAGTTAGCTTATAGCTACATGTCAATGTTTTAGTAAAGAAATGTAGACCAAATGGGAAATCTTGATTTTACATGTTACACTCTCCTTGCATTGCTGTAATAATCTCTACTTGACCATTAAGTATTGTTTTTAAATGTACTACTGCAATCTGTTAATAGTTATATTAACAAAAAATGCTAATATCAAGTATTATTTTTAAATGTACTGCTGCAATCTGTTAATAGTTATATTAACAAAAGATGCTAATATCCCATATTTTATGATATTCTATGAAATTATATTTTACAGTGTGATATTTATAATAGTCATTAAAAAGTTGTTTCTGTATTTTTCTTTGTGTGTTAACCTTTATCAGGCTTTGGTAAAAATTAAATACTTATTTCATAAGAAGCATTTGGAACTTTTCCTTCATCTATGGCTATAGAATAATTTAAATAATGTTATTATGATCTACTCTTTAAAGGTTGGTATAAATCCCCCTGATTTTTTCTCAGGGTAATTCTCTGATACCTTTTATCTGTGTCTATTTTAGAAATTGGACTTATGTTTTATAGCCCTTCTGGAGTAAGATTTAGCAATTTCACTAAAAATATTCCATCTCATAATTATTTTAAAATCTGTTTGCATAAAGTTGCGTAGTATCATTTTTATGATTCTTTTAATTTCTCCTTCTCTTGTTACCCCATATTATTTTTATTTTGTGTATTTATATTTTTTTGTCTTGATGGGTTAGTTGATAATCTATTGAAATCATCTTGTGCATTGCTAGTTTTACTTCTTTTTAAGACTGATTTCTAAAGTTTTAATTTCTTAATTTATTTTTATTGGTCCCTTCTGCTTTCCTTAAGTTCATTTTTTTGTCTTTTCTAATGTCTCACTTCAGATATTTAGTCTTTTGTGTTTAGTGATAAATATAATGAGGTATATGTGTTTTCTCTGAGCTCTAGATGTCTCCCGCATGCTGTTTAGATTTTTATAATTTTCTAGGTAGGCTGTGATTATGCGCTATATATTTTCTTGGTACCAAAAATTTATTAAAATATCATTTATAAACTTTCAAGCTGGTGGAGTATTTGTTTTCTGATTGTAGTTAATAGTTTTATTGAATTATAATGACATAAGGCTCTCTGAATATTTATTATTTGGAATTTTATTATGGTTTATTTACTTAATATATATGTAATTTTTGTGTATGATCTGTCAGCAAAGTATATTCTCTCTTATTGTACAAAGTCTGATAAATATCGATCAGGTCTACTTTTTAAATTAGGTTATTTAGAGATTCTGTACCTTTGCTTATTTTTTGTCTACTTTAACTATCATGAAACAACAGATGAATTCAATTATCTTTCTTTTTTTAATCTTTTTTCCATTTGTTTTATTAAAAAATTTTTTATTGAAGTATAGTTGATTTGCAATGTTGTGTTAGTTTCAGGTGTACAGCAAACTGATTCATTTGTATATATATGTGTATATACACACATATATATATATATTCTTTTTCATATTCTTTTCCTTTATAGGTTATTACAAAACATTGAGTATAGTTCCCTGTGCTATACAGTAGGTTCTTGTTGGTTATCTATTATATATATATATAGTAATGTGTATATGTTAATCCCAACCTCCTAATTTATCCCTCCCCCACCCTTTTCCCCTTTGGTAAGCATAAGTTTGTTTTCTATATCTGTGGGTCTATTTCTGTTTTGTAAATAAGTTCATTTATATCTTTTTTCTATATTCCACATTTAAGAGATGTCATATGATATTTGTCTTTCTTTGTCTGGCTTACTTCACTTAGTATGATAATCTCTAGGTCCATCCATCAATTATCTTTCTAATAATCTTCTGTTTCTTTACATAGTTGTTATTAGTTACTTGCTATGAGCAATAATAAATTTTAATACACTTATTTTTCTCTTAAATGCCCTAAATATCTATTTTTCTATTTTTTTTGGCTGTGTCAGGTCTTAGCTGCGACACACGGGATCTTGGTTCAGGCGTGCGGGATCTTTTCGTTACAGTGCGCAGTCTGCTCGGGTTTCTCTCTAGTTGTGATGAGAGGGTTTTCTCTCTCTAGTTGTGACGTGTGGGGCTCCAGGGCCTGTGGGCTCTGTAGCTGTGGTATACGGGCTCTGTAGTTTGTGGCATGCGGGGTCTCTTGTTGAGGCGAGGGAGCTCAGTAGTTGTGGTGCACGGGCTTAGTTGCCCTGTGGCATGTGGGATCTTAGTGCCCCAACACAACCCAGGAGAATCCTTCCTGCATTGGAAGGCAGATTCTTTACCACTGGACCACCAGGGAAGTCCCTCTATTAGCTTTAAATAAAGTTATTTCTAACTCAGTTATTATTGAAATAATCAGTGCACTTTCTTTACCTCTCACCTTCCTTTTCCTACCAAGTTGTGTCTGTTGGATCACTTCTGCATCATCAGGACATATCACATGTTCTTCCTCTCTCCTATGCCCCTCTGTTTTAGCCTTCCTTTTCCACTCAGATGTACTGACTACCTACAACTCCTTTGCTCTCTCCTCCCAGTCATTGCTTGGTTCCTTGCAGTTTGTTTCTTTTTTTTTTTTAACTTTTTATTTTACTTTGGAGTATAGCTGGTTAACTATATTGTGACAGTTTTAGGTGCACAACAAAGCGACTCAGCCATATGTATACATGTATCCATTCTCCCCCAAACTCCCCTCCCACAGTTTGTTTCTTATTAATTTTGTCAAGAAGGGCTCATGGGTCAATGTTTTCTGAGATTTTTCATGTTGAAAATTGTCTGTGAACTGCACGCATAAAGAAAGTGTAGTTGGATATGAAATCTTTGCCTTACACTTTCTTTCCTTCAGCATCTTGTAGGTGTTGCTCAATTGTTTTCTGTCAATGAATGTTGCTTGTGATACAACTGAAGTCAGCTTGATTTTTGTTTCTTTTTGAAAGTGACTTGATCTTTTTGTCTTGTTTGTCACAGGAATTATTCCTTTTATTGAGAAGATCAATAATGTCCCTGGAGTAATCATAGTATTAACAATTCTATTGGTATTAACTGTTAACTCTTCCCTGGTATGTCATGTGCCCTTTCAACAGATATGTTCATAGTCTTTATGTGTCAGGAAGTATTTTTGTATTTTCTGTTTGAATATTTGTTTCATTTATAATTTGACTTCTTTCAGGACTTAAAAGATATGCATGTTAGATATCCTTTGTCTGTATTGTATAGTGTATTATTTCTTTCTAAACATTTTAAACATTTATTCTTATGTTTGATTTTTCCTTTCTTCTATGTCTTTACCATGACTCCCTCTGTGTTTGTCTCTCTCATATGCCTTTCAACTTTGTCTTGATTTCTATATTGATTTTATTTTTCCATTTATTTCTTTCCTGAAATTTGCCAGCTCACATTTCAGGTCTCCCTGCTAAATTTGTCTCTGAATTCTTGCATTTTGGTTTCACAATCTTCCTTATAGAGCTTATTATTCTTTAGGAATTTAAAATTTGTGTCAAACCTATTTGGTCATAACTCTTATCTATTCCACGACAAATTAGAGTGTGTGTGTGTGTGTGTGTGTGTGTGTGTGTATGCACACGTGCATGTGTGTTTTTAGTCTGTGTTTCTCTTTTTCTTCTTTCTGTTTTCTTTTAAATCTTTGTATCAATGCTGTGTTAGCTTTTTTGGTTAGTCATCATTGAATAAACTGTATTTTGTGGGCAAGTTATTTTGAAGAGTTTCTTGTAGGAAGGAACCAGGGTACTGTTCTAGTGTAGTCAGTTTTCATAATTCAAAGGTTCTTTTCTTTGAATTATAAACTTGCAGAAAATATGGCCAACCTCCTTCTCTGAGTCATCTTGCTTCCTTGGCTTCTTTGAACCAAACTTGTCCACGAAGACGTTTTCATCAGCCCAGTTCACCCCATTCCTACACTTAATATTGCAAATAAGAGAGTCAAGTTATGCACCTCAGGGTTTTGCTCTTCCTTTAGAAAGCATGTTTGTGTTGCTACTCTCTAAGATCAATCAAGGCCAAGGGCTCTTACCGCTGAGATCTATCCTATTACTTCTTTATTCTGCTCTTCTGGCATGGCTTCTCCTCAACATCAGCTGCATTTTACAACCCGTAGAAGTATTTTGAGGAATTATATTAATATTATATTTCTAGTTTCACTGAACATAGTGTTCAAGGTTTGTGTTCTTTTTTTTTTTTTTTTCAGTGTCTTTCAGTTGATTTCCTGGAGGAGAAGGGAATCAATAGACTTATTCACACTCAAAGTTCATACCATACTTTGAGCTTTTTGCAATCCAAGATTCCTACTGTAGACCAGTTAACAATTGACATTCTATAAATGTTTGGTAAGTAGCCCATATTGCTGAACAGGTTAGCATAAACAGCAGAATTATTAAGTTAGTGTATATAATGTCTGTTATGGTTATAATTTATGGCATTTTCTTAATTTTTCTAAATATAAATATTTCATAGAAGTATATTTGAATATAAAAATTATGGAATCTTGAGTGATTCTGCATTTTAAAAATCCTCTTCTGAATTTCTTAAGCACATATCAACCTTTTTTAGATAGTATCATATATTTTGAATTCATGTTTGAATATTGTTGAGACAAAATGAAGAATCTTATTTTCAACCAAAATAATCAGAAGTTTTATCAGTTTAGCAATTAGAGATTGAACTACAAAGCAAGGAAAGTAAGGCTACCTTTCAAGGTCTGACTGTATATAGTGTTTTAATGTTTATTTCTTTGGCATCATGCTCTTTCTATAAGAAAATGTGTTGGAAGATTAAGTACACAAAATTTATTGCTTGACATGTTATACTTCAACCTGCTGCTAATTAGCACAAATACTCACTCCAGCAAGTGAGATCATTCCTTTCCCTTGGTTGTATCTGAGAGATTCTTTGTGATGGAGAAAAAGCCCAGGTGTTTGGCTTCAAATAGGAGTTACCACCCAGGTGTCTGTCTTAATAACAACAAAATGCCTGGGCTAAAAATCCAAGAAGAGGAAGGGAACTGCTTCATTCTTCCTATTTTTAATGACATTCACCAATACTTATTAGTAAATAAATTAGTTATCTATTGCTACATAAGAAAATTACCCCAGAACACAGCAGCTTAAAACAACAAACATTATATGTATAACTGATTCACTTTGTTATAAAGCAGAAACTAACACACCATTGTAAAGCAATTATACTCCAATAAAGGTGTAAAAAAAAAAAAAACACAAAAATAACCTCAAACATTTCTTATCTCATGTTGTTTCTGAGGGCCAGGAATCTGGGATCAGCTTAGATAGTGGTTCAGGCTCTTTGTCTCTGGGTCTCTTGTGAAGTTTCAGTCAAGCTGTTGCCTGGGGCTGCAGCCACCCCATATCTTGGCTGGGTGGAAGGATCTTGTTGCAAGCTCACTCAAGTGGCTGTTGCTGGGAGGTCTCAGTTCCTTTCCATGTGGCCTTCTTCATAGGACTGCTCAAAACTTTACAGCTGGTTTCTACTAGGGTTAGTGGAGAAACAGAATGACAGAGAGAGAGACAGAGATGGAAACTGCAGTGTCTTTTATAACCCATTCTCAGAAGTGTAATATCATCTCTTCTACCATATTCTAATGGTCAAACAGACCAAGTCTGGTACAGCATGGCAAGGCACCATACAAGAGTATGAATGTCAGGAAATAGAGATCACTGGGGCCATCTTGGAGGCTGGTAACTACAGGTACTAAACTTGTTCTAGGGAATACACTAAGTATAAGGGACTCATCTATTAATAAAACCATTCACATATCCCTTCACTTAGTTTCAAGATCAATAGAACAAACATTCAACATCTACCATGGACCAAGCTCTGTGTTATATACAAGAGATTATAAAGTAAAAAAGACAAGACCTCATACTTACATTCTGGCAAGAGAGATAAATATGTAAGACATGACGACGATGTTCCACTTTAGCATAAAAGAGGCTTGAACCAAATATGATAGGGGGTTTGTAGGAAGAGAGATTGTTTTTGTTTAGTTAATGTACAGCAAAGTTGAGCAACCAGCACTGTAGTTAGTCTTAAAAAGAAAGCAGGAGTTGAATAAGGTAGGAGTGATTGGCATTTCAGGAGGAAGAGATAGTATGTATGTGGAAGATTTTATTTTCTAAAAATGGGCACAAAATATATCCTATGTTCTCTTCTGCTGTGTGACCTTGACATCTCCCCATTTAGAGGTGGAGTCTGTTTCTTCACCTTCTTAAATCTGAGGAGCCCTGTGACTACTTTCACCAATAAATTACAGTGGAAGTGTTGCATTGCTACTTTCTGTCATAGTTCTAAACTAGCTGTGCAGTTTCTACTGCCTGTTTCTCTGAATCCAGCCCCTACAGAAAAAGTGAAACTTCCTTTAAATATCCATGCTGCAAGAAGCTAAGCCAAGGGAAGAAATCCTGCAGAACTGGAAGCCACACGAGAGAGGCCAAGGAGCTCTGATACACCAGAATGTGAGTAAAGACGCCATTTTGGGAGAAGATTCTCCCACTCCAACCAATGCAGTGTTGATCAGAAATGAGCACAAAGTCAAACCATTCCTGCATTCATGACCAAATCATGAGCAAAATAAAAATGGTTGCTTTTAGCCACTGAATTTTGGGACAGTTGGTTATGCTGCAAGAGATAACTAAAATAATGGGCATATTGCATTACATGTTCAGTGAGTCCTTTGATGAAGCTAGCTGCTACATTGAAGAGTAAGGCAGGAAAGCATGAGCTGGCACAGAATCCAAAGTATAAAATATTGGGCATGCTCTCGTAAATGTTGTTTAGGAAAAGGTGGACATTCTGGACTCTTCTGAATGGCAGAGTAATAGAATTCAATTGGTGATTGGAGACAGTCATTCCAAGGAAAATGTAGAAGATGAGCAACAGAGAAGAGAAGCTAGAGGAAAGCAGACCATTTGTATTTTCCCTTGAAACTAACTGTACAGCAATCACAAAGGCAGAAGTATGGAAGTGTTACATCATGAAGGAGAATGGAACATTTACTGATTAGAATTACATCTCTTTGGCTGGTGGAAAGGAGCTAGATAACAATTATTACATATGATTCTTGAATGTCTAGCCATTATCTAAGAGAAAACACAAGAAGAAGCAAGCCGTGTTTAATGAGTTTGGTTTTAGTTGTGTTAAATTCAAGGTGCCCATGGGACTTTTTTTTTTTTAAGAAGATGTTGGGGGTAGGAGTTTATTAATTTATTAATTTGTTTTTGCTGTGTTGGGTCTTCGTTTCTGTGCGAGGGCTTTCTCGAGTTGTGGCAAGAGGGGGCCACTCTTCATCGTGGTGCACGGGCCTCTCACTATCGCGGCCTTTCTTGTTGTGGAGCATAGGCTTCAGACACGCAGACTCAGTAGTTGTGGCTCACGGGCCTAGTTGCTCCGCGGCATGTGGGATCCTCCCAGACCAGGGCTCAAACCCATGTCCCCTGCATTAGCAGGCAGATTCTCAACCACTGCTCCACCAGGGAAGCCCCGCCCATGGAACTTTTAATGATTGCAGTCAAGTCCTAGAAGAGCAATTGTATTTTGCTTCCACTGTACCGTAATTTTCACCTTTCTTTCACTCTTCCTAATTATTTTTAATAGAGGGCAGCAATCCAAGAGATGTTGGTTACTACTGAGTTCCTGCTAAAAGCCACACAGATTCTTATACAGTAATAGTCCTAACATTCCACTAACCCAGTTTTCCCATTTAGTTTTTTTTATGATCCCTAATTATAGGCATAAGACCCAGGTAATGACTGGGTTACATTTTCTGCTAGACAAATTATGTACATAATTATAGGCACATGTTCACTGAGATATTGAAGCATCTGATGCTTCTACAGAGAAGATAATTGTCAACCTTTGCACTGTAATTAAGTCTAAATGGGAATCCTAATAATTTTCCAAATGAGCAAACACTAAGTTAGTTTTGATTGGCTGATTGGCTGTGCCATGGCAGCAAATGAAACAGGTTTGCTGCCCAGGTTAATTAGTCATCTATGAATGTCACCACCCTCAGAAACCCCACATTAGATCTGAGCATTAGAGCTAATTAGCAGTACATTGTTGAAACTTTGTATGATTTTTACCTGGCTTGTCTTTGGAATTCAAAATCTCACAGTTCTTTTTTTCCCCTGAATCTGTCTTCTCATAGTGACTCATATCAAGTCATTTGAATGCTCTACCCACTAGTTCCAGCACAGGCATGAGAAAGCAGATGGAATGAGGACTTAGGGTGAGTCAGAGCTGGATTCAAATCCCACAGAAATTTCATTCTTAGAGTGAAATCTATTTCCTCTTCATCTCTCTCTTTCAGTAGTTCATCTGTAAACTACATGTGATTCATTTTTCTATATAGAACATTAAGATCACTCCAGCGGGTTTCCCCATGCCTCTTTTCAGTCAAACTCCACCCCACCCCTCTAGAGACAAGCATTATGATATTTTTCCATTAGCTTTGCCCATTCTAGAATATCGTGTGAATGTCATAATGTAGACTATAACACTTTTACATAGGCTTTTTTCAGTCAGCATTATGTGTTTGAGGTCCACCCGTGTTACCGTGTCAGTACATCCTTCTTGCCCGAAAAACTAATAAACCTTGATATTTCTGTCACTTTGTATAATAGAAATGTATTTCTCACTCATATCAGAGTACTATATGGATATTCCTTGTTCAAAGACAGTTTTCCCACATGTAGGGAACTTGGTGAACTTGGGCATCTGAAGTTTCACCTTTTCCTAAGCCTTGGTACATCTGTATCTGACAGCTGATGCAGAGAAAGGAAAGAGGTCAGACGGTAACCTCCACTGCTTAAAAATCCAGCCCAGAAGTGTCACACATCACTCCTATGCATATACCATTGGTGAGGGCAGACCATGAGGCCATGTATGTATACAGATGGGAAGCGTCGGCTCTGGGTGGGCAGCCTTGTTCTTGCACTCACTCCACACCATGGAAGGAAGGATGTACTTTTTGATGGAAAGTTAGTTATCTCTGCCACAATGTCTGAACTCCAGTCCCATGACCTGTCATTCCCCTCCCCCAACTAGGCTCTTTACTGAGTGTCTCTGTAAGAAGACAAGAAGCACAAACTCTACAAACCAACAAAATAGTGTCCACAGATGCTACACGTCTTGGCTCTTGAGGTGGAGTCCTATCTCTCCTACGGCAATTGCCTTAAACACTAGCCTTGTCAATGACCACTTTGCTGCTTCTATGGGCCACCAGGTGGCTGGTAAGGTTCTTTTAAACCTTCCCTTCTTTTTTTTACTCAGATCTTGCTCTCCTCTGCTAATTTTTTCAAATGTTAGCTATGAGAAACCATTTGCTTAGGTAAGGATTTGCCTGGTACCCTGAAGCCACTTTCAAGAAAAATTATTTTCTTTTCCAAGTCATTGTTAACAAGGCTCCTGCACATGTATTGAAAGATTTACTATGTGTCTGGTCCTTTGCTAAGGATTTTGACATATATTATCTCAATTAATCTTCAAAATACATTATAAGACATGTATTATTATTTTTATTCTAGGATGTCAGAAACTAAGGTCCAGACGTTAACTAGTGGTGTCCCAAGATATAGAATTAAAGAATGACCTGGAATTTGAATGTGCATCTTATGACCAGAAAGGAATTTACATATTATCTGTCTCATTCCTTCCTTTCACAGGTAAGGAAATAGAGGCTTAAAGCACTCAAATGATTTGTCTAGTGTCTGGGAGCTGGAAAGCAGCAGAGCCAGGTAGAGTCTAAAGCTTCTAAATATCTATCACGTGGTTCTATTTTTTTAACAATAAAATTTTGTCACACATCTAGCTGACCCCTACACTATGCCTGAATGGATTCCTAGCTGACAGTCATTGGTCAGTGAGCCTCCATTTGGGGTCAACTAACACAATATTTTCAGCTTCCACCTGAATGGTGATGTTATGTCAAACCAGCTATTTTCCTGAAATGATCAAACTTAGTCTGCCTTTGCTGAACACTTTTCTTTTGAAGTCTCCCCAGAACCTGTTTAGCAGAGGCAAAACGCCTTTGACAAATTTATTCCCCCATTCAGTGGTATGAATTCACCGTGTCTTATTATGCATCTGTGAATTGAAAGTGTTTGCTGCCTCAAGGATAGGCCTCTGATATTTCCTCACTAACTTTGCTTTTATCGTCTGTGAAAAAATCAACTTGGCTTAGTACTGATGACTGTGTCGTATTTAGCTGCTGTATGTGTTTTCTTCATCACCGCGCGTCTTTTATTTACTGTAATAAATGTGATCGAACAGTGTAGGTTAAGCATCACCTATAGACTGAAAATGAAATACAAAAAATTTCTGCCTAGAAAATAAAATATTTTTTGAAGGCAACATGTCATTGCTTTTGTGTTTCCCTGGTTGGGGGCCTTGTAAACACCCAGCTGGAGCTCCCTGGGTCCAAACCTGGGATGAGAAATATAAAGTGAGTAGGAATAACAAAGGAAAAGAAATCTATTTGACCACTGAAGAACAATGAAGTACAATCCCATGAACTAGTCAGCAAACACTTTAGGAAGATTGCACTTGCTGGAGTGATATATAATTTGTGGGACGCCACTAATTACAACTTCTATAACATGACTTTAAATCCTTCCAGAAAAGTACCCTGCTTATTCAAATTGAGGCATTTAAAATCTGTCAAGCTGCCAAAACCTGTTCCCTGAGGTGAATGGCACGCTCCTGTCCTGGGGAGACGGTCGGTTTTACTGCTTATATTGACGATTGGACTTAAGTGTCCCATGGGGATAGTGGAGATGTTGGCCAATACTAAAGTGTAGACTTCTAAAATAAAAACCTACATTCTACCTTTATGGATTATACCTGCAGTGGAAAGGACCTGTTAGTTATCTTGAAGAAAAAAAAAAAATTAAATAAATAAATAAGTACCAGAATACCGCCTGCTTCCTAGAAGTCAATTAATACGTATTTTTTGAATGATAAGTATAGTAGTTACCACTTGATGAGAACATGCCACGTATCCAGCACTTAGTAATGCATTCCTTATAGGGCCCATGAGGCCTTCCACATTCAGGCCAAGCCTGACCTATGTTATTTTCTTAGAGCCCTCTGGGGTTTCTTGGAATTTTTCAGGCCTTCACTCACACTGTATGCTCTCCCCTCTTTGTCCTCCCCCAAATCTCTGCCCCTCATTTTTTGGCAGTCAACTGAAATGTTTGGTAACAGGTGAATCAGGGATTTCCTACTTTGGCAATTGGACATGTCCCCTGAATTTGTATATTGTGACAATTTCCTTCCGTGATCCCAGATTATGTTGATGCCATGCTATGGATTCCTAAAACATGCTTCACTTTTTCTTTCATGACACTTAGCACAATTGTAATTGTTTACAGCCTCTTGATAGGAACCCCAGAAAGAGGTGAAGAACATTCTTGTCTTGCTCATGTTAATATCTTCTTCCCTTGGTTCAATTCCTAGAAATGTTTAAAAATATTTGCAGAATGAATGAATCTTTAGTGCATTCTCACATCAATTCCTTAAGGTAGAAGTTATTATCTTTAATTTACACATGAGACTGCTGACGATCAGAGAACAAACCCTCTAAGATCCTTACTGTAATAAATAATAGAGTGTGTCTACCTTACTCCAAAACCCATGCTTTCAAGTCCTATGAAACATGGTCTTATGCTTTAAAATGAACTCGTACTATGTGAATGTAGGCTATAAAAGTGAAAACAGTACAAAAAATGTAAAGAAAAATTAAGTGAAATTTATATATGAAACTTAAGGTTAGTGGGTGGTGGCAGTTTTAGTGTGCTTAAACTTACATTTTCTACTTTGGAATACCACAGGCATTAGATCAAGAACCAGCAGTAAAAAAAAACAAAAAACAAAAAACCAGCAGTTCCTGAAGACACATCATGATTTCCTAATGGAAGATGGGAGATTGGGAATGAAGTGAAACCAAGCTGTGTTTTCCTATCCAACCCCAGAATTTGAAATCTCTAGGAGTGACCTCACCAATTACATCAGGACTCAAACCAACCACAAAGAGGGAGAGGTGTGTCAGTCTAATGGGGACAAACAATCACCACAACCCACCTCTACTCTCTTTTTGGTTTGGGCTGTGGCTATTTCAACCAGAGGTAATAAAATTATAAACATGTAGAGCCACTTCAAAAGATGACATCCTCTGGAAGACCTATGATGGGTGATTTCACAGCATAGGACATCTGGTTAACTTTTTATAAGTATTCAGAATGGCTTAGGAAAGCTAAAAACCAGTAGGATAATGTGGCTAAAGCAAATATTGCTATTTTCTATTCTAGAATGCTTGTGAGCAGAACGTGCAGGGAGGGACACCCAGAGGTGCATCAAGAGGTACATAGACTTTGTGGAAGAGGTTCACAGCTTCAAGTGGGTGCCGACTCCTCTGAGAGTTAAAAGTAAGAGAAGTCATTGAATTTTCATTGTCTGACAACTCACCATGCCGTCAATCTCATTAAAAAGAATAAATGAATCTTTATCTGAAACTTAATAATGAGCAAGCTTGTAAGTAGGAAAGTGTGCAGTTGCTCAAGAAGTCAGTTTCTCAGATTTCTAGATCAGAGAGAGAGCCAAAAGAAACACAAAGTCCCTGAAGTTTGAACCAGGCTCTCCATGACACTGCCAGCTTTCATGAATTTAATTCTTAACCCCCAGAAGTGGTGTTATCCCAAGATATGGAAGGCATGGCTGAGAGGTGGCTTGAACAACCAGTTGAGCAAGAAGTAGGTTCCAGGAGGATTTGTTGAGCTAAAGATGAGAGGGGTAGAAGAAAAGATGGACAAGCCTGGAAGACTGGGATAAAGTTACAGGAGGAGCATAAACCCCATGGCCAGGAGCTAATTTTATTCAAGTATTAAATAATCACGGGTGACACATTCTTATAAACCAGTTTCAGGAATATTGCTAAATCTCAGGAATATGACAAAAGAATTCCACAAGGTAATTAATGCATTATTTCTCTCCATGGCAATCTCTTACTTCAGAGAAGGATTCAGTTGTGTGGAGAGATATTTATATTAGTGTAGAGGTATTCACATGATGACATGGATAAACAGCAGAGAGAGAGATACCAACTCACAAACTGGAGAATTTCTAAAAGAAGTTATGCAAGCAAAATGACCCTAGAAGAATATTATTCTGAATGTTAGTTATATAATAATTGGAATAGGCCACAGCTGAAGGTAAGAAAATATCCAGAATGCTATCATAGCAATCCAGGTTCCAATGTGGTAATATTTGAAGAAATAAGATTTGGCATTAGAAACTGACTTTATGAGCATTCAAGGAGAAATTTACTTTCCTGTCCATTGTTTTGCAGGGCTCACCCTCTCTCATGGTCTGCAATCACCTCATAGACTGAGATGCTTAGAGCTATAGCCTGAGTTCTAGCGTTTCACAGAAGTATATATTTGTTCACCACAACTATTTATTAATCATTTATTGTTTTCCAGGAATTAAACTAAGAACTATCAGAACAGAAGTGGATGATATAAGGGTATATATATATATATATATATATATATATATATATATATATATACAATAGGTACCAATAGTTGTTTGACTTTTTACTTTCCTAAACTTTAGCCTAAATTGGCCAAAGCCTGACAGTATCTAATCTCTTCTGCTATGATGTCATGTTGGGGGATACTGTGATGACGTGAAAAGAGCATGGCCGATCTAGACAATGGGTCTCAAACTGGAGCATATATTAGAATCTTGGAAAGTTAAAACAAGGCTTGCTAGACTCAGTCCAGAGCTGCTGATTTAGTAATCTGGGGGGTAGCCTGAAAATTTCAATTATAACATGTTTTCCAGAAGATGCTGCTAGTCCAGGGACCACATTTTCAGAACCTCTGGAGACAGGCTAGTTTCCTACATATTTTCTCCCACTACTTTAGCTCAAAGAAGCTACCCTTCCTTTTCAATGCTAATGACATCAAAGGTTGAATTATATATGGTCTGGCTTTCTGCCTAATAGGTGGACTTTACTCTCCATAGGACTGAGCAGGAACCTATTTGATTTCTTTGACTTTGTTTCTTGCTGAGGGGCACATGTTCATTCAATTGTAGCTGATCTATGAAATGTCATGGTCTCTAGACCCAGGGGAAGAGAGGCAGCCTCTTAGATGAGGGTAGGGAAGTTCAGTTGCAAACTTCCGTTGGGCCAGATGACAGTGCTGTACAGTGACCTGGACAGATGTACCCTGGGAAAGACACAGTCTTTATCCAAGGGCTTTATGCCCGACAAGTTCAAATGGAGCTTTCAATATTTAGAATGTGAAAAAAACTTAGGACAATAGAAAATGTATTCATTATGGAAGAATGTGAAATTTAAATCTCCAGTTCACCAAAATAACCACGGAAAAGAAAGCTTGTGCCTTCAACCTTAGAATAATCACTAGTGAACTACATGAATCTCTTAGTGCTATTAATCAGGTGATCAGCTAGCTGGGGCCAGCGGAGCAGCCTCTCATAGCCAGGCAGTAGGCTCACATAATTGGGGAGCATATAAAGAAAGACTTACTATCTTAGTTTGCATGCATTTGCAATTTGAGGTCAAAACTCCAATGTGTACATTGAGAAGAAAGACATTAATGAGCACAATTTCTTGCAGGACTATTTGGCTTAGAAAAATAGCAGTTTAGGCTCAGTTTAAGTGTGCCTAGGTGATCTCCCTCAGCACAAGTCTGTCTAGATCCAGTAAACCTCATCATGCTCACCTATCAGGGAAATCAATCACTATTCCAACATATATCTGAGGATTCCTTTACTGCATGTGCACAAAACTGAAGCACTGTGGGAGAAGGCACATTGCATTTGGCCAAGCTCTGAGAGAGTGGGGAAAGGATGTGGGGGGACTTTGCATAAGCAAGGTGTCCATTTTAGAAGAGTGTGGATACACAGGTTCCTACTTGAATTATCCGTCTCCAGCCCAGTGCTCGGCACATGAGAAGCAGTTCATAAGTACTTTTGAACGTGGAATTTAGTAGAGAGGTAAAGAGCCAAGATTTGTTGGGTTTTACTCATGAACCTGCAATTCATTTTGGCCTCAAAACATTCCCCAGTAAAAAGGCTATAGTCTTGGCCATTCATGTATATTTCTCTTAACTTTCCATGATAAGTTCTTAGCAAGTGTAAAGTTGTAGAAAATTGAACATTGTGGTATCCTGTGGGGGAACTATCTTAAATAAGAGGTCATTTTCCAAGACGCTTAGTGACTCTAAACATTATCAGGCCTAACTGTACAACCTTGCTTTTCCAGATGGTGTATGGATGTGAAAAATTTTACAAGCACTTCTTTTCCAAATAGTGAAGTTTAATATTTTCTTGTTATAAAATGTTGATGCTCCTGCCATTGAAAATAGTGCAATATAAAAAGTTGTTCATCTGTTCTTTGTCAAGAGAAGAAAACAACTTGTTTGGCACCAGACATTGATTTTCCAGCAATATGAGCAATAAAGGGACTAAACTCTTAGAAAAGCTCCAAATTCAACCCCACCTGTCTGATGTTTCCAGAAGATCTTGCATATTCAGCTCAGAGTCTGGAAACATTTATAATTTGCAGTTCTTAACAAACTGATGGAAAGATGAAAGAAGACGTTGATTATTTCTACATTTTGTAAGCTATAGGTATATTCAACTCTTAAGTAATTATGAGCAAAATATTTTAACTCTTGGCCTCAATCTACCCAACTATAATGTAGGTAAACCAAACAGCCTGCTTCTCTAAATATTTAACAGGTAATAGTAAGAATGATAATAATAACCCTTCTTTGAATGTTATCATTTTGTACCTGGCAGGAATTATATTAAGACCCTTACTGGAATTAGCTCATTTTATTCTTACTATAAGCCTAAAATATGTTATATAATCTCCACTTAACAGGTAACACAAACTGAGGTGTTTAGCAGATAAACAACGTTCCCAAGTCAATAAAAACAGACCTAAGATCAAAATTTAAGTCTTCTAACTAAAAACTAGTGTTCAAAAACACTTTCTTAAATGATAATTGGACTCTCAAATTAAATATCATTATTCTTCTTTTTACAAAACTTACAGGGTCACATTTGAAGCAATAAAGGATAGATAGGTAGCTAGCTCTAGCTAGCTAGCTAGCTAGCTAGATAAGGTATAAACACAAACACACACACATTTTTAAAATTTTCAATTCTAACAGGCTATTCTGTTCTTTCCATGACCTAGAATAGATTCTTTCTGTAACTTTGGATAAATGAATCCATTTCATAGCTCAGGGGGAGAGGGAGAAAAAGAAAAAACCTTGGTCACTTTTAGACATAAAATGACTTATTTTCACAATTAATATGTTCAGTGAAATAATAAAAATTCAAACTTTTCCTTCCCCTAGCTAGGAACAAATCCAAGTTTTGTGGGCCTACAGCATATATCTTAGGGGAGGATCTATTTACAAAAGAGAAAACACAACTTCAAAAGTAATATTAAGCACAAAAGAAAATAGTTATTGTGACATCAGCAAGGTGGTGGAGTAGACTAGTATGTTCCAGTTCTTCATTTCCCCAAAGAAACATCAAATAAACAGCTAGAAATTGACTAATAGCTTTATGGAGCCCTGGAAACCATCAGAAATCTACAGAACCAAGCAGATACACAAATTTTACAAAGGCACATTCAAAATGATAAGAAATCTTGTGGCATTGTTATTCATCATTGCCCCATCTCCTGCTTGGCATGGCATGGCATGGTTGGGAGGAAGTAGACCAATTCTCACTTTCTTCTTGGTTGATAGGACAAAGTGGAATTCCTTTGCAACATTGTGATCTATCTATGGGTTGCCTGAGGGATCGGTTTCTTTCTCACCTGACTCAGAGTTCAGAACATTGTTTGGATTTCACGCTGGAAGCTGCAGAAGGCAGCAGTGGACACTGTGACATGTAAAAGCTGTAGGAAGACTGCAGACACAAGGAAGCCAATCTGCAGAGGTTGGAAGAAGTAACTGTTTTCCAATACACAAATCTAAACAAAAGATAATGGCATACAAAGAAATAAAGAAATATGACCCATTGAAAGAATCAAAATAAATCTCCAGAAACTGACTCTAAGAATTTCTGGATTTGGACTTTAAA
Source organism: Delphinapterus leucas (assembly GCF_059928025.1). Taxonomy (NCBI): domain Eukaryota; kingdom Metazoa; phylum Chordata; class Mammalia; order Artiodactyla; family Monodontidae; genus Delphinapterus; species Delphinapterus leucas. The sequence continues at coordinate 48,037,319 of NC_143130.1, read as the reverse complement.
GAAAAAGACTTTAAAACAGCTGTCTTCTTCTTCTCCTTTTTTTTTTTTTTTATACAGCAGCTTTTTATTCGTTATCTATTTTATACATATTAGTGTATATTTGTCAATCCCAATCTCCCAATTCATCCCACCACCACCACCACCATCCCTGCATTCCCCTCTTCCTGTCCATATGTTTGTTCTCTACATCTGTGTCTCTATTTCTGCCTTGCAAAATGGTTCATCTGTACCATTTTTCTAGATTCCACATATATGCATTAATATAGGATATTTGTTTTTCTCTTTCTGACTCACTTCACTCTGTATGACAGTCTCTAGGTCCACCCACATCTCTACAAATGACCCAGTTTTGTTCCTTTTTATGGCTGAGTAATATTCCACTGTTATATGTACCACATCTTCATTATCCATTCATCTGCCAATGGGCATTTAGGTTGCTTCCATGACCTGGTTATTGTAAATAGTGCTGCAATGCATATTGGGGTGCATGTGTGTTTTGAATTATGGTTTTCTTTGAGTATATGCCCAGTAGTGGGATTGATGGGTCATATGGTAATTCTATTTTTAGCTTTGTAAGGAACATCCATACTGTTCTCCATAGTGGCTGTATCAATTTACATTCCCACCCACAGTGCAAGAGGGTTCCCTTTTCTCCACACCCTCTCCAGCATTTGTTGTTTGTAGATTTTCTGATGATGTCCATTCTAACTGGCATGAGGTGATACCTTATGGTAGTTTTGATTTGCATTTCTCTAAAAACTAGTGATGTTGAGCAGTTTTTCATGTGCCTCTTGTCCATCTGTATGTCTTATTTGGAGAAATGCCTATTTAGGTCTTCTTCCCATTTTTTCATTGGGTTGTTTGTTTTTTAAATGTTGAGCTGCATGAGCTGTTTTTGTATTTTAGAAATTAATCCTTTGTCTGTTGATTCATATGCAAATATTTTGTCTCATTCTGAGGGTTGTCTTTTCATCTTGTTTATAGTTTCCTTTGCTGTGCAAAAGTTTTTAACTTTTGTTAGTTCCCATTTGTTTATTTTGTTTTTATTTCCATTACTGTAGGAGGTGGGTCAAAAAAGATCTTGCTGTGATTTATGCATAGAGTGTTCTTCCTGTTTTCCTCTAAGAGTTTTATAGTGCCCGGTCTCACATTTAGGTCTTTAATCCATTTTGAGTTTATTTTTGTGTATGGTGTGAGAGAGTGTTCTAATTCCATTCTTTAACATGTAGCTGTCCAGTTTTCCCAGCTCCATTTATTGGAGAGACTGTCTTTTCTCCATTGTATATCCTTGCCTCCTTTGTCATGGATTAGTTGAGCATAGGTGTGTGGGTTTACCTCTGGGCTTTCCATCCTGTTCCTTGAATTGTATTTCTGTTTTTGTGCCAGTACCATATTGCCTTGATTACTGTAGCTTTGTAGTATAGTCAGAAGTCAGGGAGTCTGATTCCTCCAGCTCTGTTTTTTTAACTTCAAGATTGCTTTCACCATTTGGGGTCTTTTGTGTCTCAATACAAATTTTAAGATTTTTGTTCTAGTGCAGTATAAAATGCCATTGGTAATTTGATAGGGATTGTGTTTAATCTGTAGATTGCTTTGGGGAGTATAGCCATTTTCACAAAACTGATTCTTACAAACCAAGAACATGGTATATCTCTCCACCTATTTGTGTTATCTTTGATTTCTTTCATCAGTGTCATATAGTTTTCTGAGTACAGGTCTTTTCCCTCCTTAGGTAGGTGTATGCCTAGGTTTTTTATTCTTTTTGTTGCAGTGGTGAATGGGATTGCTTCCTTAATTTCTCTTTCTGATCTTTCATTGTTAGTGTATAGGAATGCAAGAGATTTCTGTGCATTAGTTTTTTAACCTGCAACTTTACCAGATTCACTGATTAGCTCTAGTAGTTTTCTGGTAGCAGCTTTAGGATTCTCTATGTAGAGTATCATGTCATCTGCAAAAAGTGACAGCTTTACTTATTCTTTTCTGATTTGGATTTCTTTTTCTTCTCTGATTGCTGTGGCTAAAACTTCCAAAACTATGTTGAATAATAGTGGTGAGAGTGGACATCCTTGTCCTTTTCCTGATCTTAGTGGAAATGCTTTCAGTTTTTCACCAGTGAGAATGACGTTTGCTGTGGGTTTGTAGTACATGGCCTTTATTATGTTGAGCTAGTTTCCCTCTGTGCCCACTTTCTGGAGAGTTTTTATCATAAATTAGTGTTGAATTTTGTCAAAAGCTCTTTCTGCATCTCTTGAGAAGATCATATGGTTTTATTTCTTCTGTTTATTAATATGCTGTATCACACTGATTGATTTGCATATATTGAAGAATCCTTGCATCCCTGGGATAAAACCGATCATGGTGTATGATCCTTTAATGTGTTGTTGGATTCTGTTTGCTAGTATTTTGTTGAGGATTTTTGCATCTATATTCATCAGTGATATTGGTCTCTAATTTTCTTTTTTTGTAGTATCTTTTTCTGGTTTTGGTATCAGGGTGATTGTGGTCTCATAGAATGAGTTTGGGAGTGTTCCTTCCTCTGCAATTTTTTGAAAGAGTTTGAGAAGGATTGGTGTTAGCTCTTCTCTAAATGTTTGATAGAATTCACTTGTGAAGCCATATGGTCCTGGACTTCTGTTTGTTCGAATATTTTTAATCACAGTTTCAATTTCATTACCTGTGATTTGTCTGTTCATATTTTGTATTCCTTCCTGGTTCAGCCTTGGAAGGTTATACGTTTCTAAGAATTTGTCCATTTCTTCCAGGTTGTCCATTTTATGGGCATAGAGTTGCTGGTAGTAGTCTCTTAGGATGCTTTGTATTTCTGCAGTGTCTGTTGTAACTTCTCCTTTTTCACTTCTAATTTTATTGATTTTAGTCCTCTCCATCTTTTTCTTGATGGTTCTGGCTAATGGTTTATCAACTTTGTTTATCTTCTCAAAGTACCAGCTTTTAGTTTTATGATGTTTGCTACTGTCTTCTTTGTTTCTATTTCATTTACTTCTGCTCTCATCTTTATGATTTCCTTCCTTCTACTAACTTTGGGTTTTGTTTGTTCTTCTTTCTCTAATTCCTTTAGGTGTAAGTTTAGGTTGTTTATTTGAGATGTTTGTTGTTTCTTGAGGTAGGATTGTATTGCTATAAACTTCCCTCTTAGAACTGCTTTTGCTGCATTCCATAGGTTTTGGATCATCGTGTTTTCATTGTCATTTGTCTCTAGGTATTTTTTGATTTCCTCTTTGATTTCTTGAGTGATCTCTTGGTTATTTAGTAATGTATTGCTTAGCCTCCATGTGTTTGTGTTTTTTACGTTTTTTCCCCTGTAATTGATTTCTAATCTCGTAGTATTGGTGTCAGAAAAGATGCTTGGTATGATTTCAATTTTCTTAAATTTACTGAGGCTTGATTTGTGACCCAAGATGTGATAAGATCTTGGGTCACAAGATCTTGTGACCCAAGATCCTGGATAATGATCCATGTGCACTTGAGAAGAAAGTGTAATCTGCTGTTTTTGGATGGAATGTCCGATAAGTATCAATTAAATCTCTCTGGTCTATTGTGTCATTTAAAGCTTCTGTTTCCTTATTAATTTTCTGTTTGGATGATCTGTCCATTGGTGTATGTGAGGTGTTAAAGTCCTCCACTATTTTTGTGTTGCTGTTGATTTCCTCTTTTATAGCTGTTAGCATTTGCCTTATGTATTGATGTGCTCCTATGTTGAGTGCATATATATTTATAATTGTTATATCTTCTTCTTGGATGTACCTCTTGATCATTATATAGTGTCCTTCCTTGTCTCCTGTAACATTCTTTATTTTAAAATCTATTTTATCTGATATGAGTATTGCTACTCCAGCTTTCTTTTGATTTCCATTTGCATGCAATATGTTTTTCTATCCCTCACTCTTAGTCTGTATGTGTCCTTACGTCTGGGTATCTTGTAGACAGCATATATATGGGTCTTATTTTTTATTCATTCAGCGAGCCTGTGTCTTTTGGTGGAGAATTTAATCAATTCATGTTTAAGATAATTATCAATAAGTATGTTCCTATTAACATTTTCTTAATTGTTTTAGGTTTGTTTTTGTAGATCCTTGTCTTCTCTTGTGTTTTCCACTTAGAGAAGTTCCTTTAGCATTTGTTGTATAGTTGGTTTAGTGGTGCTGAGTTCTCTTAGCTCTTGGTTGTCTGTAGAGCTTTTGATTTCTCCATCGAATCTGAATGAGATCCTTGCCGGGTAGAGTAATCTTGGTTGTAGGTTCTTCCCTTCCATCACTTGAAGTGTGTCATGCCTCTCCCTTCTGGCTTGTACAGTTTCTGCTGAGAAATCAGCTATTAACTTTATGGGAGTTCCCTTTTATGTTATGTGTCATTTTTCCCTTGCTGCTTTTAAATTTTTTTCTTTGTCTTTAATTTTTGTCAATTTGATTACTATGTGTCTTGGTGTATTTCTCCTTGGGTTTATCTTGCCTGGGACTCTCTGCACTTCCTGGACTTGGGTCGCTATTTCCTTTCCCATTATAAGGAAGTTTTTGACTAAAATCTCTTCAAATATTATCTTGGTTCCTTTCTCTCTGTCTTCTCCTTTTGGCACCCTTATAATGCAAATGTTGTTGCTTTTAATGTTGTCCCAGAGGTCTCTTATGTTGTCTTCATTTCTTCTCATTCTTTTTTCTTTATTCTGTTCCACAGCAGTGAATTCCACCATTCTGTCTTCCAGGTCACTGATCCGTTCTTCTGTCTCAGTTATTCTGCTGTTGATTTCTTCCAGTGTACTTTTCATTTCAGTTATAGCATTGTTTATTTCTGTTTGTTTGTTCTTTAATTCTTCTAGATCTTTGTTAAATATTTCTTGCATCTTCTCGATCTTTGCCTCCATTCTTTTTCCAAGGCCCTGGATCATCTTCACTATCATTATTCTGAATTCTTTTTCTGGAAGGTTGCTTATTTCTACTTTATTTAGTTTATTTTTCTTGGTTTTTATTTTGTTCCTTCATCTGGTACATAGCTCTCTGCCTTTTCATCTTGTCTATCTTTCTGTGAATGTGGTTTTTGTTCCACAGGGTGCAGAATGGTAGTTCTTCTTGCTTCTGCTGTCTCTCCTGTGGTGGATGAGGCTATCTAAGAGGCTTGTGAAAGTTTCCTGATGGGAAGGATTCCATTAAGTCATTATTAATAAGAGTTCATATTTATTGAATCCAGCTTCTGTGTAGATCTCTTTATATTGATTATCTAATTTAATCCTTACAACAACTCTTTGAGTTACTTTCTTAGAGAAGATCATGTTAGCTAGGTCTCCAGCATTCTTGCACTCTGTATTCTCAGTAATGTAATTTCCCAGTCCAGTAGAGTTTCATAGCCTTTCCACTGTGGAAACACTAAAGATCTGCTAGTGTCGGAGGGTCTCCTGCAGAAGTGAGGGGTGGCTGTGGCTCAGCACAGGAAGAAGGACACTGGCAGCAGAAGTTCTTGGAAGTACTCCTTGCCATTAGCCCTCCAGGAGTCTGCCACTAGTCCCAGCAAAGAGCCTGTAGCCCAAAAGAGTGAGTATTTATTTAGAGTAAGTAATTATCACAAATGATTCCTTGTGGATTAGGGACACTTTCCTCCCCAATATCTCTTTAAATGATTTAATAGAAATGCTTATGGAGAATGTGTCCCTGATTGGACAAACATTTGTTTCAACTGAGCTCTCTCCCTCTGCTTTTCCCATATGCTGCTTCAGAAAAGTCACATCTCATGCCAGATGTCATGGTTCTAACACTTATGGGATAGATGGCAGGTCTTTCAAGGGCTCTCTCAGCCTCCCAACTGATGTGGGTGAAGGAGCACCACGTATTCTTTTTCTTCAGGAGTGTTGGATGGTGCACTCTTCAAAAAAATTATCTTTGTTTTTCAGTTTTAAACTGTTTCCACTCTACATGTGGATGGTCAGTTGGGAAGAGGTTCTCAATGAGAAGTAATATTACTCTCTTGTGTGTGCTTGGAAATATGTAAGGTAATTTTTGGGTTGACATTTTTAATCAGGAATTTCTATTGCAGGTTTTCTAGGGAGACGGTGCTAGGATGTCAGACTCTTGTAATATGCAGAGCAGTGCTATATAACAAAGACTCTCCCTTTTGAAATGCTTATTACTCCATTAAGAAACACTATTTTGAGATTACCATTAAGCAGTTTGGCACTTCTGTTTGGGGATAACTAGAAGCTATTGTTTTGTATTCTTGATCTTTGTAGATTCAGAGAAAACTGAGACAGAAAGGGCCAATTTTACATCCTATAAAGTGAAAATAGTTAAAACAAGAAGAGAAAAATATCATTGACTCCAAACCATTCATTTTATATAAGAGAAAATTAATAACCCTAGAATCAAGAGGGACTGATATTAACACTGCTATCACAAAAGACTGGTCCTATTTCAGAGTATGGGATTTCATATAGCCATCATCTTCATCATCACATAGCACTTAATAATTTTCTGGGCTGAACAAAATGATTGTGAACAATCCTGGAATGAAAAGAGGTATCAACACTTGCAAATGATCAGAGAGAGCAAATAATTGGCAGGATCACTAGTGGATGGTGAGGTCCACGGGAAAGTTGGAATACATAAATCACTCACCCTAGCCATGTACTCCTTTGCATATACCACTGTAGTGGTCCTTACCAGGCTGGGTCAAGACAGAGAGATATTATCCTTATTTTTACACCTCTCAACCTACCCTCCAAAGGCCAAAGGGGAAAAAAATAAGACACAGGGAGAATTATTTTCTTAAAATAGATTCTGGCCACTTCAAGCACTAAATATTAGAAAAAAACCCAAATACTTGACATAGTATTCATATCTGGAAACAGGCTTCTTACCACAAATACTGCAAAATTTTAAAAAATATAACCACTGGAAACAAAAGGATTCAAACTGACAGCAAGTATTTCTGATGTTTCCTTGAAAGGCCATCTCCATCACAGCAAAGATAAATCAGTTTTGTTTGCTCGAGATTTGAAATGTGTGAGTACTGTAAATGGTCAAAATTACGAGAAGTGTAGCCTCTCAATAAATTTAAAGGAGCAAAAAAATTTGAAGTAGAATAGACTCAGCAGTCTATATAACAAGTCACATTCAAGACAGTTACTTCATAACATCTGCTGATATATAACCACAATAATCTACAACCATTACTTTCTTATATCAATTCTTATTAACTCCAGTTCTTTTAACAAATCAGTAAGATGCGTATTATTTTGCCTACCTTACATATGAGGAATTTGAACCTGTTCAAAGGACATTTATTTGGAAGCTACTATATCAGGCAAAATATGAAGTGCTAGAGGAATGATGAACAAGACATATCCTGTCATAGAATTTTGTAGGGTATTGATAAAAATGGAGAGGCAAAGATAAAATACATAAAAACAACTGTATTTCTAAATTAAAAATTTGATGTGTTGTGGTATAAACAAGTGTTTGAGAGAAATAATGGTGACAGATTACTTGATCATAACTCTTAATGCAAACAACAAATACACAGCAAAAATTAAAGAAGTTGTGCTTATGGTATCAAAGAGCTTGCAAGAGCATAAGGAATTACCAGGATAGGTAATAAGAAAAAAGAAGAAAGAAAGGAAAGGAAAGGAAAGAAGAAAGGAGAAAATAAAATAAATACAAAGGAAAATGGTAACCAAGGGTGGTACATGAAAATGGGTGTTACTTTTGCATGATTTTCATCTCCATTATTCTGTAAAACTGTTAAAACAAAACTAAAAGATCAACTTTCCTATAGATGGAAAACAAAATAAGTCAACCAAAGGGTAGATTTTACATTAGATTAGACACAGCCATAGGGAATTTGTAAGCCAGAAAATAAATTAGAAGAAATCAACTAGAATGGTGCACACAAAATCCCCTCAAAGATGCAAACTTGGAAAACTGTGAAGAGATATAGCACATGCAGTGACATCTAGCCTTTTAAAAAAATTGAAGTCCCTGAAGAAAAGAAAATAAATAATGGTGCACCATTCTTTTCCTTAACAAAACAAAGTCATTGATCTACAAATTAAAGAAACACAATGACACGCAAATTGGATAAAAAAAAAAAAAAGCTCAACTAGATACATCACAGTGAGAATGCTGAACACTAAGTCAAAGAGATAATCTGAAAAGTGCCAGAGAAAGTCCTTTTTTTTTTTAAAGGACAGATTACATTTATTGAAGCAGCAGAATTACAGCTGACATTTCAAAAGCAGCAAGAGTAGTGAGAAAAGAGTGGAATAATACATTCAATATATCAACAAAAGAAAATCATAACTAAATTAGAATACTACACTCAGGAAAAAACACTTTAAAGTGAAATTGAAATAAAGATATTTGAAACAAATGAAAATATAAGTGAAGTAGACAGTACTAAAATTTTGTTAAGGAAAGTACCTCTGACCAAAAAAAAAAAAAAAAAAGTGTAGTCCTGTTTTAAATGATAGGACGATACAAGTGATGCAGAACAAAACAGGAGAAATGAGGTGGGTGTAAATCTAAATGGAAATTGCTGGTATAAGACAACAGTAAGACATAGCTTCATCCACCAGAAGGCAGAGAGCAGAAGCAAGAAGAAGTACAGCCTGTGAAACAAAAACCATATTCACAGAAAGATAGACAAGATGAAAAGGCAGAGGGCTATGTACCAGATGAAGGAACAAGACAAAACCCAAGAAAAACAACTAAATGAAGTGGAGATAGGCAACATTCCAGAAAAATAATCCAGAATAATGATAGTGAAGATGATCCAGGACCTCAGAAAAATAATGGAGGCAAAGATAGGGGAGATGTAAGAAATGCTTAACAAAGACCAAGAAAAAGTAGAGAACAAACACTAGAAGAATTAAAGAACAAACAAACAGAGATAAACAATACAATAACTCAAATGAAAAATACACTGGAAAGAATCAATAGCAGAATAACTGAGGCAGAAGAACGGATAAGTGGCCTGGAAGACAGAATGGTGGATTTCACTGCTGCAGAACAGAATAAAGAAAAAGAATGAAAAGAAATGAAGACAGCCTAAGAGACTGCTGGGATTGCATAAAATGTAATGACATTTACATTAAAGGTATCCCAGAAGGAGAAGAGACAGAGAAAGGACCTGAGAAAATATTTGAAGAGATTAAAGTTAAAAACTTCCCTAACATGGTAAAGGAAATAGCCACCCAAGACCAGGAAGTGCAAAGAGTCCCAGGCAGGATAAACCCAAGGAGAAACAAGCCGAGACACATAGTAATCAAATTGACAAAAATTAAAGACAAAGAAAAATTATTGAAAGCAACAAGGTAAAAATGCCAAATAACATACAAGGGAACTTGCATAAAGTTAACAGCTGATTTCTTAGCAGGAACTCTACAAGCCAGAAGGGAGAGGCATGATATATTTAAAGTGATGAAAGGGAAGAACGTACAACCAAGATTACTCTACCTGGCAAGGATCTCATTCAGATTTGATGGAGAAATCAAAAGCTCTACAGATAAGCAAAATCTAAGAGAATTCAGCACACCAAACCAGCTCTACAACAAATGCTAAAGGAACTTCTCTAAGTGGGAAGCACAGAAAAGAAAAGGATCTACAAAAATAAACTGATAACAATTAAAAAAATGGTAATATGAACATACATATCGATAATTACCTTAAAAGTGAATGGAGTAAATGCTCCAACCAAAAGACACAGCCTTGCTGAATGGATACAAAAACAAGACCCATATATATGCTGTCTACAAGAGACCCACTTCAGACCTAGGGACACATACACACTGAAAGTGAGGGGATGGAAAAAGATACTCCATGTAAATGGAAATCAAAAGGAAACTGGAGTAGCAATACTCATATCAGGTAAAATAGACTTTAAAATAAAGACTGTTACAAGAGACAAGGAAGGACACTACATAATGATCAAGGGATCAATACAAGCAGAAGATAAAACAATTATAAATATATATGCACCCAACATAGGAGCACCTCAATACATAAGGCAAATGCTAACAGCCATGAAAGAGGAAATTGACAGTAACACAATAGTAGTGGGGAATTTTAACACCTCACTTACACCAATGGACAGATCATCCATATAGAAAATTAATAAGGAAAAACAAGCTTTAAATGACACATTAGACCAGATAGATTTAATTGATATTCTTAGGACTTTCCATCCAAAATCAGCAGATTACACTTTCTTCACAAGGGCGCACGGAACATTATCCAGGATACATCACATCTTGGGTCACAAATCAAGCCTCAGTAAATTTAAGAAATTTGAAATCATTGCAAGCATCTTTTCTGACCACAGTGCTATGAGATTAGAAATCAATTACAGGGAAAAAAATGTAAAAAACACAAACACATGGAGGCTAAACAGTACATTACTATATAACCAAGAGATCACTGAAGAAATCAAAAACTACCTAGAGACAAATGAGAACTAAAACACGATGATCCAAAACCTATGGGATGCAGCAAAAGCAGTTCTAAGAGGGAAGGTTTTAGCAATACAAGCCTACCTCAAAACACAAGAAAAATCTCAAATAAACAATCTAACCTTACACCTAAAGGAACTAGAGAAAGAAGAACAAAACCCCCCAAAATTAGCAGGGGAAAAGGAATCATAAAGATTAGAGCAGAAATAAATGAAATAGAAACCAAGGAAACAATAACAAAGATCAATAACACTAAAAGCCGCTTCTTTGAGAAGATAAACAAAATTGATAAACCATTAGCCAGAACCATCAAGAAAAAGAGGAAGAGGACTAAAATCAATAATATTAGAAATGAAGAAGGAGAAGTTACAACAGACACTGCAGAAATACAAAGCATCCTAAGAGACTACTACCAGCAACTCTATGCCAATAAAATGGACAACCTGGAAGAAATGGACAAATTCTTAGAAACGTATAACCTTCCAAGATTGAACCAGGAAGTAATAGAAAATATGAACAGACAAATCACAGGTAATGAAATTGAAACTGTGATTAAAAATCTTCCAACAAACAAAAGTCTACGACCAGATGGCTTCACAAGTGAATTCTATCAAACATTTAGAGAAGAGATAACACCCATCCTTCTCAAACTCTTGCAAAAAATTGCAGAGGAAGGTACACTCCCAAACTCATTCTATGAGACCACCATCACCCTGATACCAAAACCAGAAAAAGATACTATAAAAAAAGAAAATTAGAGACCAATATCACTGATGAATATAGATGCAAAAATCCTCAACAGAATACTAGCAAACAGAATCCAACAACACATTGAAAGGTTCATTCAAAATGATCTAGTGGGATTTATTCAAGGGATGCAAACATTCTTCAATATATGCAAATCAATCAATGTGATTCACCATATTAACAAACTGAAGAAGAAAAACCATATGATCGTCTCAATAGATGCAGAAAAACTTTTGACAGAATCCAACACCCATTTATGATAAAAACTCTCCAGAAAGTGGGCATAGAGGGAACCTACCTCAACATAATAAAGGCCATATATGACAAACCCACAGCAAACATCATTCTGAATGATGAAAAACTGAAAGCATTTCCTCTAAGAACAGGAACAAGACAAGGACGTCCACTCTCACCACTATTATTCAACATAGTTTGGAAGTCCTACTCACAGTAATCAGAGAAGAAAAAGAAATAAAAGGATACAAAATTATTGCACAGAAATCACTTGCATTCCTATACACTAATGATGAAAATTCTGACAGAGAAATTAAGGAAACATTCCCATTTACCATTACAACAAAAAGAATAAAATACCTTGGAATAAACCTACCTAGGGAGACAGTAGACCTGTATGCAGAAAACTATAAGACACTGATGAAAGCAATTAAAGTTGATACAAACAGAAGGAGAGATATATCATGTTCTTGGATTGGAAGAATCAGTATTGTGAAAATGACTATACTGCCCAAAGCAATTCACAGATTCAATGCAATCCCTATCAACTTACCAGTGACATTTTTTGCAGAACTAGAACATAAAATCTTAAAATTTGTATGGAGACACAAAAGACCCCAAATAGGCAAAGCATCTTGAGGGAAAAAAAAAAAAACGGAACTGGAGGAATCAAACTCTCTGACTTTAGGCTATACTAGAAAGCTATAGTAATCACGACAATATGGTACTGGCACAGAAGCAGAAATATTGATCAATGGAACAGGATAGAAAGCCCAGAGATAAACCCATGCACGTATGGTCAACTAATCTGTGACAAAGGAGGCAAGGATATACAATGGAGAAAAGATAGTCTCTTCAATAAGTGGTGCTGGGAAAACTGGACAGCTACATGTAAAAGAATGAAATTAGAACACTCCCTAACACCGTACACAAAAATAAACTCAAAATGGATTAAAGACCTAAATGTAAGACTGGACACTATAAAACTCTTAGAGGAAAACATAGGAAGAGCACTCTGACATAAATCACATCAAGATCTTTTTTGATCCACCTCCTAGAGTAATGGAAATAAAAACAAAAATTAAAAAATGGGACCTAATGAAACTTAAAAACTTTTGCAAAGCAAAGGAAACTACAAACAAGATGAAAAGACAACCCTCAGAATGGGAGAAAATATTTTCAAAACACTCATCAGACAAGGATTAATCTCCAAAATATATAAACAGTTCATGCACCTCAATATTAAAAAACAAACAACCCAATCCAAAAATGGGCAGAAGACCTAAATAGACATTTCTCCAAAGAAGACATACAGATGGCCAAGAAGCATATGAAAAGCTGCTCAACATCACTAATTATTAGAGAAATGCAAATCAAAACTACAATGAGGTATCACCTCATGCCAGTTAGAATGGGCATCGTCAGAAAATCTACAAACAACAAATGCTGGAGAGGGTGTGGAGAAAAGGGAACCCTCTTGCACTGTGGGTGGGAATGTAAATTGATACAGCTGCTATGGAGAACAGTATGGACATTCCTTAAAAATCTAAAAATAGAATTATCATATGACCCAGGAATCCCACTACTGGGCACATACCCAGAGGAAACCATATTACAAAAATACACATGCACCCCAATATTCATTGCAGCACTATTTACAATAGCCAGTTCATGGAAGCAACCTAAATGTCCATTGACAGACGAATGGATAAAGAAGATGTGGTGCATATATACAATGGACTATTACTCTGCTGTAAAACGGAACGATATTGGGTAATTTGTAGAGACATGGATGGATCTGGAGACTGTCATACAGAGTGAAGTAAGTCAGAAAGAGAAAAACAAATATTGTATATTAACGCATATATATGGAACCTAGAAAAATGGTACACATGAACCAGTTTGCAGGGCAGAAATAGAGACACATATGTAGAGAACAAGTGTATTGACACCAAGTGGGTAAAGTGGCAAGGTGGTGGTGGTGGTGTGATGAATTGGGAGATTGGGAGTGACATATACACACTAATATGTATGAAATGGATAACTAATAAGAACCTTCTGTGAAAAAAAATAAATAAAATAAAATTCAAAACAAAAATTAGGTACCACACACACAAATAAAAGACAACAATAATGTCAGAATATGTTTGTGATTTTATCTTATATTACTCTGATTAAATGAACATTTTCACTTATGGTTATCACCATTCATATTGCTTCTCTGAGAAATGCCTGATCATGACTTTTGCCCATTTTTCTATTCCGTCATTTATCTTTTTTGTGATTTGTCATTTATTTATCTTAAATAGATTATATTATTTTTACTTGTTTCATGCTCCAGTTTGATAAAAGAGCTCTTATTTTCACAAAATTAAATATGTCAGTCTTTTTTTTATAGTTAAAATTTTTACTTTCATGTTTAAGAATTCTTCTTTATCTCAAGGCTAAGAAGTAAAATTTGATTTTGTTTTAATTTGTGCCATTAGATAGGAGGGGTTCAGGATGAATCTAGGTTTCTAGCTTGAATACTGGATAACTGGATGCAAGGTAATTCCATCCACAGAGAAAGACCACACTAAATGAAGACCATATTTTAGGAAAGGCAAGGAGGATTATAAACTTAGCTTTGGTCATGTTTGGTTTAAAGTGCATTTGAGCCTTCTATGGTTGATACATTAAGAGAGGAGTTGGTTATATGAATCTGGTGCCTATAGGATATATCAGAGGTAGAGGTGCTACTTATGAATTATTTGTGTGATGGTGGTAAATGAAGCGATAAACATGAATAAGCTCACTTAAGAAGAGAGTAGAGCGAGCAGTGACTCTCAACTTGAGGAGATTTTGTCCCTCTATCCCTCCCCCACTTCCCAGGCTACTTAACAATGTCTGGAGACATTTTTGGTTGCCATGACCGGTTGCCATTTTGGATGCATCTAGACTATAGAGGTCAGGTATTGTGCTCAGCAAAGCACAACACACAATATAGATAGTCCCCTCTCTCCCTCCTAAAATAAATTATCCAGCCACAAATATCAATAGTGCCAAAGTTGAGAAATTTTGGGGAAGAGAAAAGAGGCCTTTGGCCAAATTTTGTGCAGCACTTCGTGTTTGTATAGCAGAATGCAAACTTTCAAATGACACCTAGAAGGAGCAGTCAGTGATTTAGGAGGAAAACCAAGAGTATTAAATCATGGAAGCCAAGAGGAAAATGTTATCACTGGTGTCAAATGTCACTGAGTTCATCTAAATTGAGGAATACAAAGTATCATTTAGAGAAACAGAGTGAAAATGAAGGTTTTTGGTGATGCTGTTCTGTGGAATTATGAGGGGAAGAGAGGAGCAGAAGTCAGATTAGAGTCTTTTGAAGAGTGAGTGGGAGATAATGAAATGAAGTTAGCAAGAATAGGTAGCTTTTTCAAGATATTTGTCTGTGAATGAAAGAAGAAAGAGAAGGTATGGAGTGGAGTGAGATTCATTTTTCAAGGGAGAGATTTATGGATATTTAAAAGTTAATAAAGTAGACCCAAAGAAGGAGAAAGGGAGAAATGGATGAGTGATCCTGATAGTACATGAATGAAGATGATGTGTGAGAATTCAAGGCTTGGGGGAAAAGATGACTTTAGGCAGAGGAAGAATGGCTCCCCTAGTGTAACAAGGGAGAAGGAAGGTAGAATGTGTGTATATGCAGGTGTAAGTATACAGGTTAAAGATGAAGACTGCCAATCTAACAGCTTCAATTTTTACTCTAAAGTAGGAGGCAAGTTCAATTGCTGAAAACTGGAGAAAGAGTGTGGAGTGAGATATCCAGACTGAAGATAGCTTGAAGTATACATTGTGTTTAATAGAAGAGTTGGATGATCAGAGAAGTGTAACAAGGTCACTCATATTTCTGTCTTCTCTCTCTCTCTCTCTCTCTCTCTCTCTCTCTCTCTCTCTCTCTCTCTCATCTCTCAGTTTACCAACCTGGAGCACAAATACCTAATACCTAAGTGATATTTGAGTTCCCTCTTAAACATCAACTATAGACGTTTATGACACACAGGACATTACACAGAGGACTTTTCAGTAGAATATTTGTTTTTTGTCTGTTTGGTTTTTCTTCTATTTTAGGACCATAGCTCTACACTAAATTTCTAACCTGTTTTACAGTGATCAGGAATATGTTCATGCAAATTCTACCTAAACCCTCTCTTTTAGGCTCTCACTGCTTCATAAATTACCTGACAAGAATGAGAATATACTTTTTCAAAAATTCTCTGCTCGTTTATACTCCTCAGCAACAATGGTGTTCTCATGGTCACCACTGAATTATAAGTTTAGTGAGGTCAGGATTGACCTCAGTTATGATTCCTTTCAACTACAGTCTGTGTGAATGAAACTGAGGCACTTAATTAAACCTGAGCCTTTGTTGATCCATCATTAAATGGATATTGTGACAATTGTCTTTCACAGGGATTGTGAAGATTAAATGCCTGTACATTTGAAGTGATCATACTTCCTGGTTCAGGCTAGTTGTCTTGGTGTGATTATTAACTATGTCTCCTTTCATTCCTTTCCCTCCCTCTTTTCACCTAAGTGTCACCCTTTAGGGTCAGTGGTATGTTTATAAATGTTTAGCAGTTGACTTTCCAGGGAGGTAAAAAACTGATTTGCCAATTAACATGGTGAAAATACTCCCACTGTGATCAATTTCAAATTACCAATATGTTTAACTCACAAAGTTCCTGAAAATATATTGGCTCTTATGAGCATATAAGAGCTGGCTCCAGCCACTACTGAGAATGGTTCTCAATCTTGGCTACACATTGTAAAACAGTATGTAGCTTTAAATATAGCAGACCTCATCCTCAGAGATTCTAATGTACAGGTCTTGCATGAGGCCTCAGTATTAGGATTTTTTAAAGCTTCCCTGGTGATTCTGACATACAGCCAATGTTGAGAAACATATCCTATATCTACCCAGGCTGCAATAAGTGATCAATAAATGGTGGCCATTTTCATTGTATGGGATATTCCTGTGATAATTTTCTTTTCAATTGCTCTCTATTCTTTAAAACAATTTTTTAAATTTATTTGTTTTGTTTATTTATTTTTGGCTGCATTGGATCCTCATTGTGGTATGTGGGCTTCTCATTGCAGTGGCTTCTCTTGTTGCAGAGCACAGGCTGTAGGCACACGGGCTTCAGTAGTTGTGGCTCACAGGCTCGGTAGTTGTGGTGCACCAGCTTAGTTGCTCCGCTGCATGTGGGATCTTCCCAGACCAGGGCTTGAACCTGTGTCCCCTGCATTGGCAGGCAGATTCTTAACCACTGCACCACCAGGGAAGTCCACTCTCTCTTCTTTTGCTCAGACTTTGATGTAAATGTTAATTTGTAAATTGAAAAGACTACTTGGAAACAGAATTCTGAAAGACTTGTTGATTTCCATTTCAGGTTTTTCTTCCTGTATTATTTCCTATCTTAAAACAAATTTGTTCTTCTTTCATGTGTTATGTTAGTCCCCTATTCTCATTATCCCTCCTTTTCTTACTTTTTAACATTACCCATTCTGCAACTCTCCCCTTGGATGTCTTTCATAGAACTTGTAATATGAGAGCAAGAAAGAAAAAATATGAAGGTGACCCAGATGAATAGCAGGGTCGTGACTGGGATAAGGCACAATGGAGAGTCCATGCCATGGGTACTGAGAATGAGAAGAAAGCAGTAATTCAACCACAAGCAAGAGAAGGCAAACCACCCTAATGAACTGAGGCCATCTGAAGGGGACAGGGACACCTTGTAATTGATCAGGAAACTTTTGGATATTTAAGAGGATCTAAGCTAAGTGTTAGAAAATGTCTATTCAAAGAAAGAAGAGAGAAGGCAGTCAATGTTTTGCTGACCAGCTCACTGAGGAGAAGTCACAATAAATTCTAAGATAAAAGATTTTCATTTTAAAATACTTAAAACTCCCTCTCTTCACTTTAGAGATAGACAATTTATTATGGTGAATTAGTCCCCACAACATTTTTTCCTTAAGCTTTATAAGTTACTTTCCTAGTGGAGACATATTGTCTATAAAGTTTTCTGGATATTTCCATAAAATACTGATTTTAGGAAAAAAACAATAAAAGCAGAATACCTTGAAGGTTGGCTATATGAGGTCAACAACCCAAGGTTTGGGAGATTTCACATCCCAGGCAGTCAGGGAAACAGCAACATCAATATCACCTGTGAACTAGTTAGAGATGCAAATTCTAGAGCCCCACCTTAGATGTACTGAATCAGAATTTTTAGGGAACAATCTGCATTTTACCTAAACCTTCAGGGGATTCTGGTACATGCTAAAGTTGGAGAAATGCAACTTTACACAGTTACAGTGCATTAGGAGACTTCTCTAAAGATCTCTTCATTCAATTGTGAACTACTGACATATTTTAGGCAACCACTTACCTGGTTTTCTGAGCCATACTAAGTTATCCCCATCCAAGATAAAGGTATCTCATAGGTAGAAAGCTGTGACATTTGATGCTCTTAAACAAAGAGAAATACTGAGTTATCAGTGTCCTTCCCCCAAAGGCCTGATACTAACTTCTGTCATATTTAGATCTCCACTGCCTTGTCATGGCAACCAAGATATTATTTAAAAACTTCAACCTAGCTTTGCAAACATAAAAAAAAAAGATATAAATTCTTGAGAAACTTTCTGTGGTATAAACAAGGGAGCCTGGTTTATATCAATAATCAGTATAGGAAAAAACAAGATAAGACAATGACATTTATTATTTATCAGAAATTGGTGATTTAGTTCATTGATTTTGTAATTCAATCTTCCCCACAACGTTTGGAGTAGGTATTATTGTTCCCATTGAGCAGGTTAAAAAGTTGAGGTTATGCATAGAGTAATTGGCAGAGCCAAGATGAAAACCCAAGTTGTTCTCTTTCAATGAAACATAATGACTTCATATAGCCCCAGTTAAATTAATACATGAGGCTTTTGAGGGAGAAGCAATTCCAGCTATCGAAACATTGACTCCAGAGTTTAAAAACTGAGTGTGTTTTCATTCTTCTGTTATTCTTCCTTTGTAATGCTGAACACAGCAGGAACCACAAATTATTTCTAGTATGGTCCCCACTCTTAAGCAACAAGTGTTGGTTTAAAATGAACTAGAAGACAATACAAAATAATTGAAACAAGTTCCCAAATGTGTGACACAGATGCAAAGGACTTGGGAAATCTGGAAAGGAGAAAGAGGTCAGTGTGGCCTAAAGGCCTTGAGGCAGGATTTGTGGAGGAAGTAGGAATAAGACAGGGTTTTGGAGCCAAGAAATATTTAGACAGCTGGAGGAAGGCAGGCCCTGAGAGCTGCTTCTTGGCTAAGCAGATTTGTAATACAGCAGATCTTGTTCAATCTGGAGATGATGAGATTAGGTGATTATTTCCTTCCTTCCAAGGGGAATTTATTGAAAGGAGGACTCCTGCAACTTCTCAGGATGCAAGATACTGCACAGGTTCCACTTGGACCATTAACAACACACAAGTTAATTCTCTGAGTAGAGAGGTGAGTTAAGATTGTTCAGTGACCATCCTTTGAAAGGAGTCAGAATTACATTTCTTTTGATTCATGTTTCATTCTTAACAGAAATGTAATGTTAGGAAAGCTAACACATTCTGTTTTTCAGTATCAAGTGGACGTCTTCTAGCTGGATCTATTTATCTGCTTTATTTAAAATTTTCCTGCATACCTATGTTATTCTCAGGATAGAAAAATATAGTACAAAGAGCAAGGTCTTTGAAGTCAAGTAGAATTAATAGTAGTCACAGCCATTGACTTTAACTTCTAGTCTGCTAGACACCATGCTGAGTGGAAACTGAGGCTGCAAAGGGTAAGGCACTTGTCCCAGAGCACGCAGTGGCAATTCCAGGTTCAAACAGGCTTACTTAAAATCCCTTAACCACTATTCTAACTTCTCAGCATGATTCCAGACATCAACGTTGGGTGAGCTTAGGTAAGTAAGTCAACTAAGCTTCAGTTTTATCATCTGGTTGGTGAAGACACACAAAACCTTCTCAAATGACTCTGAGGATCATGTGAGAAAATATGGGCAAAGCCCCTCATCCAGTTACCTGCTTACAGATACTTAGTGAGGGAGCATCTAATTCTCACGGCATCGTCACCTTCTCCTGCACAGAGCAGACAACTAGTTTACCCAGCTGATGCCATCAGAGAATGGCATCTTCTTTGCTTCTAAACTTAGTGGCCCAGAAATAAAGGAAGGGTTGCTCTGACATGTTATTTCCTTGATTTTATTTTACCTCAGGGAGTAAAAAGAATGACTATCCATTATGATAATATCAAATGGGGGGGGGGATACATTTCCTATGAACTTCCATTTCTCTTAGATTCTCAGGCTTTCAAGATTTATTCCTAAAATGTGAGCTTTGATATTTTATCAGCCCTTCAGACACTTACTCATCAAGGGTCTCTAAAGAACATTCCTGACCAGGAGTTAAGTTATTTTTTTAAAAACTGTATTGCTAATTTTTCTACTGTGGGATATAGAAAAGAAACAGTCCAGTTCTTTTTTCTTTTTAGAGCAGCTGTGTCCCTACACCACTGGCAGCTGCTTTCCAAATTGCCCAGCCATTAAGTAATTATTTCCTCATCATAAAAGCAGCTGGGAGAGATAGCCTCCCTCCCTAATACAACCCCCACTTCCTTCTGCTTCCACCTCCACCCTGCCTTGAGATGGGTCAGGCCTATAGAAGTATAGTATTGGTTGTCTTCTTACAATTGAAGGTTGTGACTAAGCATGCTGATTGCTTCTTTTTTTTCAACAGCCCTTAAAGTCACCGAAGGGATGACTTAGCAGTGTGAGATGCTAGATCTGGAAGCAACAGGATATATTATCTAGGACACTTCCTTTCTTTTATTGGAAAGGAACTTAAGTTCAGAGAAGTGGTTCGTTCAAGGTCCTACTTAGCAAGTGGCAGAGCTGAGTCTTGGATTCAAGTCTTAACATTTCATTGGAGTGTTTTCTCCACTACTCCATGGAAATGGGTGTGGACCACGAACTTGCTTCACCTTCCTAATAGACATCTACTCTCTGATGTCAGAAGAAATATATACAATGAGTGATGTTTTCTCTTTTTGTAGAAAGGAGGAGGATAATGTTGAGATTTTCCAATCTGCATATACTTTTTTTGGATAATTGACTTATAACATTGTTAGTTTCTGGTATACAACATAATGGTTCGATATTTGTGTACACTATGAAATGATCACCACAACAAACCTAATTAATATCCATCACCACATATAGTTACAATTTTTTCCTTACAATGAGAAATTTTAAGATTTACTCTCTCAGTAACTTTCAAATATACAATACAATATTGTTAACTACAGTCACAATGCTGTACATTACATTGCCATGATTTATTTATTTTATAACTAGAAGCTTATACCTTTTGACCACCTTCATTCATTTTGCTCACTCCCTTCTCCCCACCTCTGGCAACTACCAATCTGTTCTCTGTATCTATGACTCGTTTTGTTGTTGTTGTTTTTTTTTAATTCCACATGTAAGTGAGATCATATAGTATTTGTCTTTCTCCGATGTACTTCATTTAGCACAATAACCTCAAACATATCCACGTCATCCCAAAGAGGATTTTCTTCCTCTTTATGGCTCAATAATATTCCATGGAATATTATATATATTATATACATATATATATATATATATACATACCACATTTTCTTTATTCATCTGTCCATTGATGGGCAGTTAGGATGTTTCCATATATTGGCTATTGTGAATAATTCTGCAATAAATATGGGAGTACAGATATCTTTTTGAGTTAGTGTTTTTTGTTGTTTTTTTTTTTTTTTTTTTTTTTTTTTGCGGTATGCGGGCCTCTCACTGTTGTGGCCCTCCCGTTGCGGAGCACAGGCTCCGGACGTGCAGGTTCAGCGACCATGGCTCACGGGCCCAGCCACTCCACGGCATATGGGATCCTCCCGGACTGGGGCACGAACCCATGTCCCCTGCATCGGCAGGCGGACTCTCAACCACTGCACCACCAGGGAAGCCCTGAGTTAGTATTTTAATTTCCCTCAGATTAACTACCCAGAAGTGAAATTGCTGGATAATATGGTAGTTTCATTTTTAACTTTTCACTTGTACTCAAAGATATCATTAATATCCATATCATCAGCTCACCCCCAAACCCAGTCAAAGTCAAGTAAAGTTCACATTTTACAGGTAAACAGAAAACTTTAGAACATTCTTCCAACCACTTCCAACAACTACTAGCTGCCTGTGTTTGGAGTTCAATCAACTTTAAGTTCCTCCGCTACCAATCCCTTTTTGTCTCAATATTTTTACTTCCAAACTCCTTCAAAATAGTGATTTCTCAATGTATGCCAAATATTTCTCATAAAACTGGAAAAAATTTAGTAAATAATTTTAAAAAGTAGTGATTTCTCCCTTGGATGCCTTTCACATTGGTCTGATCCAGGGTCCATAGTATGTAGTCCACAGAGCCATGGCATGTATTCTAAGGATCCAGGAGTGGGGACGGCACTTGTTTAAAATGCAGATTCGGGGGCAGAGTCAAGATGGTGGTGTGGGAAGATGCGGAGTTCGTGTCTCCCCACAACTAGGGCACCTGATGGTGGGGGACCTCAACACCCAAGGACATGGGAGGAACCCTCAAGCGAACTGGTAGGATGTGGCGGGACCCGGGGCAGGGAGGAGAAGTGGAGGCAGGACAGGACCAGCAGCCATGAGGGGTGGCTGAGACGGGGGAGGGGTTCCCATGCCTAGAGGGACCCTCAGGGGCTCAGATCAGGGGGGAGCATGCCCAGCATTTCCCTTACCCAATCGTGCAGGGAAGTCTGCCTGGCTCTCAGGCCAGGTCCTACATCCACAGAGGCCCCCTCCAGGCCGTGCTGGTCCTGGGGGCATAGGAGGGAGGCCAGGGGAGCGCAAGAGAGGCATGTGGGAAGGGCCCTCCAGGACCAGAGGAGTGGGAGAGGAGCAAAGGGCATTGGCCCCACCCACTTGAGCCTGGAAAACCTACTGAGCTCCCTGGCTGGGTCTCCTGCCCTCCAAGGCCACCCCTGCATTGGTCCTGGGGGCATAGGAGGGAGGCAGAGGGAGAGAAGGAGAAGCAGGTGGGAAGGGTCCTCCAGGACTGGAGGAGCAGGAGAGGAGTGGAGGATGTTTGCCTCACCCACTCAAGCCTGGGAAGCCTGCTGGGCTCCCAGGTGGGGTCTTCCACCCTCTGAGAACAGAGGCGGGAGGTATTCCAGGGCTCCTTCTGTTCCATTGAGCCTAAGCCCCAATCCCCACACCTCCCAGGGCCTTTTCCAGCCCTGTGGGTCCTAAGCATAGGCCCCACCCACCACGCAAACCCCATCCCTGCTTAGGCCCCACCCTCCACAGCCAAGGCCTTTTCTACCTTTTTGTTTTTGTCTCCTCCTCTTTTTTATTATTGTCATTCTGTTTTACCTTCCAGTTGTTGTTTCATCTACATTTTTATTTTTATATTCTTTCTAACATACCTGTTAATTTCCTAGTCTCATTTTATTTTTTACTTTGTTATTGTTCTCTTATTTTTTTTGCCGCCCTGCATGGCTTGCGGGATCTTGGCTCACAAGCCAGGGGTCAGGCTTCAGCCTGTGGTGGGAGCTCTGAGTCTGAACCACTGGACTAACAGAGAACCTCAGACCCCAGGGAATATTCATTAGAGTGAGGTCTCCCAAGGTCCTCATCTTGGCACCAAGACCCAGCTCTACTCAACAGCCTACAAACTCCAGTGTTGGAAGCCTCAGGCCAAACAACCAGTAAATCAGGAAAACAATCCCACTCATAAAAAAAAAAAAAAGAGATGTCAAAAAATATGTCACAATGAAGGACCAAGGTAAAAACCTACAAAGCCAAATAAATGAAGAGGAAATAGGCAACCTACCTGAAAAAGAATTCAGAGTAATGATAGTAAAGATGATCCAGAATCTCGGAAATCGAATGGAGGCACAGATTGAGAAAATACAAGAAATGTTTAACAAAGATCTAGAAGAATGAAAGAACAAACAAACAGAGGTGAACAACACAATAACTGAAATGAAAAATACACTAGAAGGAATCAATAACAGAATAACTGAGGCAGAAGAATGAATAAGTGAGCTGGAAGACAAAATGGTGGAAATAACTGCCTAGGAGCAGAATAAAGAAAAAAGAATGAGAAGAATTGAAGACAATCTCAGAGACTAAACTCACCAATGTTCAAATTATAGGGGTCCCAGAAGAAGAAGAGTAAAAGAAAGGGCCTGAGAAAATATTTGAAGAGACGATAGTGTAAAACTTCTCTAACATGGGAAAGGTAATAGTCACCCAAGTCCAGGAAGTACAGAGAGTCCCATACAGGATAAATCCTAGGAGAAACACACCAAGACACATGTTAATCAAACTAACAAAAATTAAATTCAAAAAAATATATTAAAAGCAGCAAGGGAAAAACAAAAAATAACATACAATGGAATTCCCATAAGGCTATCAGCTGATTTTTCAGCAGAAACACTGCAGACCAGAAGGATGTGGCAGGATATACTTAAAGTGATAAAAGAGAAAAACCTGCAACCAAGATTGCTCTACCCAGCAAGGATCTCATTCAATTTTGGTGGAGAAATCAAAAGCTTTCAGACAAGCAAAAGCTAAGAGAATTGAGCACCACCAAAACAGCTTTACAACAAATGCTAAAGAAAATTCTCTAAGCGAGAAACACAAGAGAAGAAAAAGACCCACAAAAACAAACCTAAAACAATTAAGAAAATAGTAATAGGAAGGTACATATCAATAAGAACCTTGAATGTAAATGGATTAAATGCCCCAACCAAAAGACACAGACTGGAAACATGGATACAAAAGCAAGACTCATATATATGCTGTCTACAAGAGACTCACTTCAGACCTACGGACACATATAGACTGAAAGTGAGGAGATGGTAAAAGATATTCCATGCAAAAGGAAATCAAAAGAAAGCTGGAGTAGCAATACTTATATCAGATAAAATAGACTTTAAAATAAAGACTGTTACAAGAGATAAAGAAGGACACTACATAATGATCAAGGATCAATCCAAGAAGAAGATATAAAAATTATAAACGTTTATGCACCCAACATAGGAGTACCTCAATAAATAAGGCAAATACTAACAAGCATGAAAGGGGAAACTGACAGTAACACAATAATAGTAGGGGACTTAAACACCCCACTTACACCAATGGACAGATCATCAAAACAGAAAATAAATAAGGAAACACAAGCCTTAAATGACACAATAGACCAGATAGGCTTAATTGATATTTATAGAACATTCCACCTGAAAGTGGCAGAATATACTTCCTTCTCAAGTGCACATGGAACATTCTCCAGGATAGACCACAACTTGGGTCACAAATCAAGCCTCGGATAATTTAAGAAAATTGAAATTGTATCAAGCATCTTTTCTGACCACAACGCTATGAGATAGGAAATTATTTACAGGAAAATAACTTTAAAAAACACAAATACATGGAGGCTAAACAGTATGCTACTAAATAACCAAGAGATCACTGAAGAAGTCAAAGAAGAAATTTTAAAAATACATAGAAAAAAAGACAACAAAAATGCGATGACCCAAAACGTATGGGATGCAGCCAAAACAGTTCTAAAAGGGAAGTGTATAGCAATTCAATCTCACCTCAAGAAACAAGAAAAATCTCAAATAAACAACCAAAACCTTCAAATTGTTTTGAATCCCCAAAACAATCAAAAGCAACTAGAGAAAGAAGAACAAAGAAAACCCAAAGTCAGTAGAAGAAAAGAAATCATAAAGATCAGAGCAGAAATAAATAAAATAGAAACAAAGAAAATAATAGCAAAGATCAATAAAACTAAAAGCTGGTTCTTTGAGAAGATAAATAAAATTGATAAACCCTTACCAGATTCATCAAGAAAAAAAGGGAGAGGATGCAAATGAATAAAATTAGAAATGGAAAATAAGAAATCACAACTGACACCACAGAAATACAAGAGATTATAACAGATTATAATATACAGATTATAAGAGACTATTACAAACTACTATATGCCAATAAATGGACACCCACAAAGACATGGACAAGATCTTGGAAAAGTACAATTTTCCAAGACTGAACCAGGAAGAATTAGAAAATATAAACAGACCTATCACAGGTAATGAAATTGAAACTGTAATTAAAAATCTTCCAGCAAAGAAAAGTCCAGGACCAGATGGCTTCACAAGTGAATTCTAACAAACTTTTAGAGAATAGCTAACACTAATCCTTCTCAAACTCTTCCAAAAAATTGCAGAGGGAGGAACACTCCCAAATTCATTCTATGAAGCCACTATCACCCTGATACGAAAACCAGAAAAAGATATCACCAAAAAAGAAAATTATAGACCATTATCACTGATGAATATAGGTGCAAAAATCCTCAACAAAATACTAGTAAACAGAATCCAACAGCACATTAAAAGGATCATACACCATGATCAAGTGGGATTTACCCCGGACATGCAAAGATTCTTCAATCAATGTGATACACTATATTAACAAAGTAAGGAATGAAAACCATACAATCATCTCAATAGATGCAGAAAAAGCTTTTGACAAAATTCAGCACCCATTTATGATAAAAACTCTCCAGAAAATGGGCATAGAGGGAACCTACCTCAACATAATAAAGGCCATATATGAGAAACCCACAGCAAACATCATACTCAGTGGTGAAAAACTGAAAGATCAGGAAGAAGACAAGGATATCCACTCTCACCACTCTTATTCAGAATAGTTTTGGAAGTCCTAGCCACAGCAATCAGAGAAGAAAAAGAAATAAAAGGAATACAAATTGGAAAAGAAGAAGTAAATCTGTCACTGTTTGCAGATAACATGATACTATACACCAAAAATCCTAAAAATGCCTCCAGAAAACTAGTAGAACTAATCAATGGATTTGGTAAGTTTGCAGAATACAAAATTAATGCACAAAAATCTCTGGCATTCCTATGAACTAACAATGAAATATCAGAAAGAGAAATTAGGGAAACAATACCATTTACCATTGCAACAAAAAGAATAAAATATCTAAGAATAAACCTACCTAAGGAGGTGAAAAACTTGTACTCAGAAAACTATACAGATGGAGAAATATACCATGTTCTTGGATCGGAAGAATCAATATTGTGAAAATGACTATACTACCCAAAGTGATCTACAGATTCAGTGCAATCCCCATCAAACTACCAATGGCATTCTTTACAGATTTAGAACAAAAATGTTTACAATTCGTATGGAAACACAAAAGACCCCTAATAGCCAAAGCAATCATGAGAAAGAAAAACGGAGCTGGAGGAATCAGGCTCCCAGACTTCAAATTATACTACAGAGCTACAGTAATCAAGACAGTATGGCGCTGGTGCAGAAACAGAAATATAGCTCAATGGTACAGGATAGAGACATGTACTACAATGCTCACTGCAGCACTATTTACAATAGCCAGGACTTGGAAGCAACCTAACTGTCCATCAACAGATGAATAGATAAAGAAGATGTGGCACATATATACAATGGAATATTACTCAGCCATAAAAAGAAACAAAATCGAGTTATTTGTTGTGAGGTGGATGGACCTAGAGTCTGTCATACAGAGTGAAGTAAGTCAGAAAGAGAAAAACAAATACCATATGCTAACACATATATATGGAATCTAAAAAAAAAAAAAAAAATTGGTTCTGATGAACCTAGAGGCAGGACAGGAATAAAGACACAGATGTAGAGAATGGACTTGAGAACACAGGGAGGAGGAAGGGTAAGCTGGGACAAAATGTGAGAGTAGCATTGACATATATACACTACCAAACGTAAAACAGATAGCTAGTGGGAAGCAGCTGCATAGCACAAGGAGATCAGCTCAGTGCTTTATGACCACCTAGAGGGGTGGGTTAGGGAAGGTGGGAGGGAGGCTCAAGAGGGAGGGGATATGGGGATATATGTGTGCATATAGCTGATTCACTTTGTTGTACAACAGAAACTAACACAGTATTTTGAAGCAATTATACTCCAATAAAGATCTATTAAAAAGAAAGTGGATAAGGGGGGGACTTCCCTGGTGGTGCAGTGGTAAAGAATCTTCCTGCCAATGCAGGGGACATGGCTTTGATCCCTGGTCCACAAAGATCCCACATGCCATGGAGCAGCTAAGCCCATGCACCACAACTACTGAAGCCCACACACCTAGAGCCCATGCTCCATAACAAGAGAATCCACCAAAATGAGAAGCCCACACACAGCAACAAAGACCCAATGCAGCCAAAAAATAAAAATAAAATAAAATGCAGATTCCCAGGCCTCTCCCAGACATACTGAATTCTGATTTCTGGGCTGTGGAGGGGACAAGTCAGAAACAGGAATAGGTGTAAATTTTCCCTTCTGCATCTGCCTCCATAACTTCAGGTAACCCACCTAATATATAAACGAGGTAACTTTAATGCTAAAAAGGCAATCAGCTAGATCCAATGGTCCCTCTGCATCTTTGTACAACATTTCATGACTCCCCACTCACTACAAATCCCCAGGTACCTTGAGTGCTTTGGGAGCTAACAACTAGTCCTCATAGGGTCTTCTATCAATATTTTGGTTTCTACGTGCATGCCCACTCCTAGAAAACACTTGTAGAGAGCATCTCTCCATGAGAACATCTCTGCTTTGCCCAAAGTACCTACTCCTGATGGTCTCATAGGTGTGAGAACCCCCAGGTGTTCCAGTGACACTATACTCCCTTCTTCCATCACCACATGGCAAGGTTCATGAAGAAGGATCCTGTCTCCAGCTTGGGGCTGCACATTGTTACTGATCTCAGGTTTTTCACTGCTGGTCCCTGGGTTTCACAAAGTCCCTTGTAAGAATAACTTGCTGGGACTTCCCTCATGGTCCAGTGGGTAAGACTCCATGTTCCTAATACAGGGAGCCCAGGTTCAATACGTGGTCGGGGAACTAGATCCCACATGCATGCTGCAACTAAGTTCGCATGCCACAACTAAAAGATCCCGCATGCCACAGCAAAGATCCTGTGTGCTGCAACTAAGACCCAGCACAGACAAATAAATAAATAAATATTTAAAAAGAAAAAGGAATAACTTGCTCAGCTTCCATGCCTAGCCCTTCCTCTCTATAGGGCTCTGACTGGAGTCAAGGAGCATGCTTTCCTATTTGCCCATAGCTCAACCTCTGGTCCCAACAAAAAACCACAACCACAAATGTCCGTTTTTGGGTCCCTTTCCCCCACACGTAGAACTCCTCCATACAGATACATGGCTTTTCCATAGACCCAGAACTCGGCGGAAAGTGTGAATCCTAGTTATTGAAATATTCCACTCTATCATCTTCACTTGCAGAGTTTCATTATTTAAAAAATTGCCTTGTGCCTTATATCCCCATTTTATTTATATATATTTACTATTACATACATTTGGGTGAAATGTGGAACAAAATACTAACAGAATAGGAGAAATATAACAGGAACATGTAAAAGGACAGATACAAAGTCAAGAACATGAGCCAATTCTAAGCAACAACAATAAAAGAATAGAGAAATAGAACCAGAAGTACTGAATAAACATGTGGATAGAATAAGTCAACAAGAAAGCGTGAAAAGAGATGGGGAACAGGCAAAAGCATAATGATAAAATTAGCTAATATTTACTAAGCAATATCAGACCCTGTGCTATGTGCTTTACCTGCAAATCTTAGTTAAGCACCACAAAAACTGTAGCAAATTAACACTCTCTTGATTTCCATTTTGTATTAGGCAAGTGAATCTCAGTCAGGCTTGGTGCACACAGTTTACTGCTATTAAGATATCAAAATACTGCCATGTTTGATGCCAGTGGTGCTACTTGACACTCTCCTGTATTCCCGCTGCTCAAGGCCCGACCCTGGGTCACCTCCCCTTTGACCCCTGTTGGCCCCTTCCCTTCTATGCTTTTCCGTGATCCAGTAACTCAAAGTTTAATGCTCTGCACGGCAGGAACCTTCAGTACCTGCTCCTGGGCTATGCTGCTAACTGGTCACGCCTCACCGATTTTATACATTTTAATCATCAGCTAGACTACAAGTTAAATTTTCCAGCTGCTATGTGGTAAACTAGGATTTGAACTAAGACAGGCAGACTACTGGCAAAAACAAAAGCCAGATGGAGTATGTTCAACAAAACAATAGAAGTGACGAACTGAATTTGTTAAAAAAAAGTTTTTTAAATAGTTGTGTGATGACCATTTTTATTTTTTGAAAAGTCAGAGTGTCAGGTAGGAACTAGGAAATGGACAGCGACCCCTCCCCCATCCTTTTCAGCCAATGAGAAAACAGATTCCATGGTTTTCACAGTCATCACACTGGGTATGCCAAGGCTAGAGACTGTCAGATGTCCCTTCTCTACTCTCTCCAGCCTTACGAGGATTAGGAAATTAGTTTCTGTATGGTGTTGATAGTCAATGGCAGAGACCATGATAGTAACATACTAGAAAAAAGAGCAATTGAAATAAATGCAAATGCAGCAGATGTGCTTAAATTAAAGAAATGGCAATAAAAAATTGAGGTAGAAAATATTAAGCCTTAGTTACAGCACCAAAAAATTTACATACTTCCCCTCAACCTGCAAATCTAGGTCTTTAAGTGTGAGAAATACATTATGCAGACCTGATAATGAAAATCTGTGTTCCATAATTTGCAACCTCCTGGCTATGTTGTGCCAAGTGCATGTTAAACAAGGCATTCTTCACCGTAATTGCACGTGATTTCTCCCCATTCTAATTGCGTTTTGAAAATACATCTTTCTGTCTCACTCATGCACACCCAGATCACTTTGCTTTTCCCCTAAAGCATAGCAGTAAAACACAACAAAACTGATGAGTTTCTATTTTTCTGTGCACCCAGGAATCCTGAATGGAAATATAATGGGGACTGGCAAGCACTTTTTTCTGTGATGCCCCATGTCAGATATTAGGATTTCTTACTTGTTTCCAAGGTTAGGATTGCAAAAAACAGAAACATGACACACAAAGATAAATGTTTAAGGCAGTGATTCTCCACCAAGGGTGATTTTGCCCACCCTCCATATATATCTGGCAATATCTGGTGACATTTTTGGTTGTCCAAATGGGAGGAGGCTACTGGCATGTAGTGAGTAAAGACCAGAGATGCTGACAACTATCATACAATGCTCAGGACAGTCCCTCCAGAAAAAGAAATATTCTGCCTCAAATGTTAATAGTAATAGTGTCTAAGTTAAGAAACTGTGGTCTAAGGTATTATTAAAAGCCAATTGGTTAAACTCATCCATCATGACACATTGCTCGTACTCTCGTACGTGAAAAGTCAAAGAATTTTATTTGAAAAGACTATTGTTTTATGTGAAGAAAATATATACAGTGTGTCCTTGTCTATGGGAGCCTTAGCTGATTTCTACCAGTGCCCTTGCTACGTGAATCGTAGCCCTAGAAATCATGGTGGTCTCCTCTACTTGGAAAGCTGAGATCAGTAGTTAAACATGAGTCTGGAGGCCAAGCCAGGGCAAAGGTAGCTTAGTCAAGTCAACAACAGAAGGGGGTAGTGGCAGCAAAGTCCTTAGCGTCAAAAGGAACAGACTGATATCTCAAATTTAAAGGAGCAGGAAAAGTCCAAAGATGGTTGTGTGAGTGGTAAGGCCAAGGGTTCTGAGCATGATCAAACCAGTGTGGAATGACAGCCTGCAGCAATCAAAGGCTTTGAGACAGCTAGCCATATGTATTGCATATACAATTATAACAATAATACAATAAAGTAATCAGTATAATTCTATTTATATTTTATATTTCAGTTTTATAGCGGAGGAAACCAAAGCTCAGAGAACTTAAATTTTTTTCATAAGGTTACAAAGTTATTATGAGGCAGTACATGTTTTACTACCATGCAATGAGAAAAACCTTCCCTCCCTTTAATCTCTAGCACTTTGCTCACATGCTCATTTAGCGTATTATCATATTCTTCATATGGCCATTTGTCTCCCATTTCATCTTTTTTGTATTTTTTTCAAAAACACCTACCACATCTTCCTTGCCTCAGTTACCTGTGTCTGTTCCTTACTAGAAGGAGGATGCCTGTCCTATATTGTGTGTGTCCCTCTTCAGGGCCGGCATTGACTGTATGGAACAGAAAAGTGAGCTTTCTGACAACAGAAATACAAATAAAAATAAATGTGTACCTGGATAACATACAGTTACATTCTTTTTTATATATTACTCCTGGTATTTATCATATTCTCTTCATTTTTTTTTCTCCAAAGGAAATTGGAAAAAATAAGCAAGAAATTCTAAAACATTATTTTTCTGGGAAATTATTATTTAATTTTTTTTAAAATTTTAATTGTATACAGAGCTTTTTGGATGGGTACAGCTACAGGAAAAATGATCAAAATGATGAGTGAGGATACATTTGATATGGGTTTCTACTCAGACTTCACTATTTGAGTCCCCTGGGCTCTTAGAGGCTCAGAGCAACCCAGGATGGAAAGAAACTGGATAAATTCAGTGAATGTAATTGCATTGTGAGGTGACTTTTCTCCCAAACGAATGGCATTTAAAAAGTATTCCTAATGTCAGTAACTTTTACCCTAAAGGACTTATTCACAGCAGAATTCCAAGGACTTAGGTAGAAGAAACATTTGAGAGGAAGAGAAATTTTTTATTAAGGTCCCAAACTCACTTTTTGTGTATGAGCTATTAAACAATGAAAGAACATGGAGGAATCTTAAATGCATATTACTAAGTGAAAGAAGCCAATCCGAAAAGGCTACATACTGTAGGATTCCAATATGACATTCTGGAAAAGGCAAAATTAGGAAGACAGTGAAAAGATTAGCGGTTGCCAGGTGTTGAGTCAAGAGAGGGGTGAGGAGGTTCAAAACAGAGAACTTTTCGGGCAGTGAAATACTATGCATGATTCCATAATGATGGATACAGGTCATTATACTTTTGTCCAAACCCATAGCATGTACAACAATGAGTCAACCCTAATGTAAACTATGCACTTTGGATGGTTATAATGTGCCAATGTAGGTTCATCAGTTGTAACAAATGTACCACTCTGGTGAAGGATATTGGTAACAGGGGAGGCTATTGCATGGGGGGCAGGGGGAATATGGGAAATCTCTGTACCTTTCCCTCAAATTTGCTGTGAACCTAAACTGCTCTTTAAAAGAAGTCCTAATAATTGTTTTAAAAGAATAGCTTGTGGGGGAATTGGACAGAAGCAGGAATACAAATTAGGAGGCTGGTACAATAATGCAGGCAAGAGTCAAGGTGTTTGGCTCAGATGAGGAGTTTCTAAGTGTTTGGATTCTATTGAAAATAGAATAAGCACAGTAAGGGACTCCCTCCCTTTTGTTCACATAGTAATTTACATATTTGTAATTTATTAATTTCTAAATGTATATGTAAAATATTCTTAGCTTAAGCTGCTGTAACAAATGACCACAGACTGGGTGGCTTAAACAACAAGCATTCATTTCTCACAGTTCTGGAGGCTGAAAGTCCAAGGTCAGGGTGCCAGCAATGATTGGGTTCTTGGGGGGTGAGTGTCCCTTTTAAGGCTCTTAAAAGCCTTCATCTTTGTACTATTGTAAAATGTCCCCAAACCAATTCCTCACTCCAGTTCCCTCCCATATATCCTTCTCCATGCTCTCTGGACGATGGATCAAAAGCATAGTTATGATGTCACCTCACCTTTGCTTTAGCATCCCTAGAGGTCTCTAAGATGAAGACTAAACTTTGTAGCCCACTCCATAGAGTCCTCCAGTGTGGTGCCAACTACACTTACTTCTCCATGAGAGGCTGCCCTGCTCCTCTCAGACCCTTCCAGTCACAATAAACCATGGCTCATCCCTAAGTGGTCAGTGCCTTGTGGGGCTCCTATGCCTCTTGAAGCTGTCATTTCTGTAGCTTCTACACATGCCCTCTGCTCTCCACCCAGAAAATTTCTGCTTCCCTGCAAGATACAGCTCAAATGTTGTCAGCTCATTTCCCAGACCTCCAAGCACAGTAAGTGACTCCCTCCCTTTTGTTCACATAGTAGTTTACATATTTGTAATTTATTAATTTCTAAATGTATATGTAAATATTCTTAGCTCAAGCTGCTATAACAAATGACCACAGACTGGGTGGCTTAAACAACAAGCATTCATTTCTCACAGTTCTGGAGGCTGAAAGTCCAAGGTCAGGGTACCAGCATGGTTGGGTTCTTGGGGGGGTGAGTACCCTCTTCTTGGTTTATAGATGACTGTCTTCTTGCTGTATCTTCACATGGTGGATAGAGAGCCAGCTAGCTCACTTGCCTTTGCTTATAAAGGCACAAATCTCATTTATGAGGTTTCTGCGCACATGACAATTATCTCCCTAACATCCCACCTCCAAATATCATCACCACGGGATTACGGTTTCAATATATAAATCTAGGGGAGATACGAACATTAAGTCCATTGCATATTTTATTTAATCATATGTTTATTTGTCTTTTACCACTGAAATCTGTACTGTGACTTAATGGCACAAAATTATGTCTTTTTCACCCTCCTGGAATAGGGTTTAACGTATTACTATGCACTTGATGAAAAGGAAATACAGTTTTTCCTAGCATTAAGCTTTGTGCTATGGAGGTACCACTGCAAGAAGATAAGAAAGTGACTGACTTAAGTTAATTTTCAATTTAGTAAGGAAGAGCCCAGAAATGAGTATATTGTTAAGCATTTTGGTCTAAAATTGCTAAAGTCAGTGATTTGAAAATTATTTTGGGTGAGATGAAAGTAAGGGTTTAATAAACTCTTTAGGATATTAAGTGTTCCATATGATATAATCAGGGTGCAGGCAAATCAAGAGACAAAGGATAAAAGATAAGTTACTGCAAAAAGTGTTACCTCCAAGGGTTAATAAGGATATTAGCATATTGGAGTGTATGTGCTTAGTTCTTCTCATTGCTATAGTAAGCAATTCATTTTTAGGCCATTTCCATCTTTTATTATCATTTTTATTTGGACTATCAAACACCAGGAGGGTAATGCTTTTTCTGTCTGAATATTATGTTCAAGATTGCTGATTTTTTCCTGTATTCTACGGTTTGCCATTTCAATTCTCATTGATTTGCCATTTTATGAGCCCTCAGGTGAAAAGGAGGCTTTGAACAGTTTTTTCCAAGAACACTGAAGAAGAAGAAGAAGAATGAGATCCTATCTCAAATTGGTGAGAAATACTTTTAGGATACGTTTCTGTAACAACTATCTAACAATTGAGAGCCAAATGAAGTTAAATCTTTACCTCATATCTTATATAAAACTTAATTACCAATGAATCAAACATAAATATGTAAAAGGATTTAAATAACTATTAGTGAATTTTTTCATAAATTTGAAAGGCCAATGCAGATTTAAAAATAAAAATATTTATGAATTTAAATATGTATATTAAAATATTTCTATGCCAAACACCATGATAATATAAAATGCAAGGGGCATAGTTAGAAACAGGAGAGATACATGGGAGGATGATGGGGAAGAAACTCTTCTTGGTTTATAGACAGCTGCCTTCTTGCTGTATCCTCACATGGCTGAAGAAGAGCCAGCTAGTTCTCTGGTCTCTTCTTATAAAGGTATTAATACTATTCATGAGGGTTTGAGAGGGTGGAAGAATCAGAGGGAAAAGGGGAGAAGGAGAGAGAGAGAGAAAGAGAGAGAACAGAAAATCTTTTCAAAAAGTTTGTACAGAGAGAGAGAGAGAGAGAAATAGAGTGGCCTTTCAAGGAGGATGTGGAAGGTGAAAGTTTTTTTTTAAAGAAGAGTCTTAATGCTTAAAAGTCAAATGGGAGGATGCAGTCGAGAGGCTGAAGACCACATCATCACATCACATCTAATGAGACCTCTTCAGTCCTCATCTTACCTGACCAAAGCATTTGACACAGTTCATTCTTCTTCTGGAAAAACTTTCCTTGGCTTCCATGGCATGACACTCTCCATCTTTCCTTTCATCCTCTAGAGACTCTTTCTCAGCAGCCTTGGCAGGCTCATCCTGCTGCACTTAGCTGACCTGATGGAGTTCCTCCAAGCTGTGTCCAAGGTCCTGTCTTTCCTCACAACCACTCTTTGAGACAATCTATCAGCCTCTCTAGCTTCAGGTACCACCTAAATGCTGATGACTTAGGGATGTCTGTCTTTCATCCAGAGTCTCTTCTCTGAACTTCACAACCATATATTCAACTAGCTATTCAAAATCTCCATTTGGAGGCATGTATGCCACATGGATGTTGTTATGTCCAAAGGCAGGACCAAGCTTTGAATTTCTCTACACCCCAACCCAGCCCTCTTCTGGTGCTATTTATGTGAATGACACTTGAATCCATCAATTGCATAGGCCAGAAAACTAGGATTCATATTTGTTATTTTAATTTCCTCCAACTCTGATACCCAATTCATCACCAAGTGCTGTTGATTTTGTCTCATAAGCAGCCTTGATATCCATCCAAGCATCTCCATCTGCACTGCCAATAACCCATTAAAGCTATCAACTACTCTTGCTTGAACAGCCGATAATAATCGTGGGTTTTGCCACCAAGTCATTGTCCATCTGGCCACCAGGATGTCTCTATAGCAATTTCCCATTGTTCTGAGAATCATGACAAAATTCTTAAGGTGGCCCGGTGCGATCTGCAACTTAACCCATTTCTACATTTGCCTCTTGCTTCATTCTCCAAATTGTTCTCTGATCTCAGCCACACTGTCCTTGTTTTAGTTTTTTACAAATGACATAATCCCTCCAGCTAAGAAGGCTTTTCATGTGCTGGACCTTCTGTCTAGAAAGCTCTTCCCCTATTCAACCCTCTTGGTCTTCCTGACTTTTAATCAACGTTCAGGTCTTAGGTTCATCAACACCTTCTCAATGACCTGGTGAGTCTAAGTCATGTTCTTATGTGATGTGCTCTCCAAAAACACATCACATTCCTTCACACAGTTTATCTCAGTCTGTGATTATTTAATTATTGCTGTGATTACTTATATACTCTACTCCACTAGTGTATGAATTCCATGAGAGGAAGAGCTGTGCTTGTATTTCTAATAAATATATGCCAGGCATGTAATACAGTGAACAGCACAAAATAAGATTGCAGTAAATGATGAATGCATGAATCTCTGTCTTATTCATCTATATGCAAAATCATGGAGAACAGAAAATGAGAAGATACAATGTAAAAGCACGTTATAAGCACATTTCACTTAAATCGACATGTCGCTGACGGCTTGTCTCCCATCCTTCCCTCTCCATGTAGCACAGTTGACTGAACTCAAAGCAAACATGATCAGTTCACAATTGCATGCTGTAGGTCCCACAGGCTGATCTCCGTGACCCTGACTTCTTCCACAACATTCACTTTTTAGATTTTAAGGTTTAATATGATGCTTAGAACGATGAATACTTGGTTGATTTGATCGTTCTTAACTTTTTTCAATGTTTAGAGTAAGCCGAGTTCACAAGCTTAAAATCCTGTTCAATCTAGGGAATAGAATCGTATTCCATAAGACAGTTTGTTTTAATCTCAGGGTGTGGAGCAGACAGAGCTGAATGTTTAAGGCCAAGGCCATGTGTGTGTTTTAGGATCCAGCACTTGCGTTTGAACACTCACACTCTGACACACACACACTCACACCCCAAAGTAAGGAGAAGACAATAAACTGTGGGCGGCCCTAGTGCTTGGTGATTAAATAATATGAGCACCTTCTGAATGCTACCACCAGGTGACCTTGCCTTTTTGAAGGTGCTGACAATGATTTAGGGAAAAGGAGTTAGTATTTTAGCAAAGAAATGCTGATGTTTCCTTGTCTTTCTGTCTCTATTCTTTAGCTTTGAGCCACACCTACAGCAAAGTTATTAGATCTCAAAATAGCCATAAGAAACACATCAGAGGGATATGTAGAGGCCGGGAACAATAAAGACGACAATAGAAAAGTTGGAGGTTTTTCACAAATGTGTGCTCTATGGCAAGAACTAAGAGGAAGGCCCTTGGGTGAAGAGGCTTGATCCCCACCCATCCCCACGTTTGGCCAGAGCTGTCCAGTGGACCAATGATGTGAATTATTCGGTGGCTCACCAGCTTTCAGCTAGTGTGATTCTGCATCCGCAATTAATTGGAAATGTAAAATCTACCCCCCACCTCTCCCTTTTCCACAGCAAACACAACCCATTTAATTAGCAAGAAGGGAATGGCAGACAGAAATTCTCTGCTGTGTTTGGTTAATTTTGTCGGTACAGTCAAATTATCAAAAAACTAGATGGCAGGGCTTCCCTGGTGGCGCAGTGGTTGAGAGTCTGCCTGCCGATGCAGGGGATACGGGTTTGTGCTCCGGTCCGGGAGGATCCCACATGCCACGGAGCGGCTGGGCCCATGAGCCATGGACGCTGGGCCTGTGCGTCCGGAGCCTGTTGCTCCGCGGTGGGAGAGGCCACAGCAGTGAGAGGCCTGTGAAATGCAAAAAAAAAAAGACTAGATGGCGGTTCTGTGGTATTTGTGACCAAGAGAGCAGGTTTGAAAGTGTAGATGAGCTTTCCTTAAATTTTAAAAAGATTTTACTGGGTAAAGATATTATATATATCTGCATAAAATATTTTATACAAATATTGCATAAAAACATGCACCATATTTTTTAAGTCCATAATTGAAGTACTCCAGTAATATCTGTTAGCACTATTTACAATAGCCAAGACATGAAAGCAACCTAAATGTCCATTGATAGATGAATGTATAAAAAAATGTGGTATATATACAATGGAATACTACTCAGTCATAAAAAAATGAAATAATGCCATTTGTAGCAAAATACAGGGACTTAGAGATTATCATACTAAGTCAAGTAAGTCAGACAGAAAAAGACAAATATCATATGATATCACTTATATGTGGAATCTAAAAAGATGATACAAATGAACTTATTTACAAAACAGAAACACTCACAGACATAGAAAACATACTTATGGTTACCAAAGAGGAAAGGTAGTAGAGAGGGATAAATTAGGAATTTGGGAATAACATATACACACTACTATATATAAAATAGATAAATAGCATGGACCTACTCTATAGCACAGGGAACTATACTCAATATTTTGTAATAACCTGTATGGGAAAATAATCTGAAAAAGAAAAAATATATATGCCTATATATATATATATATATATATATATATGTCTATATATATATATATTCAGTTATATATTTATATATAACTGAATCACTTTGCTGTACACCTGAAACTAACAACATTGTAAATCAACTATACTTCAATCAAAAAATTAAAAATAAATAATTAAAAAGAAAAAAGTTACAAACATAGTGGATATTAATCTAAGTATAAAATACAAGACCCAACTATATGTTTGTCATGAGAAACCCACTTTAAAAGTAAAGACACAGATAGGTTAAAAGTAAAAGGACGGGGAAAGATACACCATGCTGATAGCAATTAAATGGAAGCTGGGGTAACTATATTAATTCTAAATAAAGATTACTTCAGAGCAAGAACAATTATAAGAGATAAAGAGAAACATTATTTAATAATATTATCAGTGATAGATGAATTTTCCAGGAAGATGTCACAATGCTGAATGCATATGCTTCTAACAACAGAGCATCAAACTATGCGAGGCAAAACTGATAAAACTACATAAAAAATAGACAAATCCATTATTATAGTTGGAGATTTCAGCATCCCTCTTTTGGTAATTGATAGGTGGATCAGGCAGAATACCAGTGAGCTAGAACAGCACTGTCAATCAACTTGATCTAATTGACATTTATAAAATATTCATCTAAAGAGAGCAGAATACACATTCTTCTCAAGCTCACATAAAACATTCACCAAGATAGACCACATTTTGAGTCATAAACTATACCTTAATAATTTAAAATAATAGAAACCACACAAAAGATGTTTTCAGACCACAATGCAATTAAACTAGAAATTAGTAACATAAACATAGCTGGAAAACATTCAAATATTTATAGATTAAACCACAAACACTTAAATAACACATTAGTCAAAGAAGTCTCAAGAGAAATTTTAAAATATTTTAACTAAATAGAAGTGAAAATACAATTTATAAAAATTTGTGGGATGCAGGAAAAGCAGTGCTAAGAGGGAAATTTATGGCATTAAATACACATATTAGAAAAGAAAAATGATCTTAACTCAGTAATCTAAGCTTTCACCTGAGGAAACTGGAAAAAAAAGAGCAATTTAAACCTAAAGGAAGCAGAAGAAAAAAATAATAAAATTTAGAGTAAAACCAATGAAATTGAAAACAGAAAGCAATAGAGAAAATCAACAAAACCAAAAGCTGGTTCTTGAAAAGGTCAATCTTTCTTATGCTTAATGTTGGGAGCTTTACCTCAAACCTTCTATTCTCATTTACTATGAGTCCTGTTGGTTTTTCTCTATTGGCAACAGTCTGAAGGCAGGAAAGAGGATTTAATAAGTGGATTTCTACTCTTCTCTTTTTCTGCTCTCCTCCTCATTAAATGCCCCATACCAGTGTTGACTCACTCTTATTGGAATTTTACTCAACCCTGTGCAGGGTTACTGTGAAACTTCATATAGTTCCGCCAACTTCTGAAACATTTAAGCCATTGCTTTCATCACACAGTCTGATGAAAGGCTGTTCTTACCCCGTCTCATCTTTCTTCCCAGGAAGTGAATTTTGGCCTGTTAGTAAAAGTCCACAGAGTTGAGAGAGGTACCTCCTGCTGCCTCCCAAGATTAGGTCTTATATATGTTATCTTTTATATTCTGACTGTCTTATTTATTGTCAGATATAATTAGTTCTGAGCATTTGTGACTTTTATGCCACAGTTTTCTTCTTAGCATGAAGAAACCAAATGGCCAACACCAAAGATTGCTGCTACCTCTAGGTGGCCCTGGAGGTTGAATGGAGTTGAGGAACTTTTAATTTCATGGATATTTTTCGTCTCATTATCTACGTATCTCCAAACTAGAGAAGCAATGAAATTTTGTTTTCAAAATGTGGTTGATGTTTCTGATCACTTTTAGTGCTTTTGTGGGTGGCAAAGTTGGGAACTACCTGGTGGGGCACCTCATGAAACTATGTATTCTGTGAAACTTGGCTTCTCTTTCAATGACCACAGAGCCAGCATCCACCAACCTTTCCTCTGTACTGGTGTATTTTTTGTTGTATTTTAAAAATCCATCTAATACACTGATTTTTAGGTCTTGGAAAAAGGGAAATTTTGAGATTTGGCTTCTCTCTGGCATCCTAACTCACTCAGTTGGAACCACATTAACATTTTAAAAGTTCATCCTCTCTTTGTGGATCATATATGGTCTATGGTCATTGTATCACAGAGAGATGGTGGGGGAAGCTCATATTTACTAAATAAGTCATCCATGGCGGGTTCTAATAATTATGGGTACTTTACATCCATTATTTTATTTAAACTTCACACAATCTGTTTGGTGAGTATTCTTACAATTGTCCTTGTTTTAAGGACAAGACCGTAAAGGCTAAAAGAGACTAAGGAAATGTCAACCTTCTATACAGCCAGTGAACAAGGAATAAAACCCAGGGCTGTGTGACTTTATGTAACTACCCTTTCTACCCACTAGGACCTTTTTGCTAACCTAAATGTCATGGGTATCTGACTAAAATGAGGTAATGAAATCATGTTGTATCTATCTGAGCATTGCCAACTCTAACCATGAAGATATATATTTTATCCATTCTACTCACTAGAGATCATTTCAGGGTCATTTAGTGTCAAAAACAGTATCTTTCTGGTAAAATAATCCAAAGTGAAAAGGAGTGAGAAAGGAAATTTCAATCATACTGTGCATGACAACTGAAGGAATGAGTGATGAAGTGGGCAATCTTTCAGGCAGTTTCTATCAGCTAGAGCTGACTGCCTTTGACGTCAGTCTACATATTCAGAACAATAGTTGTGAATAGAGATGTTTGCAATGCCAAGCAGAACAGTGTTGGTTTCAAGCGTTCCTTCCTTGGTGAACGATAGCAAAGATGGTAGGGGAGGGCAGTTTGCAAAGTATAAAATCTATGTGACCAGCCAAAAGTTTAGCTCACATGGGGTAATTTTTCAGCCTCGCACCACAGGACTGTCATTTTTATTGTTCACAGATCCTGGATCTTCTGCTTCGAAGAAAGGTTAACCTTTGGCCAAATGGGGTACTATTAGCACAGAGAGTGAAGCTCACTGGAATTAGAGTTTCCATCACTGCTCTTGTCAGCAGAATCACTCTTTTCCGTACACACCTTTAAGTTGTCTCTGGGTTTCAGGAGAAAAAGTACTGCATTAATCACCAAGGCAAGTTGGTGACCGTGAGCTCTGGTTGTTCTCCTGATTTGGGTCCTCAGGGTTAAAATGAAGCCAGATACTGTGGAATGAACCCTAATCCCTCAGAGTATGGATAGTTGTTTATGTAAAATTTACTGCTGACTCAACAGATAGGTACCAACATATTCCTTAAGGGGAGAAGGTGGACAAAAGGAAAAGTTGGCTTAAGCACTTATGAAGAACTACAAAGCCTTTCTCTATTTATACAAGAATATGTAGAAAACCAATATAAGTCCAACATATTTCTCCAACAAATATTATGAAGGGTTTCCATAATTTTAATTCCATTGTAAGAATGCATATTGAAATATAAGGTGCTTCTCTCTGGGTTGTGAGATTATGGGCAATTCTACTTTCCCTTTGCATAAGTATCTTCCAAATTTTCTGCAATAATATTACTTACAGAAGGGTGAAAGAGGAGGAAGGTAATGGGAGGAGAATCAGGTAACTTCACACCTCACTGCCCAAAACTCCCCAATTCTAACTTAATGGCTAAAGCTGGACATCCATTATTGTATTTTTCCAAAGACCTTTTGGTTGACAAGACTGAAAATTTTAAAAAAATATATACATACATATATACATACATGATAATGGGAATTTGTTCTTCAATTTTGATAGCAAGAAGAAAAGCAAGATGTTAAGCAAATGGAAGAGCCTAAATATTCAATACCAGGGAAGAGTGGAAAAAACAAGCCCAGAGAGGTAATAGAGGAAATAGTGTTTAACTCACCAGTAGCTATTACAGCCTATCCGTCTAAACCAATCATGGCATTTCTATCCCCTTGTCTGTAACTGGCTTGGGAATGGGTCTCCAGTCCAATTCTGACATAAGAGACTAGACTCTACCAGCC
Organism: Delphinapterus leucas; assembly: GCF_059928025.1. NCBI lineage: Eukaryota > Metazoa > Chordata > Mammalia > Artiodactyla > Monodontidae > Delphinapterus > Delphinapterus leucas. The sequence goes on along the minus strand of NC_143130.1, from coordinate 47,994,554 downwards.
TAGCTTGAGGTTAACTCCCAGGCTGGCAGAGCAGAGACCTTTAAAGAGTGATGCTATCAGACAAGCTCCGATCAACCATCTGCCTTCCTGTTATGTGTAATAATGCCTGTCATCATTGTCTGAGCACATTTAAGGTGTGCTTTCTGTTACTTCCTGTCCAAAGTGTCTTATCAACATGAATGCAAAGCAAACTTTCTTCATAATTTTACTTAAGGTGTGGGCTTACTTTGCCACCCTATCATACTAGCACTTTTTCCCTTTTGTGAAAATTGGGGTATTGGTTCCTATATCTTGATAATTTGTCCCCACTTATGTTTTTATATTTGTTAATCTTCTTCAAGATAAAGTTCCACTTCTAGATTTTCTTATGTCTGTGTGCTGTACATTGTAAAAACATAAGAATGTGATTTAGGTCTTTAGTTAAAGGATTATGTACATAAACCACATAATAGCACGTTAACTTATTTTAGCCATTTGAGTACACTGAAAGGGAATTTTCATTTATTTGAAGACTCATGTGCCAATCTTGCTTTAGAAAAAAAATACTGGCATGCAATCTAGCAATAAGGGTACACACATACACATGCATACACACACAGATAATACTTTTTCACTGTTTCCTTGCCAATTTTAAAATTTTATTTAATGAAATACTGAAAAGTACAGAGAAAAGTGTAAAATCTACTTGTGTGCTCAGATGAACAAGTATTAACATTTTGCCCGTTTTAAGTGTTTTGTGTTAAACGTAGTGTTTCACTTTTTTTTTTTTACATTAAAGAAACAGGGGATTAAGTTTAAAGTTGAAGTTTATTCCTCCCTAGACCCATTTCTCTGTTTTCCTTCCCCAAATTAGCTATAACGAAGTACATATTTTAGTGTATATATATGTCCATATGAATGCATTATAGCATCACTTGATTTCTCTTTTTCTTATTGATACGTGAAAGTTTTTTAATGTGAATATTAATCTTTAATCTGCTGTATGTGTTGTACATATATTCTTCCAGCTGGTAATTGTCTTTGAAGTTTGATTATAGTGCCTTTCTTTCCTTCTTTCTCCATTTCTGTCTTTCTTCCTTTATTCCTTCCTTCCTTCCTTTCTTTCTTCCTTCTTTCCTTCCTCCCTCCCTCCCTCTCTTTCACTCTTTCTCCACAGAGGCACCTTTCATTTGATTTATTAAACATATTTATCTTTTATTTTATTTTTTTAACATCTTTATTGGAGTATAATTGCTTTACAATGGTGTGTTAGTTTCTGCTTTATAACAAAGTGAATCAGTTATACATATACATATGTCCCCATATCTCTTCCCTCTTGTGTCTCCTTCCCTCCCACCCTCCCTATCCCGCCCCTCTAGGTGGTCACAAAGCACTGAGCTGATCTCCCTGTGCTATGTGGCCAATACATGTGCCAACAGCAAGAACTGGCATTGCCAACAAGTCCTCCTGCCAAGGTTTCCCCTTGACCCATCTGACATTGATATTGGCTGGTCCAGACTGGGTTAGTTTAAGGCTCCTCTGGCAAAGGGATTTCCTTTCTATTCTGACTAGTTCACACTCTCCTTTTTCTGGACCAGTGAATCTCCCTCCTGCCTTCTCTGCAGGGACTCCCAGCAGGTCATATGATGAAGGCGACCCTAGTCCTTGTTTGCACAGGATATAGGACCAGGACAGTCTCAGGCAAAGCAAAATGTTTTGGGACCCCACTTAGGGCCAAAAATATTGGTGCAAAAAGGAAGAAGGCCTTTTTTACCTTCAACAGGTAAAGCCAGTTGGTAGCCAGGCATCTCTCCTTTCATGTCCTACACCCAACTATTTAAGCACCTGTTGCTGCTTAGGGAAGCAAGTCTCAGCCTTGACTGCAAAAATAATCACCTGAAAAACTTTTAAAACTCCTGCTACATAAGCCACACCATAGAACAATTAAATCAGAATCTTTTGGATTAGAACCAGGTATGCCATATATTTTTTAAGCATCCTATATGATTCCAATATATAGCCAAGGGGGAAACCACTGGCTTAGAGCAATAGCAGTGATTACTACGATATTACAGTAATGTAACCATCACCTTGATTTAATTCTAATTTGGAGAGACTGTAGTGTTTTTAACCTTGATACTTTAACACATATACCTCCATATAAGGGTCATCAGTATTTGGGTTTGTCAGTATTTTGGAAATGAGGGCCATTAATCAAGAGTTAAAACTAAATTAAAATTAGATGTAGAAACACTTTCTTTCCAGCATCATATGCCTCTGGCTTTTGTCTGCATAGATTCCTTTTTGGCAGGTTAGAACTGATGGAACTGGGCTGTCTCGATTGCAGGAGTTTCATCCCATGAAGGGGATCTCAGATCTAAAATCAACCAGTAACACTTAAAACTAATGGTTCACTGCTGTTAGCAGCTGGTAGACCTCTCTGAAGTCGGTATGAGTGATCTAAAATCATTCCCATCAATAATCTTCCCTGCGGTGTGCCTCAAGTTGTCCCTGGGAATGCTGTCACCATTTGGAAGGATTACCCAACCATCTGAATGGTTTAGCATGCATGGGCCTGCTTGCTAACATATGAAAGGAATCAAAAAAAGATTTAGTTTGAAGCTGAAGTGCAGATTCACACAAAAATGTTAGTTCTCAGAGCATCTATGAAAGGCATTAAGTAGGCATTGGACTTAGGTCCACTGAATATTTCTAGGACCTTCTATAAAGTCACCTTTATAAGCATTTTGCTTTTAATTATCTAATGATAACCTAAAACAAATAAAAAAGAAGCAATCTCAGCCCCCTATAACCACAAATATATTGAGTCTGATTTGAAGTGTATTTAAAAACCTTTTTCCTAAGGCTGTTCTTTCACCAATGGGTCTCAAGTGGAAAAACAGCACAGTTATGCTGTCTCCTATGAAGAGGAAAAACATGACTATTTTGTAATGAGAATGATACTTTGAAAACACTCAACTGCTCCATTTACTCCTGGGACATCCCTAGTTCCTGGTTGTCTCTTGGTTTTCTGTGAACAACTAGTCTGGAGTACGCAGATTATATGCCTATGAAGGAGAGCCCACGAGGCTTCCTGTCCTAAGGAACATGGCATTTCAGAGCATTTCTGAATATACTAGACAAAATAAGTAGAAAATCTGCCCCTGCTGATCACTGAATATGTAAAAAGTAAGGGAGACAGATGTGAGGCGAATCAAGAGGTCCTGTGTCCTTACGCCCCTCCGGCCAGAATCCTGGATGGGGTGGGACCCTAGTTAGGGTCTGAGTCAAGTCATAGTACTTCCTTTCAGAGTCACATGGTCAGTGTCAAGGGCCTAATTAGCCCTGAGAATTGTGGATGATAGAGAGTGGGAGAGCTCCAAGGGACTATTAAAGTCTTGGCCTATGTACTTTTTGGCTTATAGAAGTGGTTATTTCTTATAATAGAAGCCACATTGCTGATTATAAAGGTTCATCAGAGCTATATCCTGTATGAGTCTCCATAGCCATTAGGGTGTATTAAATCCAGAGTATGTAGGGCAGGGCCAACATCATGTAATATAGTATAATGCAGGCAGTCCTGGCCCCTGTTCCATATGGGATGTTCACAGGACACCCAGACCAGGCATACAAAGGACAACACATTGGAGACTAGCAGACCCAGAGGACAGCACTGGAGCCCAAGCACAGAGAGCTGGACATCTTTGCCGTCACTCCTATGAGGTGGAGTGCACCCAGGCTTCCATGGATCCTGGGGTCAGCTTTGGTAGAACAGTGGAAAGGGGAGGGAATTTAAAAGACTGAGTAATTATCTAAAAGGAGACTGGGTTATCTGAATGGAACTGTTTAAACTGGAAGAGATTGAGATATATTCATGGTCAAGTTAGTACCTCTGACCACTGTGACTACTCCCTGCCCCAAGCTCACCCCAACCAGGATTCAGTGAGGTATGAGAAAGGTGAGATCAGTTATAAGAAATAAAATGTACACCTTTAACAGAAGCAGCAGAGAATGACTTCTCCATCTCTCACTATGTGACTTTGGGCAAGTCATCCATGTACTTATTCACAAATGCCCTGTTCCAGGTACGGTGCTGGGCACTAAGAATGCAGTGAAGAAAGACAGTGTCTTCAGATAGGTCAACCACTGTCTCTGCTTCCCACAATCTCCTTTTTTCTTCCTATACCTAGGGCCTGCAGTCAATAAATATTACTTTTCTTACCCTTTCTCTGCCTCAAAACAGTTTTTTTTTTTAAACTTTGAAAGAGATAGAGCAAAACTTACCGCATTGTCATTGTTAAGAATTAAAAGAAAGGATGGCCACAAATATAGGTAAGATTATGGATGGTTTTGGCGAGTCTAATTTTTCATCCAGAAAAAAAAATCAATGAACTCGTTTTGAAAATAAACTGCCCCTAAATATGTAGCCCACATATCAGGATTTCCACTCCCCATGGGCACTCTTCCTGTCCCACATGTGGGATCGGGAGGGTCTCGTTTCTTCTTCTTGTGCTGCTGGCCGCATGGGCTCCACATCGTGGGCTTCTGTACCTTCCCCTTCATCTTCCCATGAACCATCATTCATCTTTCCTTGCACAGTACTTGGATCCTTGGTCATTGTTCCTTGGATCTTTTCTCCCAGATGCCACTAAGCCAAAACTGTATGCAGCTTACATAATTTATTGTAAGCCTGGGACTAACTAGAAAGATGGAGCAGAGAGGACATTTAAGCATTTTATTGGAAGCCTGTTTCCATTCACCCCCCCTCAAATATTAGCATTGCATCTCCATGTTGAAATTTATCCTTACTCACTCTCTATCAGAGAGCCATACACTTCAAATTTTAACTGTATGATTTCTCACCCTCTTTAGAAAAGTACCAGCGCCTATCCAGGGAGATTTTTTTCCTAGTATCCACTTTACTCTTCCAATCAAGGAAATTCCCTAAAATACATTTCCCCAATTGCCAATTATTCAGCTTGTTTTAATAAAATGTGCAGAGGGTTGGTCATGATCAATGCATTAGCACTCCAAGTCCAGCTGCACTTCCCAGGAAAATGTCCATGATCTAGAGCTATGTTTTTCTCTACTCCTGTAATAAGGACTTACATCCCCTTCATGCCTTTCTCAGGAACTCCTTCGATCTCCTCTCTTTAATTTCTGGAAACAATGGACACACACGATGCTATGTGCATGCATAGGTTCCTCTCACTAATTTTTGGAAATGACACACACACACACATGCACATACACACAACTATGCATACCTACACAAGAATACAGATACATTTTAAGGACATACACCTTCCACGGGCAAACAGTGATCCCTAGAGAATAATTCAATTTCCAGTTAGGGTGTAAAGAATGCAAAGGACTTTTACTTCCAAGGAAGCACCAAGTAACAGGATGAGAAAAATGATCAGTTTTCTACAGAAGAATCAAAGAATGAGGATTAAAGGAAGTCTTGACGATTCCAGAGGACAAGCCTTTCTTAGGCAAGAGAGACATAAGGCAGTTTCCATCCCTGGGGGCGATAGTCTGATATGCCCTAGCCAAAAACTAAAAACAAGCCAAATGCCTATTAGAGGAGAATGTGTAAATACATTGTAACATAATTATACAATGGAACATTATTCAGTATCAAAAAATGAAGTACTGATGCCTGTGAAAATATGGATGAATGTCAGATCCATTATGTTGAGTGAGAGAAGCCAAACACAAGAGGACATTGTGTATAATTCCACTTTTATGAAATGCAGAAACAGATGAAACTCCTTTATATTGATAGAAATCAGAAGAGTGGTTTCCTGTGTTTCATGGGGATAAACTAGAAGGAGACCTGAGGAAGTTTATGGGTAGACAGAATTTTTTAATATTTCATTTGAGGTATCAGTGTTTAATTTATCAAAATTTATCAAATTGTACTTAAGGTCCGTGCATGTCACGCTATATCAGTTTTGCTTCAGTTAAAACAAGTACGCAGAAATATATCAAACTGCATGCTTAGTATTTGTATGTTTCACTGTAAGTAAATTATACCTCAATTTAAAAAAGATATTTGAAAATCCATAACTCTTCCCTAGATTTATAATATTCTCTAAATTAATTAAAGGAACATATTCCTCATGATACCTTAGGTAGTGTTGTGAAAGACCTGTTATAAATACTTATCAGGTATACCAAAACACACACACGCACACACACACACACAGCCTTTCTGGTCTGACATCCATCATGACATTTCTGACTCCATACCCCACCTTGAGTGGACAAGTGTGGTGAGGCCAACGATTCCACTTTTAGAACCACAGATACAGGAAAGGCTGAAATGAAGACTGCTCACTTACTGCAGGCACTTCCCTAGGTATCCATGATGACAACCAAGATTTAAAGGGTAGAAGATTTTCATTAAGCTTAAAATTTAGCTGAGTTGATGTCACCACACCCCAGTTTCCTGATTAAAGAGGCAAGTCATTGCAATCTCAGATAAACCAATGGCTCAGAGACACCCACTTGCTCTGTAAAAACTCCAGATCTGACACACATGATAAAACAGGGTATAGCCATAAAAGTTGAATGTTTCCTGATAAGTACAACTGGATGCTCTGATTCTTCTCTGCCCTGTGTTTTCTGGAGGTAAGACCTAGGAACACCAAACAGAAAGGGCCAGGAATAATTCTTCAACAGGCTTGTATTCTTGTCTGAACAGTCAGGCTAGACTTGCTACATTTGACAGATACACTATTTCCTCTGTGAGAAGTGGCACATAAATGTAATAAATCTTCTCTTAATCCAGTGACAAGGGGTTGAGTATGAACTTTGGGTTTCAGTCTCTCAAACAAAAGAAAAGTTCATGGAATTCCATATGGCCTGAAGGGAAAAGAATAGCAGTCAGGCAGGAGGTGACGAGACATTGACTGGGAATGTTTTTTCTCACTTGTCTGAGAGATTTTCCAGAAGTAACCTTTTCTCCAATGCTCTGAACATCCAATGCACAAATATGAGCTAGAAATGCCCCAGTCTTCGTGCTCAGCTTGAGGCTGATGCCAATACACGGAGAAAAGCATAGCCAAGAGAAGCACAGAGAAATAGGACAAGATGGTTAGATTAAGTGCTCCCTAGAGCCTACTCTTCTGTATCTCTAATCATGTGAGCCAAGAAGGTCCCTTATTGTTTATACAATTCTGACTTGGGCTTTTGCCTACTAGGGGCCAAAGAACCCTACTTGATATCCTGCTGAATATATCTGTTGAAATCACGTATGGCATTTTCCTGAAAAGTCACAGCTACTTTTTGGGAAAGGTTGATCATAATTGTCATATAATGCTATAGATATGCTCTCTTATGTATTGTCTGCAGAACGGTATTTTTTTTTTTTTTACAGTAGATCCTTGTTGGTTATCTATTTTAAATATAGCAGTGTGTACATGTCAGTCCCAAACTCCCAATCTATCCCTATCCCCTTCCTTCCCCCCGGTAACCATAACAGAACGGTATTTTTAAACCAGTATATTTAAACAACAATAACCTTATGTTCAGAGGAAGCACAAGAAAGAATGTGAGGATTAATTCCTAAGCATCTTATATAAGAACTTTGCTAATGAGTTTTCCACAATTACCGAAAACTATATTAGTGACATCTAATCTTGAATTATGGTTCCTGGAAAACGCTTGCAGGTTATATCAACTGGTCATTCACTGGCTGTAATCATAGGGTCTCTTTTTGAGAAGAGTTGTCCTTGAAAATCCTGCAAGAATGAAGATGGCAGGGGGGATCAGGAAAGCCCATCACCTTGGTGCATATGGAAGCTATCCCAGGCACCCCAACTGCAGTGTCTCTTTTTCACAGCATGAGTTCACTTCCCTTAATCATACTTTATGCTCTCCAAAAATAATGTGGAGGAAGCATACGTTATGCACTTAAAGATATACCATCTGTTTTCCTTCTCTGCCAAGAGAGGAATTCCTTATTAAAATGAAAGTCTTGGGTCATCATAGGAATCAGAAAGCTAAGATAAATGTCTTTTCTTTTGTTCCTCCCAAAGCACATGTACAAAACGTTTCCCATGGCCACTCAATGGAACAGGTGGATACGCTTAACTTTCACACGCAGGCTATTAACTGAATGTAAACCCGCAGCCTGAGATCCTTTAACATAAAGGTAGTAGGTCTGATGCAACAATAGGAACAAAAGTTGAAATGTGGAAATCTCAGCCAATAAACTATTGTGTCCTTAGGGCTAAAATCTTTGTATCTGCCAAGCCCGCCCAGGCATGGAGCAGTTACAGCAAATATTTGCCAAATGCACATAAATACAAAGAACCATATCATTAACCCAGTGATTTCAATCACTGCACATTAAAATCACCTAATGTTATTTTAAAATCACCACTCTGCTAAGTGGCTAAGATTCTCCCCAGGTTATTAAAATCAAAATGCCAAACTCCACAGGTGAGTCTGACAAAGCAGTCATCTGTATATTGAGCTTATACTGAAGCAAAACATTTAAAAACAATAATTTTTGTAGTCTATCCTCTTCTAGTCCATTGCCTCCGTATCAAGGAAAAGTTTTGGTTTAGTAATAGAATCAAATCTCAATTTTTAAAATAAATTGGATATTGGCGATAGAAGTGTGAGAAATAATTTTGAAGTTGAATTTTTTTTTGAAAAAACCTTTCCTAAATTAATTTCAGCAAAGATTTCAATGATACCCAGGAATGCTGTGAAAATCAATCAATGTCCAATCCCATCAGATTAAACCTCAAATAGAGGATATGTAATGAAAATAATTGGTTTTATAGGATTTCCAGACCAGGAATGCTAATTCTGGGAGACTTCGTAGGCCTTCAAATTGTTGAGTTTTCACCCATCCTGAAAATGACTCTTTTAACTAAGACTTCTGAGAACAAATTCTGGTTTATTACACCTAACATGCCTCTCGACTAGAACATCTTGTCTTTTTCTCTGAAAATAAAATGACCCCTGGTAGTCAGTGCTGTGCTCTGAGCCATACCTACCGAATTTGAACCTGAGTTTTAACAAGATTTGGGGCTCTGCAAGTGCACCTGAAGGTCTGAGAAGCGCTGGTCCAGGCTAAGTGGATCCAGACTGTGGGCCATCTCAGGACCTCGGCAGTAACAATTCCGTGCACAGGAGGAACTGTGGCCATGTGAATTGCTTGGAACTCAGCAAAAGCTGCATTCTTAAATTGAGGCCCTTAAAATTAAAAAAAAAATTTACCTTTACTTCACCTGTGTTAAGACCAGTATTCAGTTGGAGGCTCACAGTCTCAGAGATATTTCATGTCTAGAGAAACAGACATCTTTTTCCCATTGTGCTCTTGGCTGGGGTGTGACTACTCTGCCTTATGTTGTGTGAAGGTCTAGCGTGGATGGCTGGGACTGAGATCATAGGTCCATGCACCCATCTGGACAGTAGGTGAGAGCCCTTCTTGCTCTGAAATGAATAAGGAGGGAACGCCCTGTATGATCTCTTGGGGGAAAGACCAATGAGGGTAGGGAAACAACATGCTTAGGCTGAAACATTTCCCTTTTTCAAACTATGGGCTCAGCTCCTTTAGAGAATCTTCTCCAGCATAAAGAGCCCTGTTAAGAAACATGAATTTCCACGGTAAACAAGGTAAACAACACCTCTTCTGCCCCTTTCACCCTTCAAAACCTATTCTATGAGAGAAATCAAAATTGTCTCTTCTGTACCCACCATTTCCGAAGCCCAAACCTCAGCACTCAACAATCTTTAGTAGGTCTCTAATGCTTTCAAAAAATACTCTTTGCTCATCTGTAGAATATCACCTGCCAAAATGGTATTATTTCTTTGGGTGTGTAAGAATGAATGGTTTTGAGCTATGGATATGAACATAACATTGATACAAAATATGAGGAAATTTCTATATTCCAAAAGAGAAGATCAATTCATCCCTGAAATATACACAGCAGAGTCTGAGTCTTAATTGCTCCTGAGTATCTAGCTGTACACATATTTGTGACAAATACTCTGTTAGCAGTGCCACATGGAATGAAGTAGCAAAATGTCCTTAAATCTACTATACATAGATGCCCCATCACCCACAAAAGGAATATGTCTTTATGCTATTATGTCAGAACCTTTGTAATTAGAATATTTTGGGTTCTGAACATGTTAAGACATTCCTTTCTTTTCCCTCCATGCTTATAATACATACCAGTTAGTAACTGGGTGAATTAAATGAGATAACAGGTACCATACTCCCAGCATAAATCCTGGTACAAAGCTGGAGATCAATAAATGTTGCCCTGCCTCTCTTCTTTCTCAAACATAGAGGATCAAGAAGAATTTCATGGAGGAAAGGGCCTTTTAGTGAGAACTTGAAAGAAAGACGGGTATGCATAGTTGGAGAAGTTGAGGATGGAGGGGATTCCTTGCTGAGACAGGAATAAGCAAATTCAACTATTATGGAAGTAAGCAGAGACCAGCAGCAAGTATCATGGAACAAAATGCATTGAGACATATAGTGAGAAATTACTCTGGTAAGACAGGCTGGAGGGGATTGGTGAAGAAAGTGTCTCTTTCAATAAAACAATCTTGAATCAAACTATATATTATGATGATGTATAATTTTTACATTCTGACAATATTTTATGCTCTGAAAATTCATATTCAGGGATTTCGATTTGCCTAAGAAAATGGAGAACCGTTATTTAGGGTTGAGCAGGTCTATTCTGTAACAAGGGACTGCTTTTTGGGTCACCTTCCTGTGAGTTTAGGAGATGAAAAACCCATCAGTGATTGTTATCTCACCTCAAGGCTGTTCTTTTCCACAAAGCTTGCTTACTCTTAGGGATATTTGATTAAACAATATGAAACAGAACAAGTACTGGACAAGCACAGACCAGGACCTAGCATATACAAAGTGTTTAGTAATTTATATTCTTTGACATAAACTTGATTTTAGTCCTGATCTAGCAGTCCTGGGCCATCCTTATAGCTAATTGCCTGAATGCCTTTGGGCAAGTCTTGTAATAAACCTCTAAGTCTCAACTTCTCATTTGAAAAAAGGGATTATAATCTCTCCTTCATAAGGATGATGAAAGAATATTAGATGGAATATATGAAAGAGCCAATCCCAATCTCTGTCCGTAGAGGGTGGGCAGACAATAAAAGCTGACTGGTTCATGATCCCAAGGTGAAGCAAAGCTGTGAGTTGGAGCTCCTATCTGACCCACTACATCAAATCACAAACAGATGAATTTTAAGGATCTTTAAGGATTCTGTCAAGATAAAAATTTTCTTTTAATCATTTTCTCTCTTTTTGATCTGAACATTGGTAATGAGTCTCTTTTGTAAATCCACTCTTTCTGACCTAGCTCAGAGAAAGGACAAATGATGAAATAAGGAATCTATGCAAACATCCCCTCATTCTATTGGGAAGATCTGTACTTTTAGCCTCTATTTTCTCATCTGTAAAGTGGGAAGTACAATCAAGTGGGTGCCCAACCACCCTTCCAGTTCTAATCCTCTGAACCACATTTTATGGTAGACGAGATATCTACATATGTGATACCTTGTGCATATTTATATAGTTACTGTATTGTCAAAAATATATTTTCATTTAGCTTTATACTTTTCACCTTGTTTATTGCTCCTAAAATCCTTGTAGGGAGGTATTTGCAATCTCCACTTGTTTTAGATAAAGAAACTGAGACTCAGGGAGGTTAAGTAGCTTGCCTAAGGTCACATGTGAAATGAGAAACAGAGCAAGAACACGGATGTAGATAATCTGACCAAACTCTTTCTTCTCTTCTCTACTAGGTGTCCCTGGAACTCAACATTCTGGGACCATTTGCTCGAGAACATTTTGCAGTTTTAAGAAGTTGCTGTGAATGAAGTGTTCTCAGGTCTAGTATTTTGTTTGTTTTTAAAATTTTTATATATCTCTTCTTTCCTGTCAGTGTGACAACTATCATTTCTCTTTGCTATCAGTATGCCCACCTCTGACAGTCACCTCTCTCTTATCTTCTTTTTAAACTACTGTGACTTTAAAAACTGCCAAACAGAAGTCGTCAGAAGTGCATGAAGAATGATGGGTCTGGGAGGCAGGGCCTGGGATTTCTCCTGCAGTAAAGTGCGCAGACTTGGACTTCCTCAGACCTTCACTGAGAAGACTCAGAAGTCCATTTTCATTCCTTGATGCTCAGAATAAACTAGATTCATGGATGGGGAATTCTTGGTAGGTGAGGTTTCGTTGTAAAATGATTGGTCTTGTGGTTGTTTGTTTTGTTTATTTTGATACTGCTTTTCCTCCTTTGGAAACACTAGACTGTAAGCTCATTCAGAATGTGCCTGTCAGTCACCTCTTTCTCTCTCCTGCCTGGCACGACACAGCAGATGTGTATTCATTCACCCGTTCATTCAACATACATATTTTAAGAGTCTGTTACATGCCAGGCACTATGCAAGATATTGAAGATGCCTGGATTGAGACTTGAGATACTGACCTCAAACTGATGACAATTCAGTAGAGCCGTGGAAAGAAAAATAGGCACAAAAAAGAAATGGGCTCTGTGCATAGTCAAGATACATCTTGAAGACATTAGGAGGGCTGCTAATATCTCATCAAAAGTCTTGCATCTTGTATTGAAACAGGTGTTTTTCAGGAACACAATGTAAAAGAAAATGTTTCAGGCAGAGCAAGCATCACATGGACAAATGGGAGCCCTCAAGGAATGAGGCTTGTATGATCTGGAACGACAATTAAGTTGTTATTGCTAGAGTGTAAACCAGCAGTGTGCTGACAAACAGTCTTTCTGAAAGAAAAAGCCTTGATTTGCAGTGATTGCTGCTATCCAAGGGGCAACTCTTCCCACCACGGTCAATTTCAAGCTACCTATGGTTTGACAACTAACCACCTTGCAAAATTCCTGCGTACTTAACAATTACCTCTTGAGTTGGATTCCAATGGTGGGCTCACCATTGAAAAAAACAAAAAATCCTTGTCTCCAAAGACAGTAAAACAAAGTTGTCCCATACTATCCTATATTCTGTGGGAAGTCCAATGATCTACCCTGGTTTATAACCCCCTCAGGGCCTTAGCCTTTGACATTGCTCCACAAGGACATACAAGGAATTCCGCCCTCTTCCTTTTTTTCCCCCCCAAAACAATACACTCACAGCATTTATAAATATAGGGTTTGTATTGAAGATTTGGAGTTCACTTGCAGGAAGGCAAATAACCTAGAACTGGGTCTATTTGACGTTGTTCTTTACAAGTCCATCAGCCACCCTGACTGATGAACGTGCTGGGCACGTTTCTCTGTGACCTCCAAGGCACCTTGCCCATCTCTCAGCTCTCTCTCCACAGGACTGAGTGGGTTCCCTTCTTTCAGATTCCAGTAGCAAGTCCATCTCCCCCACTCTATCAAATAGAGCATTTTACCTCCCTACCTGCCCTGCCCTGATGGCCTACTGTGTATCCTCAGAGGCACAATCATAAATTTTGCTGAACAAGGGATTCTTCTGTTGCCTCCCACCAGCTAACAATACAGAAGCAAGGATTTTGAATGCAATCTTCCCTTTCTCATGCCTTCTCCAGTCTCTGTACCTGGAAGGGTGATTTTTTTCTAAAAAAAGAAGGGTTTCCCACTGATAAAAATGATCTCATACTTCACCCATTAAGTCCATCATGTTTATAAGCAATACATCCTCATCCACTGTTAGCATCACTTGACCCTGCTGAAAGTACAAGGCAGTGAGTACCAAATGAAAAAGTGAACGGGTATGTAAGAATACCGTAGACTTGAGTAAATATTTGCTAGAGATACTACCTGTTGCTGGGCTCCTAGAGAGGGTCTTATAAAAAAGAGGTAACTATGAACTTAGCCAGTGCCTGTCCCATTAACAACAAAAAAGGGTTTTTATTTCATTTTGTTCTGGACACTTCCTGCAGACATGATAAGAGAAAACACTGATTTAAAGGGGCATTTCCATTTTACTTACAAAGAGATGGGGCTCAATTAGAGGAAAAGAGGGTTTTTTAGCAGGAAGAACTTCGTTTAAAAACCCCAAAGCAGTGCTCAGTGAGATGCTTGCATGGACGTACACAATAAACCGTTGCTTTGGGGCTAAGAGGTTGGTTCCTCCATGAACTTTCCACACTTAGCAAACCCAAAGAGTAAAATGAATTCCAAACAAAGGTAAAGGCATGCTTGGAAAGCTCTGTGCTGTACCTTAGGTCCTGGTGACATTTACGGAGCTATCTGGGAAAAGGGAGAAGCTTGGCGATTGGGCTGGATGTGCTCTGGGTCCTCCCACTTGGGCTGTGTCTGGTGCTTGCACACACACGGGTGGCCTCGTGCACACACGTTTCTTCCACAGGCGCAAAAGTTTACAGAGCGCATTGCGAAATAAGGCGCTTTGCTTGGCTGCTGGAGCCCTGAAGCCGAGCCAGGACACAGCGCAGTTCAGATGGCTTTTCCTCCGGCTGGAGAAGCAATCTCTTCTAAATCAAATGCCAGGTGTGAAACAGGTTTTCTTCTTTATGCTCCTCGACTGTGAATAAACAGAAATTCCAGTGCAAGTGCAAGATAATCTGCACATAATTCATCCCGGGGCTCCGTTTTCCAGATGTTCAGCCACTACCGGATTCCTGTGTCTGCGAGGCTTTGTTTCTTGGAGACGCAAGAGTCCGTGAAGCTGGATCCCACTCCGGATCTGAATGCCGGCACCCCAGCCAGGCCGCCTCACCTTCGCCCCAGCTCCCCGGTGTGCTGCTGTCTGAGAGCCTCTGCTCTTTGGCCACATGGACTTTACATGCCTCACTTTTTATGCTTCAAAACTCAAATTGAATTTACCTTTATAAAGGAAACGTTTCTTATTTAACGTGGAGGATTTGTAGTTCCCTCTTGCTCACCTGTGAAAGATCTCTTTTAATATTGAGAAGCAGCTTCTGAAGTTTTTAAGATAATGCTTTATTTTTTATTGTGATAGAAAGGAGCTAAAGAACTGGCTTTTCCCCACCCGCATTTTTGGGCCTCCTATGAGTCAGGCACAGCTCAGCACTTCACATATCATTTACTGGAGCCTTTCCAGATGACCAACGTCAAACGCTTTCTCAATGCTGCTCAGCATGCTGTCCACGTTTCTAGCGAATGACTTGGGATAGGATCACAGAATTTGCTGAAGACTATGTGGGTCTATTCTGCTGCCCCAGTGCTCCCTAGCTGTGTGACCTCAGGAAGCTAAGCTAACCTACCCGTGCTTCTTTTTCCTCACCTGTAACATGAGAGTTGCAAGGGTTGTTATGAGGGCCAAAAGAATATCTATAAAGTGCTTAAAGCAGTGCCTGGCAATAGTAAATAATTCATAAATATTCTCTATTGCTAATTTATCCTATTTAGTCAGCACTGAAAGTTGTTATTTGTATCCTCGTTTTCAGCTATAAAAACACTGAGTCTTGGATTGATCTCATGTCTTAAACTAGGAGTCCAGCTAAATTCATAGGCATTATGTCTGAATTCAAATCCTGTGAACTTCATGCTACTCTACATCACCGTTCTCTCTGACTTTACCTTCCGTAAATGAACCTTGGAAATTCTGTATTATTTCTAGGTTGGCAAGGAAATCAACAACAATATAAACTGTATTCAGAATATAATTTTCGTCACTGCAACATCTGTCTCATTGGATTGGGTGTGTAGTTATTCTTCTAGCATCTGGGCAATTTAAATAATATTTTGTTTGTTTGTATCAAACATTTTCATGCTTTTCCAAAGCAAGGTCAATCCTGGTAAAATTAAACTGTTTGCCTGGCCAAATTTTCATTATTTCACATGGATATCTCCAGTGTCATTTCAAAGGGACACTAGCCTATTACAATTATTCAGTTCACCCTTCCTGGCAATAATCATAGATATCAATTTGGCATTACTCTATTGATGACCACTTCTAATCTTTAACTTCTCTCCCCCTGGTGACCTTTGTATTCCTGATTCTATGCCATTTGTTTCAGATTTACTCTTTGACTTTCTAGCAACTGGTGCATGAAATGATTCTGTGTACAGAAAGTCTGCTGGAAACCAATGGGGTCACCTACCATCACTCCACCCAGACTGGTTTCACTTTCAATTGATGAGCAGGAGCTTCATATGAATCAACATTGCCCAGGCTATATATTGCTATACAAATATAATGTATCAGAAATACTTTATACAAAAGAAAATTGTTCACATGAGCCTCTGAATGAAAATTCACAACATTTTTACGGTGTTTAGTTTATTCCCATTCTGTTAATTAGAAAACTGGGATCCAGAGACACTTGGTGCACTGGCAATTACCCACAGCTATACCATGTGGCAGAGGGGGCCCCAATCTGTCTCCAGTTCCACGCTCTCCCTTCATGAGAGTATTACTCATTAAGGTGGTGGGTTTAACATGGGCTTCATCATTTTAAAATATGACCAAATGTTTGTTTTCTTGAATAAGGAAAGTAAGAATTCCAAAACCTGTAGGAAAGGGAGGAAGGGAGTCTCTGCTTTCTTCTATTTCACAGATAGATGGTGAGAAAGACTGCTTTCTACTACAGAAAATAAAGAGGGGTGGAGCCTTCATCCCTCATACATCTTGTAATATAGTGTTATGTTTACAAGCGAACACTGCCTCAATAAAATCAAAGAAGAGGAATCTCCCACATCACGCAGGGAGGTCCCTTGACCTCTGGGAATGCAGGAAGGCAGGAAGAGCCTACAATTTGGAGCCAGATGAACTTCCTTCCTTATGTTTTTGCTGTAAGTCAATGAACTCCTCTGATTTCGTGTATAAAATGTGAGTAATACTACTTAACTCTAAGAACTGATAGATGAATTAGATGAAATAATATGTAAAGTAACTGGCATAAAGTAGCCACTCAATATTTTTAGTTTCTTGTACCTGTGACTTGCCTAGAGTCCTGAAGATGCTGTCTGCAGTGTAATCTGTTTGGTCTTCTGACCCAAGGCACTGGAACACCGTCTTGCCATCAACCATTACTATTTGTCAAAACTATTGATTTGCCTGCACAGAAGACTTTTCCAGCCACTATGGAGAACAGTATGGAGGTTCCTTCAAAAACTAAAAATAGAATTACCATATGACCCAGCCATCCCACTACTGGACTTATACCCAGAGGAAACCATAATTCAAAAAGACACATGCATGCCAGTGTTGATTGCAGCACTATTTGCAATAGCCAGGTCTTGGAAGCAACCTAAATGCCCATCGACAGATGAATGGATAAAGAAGATGTGGTACATATATACAATGGAATATTACTCATCCATAAAACGGAACAAAACTGGGTCTTTTGTAGAGACGTGGATGGACCTAGAGACTGTCATACAGAGTTAAGTCAGAAACAGGAAAACAAATATAGTATATAAATGTATATATGTGGACTCTAGAAAAATGGTACAGATGAACGAGTTTGCAAGGCAGAAATAGAGACATAGACGTAGAGAACAAACGTATGAACACCAAGGGGGGAAGGGACGTGAGATGAATAGGGAGATTGGGTTTGACATATATATATATACTAATATGTATAAAATAGACAACTAATGAGAACCTGCTATATAGCACAGGGAATTCCACTTCGCTGTACAGTAGAAACTAACACAATATTGTAAAACAACTCTACCCCAATAAAAAAAAAATTAAAAAAAGAAGACTTTTCCGGGAAATGCTCTTTTTCCCACTCTAACCCTGTGATTTGAATGGGATAGTCTGTTGATTGGGCCAAGGATGCAAAGTTACTCAAAACAGAGTACTTCTCTGTGATTTTGAACTTGGGATCAGAAGGTGCAAATCTCAGACTACTGCTGGTGGTGAGGCTGGCAGACAGAAAGGGACAGAACTGATGTCACTGGTACCATATTCTCCCCCATGTGGAAAAAGTGGGACTGAGAGTAGAAGCAAAGACAAGCCTGGGAGAGAATCCCTGAGACCGGCTGCCCCCTGCCTTTTCTTGCTTTCTGAAAACTTCCAGTACCTCATAGTCCCTCCTCCTCTCCCAAATACTTGCATAACCTAATTCAAATTTGGTTTCTTTAACACACAACTAAAGGAATCTTAAAACAATATTTCCCCCCAATCATTTAAGATAGATATTATTTTCATTTATTAAATGGAAATACAAGCCCAGAGGGGTTGAATATGGATGGGGGTCAAGGAACTAGTCCGAGGCAGAGCTAGGGTTACTCTTGGAAGCCAGAGGCCAGGCTGCCTACACCCATGCTCAGAAAACTTCTGTTCACCAAGAGGCCCAAGCACCAGTCTAACTTGTATTCTTGACTTTCCAGGGGCTCCATCTGTTGCTGAACTGAGGTTCAGCTACTCACTGCTCGAAGGCCAATACTTGAGAGACAAGTGTTGGCAGGAAAGAAAAGGCTTGCTTTATTTCAGCGGCTGGAAACTGGGAGACAAGGTGGACTTGTGTCTAAAAGCCAATTCCCCACTGCTGATCAGCAAGCAAGAGCTTTTAAAGGGGAGTTTCAGGGGTGCACAGGCAAAGCCTGGGGGGCTGCATGCAGTACAGCACAGTCAGCTCTGACAGTCGTCTTGAACTTGGTCACGAGGTGGTCTGATCAGTGTCATCTTGATTTTTTAAAGTATAATCTTTAGTTCCAGGGTCAGTTTGTTCCCACTTTCTTTGAGGCCAGTTCTCAGAATTTTGCAAGATGGAGCAGCTTATGTCATGGCGACAGCCTGGTCATCATGTAGTTAACTTCTTCCACCTGGTGGGGGTTACAGTATCTATAAGACAGCTCGCAAGATATCACTCAGAATATTGAGGAGGAACTAAAGGTCCTTGACTTTGTTTAATGACTATACTATTGTTATTTTGTCCTGTTTGACTGCTTTTCTTTGCTTCTGCATTTTCTAATTTCTATGATTAATTTTCCTCTTTGGCTAAAGTTTTTCTACAGACAAAAGGCAGGTGGAAGGTATGGGTGGAGGGGGTCTGTCCTGGGAAGGCCCCATAGGGTCCTGCTCTGTTACACGTCTACCCTGCTACAAATCCCTTTCTTCTGTAATTCCTGACTACTCTGGCTGTATCTACCAGGCCAACCCACACTCACATTAGCCTCTCTAACTCTTATTAATCTGGTCTAACATCCTGTTCTGACACTGGAGTCTGATCAGGTTCATCTCTGTTCTGAGAATGTGAGAGGGGCTTTTTATTCTGCTCCTCCCTAGACCAGGAGTTTCTTGAGGGCAGAGATGGTCCCTTATTCCTTTTTGCTTCTCTGAGGGCTGGCATATGTGTTTGTGTAATATCTTTCATTGAATGAAAGAAACAAACCAGACAGGTGATGTTACTGTGAGATAGAAAGAGGGGGAAAGATGCCTCCTCAATTTTGAGCAGTAAGTAGTGATGGACAGAAAGACTGTCTGCAAAAGTTAACAGAACCCTTTATGTGAGGTCTTTTCTTGTGCATCCCACCATCCCCTAACATTTCAGTAACATCCTCCCAACTTCTGAGCAGTATCAGAATAGACAAGACTTTATCTCAACTTCAAACTCCTATTCTCCCAGAAGGAAAGTCCACTGTGACAATTTTATTCTTCTTTATTTCTCCTCTGCACTACTATATGTGGGACAAGTAGGGTGGAATAAGGACAGACTTAGAAACAACCAAATTTAATGTAGGACTCCCGTATTGGAAAACTGAGTAAAAGACATGTAAAATTTTTTCTGGGTTCCTGAGCCCAGTTCCAATGTGAGTGTTGGCAGTGGGGTTGGGGTAGGGGCTTGTTCCCACACAACACCAAGCAATTATCAGACACCAGCAGGGTGTCTAAATTCTGACACTATCTACCCAGAGATAGCATCAGATTCCACGGGTTAAGGGCTCAGTCCCACATGACGGATCCCACTCCTTTCACTGCAGACACTAGTCTCAATTCCAGATTGTCACCTGTGCTTCTGACCTACCTACCAGCTACAAACTGAAGATTCCAATGATCCCCTCCTTAGGTTCAATTAGTTTGATAGAACAGCTCACAGAACTCAGAGAAACATTTTACTTACTAGATTAACAGTTGATTATAAAAAGATATAATGCAGGAACAACCAGATGGAAGAGATGCATAAGACAAGGGATGGGGAAAGGGTGTGGAGCTTCCATGCCTTCTGTCAGCACCACTCTCCCCATCTCTCCAAAATGCCATGTGTTCGCCAACCCGGAATCTCTCTGAACCCTATCCTCTGGGATTCTTGTGTAGGCTTCATTACATAGGCATGATTGATTAAATCATTGGTCATTGGCAATTAACTAAACCTCCAGCCCCTATCCTCTCACTCCTCCCTGGAGGTGAGGGGTGAGATTGAAAGTTCAAACCCTCTAATCCCATGGTTGGTTCTCCTGGCAACCAGCCCCCATCCTTAGGAGGGGTCCAAATACTTTAGAAATTCTGCTCCAGAAAAGGCAATGAAGACTATATATATATATATATATATGTATATATATATGTCTTATTATACATCACAATATCATAAAAATGCCTGTGTGTTGAGTGTCTTGTGGGTACCAGTTTTCTTGCTAATGATACTACCTGAAAGGTATTTTGAGATCTTCACCTGAAAGTTCTTGAACATTATATATTAAGGGATCCAGATGAAAAGCAGAGGTTCCTCTATTTGTTGAAATCCAGATTCCTCACTGAGAGGTCAGAACTAGCTGCAGTCCACCTTTTATGATGCCTTTGACTTGTGCTGATTTGAGGGAAGCTCTCCAGCTAACGATGCAGGAGAAGGATTCAGTTTGGAACTGCAGCACCTTGAAGAGAAGGGTCACCTTCCTCTGCTCTCATTGCCTTCATCTTTGTCAGTACCTCCTGATGCTTGCTCTCCAGGCAAGTTCTCTTTATCTCAAGTACAGCTAATTCATTGCCTGAATATTAATATTGCCCACAACACAAAATTTCAAGGGGAGAAAACTAAGAAGGTGGATAGGGGAAGGAATGACATGACAAACTACACAGAGCTGACTTCTTGCAGAAAAGGTGCCCTTGGAGGGAAATTTTAAATAGAAATCTATAGTCTGGCAACAAAGTGAACATACATCATTTTGTAATTAATTTGGAGAGTTGAGAAGAAACATTAACTATTGATTCCAATTAGCTTTGGGGGCTAAATTCATCAGACAATGGCCCAGAAGTAGGGGCAAAAGCAATGCCTGCAGTATGGAATTACTGGCTCAGAGGATTTCTTCATCTGATTTTGCAACTGCTTTTCTGATTGCCAACCCATTCAATGCTATTCTTCATGAAGCGCAGAAAAACTCAGGCATCTTAGGCCATGCCGTGGTCACAGTCCCAGCCAAAGGCCAGCATTTTCAAAGTCATTTAGAATTTAGTGGCTTTTGCCATTTATAGAAAATTAACACCTGAGGGTTATTGATTATTGCAGTTAGATGGTTATGAAACACGCTTTCTTACTCTCTAGGCTTTTAAAAAGAAAAAAACCTATACTTGGGGGAAGATCTAGGTATCTGGTGTCTTGAGATATGGTGGACTTAATTTGTCCCCTTGGTTCCAGGTATGAAGTTCACCCTGCCCACTGAGGCCCCTAGAGTTTTACTCACTTATTCCTACAGCCCACTGACCTCATCTACGACAGTGAGCCTCTTCCAGAGGCCTTTATTTATGGTTTACAATTGCGCATGTGTCTCCTCTCCTGTTTACTAGTCAAGGATCTTTTCCACTTCACTGTTGTCAAGACAATAAGTTGGTCCCAGACATAGAAAACAAACAGATGTTGATACTCATCACTTGCTTTTTTTTTAACTTTTAATTTTATATTGGAGTATAGTTAATTAACAGTGTTGTGTTAGCTTCAGGTGTACAGCAAAGTGATTCAGTTATACATATACATGTATCTATTCTTTTTCAACTTCTTTTCCCAATTAGGTTGTTACAGAATGTTGAGCAGAGTTCCCTGTGCTATACAGTAGGTCCTTGTTGGTTATCCATTTTAAATATAGCAGTGTGTACATGTCAATCTAATACTTAGTTTTGTTAAGGGGAAAACAGGTTTTCTTAGCACTTCTATGGCTGATCATTTTATAGTAGGTACCAAGGCAGAAAACCAGAACAAAGAGGTTTTATATATATTTATACATAGAGGTTTTATATATGTTTATATATATATATATATAAACAAATAAATCTGAGGCATGAGATATTAGCTTCTTGTCACATTGGAGAACACCCTTCATGATCCTCAAGGGAAAACCCAAGAGTCAGGGAGAGAAGGAGGAGGGCAATTTTTCCAAACTGAGTATGCCTTCAGAATTGAAGCACAGCCTGTAAGGGCCTTGCTTCTTTGGGCCTGGGCTGCTAGTAAAGACAGAGAGACTTCCAGAGAAGGCATGGTTCCACCTCCAGTAGGGTGCCCAATGGAAACATGTCAATGGCTGATGGAGTTTCCTGGGCCAGTGGGTCTTAGGCAGCAACATAGGGGGAAACAACCCTATTTGTTTCTCTGTAATACAGAAAAAAGTCACCCAGAGTTACTGAGACCAAGGAAAACACAGAAGGACTAAGTAAGTTTATGGACTGGAATGGGGCTGGAGTTGCCATGGGAGACCACAGAGCATGGGGATCTTTCAGCCAGAGGCAGTAGCAAAAGTGGCCGTCATCGGTAGGAGTCACCTACCCATGCCCAGCTACACATCAGCAGATGGAGCCAGTATGGAGGTTGAGGGCTAGAAAAAAAGGGAATAAAACACCTCAACTAGAGGCTGGCAGGACTGGATGCCTCTTTTCTGATATCCAGAAATTTGAATCACCCGAGGGAAAAAGGCAGGAAAACAGAAGGAATCCTGCAGTCAAGTATTTATTAAGAGTTACTAAAAACAGAACTGGGAAGTGGATGTGTTCATATATATTAACTTGCTGAAGAATAAGCATAAATCAGCTCTCTTTCTCAAGGATGGATATGTCAAGGCCTCAAGGGGAAGGTCAAACACAGGCAGAGGAGGGTTTACCAAGAAGCCCATGAGGCTTAACCCTTGGAGCCTCACTTGCTCAGGCCCCACTGAGGGTTTCTGTCTCATTCTATGCTTGTCATTTTATATTGTTTTTCTTCAGGAGGGCTCCCCAAAATCATGATCAGTCTCTGAGCTCAGATGCAGAAATTAAAGAAATGTAATTTTTTTCAGTGTGTAAAGTGGGACTTGATTGAGAACCTCAGGTTTTCTTGGTTCCTGTACCATGAGTTCATGAAGTTAGAGACTCTTATTTGTCTATGTTTTCCCCTGTGCCTTGAACAGTACACAATCCTCAGTATATAGAAGCTCAAATGAGTCCTAAAGGAAGAAGCCAGACTTGGGCAGAGCAGTCAAAAATGGTTTCTTGGAAGAGAAAGGCTTAAGTTAGCTTTGATATTGACATTCAGACACCTGAGAATTAGCACAGAACAGAGGTAAGGTACTAACAAATTCAGAGAGGGGCATGCAACTGGCCAGAATGGGTGGTTCTAAATAAATATCCTGTAGTCATGATAAGATGTACTCTTAATGACGTATCATATTCTGGAGCTTAATGTGGTCAGAAAGGAGATCGATCCCAAGACGGGTCCATAGTATACATAATCTACTTAAGATAAGATGACAGTGAAACCTTAAAATCCTTCTCTAACATCTCTTTATTTGGGTCACTCAAAGAAAATTATTCAATAATTTTCCCTGGGGAAGCAAAATAAAAAGGACAAATGAAATACCTAGAAATCTTTTTCAAAAGTAGACTTTGTTTTATTAAGGAAAAAAATGTGTTGCATACAAAGCAAATATCCAGGTGACAGGTTTATGTTTCCTTCCAAATTATAAAATAACTAAAATTCAAAAGGATATCGTAAGTTTCAATATATTAAATTGTTTAACTTTGCTGAAAGCCATGCTGGAGATTCATCAGCATGTTCAAGAGGGTTCTCACCTCCTGTGTAACTGACCAGGGCAAGCTGAGACCCATGGCCTGAGTGACAGGCCACAAGCAGGGCTGTGCCACTCATGGCCAAGTGTGTCCCTCTTCACAGTGATACAGTTTTATTTATTAGTTCATATCAGAGATAAAAGGCAAGTTTTCTCAAAAAAGAGCAGGATCCAAACCTATTGTTCAACTCTTGAACTAAGTGGAGTCCACAATTTAACTCTAAGTAAATCCTAGGAGATTTGAAAGACACCTTTCCTGCTTCTCCATAGAACACATTTGAGGAGATTATAGTTGGCATTCAGATAGAAGAAAGTTCCCAGCAGCACAGATGGAGAAAAGTGTGTGTGACTGTGTGCTGAAAGTCTACATGCCATATCTAAGATACATATAATGTTTTTGCTCTAAGGGACTCAAGGCAATCATTTTATATTACAGAAAACAAAAATGATACTGTGCCCTGTTTCCAATATCACTAAATCCCTCACATGTCACAATCAGGAAAAAAACAAAAACAAAACCAAAATACCAAAAACATTTTGTCCTCCGAGAAATCTGAGATAAACCAAAAATAACAGGGTCACTCTGACTGGTTCTGTTTCCCCAAATAATAAACCTTTGACTATCTCCCATTAACCCAAACTCAATCATCATATAAATCAGTTGCTCTTTGTTTTACTGTGAACAGACTAAAATAATTATAATAACCTTGGAAATTTAACTACTTTTCCTCTAAATACTTATTTTTTTTTAATTTGGTGATGGAAGATTTTAGTCTTCTCCAAAATCTTACTTTCTTGAACACACTGAAAATAAACTTTCTTAATATTTTTGACTCTCTGGCTTCCTTTTACAGTGACTTCTGGAGATTTCATGAGATAAAGTCTACCTGAGTGCAACTAGTAATAATGTATCCTCTTTCCTATCAGGATATTATTGGATACATGTGATTCGTAAATATAACCAAGGCTCAAATTTTATTTGTCAGTCATGCGCACTATTAAGGAGTAAGGAACACGTTTCACATGTAGATATTGTACTCTAAAAAGTACTCCAGGAAAAATTAACATGAGTCCCATGTTTATAAAATCTACTCAGAGGTGGTAAAGAATGTCATTCCCTGACAGTTCAGGAAAATGAACAAACATGGGGGTCCCAGAGAAAAAGGACATCACTGCACTTAGAGGTATGCAGGTATAACCTACAGTGGTCAGTGAGATAGTTCTTGGTTCCTAATCTCAATAAAGCTGATATGGCCAGTACAATACTTCTGACATATAAAGGTAAATTATAAATCCAGGGCCTTTTTAAACTTCCAGACAGAAATTAACTTCTAAGTTTCTTGACATATGTCCCTAGTTTGTTAATGATACAAAAAGTATGTAATCATTAATCAGCATTTCTTGTTACATTTATATTTTAGAAAACTATTCAAGAATCACAGTATCAATTTAATGATACAAAATCAAAACATTTCTAAACAACTTTTGTGGTCAAATCCATATGTTGATGGCAGGAAATTGACTGCCAGAAGGGGTTGTAGAAGAAAAAAGCGATACATGTACTGCTTTCTATATGACTAAGAAATTCAAAAACCACAGGTAGGCAAAAAATAAGGCATTTTGTACCTGAGATAAACCAAATATAGCAGGGTCACCCTGGCTTGGTCTGGACCACAAATAATAAAACCTTTACTGTAATCCTTAAATCCTTTACAAAAGTATTTTTATTACTTATGCTTACAATGCTGATGTCTCAAGATACATCTTGACATTTGTTAAAATGATAATTGTGTAAGAAAACTGTTTTGTTTTGTTTTGTTTTGTTTTTGCCTTGAACAGATAAATATATCTTGGAAACCAGAATATTTTGGGATTTTCCCTTTTAATTTCTGGTAGCAATTTCTTAATTTTCTGAGCCATGCTTTCTGAAGTCTAACACCCTTATACTCATTTATGCAATTATAAGCTCAAATATTTATTGAATGACTATTTAAATGGAATCACCAATTATCCACTGTGTAGGATAGCTACCTAGAATAATTTTGGATTAGGCTATTTTTCATAATGGAAAACTTTTATTTTTCTAGTTAAAAATGTATTGCACGTGCATCTTTAAATTAGAGAACACAAACTCATTTTTTTAAAAACTATAAACCACAAGTAGATAAAAATCACTGATATATATATATAATGTATTGAGATATATTTAATAGACATACACTGATGTACATATAGTATATCTGATCTCAGGTGGCCTTGGCCTGCAGTGGCTTGAAGCAAGATTTTGTTCCCAGCCAGAGATTAAGGTCGGGCAGCGGCAGTGAGAGCACTGAATCCTAGCCACTAGACCATCAGGGACCAGTGGCCAGTGACAAGGCTCTGGCCTGTCAGCTGTGTAGAAATGAATTTCCACATAGAGATGGAAAGTAGTGAAGCAAGTAAAGTGTTTATTAGGAGGAAAAAGAGTACAGTACACGTGGATAGACACACAGGCGGGCTCAGAGAGAGAGTCACGCCCTCATGGTAGTTTGAATCACTTTTAGGGGCATTTCTTCTGGGTTTCCTTTGACCAATCATCTTGCTTTGCCTGGTTCTGAGTCTGTATTTGATATATCTCAGTGTCCTCACCTGTGTGTGCACATCTCTTAGCCAAGATGGATTCTAGTAGAGAAGCCTATGCGTAGGTTGACATCACTTACTATGGGGTGGTGCCCCCTCCATTTTTGACCTTCAAGGAGCCTTTCTGTGCATGTGTGGTTGGGAAGGTCTCCTTGACTTAAAGAATGAGGAATATGTGATCTTTTTTCTCTTATCTGAGCAAGGCCCAGCCTCCTCTATAGTCTTGTTTTTATGGAGTTTCTGCTATTATGGAGTTTCTGTCCACAGGGGAGAAACTATTCAGCCTGGGGCCCACCTGACTCATATCTATACACTATATATATTGATATATAGAGAATATATATAAGGAATATATATATATATTTATTTATTTATTTATTTAGCAAATTCAG
The DNA here is from genome assembly GCF_059928025.1 of Delphinapterus leucas. Taxonomy (NCBI): domain Eukaryota; kingdom Metazoa; phylum Chordata; class Mammalia; order Artiodactyla; family Monodontidae; genus Delphinapterus; species Delphinapterus leucas. Next base: position 47,967,604 of record NC_143130.1, on the reverse strand, counting down.
ATTGATGTACCCTTAAACGTTGTGTTCAAATTTTTACTGTAATAGATTAGGCTATTATTAATTCTTATGTATCTGAAAGTTTTCTCCCACTCTTCATTATTTGCTTAAGTAAAATTTCAAGAAATAGAATTGTTGAGACAGTATTCACAGTTAGAGTATTTGAAACATATTGTCAAATTATCCTGCCTAAAGATAAAGGTTGTGCCAATTTACACAATTTATGAAATATTATGTTTCCCTATCTTTATATTATTGGGATAAGAAATGTAACTTATTTTTCCAGTTATATGGAACCTGTTTAAATAAATTATAATGACAGAAACTTTTTAATGCTAGTATTTGACTGTACTAGAAAAAAACTTTAAAACATTTATGTTTGGTTTTATTTATGTCTATTGTCAAAATTTATTATAAATAAATCTCTTACATTGATTGGTAGTGTTAGCACTCAAACTCTTGACTGTTTAATACCTAAGATTTAATATTTTCAAACATACTTACAGAAATTCCAACATATTTACCAAAAAATGTTATAACTACTAATAAGTACATTAAGTCATTGTGACTATCATTTAGGGAAACAATTATCTTTTGGAATAGAAGTTTAAAGCAAAACCACATGTGTGAATTTGCAAGTTATTCTTTTTTACTGTGTAGACCAATTGCCACTTGATTTTTAGCTCTGACGTATATTAAACAATATATATTCCACTTGTAAATACACAAATCATAGTCACAGTAATACCAAATCAATGCTGAATTTCAATTCTCTAGGGATTTAGCTTTGTATTGGAGTCCATATTTGGGCTAACAGTCATGTGAGTTATGGGCTCAAGTAATAAATATTAACTCAATTTCCTGGTTGCCCCTCTTGTACTAAAGACCTGTTGATAACTGGTCAACTTAGAGGCACCTTGGTGCTCTACTATTTCAGTAAGGCATCATCCCTGTTTACTCACCCCATACTAATACACACAAGCCACTCTAACATGAACCAGGTGTGGAGTGCATGGCTGGGGGCCTCAGGCAGAGACTGCACCTTATGGAGGTTTGCTTAATGAGGTGTCCTGCAGTTTTAGAAGGGGCAATTAATTTCCTCATGGTACTATGCAGTATACCACAGAATGCCAGGGAACAGGATGGTTTTCTTTCTCAGCAATCCTACATCCACATGTTTTATAAACTATGACTTTAATAAAAAACATGACAACGTGACAGCCATGGTCAGTAAGTCATCCAGAGGTACACAGGTAAATTCAGATTTTACTTTGGGCATGGATGTGCCCCGGGCCGGGGAATAGGTTCAGTTAGTGGACTCGTTGAGAAGCATGGGAGGATGAAGGGCGTGTGGAGCCCTCTCTTATGCACTGGCATTTTGATTTTTTTTCTAAGTCTCCTAAGTGGTTCCTTAAAAAGGAAAATTAAATCTCAATTGAAATGTGAGAAGAACCCCAGAGACACACTGAAAGGCTAGATTAAGGTAGTCATATTTGACTTATAGATGCTTTACACTGATCAATTAACAGAAAAATAAATATAACCTAATCATGAGGAACAAATATGCTGCAACTTTAATGACACAGAGGGCATTCCTACTGTGAAAAAAATTAGAGAATTGTCCTCCTCCTTGATGGGAGTTTTGAAAAAAATTTTTACTTGTATTCTTTTTAAAAATCTTCTTCTTTTTCTTTTATTTTTACTCTGTGGCAGGTTCTTAGTAAGGAATGCATTATTTCCTTCTAGGTTTGGCATAGCTCCTTGCTCTGGGGGAGGGATCAGTAAATATTGCTTCTTGCATTTGAAGATAGTGTTTACTCCTGCTTCCTATCTGTAGGGCTCAGGGAGTCTCTGGAACAGCTTTCTCTCTCTGTTTCTCTCTCTCTCTCTCTCTCTCTCTCTCTCTCTCACACACACACACACACACACACACACACACTCAGTCCTCTATCATTACTTGACATTGACTTGGAAAGTATTAGATATATTGTTTACTCTTACACATTCTACAAGATAAGCTGAGTAAGAATTTTTTTAATTTATTGATAACTCCAGGGTTATTCAAGGTTGTAAGGTTAAGTTGTTACCTATCAAGTGTAGGCTCTTAAGCGTGATACCCAAGATGCTTCAGGATGGAGCCTGCAACATTTTCCAGACTTGACCTTCATCACCTGGTGAATCAGATACCTTCGTTGCCCACAGTTGTGGTTCCTCAGACACTCCTTTCCTTGCCATAGAGCTGTCAGTCTGGAAAGCCCTCATTCTCTCTGCAAAAGCACTGTGTGATGTTCACCCCTCTCAGGAGCCCCAGTCTTGTACTCCCAAGGGCACATCTCATGGTGCCAAGGTATCTGAGACTTGACGAGTCCCAGACTGAAATGACGACCTTCCCCTCAAATCTGAACATGCTCATCCCTTCTATGGTCCCTTACGCTGTGCTCTGGTCCTACCTCCCTCTACAGGTGCACTCCCTGCAACTTTCCAGGCCATCCCACCCTCTGGCCTGCTGAAATTCTGGATACCTTCAGAAGAGGCCACAATGTTAGAGAGTTTGTCCCTCCCTGTAGTCTATGGGATGGGGGACACCTGGCTGTCTAACCATTCTCACCACCAGGACTTTCCTGCCTTCTCTTGGTGACTTGACTGAGCTTCCAACTCAACTTGGTATCTCACCTATGACATGGCATGCCTTTGTTGTCATATTTCTGTTACCTTCTGGAGAGTGCTCTCTGCAAGAACAGACCATGTCTTATTTATGTTTGTATTTCCAGCACCAACACCATGCTGTCACTTACAAGATGATCCAGGATCCTTGCAGTTTTTCTTTAACCTTCTAGTCTTTCCTTTGCTGAGATCCAAAGGGTGAGTATGAGGTCCTTAATATTCTATTCACAGCTGCTTTATATTAGAGTTTATTGTACACCTGTTGGTCAAGAGAACAGCAAACTCACTCTCACGAGGCTTAGCATAATGTCTTGCTTATCTGTAAAATGACGAATTAGAAGTACTACGTATTACCATTATTTTGGGTACTAGAGATGCTATGTGAGAGAAGACAGCCGGTATAATGTACAATAAAACATTGATCAAATAATTAATTAATTATGTTATTGATCAATAAATTATTTATTATTAAGTGAAATGCTTTATAAATTAGCTTTATAATTGGGTATTGTTACTGTTCTCCCAGGAGCTATTTCAGAAATATTATTTTGTTCAAATAGAGAAAAGGAATCTACATATTATTTATTCATTCAAAAATGTTTTTTGTGTGCCTCTGTTAAGTGTCAGCTTCTCGACACTGGGGAAACAGTAGTGAATGATTCAGAACCAGCCCTGCTCCAGGGATAGTGGGAGACTGTTTAGAAAACCAGGAAATTATGATACCATGTACTTAGATTAATGGAAACAGACAAGAGGAGCATAAACCTAGGCTTGGGTGGTCAGAAGTGACATTAAGTTACATCTTTGAAATGTGACAGGATGAAAATTTGGCACTTGGAAAAACAACAGCCAACTCTGAGGAAGTCCAAATTTCCAAGATTGCTGGTCCAAACTATATATCTTTCAGTTGACTATACAGTACCCAAAGCAAGTTAGATCAGAGCAAATATTCAGCAACAAGTGAACTCCTCACATATGTGTCTGCCTGACTTCAAGTATCTTTCAAGTATGTTTGCACCACAACTACCTTTAGACCTTGAAAAAACTAATGGAATAAATCATCTAAAAAAGCCTCTTTAATAGGATACTATTTCCATTTGCATTGTTCTGGGGGTAAAAGCAATACTAAATATTTTTGCATGTGTTATTTCACCTGAGTGGTACAATTCTACCTTGTCAGTTTTAAAATGCCCTTGTTTAAGATCATACAGATGGCTAGTAGCAGGATCAGGACTTGTACCCAGGCCTGTCTGATCCCAAAGCCAGTGTTTTTTAGCCTGCATACTATACTGCCTCCTGCTAGTGAATGGGAGTTGTGACTTGCTCCCTCTCATTCAATGCATACCCAAAGATCAATATGTTAAAAAAAATAAGTCAAGATGTTCAAATACACATTTAATATTTAAATAGGATATTGAAACAAGCCTAAAATTTTTGCTACTTAACATTTGTAGTTCACTAACATGATTTATATTATGGTTTAACCTCAAATATATTTGCTGTAAATAACTCAAATCAGGAAAACATATCACCTAAATCCTATTAGAGTTTGAGAACTTTAGCTATGTCAATTGTGACATAATAAGAAATAAACATTTGTTCTCTGCCCCTGGTTCCTGTCACAGAGTTCTAAAAACTCTTGTAATTTCCTGAGCAATAGGGGTTCTAAGAGCATCTTTTGTTCTAAAGTCTGATCTTTGATCCCAGTTCCTGACACAGAGCTCTTAAACCCCTTGGAATTTCCTGGGTGATAGGAGTATCTTGTGGTCTAATAAGGCAACTCTCAGTGGGCTTCAGGATGGGGGCTAGTCACCAGAAAGACCAAGCCATGATTAGAAGCTTAAAACTTTTAACCCCACTCTCCATACTACAGGGAGAGAAGAGGAGCAGAAGATTGAGTTAATACCTGATTATGCCTACGTGACGGAGACCTTGATAAAAATCCCCAAAGTACAGGGTTCGGAGAGCTTCTGGGTTGGTGTACACATCTGTATTCCAGGAGGGTGCCATATCCTGGCTCCACAGGGTCAGACACTCCTGTGCTCAGGACGTTTACAGACTTCACTCTATGTACCTCTGTCTATTAATCTGTATCTTTTGTAATATCCTTTATAAACCGATAAACATAAGTAAGTGTTTACCTGAGTTTTGTGAGCTGTTATAGTAAATTATCAAACCTGAGGAGGGAGTTGGGGAAACTCTTCATTTAGTTATTATTTACTTTGACCTAGCCATCCTCGTTCCGGGAATATATCCCAAAATACATGGCCAAAAATATGAAGTATGTGCATGGGTATTCATTGAAGCCTATTTGCAATAGCAAAACATTGGAAACTTTTCAAGCTTTCATCACTAGCGGGCAATAAACTAAGGATCAATCACAAATGGAGTACTATACCATCATAAAAAGGAGTGAGGACGATCCTATATCCTTGTAGGAAATAACCTCTGGAATATCTTGTTGAATGGAAAGACAAAGTGAAGAAAAATGTTATAGAATGAAACTATTCATCTAAAAGGAGGGGCAAAAAATTATTTTCTTATATTTACACATATTTATATTAACACAGTTCATAATATGTTAATATCTCTTATATTCACAGTTCATATATTATATATTCTTATAATAAACCTAAAATACATACACATATTTTCTTTTATTAACATAAAACATATTAAATATAAAATAATGAAAAGACTAAAAAATTAATAAATTACTACCTTTGGGAAGGTAGAGAAATGAATGAAGGGAACAGAGAGAATATAGCTGACTATATTTTATTTTGTAGATTTGGAATCATATAATATTTTGTATAATTATAAAAATTGAAAGCAAAAAAAGTATATCAATTTGGTGACATAATCACCCAGAGAAATTTAATTATTTGACTATTCATCCCTAGTGCTATATTCCCTAAGAACTGATTTTTTTAAAGTCTTAACATGTTTACAGAAAACATTGACGGTAGTAGTGTTTATATTATAATTTTGAGACTGTGGCATGTGGCCCTTTGGACAAAACAGATGAGAAATCATGTCAGTTTCTTTGGTAACCGGAATTTTCAGTATAGGTGCACCTGGCATATTGATGAGGTTAAGAAAAGTGTTAGTGGTTCTGAATGTGAATTGGCAGTATCAGTATGAACCCATGAAGTATTTTATTTTAAAAACATTTCATATCTCAGTTCACTGAAAAACAATAGAAAACCATGACCAATTCAGTAGCAAGGAGTACCCTAGCACTTCAAATGTGGTCTCTAAAAAGGAAACCAGAGTTCCTTGGATGAACAGCTGATTAAGAATAACAAAACCTAAGAGATATACACACACACACACACACACACACACACACACACACCCCATACACATAATATTAGGAGGAAAAAAGAGACATAATTACAGGTATAAAAGACATTTTTTAAATAACTTGAGAGAATATTTTTAACACTTCATGCCAATAATATTTTAGTAAATTAGACTTTACCAAAATTAACTCTAATTTATGTATTTATTTAATATTTATTTATTTTTGGCTGCATTGGGTCTTCATTGCTGTGCACAGGCTTTCTCTAGTTGTGGCGAGCGGGGGCGTACTCTTCATTGTGGTGCGCGGACTTCTCACGGCAGCGGCTTCTCTTGTAGCAGAGCACAGGGTCCAGGTGCACAGGCTTCAGTAGTTGTGGCATGCAGGCTTCAGTAGTTGTGGCTCGCGGGCTCTAGAGTGCAGGATCAGTAGTTGTGGTGCTCAGGCTTAGTTGCTCCGTGGCATGTGGGATATTCCCGGACGAGGGCTCGAACCTGTGTCACCAGCATTGGCAGGCAGATTCTTAACCACTGGGCCACCAGGGAAACCCCAAATTAACTCTAATTAAAAAAAAAAAACACCTGAATAGACTAAAAAAATACACCTCATGTAGTCAAAAACCAGCTATTTAATTCAAAACTATAAGGATATACCTTAAAATATAGATTATTAACCTACACATGGTAAGATTATGGGTGGTTTTTATATGCTCCTTTTTGCATAGAGGCACTTTTCATATATATACACATATGTATATATGTATAGATACATATATATAACATATATATAAGTATATATACGTATCTATACATATAGACACATACAGGTATACATATATATGCGTATATACACACATACAGGTATATGTATATATGTGTATATATACACATACATACATATATGATGTCAAGAATAAGTAAATCAAAATAATAGAAATAATTTTTAAGACATTTTTTGATTTAATTTTGTTCCTTGTATTTTCTTAACTTATGCTATTTCTACGGTTTGGCTCACAACAGCCTATCCACAAGAAAGACATTATTTGTCTCTCCTGGAACCTCAACCATGTTTAAACTTCTATCTGACAAGATTGTCCCACTTCATCCAGATGGTCCTGACTCTCCACTCGTCTTAGGCACCTAGAACACCATCCTGCTGGTCTCCCAGTTCACATCTCACCTGGGAGTTCTGTCATCCCTAACCCTGGAGAAGGTGACATTCCCACCTCTGTTCTTCATTATCTGTGGCACCTTAGCCCGGTTCCTCACTTGTCCAAACCTCAGTTTCCTTATTTTCAAAAAGAGACAGCAACCTATGGTGAAGACGGGGTTTTCTATAAAGCAACTAGCGTCTTTCCCGGTACAAAGTAGATATGGATTATACTGTGGTTAATTTCATTCTTTGCTTCAAACGGACACAAGAGAGCATTTAGCACAGGTACCCTGACCAACTGTTAGCTGAGTAAAGTGTCACAGAAACACTTAAAGTGAAGACTATTGAGAAATACCAAAGCTGGAGGACACATATGTTTTCTTATTGCAATGGCAGAACTTCCTTCCTACTTTTGTGAACCAGTATTGCATGGAGCATCACCAAGTGTGAGTGTGCGTGCATGTGTGAGTGTGTGTGCATGTGGGTGTAAGCACATTTTTGAGCAAGCATCACACCCTCCCTCATCTAAAGATCCCTCATACCATGAGGCGAAGCCAAAAAAATTTAAAAAATAAATCTGCTTCCACACTTCCCCTCAGCATTCACCCTATATCAGGGAAAAGTTTGAGGCCAATGATAAGAAAAAGTTTACCTACATTAGAAACATTTGACCCCAACACAACATCAGCAAAAAAAAAACAAGGCCAGCCCACTGCATGCCCTCTCCCTGGAGCCCCGGACAATCTGCGTGTGGTAACAAAGCCTGATAAAAAATTGACACCATGCCACCTAGTTATGATTGCTCAGAGAAAACATCCCTTTCATAATAATCTTATTAGGACAAGAGAGTGATTTTTTTGTCTCTCCTTTGTGAGGAGCAATTTATTTTTATGGATAGCAAAAAGAAATAAATTTTCCTGAAATGGTTCTTTGGTGGATCGGTGTTCATGCAGCTCATTCTGCGTTTTATAGATAAGCAAAAGGTCAACTGAGTGTTACATCTTTTATGGTGAGTCAGTTAGGCGCTGCACCATGTGGTGTGGGGAGGGAGCTAGTTGGTAAATTCAACTGTTCTTCTACTTTCCTTTAGAGACTGGTTTGAGGCGAGATTTCTGTGCCAGGGACTGTCAGGGGAAACACCTATCAATCACCTGTCACAAGGTATTTGTTTTGGTGGTGGGATTTGATATTCTGTAGGAGATTAGGATGTATTGCTTTTGTCACCTGTGGAAAATATACAGATGATTTTTCAAGTACGTGTTTGACAGATTCCAAAGGAGTGGCATATGTGTCTCTGATTAATGACTTCCTCCTGTGTTCCTGAGGCCACTGCAGCATTTCGTTAAACTGTAAAAGCAGGGACCTGTTTGGAGATAGTGGAGAGAATCTGGGTCCAGAGCCCGTTCTGGGAGAGAATGAGGGTTTCAGACCCAATTCCTCTCCAGACACACACGGTGTAAAATTGCAGTCAGCCCTCACTTGGGAGTGCCCTTGCTTTCCCAGTGACATTTCTCATTTGTTCAACAAATATTTAATTAGTAGGCACCATGCACAAGAGTCTACATGCAGGACCCAGAGAAGACCCTGCCCTTAAAATGTTTAATTTCTAATAGAGACAGGAAGGAGGGTTAATTCAATAAGCATTTGAGTGTCTTTTGTATGCTAACTCACTAACTACTAAAAATTTAATAGGGAAAGAAGCAAGAGAGGACATTAATATTTAGCGAGCACCTATAATGGTCCAGACAATACATTAGGCATCAAACAAGATTTTTCTCAATTTTATCATTGTAAATATTTTATCTCCGTTCCCCACCCCACCCCCATTCCCAGGTAAGAAAATTGAGACTCAAAGAGATCTTGGCAATAAATGACGATATCAAAATCCAAATCCCCATCGTCTGGTCGCCACTGAAAGAGAAAGAAGGAGGTGGGATGAGGGCAGAAGGTAGGGATGGAATGTGGGTCAGAGGTGGGCATGCGCAGAAAGAGCTTCTAGGAGGAAGTGGAGTTGAACTGAGGGCTGGACAGGAACAGCATTGAAAAGCAAACCTTAGATAGGCTCTGAGGAAAAGGAAAAGGTGAAGTTGTTCTGGACAGACATCAGTGACCGTCTCTACAACCAGCCCGTGTGCTTTTTTGCTTTTTTTTTTTTTTTTTTTTTTTTGCGGTACGCGGGCCTCTCACTGTTGTGGCCTCTCCCGTTGCGAAGCACAGGCTCCGGACGCACAGGCTCAGCGGCCATGGCTCACGGGCCCAGCCGCTCCGCGGCATGTGGGATCTTCCCGGACCGGGGCACGAACCCGTGTCCCCTGCATCGGCAGGCGGACTCTCAACCACCGCGCCACCAGGGAAGCCCCCCGTGTGCTTTTTAATGTGGCAAAGAAACTAGTGAGAGGAAGCATTTTTTCCCTCCGCCAGACCCCACCCAGTCTCAGGAAGGGATACAGGGTGTGATGGAGAGACCCTAGACAGAGGGCTAATAGGCTGCAGTGCCGACCACTCCTTTCTGAGCTCTTTTTGGTGGCCTCTGTAGTTGTCAATTCCTTCACCGTGGTCCTTTTTTATGTTTCTGCTGCCTCTCCCCTGGGGGGGTCCCCAAGCCCAAGGCCAGCCGCAGCCTTCTGACTCAGCAACCTCTGGCACCACCTCCGTTCAGCCCTACCCAGGTGATCTCCAAACCTCTCTTCCAGCTTCACCCCCGCGCTCCTGACTTCCTGAAATGTCAGTTCTGACTGTGAGTCACTCGTGCGGGCTCTCCTTCTTACACATTCCTGTTCCCCCAGTTTAGTACAAGTCCGGATTCCATCCCACCTGGACTACAGTGGTCTGTTAATAGCCCCTCCTTCTGGTTCCTTCTTAAACGGTGGCCAAACTGTGTTCACATGCGTCTCTCATACTGTTCTGAGAGCTCTTATAGACCATCGCTGGTGCGGTTCCTCTTTGCGTTCCAAGCATCTATCGTTCTCTAAACTCTCGGTGACACTTGTGGGATGAACAGCTCATCCTATGCCCTCCAATCTGTTCTGCACACATCTGAAAATTCAACCACCTTTATAGACAGAATAAAGCTTAAATTCCATAACCTTCCATTTGAGGCCACTCACAAACTGGCCTTGGTTAACCCTTCCAGTCCTGTCTCTTACCACTCTCCAAAAGTAACTCATTATTACAGCACATTTTGCCCCACCCCTTGCCCATCACACCTGTGGTTTCTCACCTCCTCTGCTGTATCCTCTCCTCCTCTCTTCCGAATAAAATCTCACTCATTTTACAAAGCAAAATTATAATCCCATCTCATCCACCAGCATTTCTAGATTTCCCTAGCCTTAAATCATCACTTCCTTTTCTGAACCCTATTGGCATTTAAGGTCTAAAATGCCATACATCTTTCCCCAGCTGCCCTTTCCTGTGAAGCATCCTCTGTGGGGCTCAGGCTTTTTTCTCTACTTGACTGTACATACTGTGAGAACCAGACCCCTGGCCTTCATGATATTTGCACCTCTGATGCGCTCTGCATGTACAGTAAGCTGAAGAAAGCTATCCTTGTCTTATCACCTCCCAGAATTCACAAATGATAATTCTTTGGAATGTACCCTTTCCTTCTTGCATGAGTCAGATTCCAGTCATTATTCAACACACATGTACAATGCAAGTCAACTCAGATCCCGCAAGCCAAGCCCTTGCAAGGCTTCTTTTGAGGTGGCCGTGTCTGTAGGGCACATACCTACTCTGACTAGCAAATGGGCTGGGTGTGTGACATTTCAACAGCAGGTTCAGTTGGGGACTGCGATTCAATTACAGGGTTTGATACCTGTAACGGGAGCCACTTGTTCTCTTTCAGTGACTTTTGGAAAAAAACAAAAAAACAAAAACAAAAACAGCCTACTTGTAATCAGAAGGTCTTGCTGAGTCAGCACTAGGCTCACCCTCCATTTATGTCATACCACTTCATACTAAAACTCGTTTTATACTTTTGATACATTGTGGCTCAGAGAGTAAATGGTTTATGCCAGAACATGCTACCTGATGGATGGTACACTGACTTTCTCAGCTTAATTAAATATCTACCTGGAGGGATTACTGCCAAGCAGTGGCTGAAGCCTGAAATCCTACCCACCTGCTTCTGCATACTTCCTGCACCTGAATGGCCGGGCTGAAATGCCCCAAAGAAAGAAGGCTGTTGTTGTGAAAAGAGGTTGCATTACCTGCCTGTCCAGTGGAGTGAATTTTCATCACGCTGAAAATCTTAAGCTGAACAAGACTCTGGGATCCTTGCAAGGGGAGAAAGATGACTGGAAATTTCCACCAACTTTGCAAACTAATCCCTCCCCTGAACACTGATACAGAAGCAAACTGTCCCCTTCTTAACTGTCTTAAAAAGAAATACAGGAATTATGAAAGAGGCTGAAATTTCAATCTTAGCCGCTTTGCTTTTAACTCTTCAGGTACCTGCATAATTTCTCCCAGACAATGACCTTGTGTTTCAGAGACTCATGTCAGCATCAGTTGGCTCTCAAAGATTTTCAGATGCATGGACAGTTTGCTTACTGAAGGACCAATCTCTAGTTCCCACATGTTCACTCACTTTGCCTTCCAATAGGCCAATGGCAGCACCCTGGCCGTGACAGCTTTCCCAGGGTGACACACAAGGAACTTGCTACCTTAAGATACGGGCAGTTAAATTTAATATTAAGGTCAAATGTATAACTCCAAGAAACTGTGTAATCATATACTGTTCCTAAATGAAAGATATTTTCATTCAAATTACAAATTGCCCCAAATCTTGCCAGATGTTCAGATCCATGATAACCAAATCTATATCCTGCATCCACTTCTACTGATGGCTCAGTAACAATTTTGGCAAAGGTCATGATGATTGAGATCAGATGAACCAGACAGAATTCAAACCTGACACATGAGCCTTTGGAGAAGTCCCTTGCTGTCTTCATTTTCTCCTCTATAAAAAGGGGAAATAATACCTGATTCCCAGGACTGTGGTGAAAATTAGGGAGACAATGGTTTCACAGTGCTTTGTACCATGCCTGGCACATAGTAGGTTTAAACAAATGGTGCTTCATTTCTTCTTTCTTCCCCAGCATCGACTTAGATGGTGTTCATATACTGCCAAAGGAGCTTGTTAATTTAGTTTGTGAACATTCCAATAATTTATTACCAATAAGTAACAAAAGGAAAAATCATGGCTTACATGGCATATGGCTTATTCAGAACACAATCAATTGTTGAATTTTTGCCTGGCTGTTGTATCAGGAAGCCATCATTCGTGAAGAGGTAAAAGAGACCGTTAAATAAAAAGTGAAAGCTTTGCATCGAATCTCTTTTTTCATTGAAGAAACTGGTGTTTTCTAAGTCAGTGCACATGTGTGTTTATTCACCATCCTTCTTTAATTTCATCACATCTGTCTTTCTCAATTGCTCAGCTGCAACCTAGTCTCAAATATTTTATGATACTTAATTTCAAGAAAATTGTTTCACCATGGTAGCAAAATAACAAGTGTAATGGAAAATATATTAACTATAATTCGTTACTGCACAGAACTTTGTCATCAATATTTATATAACGTGTAAGTGGAAAATCAAAGATAACTGAGACTGAGGCAGGGGTCATATATCAATACATACAGCGTTCCTTCCTGAGAGTGGGATTTTCCCTACTTAAATTAGAGGAAAATATTCTGGGTTGTTTAATACAACATTTCTCCAACATATCTGAAAATTGCTCTCTAATCCAAATGCAACCCATATTTCCCCATTAGATCAATTATTCTTACATTTTTTTAGTTAGAATATTTTATTTTTTTAATTAATTTTTATTGGAGTGTAGTTGCTTTACAATGCTTCTACTGCACAAGAAGACATACAGATGACCAACAAACACATGAAAAGATGCTCGACATCACTAGTTATTAGAGAAATGCAAATCAAACCTGAAATGAGGTATCACCTCACACAAGTCAGAATGGCTATCATCAAAAAATCTACAACCAATAAATGCTGGAGAGGGTGTGGAGAAAAAGGAACCCTCTTGCGCTCTTGGTGGGAATGTGAATTGGTACAGCCACTATGGAGAACAGTATGGAGGTTCCTTAAAAAACTAAAAATAGAATTACTTACATTTTTAAAACAAGGTTGCCTTAGGCTTCATTATCATGGTATAACAAATATGAAATATCAAAGAAGAGTGTCAGGGAGGAATAGGACCAAAAATTAAGGTCTCTTATACAGGTGTTCGATTGTAATTATAAAAGAGGGACCATTGGATAAAAAACTGAGTTAAACTTTTGTTGAATCATAGTGAGTTGGTAAGGCCTTTTTCCATAACCGCTATTGAGACTCCAGACTACTTGTCATAAAGTAGTATCTTTGAAATCATCAACTCTGGAGGAAAATGTGTTATTTTGATAATGTTATGTTAAACCACCGTTGACATCTTGGGCAGAGACTCAAGTTCTGACCTATTTAAGCCACCCACTTTGTGCCTGCCACTGTGACATTTGTTTGCTTTCAGTTAAGACAGGAAACGTGTTCATCTCAATTTCTAAATCACAAAGTACGCACTGAAACAAGTTTCTTCTTTACCAATCTATTTAATGTGTTGTCTGGAATTAAGGTAAGTAATGAGATCTCAGAACACTGCTCAGTGGATATGAATCCATCCCTCCACTTTCCAAAGCAGGAATGATGATCTGCGTTTTATTAGGCAGCAACTATGCTTGTCATTTTCCATACATCACTTCATTTCCCCCTTGCAACAGCTGTTTGAGATACAAATTACCATACCATTTTACGGCTTAAAAAGCTAAAGTTTAGCAATGTTATGGAACTTGTCAAATGTCACACAAGACATAGCAGAGGACTTCCCTGGTGGTTAAAAATCTACCTGCCAATGAAGGGGACACGGGTTTGAACACTGGTCCCGGAAGATCTCACATGCCACGGAGCAACTAACCTGTGCGCCACAACTACTGAAGCCGGATCGCTTAGAGCCTGTGCTCCGCAACAAGAGAAGCCACCGCAGTGGGACGCCCACACACCACAACAAAGAGTAGCCCCCGCTCGCTGCAACTGGAGAAAGCCCATGCGCAGCAACGAAGACCCAACGCAGCCAAAAATAAATAAACTAATTAACTAAAAAAAAAAAAATCTACTACATCTGATTCCTGTTAAAAAAAAAAAAAGAAGGAGCAGAATCTGGATTCAAGCAGAGACATATTCAACTACAGAACTCTCATTCTTTCTCCTCCATCTGGCCACCTCCCTCAGAATTATTACAACGCGCTTCATATGGACAAAAGACTCCTCAGACAGCTGTTGATGGTTTATTTTCCCCGATGGCATTCCAGGGAATCTGCTCCAGAAATAGTTTTTAAAAGTAAACATACATTTATAGCAAAGAGGTGTTACATGAAGTATTTTCATTTGGAGAATGAAAACTACTTATGCTTACTCTGCCATTCCAGTCTGGTCCTGCATTGTCTTTTTCTTCTCTACGTAGAAAAATTAGGACTAGTCTGTGAACTCTGCAGCCACCAGTTTCCTAAAACTCTAACTTCTCAGAGAAGATGAATCACATCAAACATTGCTGACTGACAGCCTTTTAATCTCAGAACCAGTGCCTCAATTTCAGTAGTTGCCAAGACAAGAAAGAAGAAACATGAAGACTTTAGGGGAAAAGGTCATCCCCAGTGTTGCCAAGAGCTGAGTTTGCAAGCAGTGTTCATAAATAAGCTCAATTATGTTTTACCTCCTCTGCACAGCTGGGTCATTCCACTGAGAGATGTTCCCCTCACCAGATGTGCTGATTCCTCAGTGCAATGAGTAGCTCGCAGTTTATCTGACACACATGTATTTAGTTCTGAGGGTCACTGCTCTCCCAGGTCAGCATTTTTCTCACTTCTCAAGTAAATCAGGCATGACAAACCAGTGTGTCATCCTTGCTTTTCTTTCACCCAAATATGCTGTTTAATCAATACCAATTCCCAGTTGGTTACAACAAGGGCAAATTCTTTCACTCTGGGCTGGTGTGCTCCCTGTCTGGAGGCCTAATGATGGTTGAACAACATTGAATGGGTGTGTTAGAAATAACACATCTCCCTAATGGGATACACTGGGAAATACTCATCTTCCTTGAAGAGATACAAGCCCAGGAAGGGTAGGATGGAGCTCACACTCTTATAGAATATTTTCCCACCTAGTCTTTCATAGGCCCTCAGAAATATTTCTCAACAACTAGGTTGTAACTTACAGTTTCCTAACTAGATGGCACAATAGAATATTGACTTGAAATTCTTTGAATTAAATATAACTGCTTGGTACCTAAATAAGAATCCCTTAATAATTGAGATCCGCTCATAAATGCCCCCAGAAAGGTAGGTAGTATAAATAGTTACCTATTAGCAACCGGCTTATTAAATCATCAAAAATATCAGAGATTTTGTACATCATACCTGAAACTAGTCCCAGCCACATCTAAAAAGTGGAATTGCAAATTATCGTGTTCCCTTTTGCAAAGATGTTTTTTATCACTATATGTCATTGTTACACACTGCATCTTTGCATTCCCCTGCAAATCCATACACTGAAGGCCCAACCTCCAACATGACGGTACTTGGAGATGGGCCTTTTAGGAGGTGATCAGGTTACATTAAGTCATGAGGGTGGGGCCCTCTTGATGGGGTTATTAGCCCTAAGAGGAGGAAGAGAGATCCCTCTCTCTCCGTGTTTACCTGCTGAAAAGGTGACACGTGAGGAATTAGAGAGAAGTCAGCCGTCTGCTGGAAGAAGGTCCTCACCAGGAACCAACTAGGCCAGCACCTTGATCTTAGACTTCCAGCCTCCAGAACTGTGAGAAATAAATCTTTGTTTAAACCATCTAGTCTATGGTATTTTTTTTGTGGCAGCCTGAGCTAGGACAGTCATAATATCCCTTCTAATCAAATTTAGCGAATACTATTTCCCACAAATAAGTGAAAAATCTTGAAGCAATGGGGTGAAGAGCTGTGTAAGGTCATGGTCCAGGCGGGGCCAGATTTAGAATGCTCAGTTGTCTCTTGATCAAAGTAGAACCCCTGAAAATGATTCTCACCACATTACATCCCCAATTATATTTCTGTTCCAGAGCAGGAGCAAACGTAGTGGGGTAGGTTTGGGGTAGAAATGCATGCCAAGTGACTGTGTCTGATGAAATCAGATTGAGAAGTAGTGGCCAGACAGATGTGCTTCTGGGAGCCGTAGGACAGAAAGACCAAATTCAGGACAAGAATGCACAGCCATGGTAATTATGCATGGGAAACTTTTTTTCTTCCCTTTCTTCCCAAAACGTGTGTGTGAACATGAATGTACTCAGCACTTTTTAACCTGAAAGTGACCGAAACTCATTTGCAGCAGCTTAAACACCTCCCAGAAAGTGCTGGAGTGTGGTTTCAGGCATGCCACACCTGGACACCGTCTCCATGTCCTGGGTGCCTGTATCCCACCAGCCTTCAGTTCCATTTCCCCTATGAGTTTTATTGTCAGGCAACTTCTCCCCCAGTGGATGGAGAGAAGGGTACCAGAAGCCTCAGGTTTACAATCCAGACATAAGGGAGTGAGAGATTAGGGGCGGATGGTCATTGGCCAGGCTGGGTCATATGTACCCCTGACCAAGCCTGAGTAACCATGGGACAAATCTTGGACCTGTCCCTACCCAGTAGGCTGGGATTTGAGGACAGCCACCCTGACAGTCTAGGAGAGGGGCAGTTCCCACAGAAAAGTGGTGCTCTCCCCGTGTGGGAGGAAAGTTGCTTCAATTACTTACCAACAGATGGCTATCACTTAACCTCTTTCTGTTTAAGGCGCTTTGTTTGATTGTGTTATATGCATCTTATCTGAATTCTGTATAGTCTTCTAACATTGAATGCCATGTAAAACTGTATGATGTGCTACAAACTCCATTCAAAATACATTAGGTTAAGCTGTAATGAAAGCTCTAAAATACTTGTTAAAAAATGCTCCACTGAATGTTTAAATTTACGCTTTTCTCATCAAAATGTACAGCTTCCTATGTAAATTTATATGTATATTTGTGTACATATGTGTGTGTATCTAGGTACACATAGATCCCATAGAATTTGCTAGAAACCAAGCTTCCTCCTTTCCCCGCCCCTCCCCTATGACTCTTCCATCCTTCCCGGCCAGCCACTGTTCTAAGAGCTGGGAATACAGCCTTGAACCAGAGAGACGAACGCCATGCCTCATGTAACTTGCTTTATGGAGGTAGAAGTGGAGAAGCAAATAAACAAACTAGAATTTATGAGGAATGTCATCTGGTGTCTGTCTCCCATAAAGCTGCTATCCAAGGTTTTTAAAAAGTCTGGCCTCACTGGTGGTGGGGGTCCCCTGCATGTGTTGTGGACGGAGAGGAGTCCAGGCATTCTCCTCACACTCCTGGAGCTTCTTCTCATGGGCAACTACTCCCGCCCCAGGGCACTGTGCCTGATGCTCGCCCGGCAGCCCTCCTCTTCCCTTGAACAAGCTTCAGTTTTAAGGATACTGCGTCAGCTTTAAACCAACCTCAGGATGCAAGGTCTTTCTACTTGGAGAAAAACTGCCCTGGTTGAGTAACTGTCCTGCGTTCTTGTTAGATATGATGTTTATTTCCTCCATCCAAAATAAATTCTCTAAATTGTTTCTTGTGTCTTTTCATCATTTTACACCTGCACATTTGTTGTTGTCATTGTTGTTTCGGACTGAACCAAAAAGCTAAGACTGTGGACATGACTAAATTACTAACATACAGCTCAAAGTCAGTGCAGAGTTAGTCGGCAGGGGCTTTGCCTGTTTTGTGGATAAGTGTACCCAAGTGGTAAGAATGATCCTCAAGGGACTTCCCTGGTGGTCCGGTGGTTAAGACTTCGCCTTCCAGTGCAGGGGGTGCAGGTTCAATCCCTGGTCCGAGAGCTAAGATCCCACATGCCTTGGGGCCAAAAAAACAAAACATAAAACAGAAGCAATATTGTAACAAATTCAATAAACACTTTAAAAATAACCCACATCAAAACATCTTAAAAAAAAAAAAAAGAATGCTCCTCAATGTTTGTAGAACGAATGAACTACCGAAAGTCCCCAGTGATGAAAATATGACTTTCAGCTGCAACTTTAATGACTTATGATAATTCTGCACTTGACGAAGTTGAACCCACTCCCTCCCTGTCCACATACTTCTTCGTCACAGTCACCCCCTTAAGGCTAGTTCCCCCGGTGGCTGCTCCCCCCACCCCCTCTGGCTAGGGGTTTGCAAATCTGTTGCCTCCAGTACTATTATTTTAAAATGTATACAAATATAAATATGTGTGTGCATCAGAGTTGTTTGTTGTATTCAAATCCCCTTCCATGTTTGTGCATAATATCGTATATATCCTATAATGCTTCAAAGTATGATTTCTGATGCTTTTCTGTTTCAATTCATTGTATCATTGCATTTTAATATCCAGGAAGAATTCAGAATCTCTGGGGGGAAAAAAAGGCATAGAAAACAATATAAGCCTCAGAACCTTGTGAGGTTTGCTGTATATATCCCACAACACCCGTCTTCAGAATAATGCAGCTAAGCCTTTATCAATGCTTTTTCAGGTTTTTGCAGTTTGAGCATAATCTCCCTGGAATGTGCTAAATCTTATCCTCCACATGACCTTGTAAGAAACCAGAGTATTCACAGATTCAGCACGGGAGGTGCTCGGCAACCTGTTTCAAAAGCTCTGGGTAGAAATTTGCAGGGATTAAAAGGAGTAGATGATTTCAATTAAATGGTCCTCAGAACCTGGTGTTAGCCATGTATCTTTAGGATCAAAATATAGCAGTTATTACACATACACAGACACATACACACACACACACACACACACATACACACACACACACACACACACACACACACAGCCTACTTGGTATATCACAAAAAGGAGATAAAATCTTAGATTTCTACTGTGGCCACTTTCCTCCCTCTCTGCTCCCACTTGGGGCAGAGAGCTTCATCTTTCAGACCATGCCTGTCTAGAGCTACACTTTCTGGACTTCCTTCCCAGTTCTGAGAACTTGGCTAGTTACTACCTTTATTTCTCAGCTTCCTCATTGGTAAAATGGGGTTAATCACAACCTGTATCTCAGAGAGTTGTCAGGATTAAATGAGCAAATTCACATGAAAGGGCTTAGCACATAGTGAGCCTGGACCCTCAGCACCCAGGAAGCCTTCAACAAATGCAAAGCCTTTGTAGTTGTAATGAAAACCTTCCCTCTTTTCTGAGAACTAATGTGCAGAGTTTGGGATGAGGGATGTAGGAGGTTTTATGGGGAGAATAATCTGGAAACTGGATGTGATTAAAAATCTAAAAGTAATAATTTGGTGGTAAAATTGTTCTGGACTAAGAGTCAAGAGGTCTGGATTTAGCTCTGGCTCTATGGCTAATTAATGATGTGACTTGAGCTGAACAAATATCTTCTGGGCACTTACCATTTGCCAGATACTGAGGATTCAGAGACCAATAAAACACCATCCCTGTGCTCCAGACATTCACAGACCTGTAGAAGAGAAAATTGTGTGAATGCTGAAATAAAATACTATGTGATTCACACAATCAAACAGTTATAGAAAAGGGAATAATTTTTATATTCCCTGGAGTTAACTGATGTGAACACAACTTAGAGGGTGGAGTCAGACAGATATGGGTTAAAAACTCAAACCAGCATCTTAGAGTCAAGCGAAATTGGATAAGTTATTTACCCTGCTTTGAGTCTCGGTTTCCTTTTTTGTAAACTACCTGTTCTGTAGGATTCTTAGACATTAGAAATAATACATATAAAGCATCCGGCCAGGACTGTTAACGTAAGTGTTGGGCACATGGTAGAAATACAGATGAATGTCCTTTCCCCTCTTAAACCTTTTTCAGTCCTCACACTCTAAGTCTCTATGCATCAGGCCCAAAGGAATGTTATATTGTCACCTCCAAGTGAAGTTTTAGAAGATGCTATGAACTTTTCTGGAACTGAAAGTTTAATGTGGAAAGTTTCATGCATAGTTGTTGGTTCAGGTAGACAGCCTGGGTGAATAAAGATGTGAATATATTTCTAAATTTCACCAGCTCTTCTGCTAAGGCAAGGCAAAGGTTAGTCATTCGTTCTGCCTTTTACTTCTCTTTCATTTCTTGTGGGGAGTTATTCCAACCAACAAATTATCATCAATGCTATTTTCTCCTTCTTGGTGGGAGAGACATGCCACCCCTCAGGATAAGCCTGATGAGAAAACATTGTCTCTCTCTAGAGAAAATTCCAATTCTCTTATCCCACCCAAACCAAGGGAGACTCCCTTACCTGAATTGGGAAACCAAAATTCCAAACTGTAGTCTTAATCACAGACTCTTGCCAGTTTGAAAACTCAACTGGATTGCAGAAAGGAGCCCACATTCTACCATCATAGAACTATAAAGGAGAAGGATGCTCAGTGATCATTTGATCCTTCCTATCCCTGCAAATGAGGAAACTCAGACCAGGAGAGATGCAATGACTTGTCTCATGGTTAGCTTAGCAACAGGGTCAGGAATTTGAACTCCAGACTCCTAGACAGTACTCTCCCCCCACACACTCAGTCTTTTCAAGTAATCAAATCAACGTAAAGGCCAACATAAAAATCCAAATGTAATAAAACACATTTAGTCTTCCAATCGCATTTTCTGGAAACCTCTGATAAATGCAAAACTGACACAGAGGAGGAGAAAAAAAAAAGAAAATTAAAAACAAATGTACATAAGGTTAAGTCATATGTTCCCTCTAGGAAGACGTTTGCTATTTTTCATTAATTTCCATGAAGCCCATGAACATCATGGGGTTTGGGATTAGATAAATATTAATTATGAGAAAAGTGGAAGTGTTCTGGGATTGTGAAGAGAATGAAATGTTATTTCCCTTCATTTCAGTGACAATATAAAATATAAAGAGACATTAGGTAAAAACTAAGAATATCTGAATAAAGTATGGACTTTAGTTAATAATAATGTATCAATACTTGTTCATTAATTGTGACATATGTGCCATACTAATTTAAGATGTTAATAATAGGGGAAACTGGATGTAGGGCACATTGAAACTCTTTGTACTCTCTTTTCCATTTTTCTATAAATCTAAAACTGTTCTAAAAGTAAAGCTTATTTTAAAAAATAAAATAGAAAATAAACAAGCAGAAAAACTTCTACGTGTCTTCCACCATGCTCTTAGATCTTGGACCATCACAATTAATGCTAAGTTAGAATGGAAACTTAGGAGTGCTTAAATGGCATGAGAGATCATATATAAATGAATTTGTATTTCAGGCTATATGCAAGGTAAATGCAGGTGAATTCTGAGTATCTGTTGTTCCTCTAGCCTCACTCCATCACAGTATATTGGATGGAATGAAGCTCCATCCTTCAGGATGCTGAGCACTTTATGTACAAGTTTTCCCTAATCCTCAGGACAACTTTCTGAGGTATACATTATCATCCTTATTTTGTCGGTGAAAAAATTATGTTCACAGAAGGCAGGAGATCTGCTTAAAGTTTTTCAGATACAATAAAGTTTATTCAAGATTTGTTTCCCATCTCCAGATTACTTTCCTTAAATATTTGATGTCCTTTCCTCTTCTTACTGTCAATGAACATAGACACAATTTTCTAAAGAGCTGGCCAAAATACGAGATAGCTGTTAATAGTTTTTAGTCATTATGTCTCTTTAGAGCCTTCCTGGATGTGAGTTTCTCAGAGCTTCTTTTGTTTTTTTTAAAGACCTTGACAATATTGAAAAGTAATGATAAGGCAGTTTGTATGTAGAATGTCTCTTGACTGGGATTGGGATTTGTCTGATGTTTCTCTCATGATTATAATGGGTTTAAGGGTTTTGTGAAGGAAGGCCACACAGATAACATGCCATTTTCATTATATCATCGTATCAAGGGTACTTACTATCAATTTGATATATTACTACTGATGTTGACCTTGATCACCTGGTTGAGGTAGTATTCATCAGGTTTCTCCACTGTAAAGTTACTCATTTTCCCTTTTTCTATATGGTACTCTTTGAAAAAAATAACCACATGCAACCTGCTCTTGGGTGGGATTTATGCTCCACACACTTGAGGATAGAATATCTATATAAATTATTTGGAATTCTTCAATATAGGAGATTTATGTATTCTTAACCATTTATTTATTTATGCAATCATTTATTTATATCAGTATGAAGTCATGGATATTTATTTTACACTTGGGTTATAATCCAATACTACTTTATTTTGTTGCTCAAATAATCCAGCTGTGTCACTGGGGAGATCTTTCAGCAGGCTTACATGTCTTTTCAAATAATCCCCATATTGTGATTTTTTTTTTCTTTTTGACAATTTTCTTACTTTTTAGCATTACAAGATGTTCTAGGCTTGTCTTGTATATTTCCTACCCCAGAAACTAGAATCTTCTATTTCTGCAAGAAACCCTGGGTCTTTTCTTTGGAGAATGTTATTAGAAACAAAGACCTGGCTACTAGGTGTATCCTAACTAGTGCATATATGCATATCCATAAATATTTCTATATGTGACCATAAGCTAAACATGAGTTCATACTGATGTCTCCAACTCCATTCCACTTTCAGGTCCGTTATGACATGGTTCATTCTGGCCATGCTCCCCTTGCTTTTCTATAAACTCCTATTTGAACAGTGAGAAGCCTGGCTTTCACTGGCCACCACCCATTTACTTAATTATGCAAATCCAGGATACATGTAGAGC
Source organism: Delphinapterus leucas (assembly GCF_059928025.1). Taxonomy (NCBI): domain Eukaryota; kingdom Metazoa; phylum Chordata; class Mammalia; order Artiodactyla; family Monodontidae; genus Delphinapterus; species Delphinapterus leucas. The sequence continues at coordinate 47,944,681 of NC_143130.1, read as the reverse complement.
GGTATCAGTATTGTTAATACCTACCCCAGTGGAAACCAGCTTTATCAACTAGAGCACAGCAGTTGTGTATGGTTTCTTTTGCCCTTAGTCTTACAGACTCCACTTATTTCCATCATTATTTAAGTCAGCACTTTCCTCCCACAACCTTCAGTGATGTTGCTTCACACATTTGTAATATGGTTAGATTCTTTCGTCACTTTCTGTACTCTATCCTGGGATCTTCTGGCTTCCTAAATGATCTATTTTTAAGTTGCATGCATGAAGGTCTGTTTCTTGTGCTGTAAAGTACTATGACAAAAGTACTATGACAAAAGTTTTGACAAAAGTATAGTGTGGTTTCATTGCTCTAAAAAAATCTCTTGTATTTCACATATTTAACACACCACTGAACACTCCTGCCTCCCCCAGCCTGGAATCCCTGGAAACCACTGATCTTTTAACTGTCACTGTGGTATTGTCTTTTCAATTGCCATAAAATTGGAACCACAAAGCACTTAGCCTTTTCACACTGCATTCTTTAATTTAGCAATCTGCATGTAAGGTTCTTTTGTGTGGCTCTTTTTGTAGCTTAATAGCTCATTTATTTTTATTGCTGAGTAATATTCCCTTGTGTGAATGTTTGTTATCTACTCACCTATTGGAGACATTTTAGTTGCTTTTAGTTTCAGGCAATTATGAATAATGCTATTATACATATTTGTATGCAGGTGTTTCTGTGGGCATAAATTTTCTAATCGGTTGGGTAAATACCAAAGAGCAGGATTTCTGGATCATAACCTAAGATGATGGCTTTATAAGAAATTGCCAAACTCTCCTCCAAAATGACTGTATCATTTCGCATTCCCAGTAACAATAAATGATATTTCCTCTTGATCTGTATCCTCTGCAGCATTTGGTATTTTCATTTCTTTGGATTTTAGCCAATTTAATAGGTATGTAGTGGTAGCTCACTGCTGTTTTAATTCACAGTTCTCTGATGATACATGATGATTTCTGTTACTGATCTCTAGTTTAATTCCATTGTCATCTGAGGACATACTTCGTGCGGTTTCTGCTTTAAAAAAAATTAATGTGTGTTTTATGGCCTAGAATGTGGTCTATTTGGTGAATGGTCCATGTGAGCCTGACAAGAATGTTTATTCTGCTATTGTTGCATGGCATATTCTGTAAATGTCAATTAGATGAAGTTGACTGATAGTGCTGTTAAGGTCAACTTGCTGATTTTGTGCCTTTTTGATTTATCATTATTGAAAAAGGGATGTTGAAGTCTACACCTATAATAGTGAATTTGTACATTTCTCCTCAAGGTTCTGTCATTTTTTCACCTCACATATTTTGATGCTCTGTTATTAGGCACATACATGTTCAGAATTGTTATACCTTCTTGGAGACTTAACCCCTTTATCATTGTGTAACACTTCTCTTTATCCCTGATAACTTTCCCTATTCTGAAGTTTGCTTTGTCTGAAATTAATACAGATACTCTGGCTTTCTTTTAATCGGTGTTAGCATGGTATGTCATTAGCATGGTATATTTTCTTCCATCGCTTTACTTTTAACATATTGGTGTCCTTATACTTAAAAGTGGGTTTCTTGGAGATGACATGTAGTTGTATTTTGTTTTTCTTATCCACTCTGGAAGCACATATCTTTAAGTTGATGAATTTAGATGATTCAAGTTTTAAATTATTATTGATACAGTTGGATTGATATCTATCATATGTGTAACTGTTTTCCATTTGTTCTTTATTTCTCTTTCTCTTAATTTTCTGCCTTCTCTGGTTTTAACTGGGCATTTTATATGACCTTAGAATGGGAACTTCACTCACCTAATTGGAAACCTAAATACAACAAGAACAGTGGATCCTGGGGGAGCAGGGGCTAAATGGCAGCAATCAACACCAAAGGCGAAGAGGGTATAGTTACTGTAATGGGCAGCAGAGTCAGAGCAGCAATCAGAAGGGCTTGGATGTGGGGGAGTAAAATGATAGCAAAGAGACATGGACAATTTTTAGAGGATGAAACTGTTCTGTATCTTTCTCGTGGTTGTGCAGATGTAACTCTATACATTTGTCAAAACTCACTGGACTCTACACTTTAAAGAGGTAAATTTTTCCGTATGTAAATTATAATTCAATAAGCCAGACTTTTAAAAACCACACAGATAAAAGTGGTGCAAAGGAAATAAAATAACCTTAGGATTCAGAAATACTTGAGTGCGGTTACCAGCCTCTCTGCTTATGACCTCTGTCATTTGACCATTCATCTACTGATTCATCTATCCATCCTTCTATTCAATCAAAAATTTAAAAATATTCTATGTGTTGGGGATGATTAATTAACTAGGACAAGGAAAACCATTGCCCTCTAGATCTAGTATATTTGAACTGATGTCTGAATATTGAGAAGGAGCAACCCAGGGGACCATCTGGGAAATGCATTATAGGCAAAGATAAGAACAAACAGTGGAAAAAGGTGGGAGCAAACATGACATGCTTGAAAGTTGTGTAGAGCACAAGTGTGGCTATAATGAATGAGCTAAGAAGTGGAAGGAGATGATATCACAGAAGATGTAGTTACCAGACCAGAACAGAGATGCATCCATGGGCTCTGATAAACCGGGGTTTTATTCTGAGAAAAATGGTAAGCCACTAAAAGACATTAAGCCAGATAGGTCACATGTTCAGATATATGTTTTAAAATGTATTATTCTAGCAAATGTATGGAGAATTTCTTGTGGCAGGTGGGCAAAGGACACCTTTGGAAGTAGGGATTGAATGAAAATTGATGGATTGGACAGGATAAGTGAGAAAAAGAGGATGTCAAGATTCTTCACTGAAACTACTTGAATTTTTTTTTTAATTTTATTAAATGAAACGAGTAATATGTATTTCACAATCTTATTGAGAGGATTACTTGGAACAATAAAAGCAAAATACTGAGTCTACCACAGATTAGGTGCCCAAAAATTATTTGCTAGTTTTTGTCCATCAGTATTTTATCAATATGAATGTCGATAAGATCTCTGTCCTTTAGAAAACATTCAAGAACCTAATGTTTTATTTACTGCCAAATCTCAGGTTCTGGTGTCCTAGTTCTCTAAGGCCTAATTACCATCCAATTTGAAATAAGTAAATAATAGCTAAATAGATTTAGCTGGGCGGTGGGTTTGGGGGGGCAGATATCCCTTTTGTTGGATCAGAAATGGGGGTCTTGTTTCTAAAAGACAAGAGCTATTTCATACAGCCCCACTTCTCACTTAGTACTTATTAAAATATAAATACTGCTCTGGTGTCTAATTCTTTCATTTAAAAAAAGGCAAATTAAACTTTATGGAGAAACTAGTAAAAATAAATATCATCAATGTCTTATATACTAGATTTTCCTCCTGAGAACCTTTTACTTTTTTAGTATAAATCTGTATATATATATATACTTAATTCCACAGAATCATAACCAGGTTCTGATAATTTGATTTTCAGTGTAATAGCCTTATGATCATGATGAAGGGCTTACCAATTTCTCCCAGACATGGCTGATTTACTCCCTAAAGTCTCTGAGGCAACATATGCCTTCAGTAATTTTCTACACATTTATTTATTCATTACTGCAATCCTCTTTCTATTTATAGGATATTTCTGAGGGTCAGTGAATGATCCATTAGGATGACTACATCAATAAAGCCTCAAGCAGCAAATGGATATAATAAATGTTATATTACTTGAGTTGATGAAGAAAAAAACAGCAAACTTGTAGATTCATAGAGATTATGCCATCTGATAAATGGAAGGAAAATAAGAATAACATATTATCAAAGAATCAGAGAAATACTGGGCACCATTAAGAATGACAAATCTACATAAATGGAGTCACAGATGGAGAAGAGAGGGAAAAGAGAAGGAAAATTACTTAAAGAAATAATAACTGGAAATGTCCAGATCTGATGAAAAATATTAATCTTCATAACCAAAAAGTTCAATGAACTCCAAGTAGGATAAATGCAAAGAAATTCACACACACACACACACACACACACACACACACACACACATCATAGTAAAAATGTTTAAAGTCAAAGACAAAGAGAAAATCTTGAAAACAGCAAGAGAAAAAAATTCATCACATACAAGGAAATCCCAATGAGATCAACAGATGACTTTTCAAGAAAAATGGAGGCCAGAACACAATAGGATAACATTATCTGAAGTGATGCAGGAAATGGAAAACAGTCAACCAAGAATTATATCCAGAAAAATAATGTTTTAAAAAATTAAAGGCAAATAAAAATATTCTGAGGTAAATTAAAAACTGAGAAAATGCATTGATAGCAGATCAATCTTACAAGAAATACTAAAGGAATTTCCTTAGTCTAAAAGCGAATAACACCAGAGAAAAAATTGAATTCACATGAAAAAGGAAAGTGCATCAGTTAATGTAACTGTGCAAATAATTGTAAAATACAATATAATTGCATAATACACTATAATTGCATATTTGTTCTCCTTTTTTGTCTTATTTGATTTAAAAATCAATTCCTTAAACAACAATAACACTGTTGGTTCTATGACATACATAAATGTAATATATCAGAAGAAAGTACAAAGGAAACAGATGGGAACAAATTTGTCCTGGAGTAATAAAATGACACTGTACTGTAACTCAAATTCACTTAATATAACAGAACTATAAATATATCCTTGGTACCTTTTCTTGCCCCAGCTTCTTTGATATACTTAAAATTGTATAGAGTGATAAACATAATGTATTGATGGGTTTATTTTATATGTAGATATAATATCTATAACAATACCAACAAAAAAAGAAAGGAAGAGGAAGGAATAGAGCAATAGAAATACCAGACAAAATAGACTTTAAAATTTTTAAAAGATTATTGGAGAGAAATAGGAATATTTTATAATGAAAATCTGGCCAATCAATCAGGACGATATAACAATAATATATAGATGTGCACATTTTAAAAGGGCCCCAAATACATTAAGCAATACTAAAAGAATTGAAAAAAAAAATTAGAAAATTCAACAATAACAGTGGGAAACTAAAATGCCCCAGTTTCAATAATGCATAGAACAACTAGAGAGAAAACTAACAAGGAAATGGGAGACTTGAAACACACTGTAAACCAAATAGACATAACAGACATCTATAAAACAACCATACCTAAGAAAAACAGAATAAACATTCTTCTCAAGTGCACTTGGACATTCTCCAGGATAACCCCTATCCTAGGACATAAAACAAGTCCCAATAAATTGGAAAAGATTGAAATAATGCAAAACATGTTCTCCAACTGCAATGGAATAAAATTAGAAATACATGACAGGACTGCAGTGTACAGCATGACTATGAGGAGCTCCATGGACCCTCAGTAAAACTGAGGAAAATTATTAAAAAAAAAAATTCAGAGCTCTAGGAATGCTCCTAAGGCATATATAGAACATGAAAAAAAATTAATCAAGAAAATCTATTAAAATTTAGTAAGAACAGCAAGAGTCTCTGGTATCTAAGTAGAGACCCACTCTTTTCTGAATGCCCTCCTGACTCAGTGAGAAAGTCTGCTGCAGACTGGAGTTCCCTCTCACTCCAGCTCTCAGTCATAGGTACCTTCCAGGGAGAGGGCAAGACATCAGCATTTCTCCCTCTGCCCCCAGTTACCAGTGCTGAGGCCAAGTTCTGGGTGGGTGCATGTTGTAACACATTAGCCCATAATGAATCTCAAAAATAGAGGGAGAAAGAGAGAGAGGAAGGGAAACCAAAAGCTATTCTTTACAGATAAAGCCAGGTAATAAAGGCAAAATAAATGCTAGAATTGAAAACTCATTCTGCTTGAACCACCAAAGTAATAATGAATTGGGCAAGGAACATCAGTGGATAGTAAAACCATTCTGTGAAATGTTGTTGGAGAACATTAGAGTCAGATGGTGACATAAATCAGCCCACAGATTACTTATTAATTTGAAAGAGGGAAATAAAAAGACTTTACAATGAGGAACCTTGTCAGTCACTGCATTTTAACAAAATATGCTAAACTGAGGCTTACTAAGGTGAGAAATCTCACATCAGGACCTCACCTAAGAAGATACAGCATCACCTAAGAATGCTCTTGCCAAAATATGTTCAATCCAAGGCAAAGCAAACTTCCAGACCTCACTTTCATTTATGGAAAATACAGAGATTGAAGACTAAATAAAATGATACATGGATGAAATAATGAGAACCAGACTGTGAGTCATTTTATACAATGAAAGGTTTGGACCCCAGAAAAAGTCAATGTTAAAGAAAATGTAGAGGGAATATTCCAGAATAAAAGAAGTTAAAGAAATATTAGAAGCAAGTGAAATATGTGAACTTTGATGGCATACTGGTTAAAAAAAAATCTCAACTATAAAATGTATTTGGGGCACATTGGAACATTTCAATAAAGACTAAATCCTAGTTTGTACTGTATATTATTGCAATAATTTTACTTAAGTGCATTAACAATATTGTTATAAAGTATGTAAAGAATGTCATCATTTTCAGAAGATACAGACTTAAGTATTTAGAGAAGAGGTGTCATGATATCTTCAACATAATTAACAAGGTTTAGCAATTTTGCGAGAAATAGATATAAATAGAAAGAGAGAGGAAATAAACAGTTGTGACAGCATGTTTACAATTATTGAATCTAGGAGTAGGGCATGTGAGAATTCATCCTACTGTTTCTTCTAAATTGTACAAATGGAAATTTTCATAACATAAAGTTCAGAGAATTGCATATGTTTGAAATGTTAGAAAACAGACTTATAAATAACTCAAGTAATAAATCACAAAGGAAATTAGAAAAATACTTAGAATTGATTGATACCAAAACAAATACTGAGCAGTAAGAACAAGAAAAATACTGTTCCCCTGCAGGCTGGCATCCCCTAACAGAGGCTGGTTGCATACAAACTCTAGAAAACTGCCCAGGCTCAGAACTTTAGGCCAACCAGGGTTCAGGTCCCAGTCCCAGAATTATGCCCAAAGAAGAACTGGTGCTTACCCAGCCATGAGCATGGAAAAGGCAAGATAGGACTGGAGAATGGGTCCTCCCATATCATATTGCTATTGAGTCCCAGCTCCTAATCCCAACAATGTAAGAGCCAGTACTTTCCTAGTTTGTATACCCAAGACTTGGGTTCCCCCTCCCAGATTGTGACATCTGAGCATTCCAGATTGCTGTGAGCAGCGACAGGAGAGGATACGGATGTGAGAGACCTGCATTCCTGATCCTATCCTGCCCGATGATTTTTTCCAAATGTGCACAGTCCTGCAGCCTGACATACATGCTGCTTGGCCATTACGTGCATGAAAGATATTAAAATTTATGAGATAGAGCTAATGCAATATTTAAAGGAAATGTATAGCTTGAGCAGATTGTATTAAAACAAAACCTGAGACAGAAGACCTTCAAGATGGCAGAGGAGTAAGACATGGAGATCAACTTCCTCCTAACAAACACATCAAATATATATCTACACGTGGAACTACTCCTACAGAACACCTACTGAACACTGGCAAGACCTCAGACTTCCCCAAAGGCAAGAAAATCCCTACGTACCTGGGTAGGGCAAAAGAAAAAAGAAAAAACAGAGATGAAAGAATAGGGACAGGACCTGCACCTCTGGGAGGGAGCTGTGAAGGAGGAAAAGTTTCCAAACAGTAGGAAGCCCCTTCACTGGCAGAGATGGTCGGGGGAACTTCAGAGCCAAGGAGGAGAGTGCAGGAACAGGAGTGCAGAGGGCAAAGTGGAGACATTCCCGCACAGAGGATCGGTGCTGACCAGCACTCACCAGCCTGACAGGCTTGTCTGCTCACCACCGGGGTGGGTGGGGGCTGAGAGCTGAGGCTCAGGCTTCGGGGTTCAGATCCCAGAGAAAGTACTGGGGTTGGCTGCATGAACACAGCCTGAAGTGGGCTACTGCACCACAGCTAACTGGGAGGGAGTCCGGGAAAAGGTTTGGAACTGTCTAAGAGTCTAGAGACCATTGTTTCAGGGTGTGCAAGGAGAGGAGATTCAGAACACCATCTAAATGAGCTTCAGAGATGGGCACAAGCTGCAGCTATCAGCATGGACACAAGAGATGGGCATGAAATGCTAAGGCTGCTCTTGTACCCACCAAGAATACTGTGTGCAAACGCAGGTCACTATCCATAGCTCCCTTCCTGAGAGCCTGAGCAGCCTGCCACTCAGGGTCCTGTGATCCAGGGATAACTTCCCAGGGGAAAACACAGCATGCCTCAGGCTGTTGGCAATGTCATGTTGCTCTCTGGTGCCGCAGGCTTGCCTCACATTCTGTACCCATCCCTCTCCTTGGCCTGAGTGAGCCAGAGCCCCCTAATCAGCCACTCCTTTAACTCCCTCCTGTCTGGATGAAGAACAGATGACAGAGGTCGACCTACATGCAGAGGCGGGGCCAAACCCAAAGCTGAACCCCAGGAGCTGTGCAAACAAAGAAAGGAAAGGGAAATTTCTCCATGCAGCCTCAGGAGCAGTGGATTAAATCTCCACAATCAACTTGATGTACCCTGCATCTGTTGAATACCTGACTAGACAAAGAATCATCCCACAACTGAGACAGTGGACTTTGGGAGCAACTTTAGACTTGGGGTTTGCTGTCTGTGACAGACTACTTTCTGATTTTTATGTTTATCTTAGTATAGTTTTTAGCACTTGTTATCATTGGTGGATTTGTTTACTGGTTTCATTGCGCTTCTTTTTATTACTTTTAAAATTTTTTATTACAATAAATATTTTTCATTTTAGTAACTTTATTTTATTTATTTATTTTTCTTTCTTTTTTTTTCTCCTTTTCTTCTAAGCCATGTGACTGACAGGGTCTTGGTGCGCTGGCTGGGTGTCAGACCTGAACCTCTGAGGTGGGAGAGCCGAGTTCAGGACATTGGAACACCAGAGACTTTCCAGCCACAAGTAATATCAACCAGCAAAACTCTCCCAGAGATCTGTGTCTCAATGTAAAGACCCAGCTCCACTCAACAGCCAGAAAGCTCCAGTGCTGGACACCACATGAAAAGCAAACAGCAAGACAGGAACACAATGCCACCCATTAGCAGAGGGGGTGCCTAAAATCATACTAAGTTCACAGGTGCCCCAAAACACACCACCTGATGTGGTCTTGCCCACCAGAAAGACAAGATCCAGCCTCATCCACCAGAACACAGGCACCAGTCCTGTCCACCAGGAAGCCTACACAACCCACTGAAACAACCTTACCCAATGGGGGCAGACACCAAAAACAATGGGAACTATGCACCTGCAGCCTGCAAAAATGAGACCCCAAACACAGTAAGTTAAGCAAAATGAGAAGACAGAGAAATACACAGCAGATGAAGAGGCAGAGTAAAAACCCAGCAGACCAAACAAACGAAGAGGAAATAGGCAGTCTACTTGAAAAAGAATTCAGAGTAATGATATTAAAGATGATCCAAAATCTTGGAAATAGAATGGAGAAACTACAAGAAATATTTAACAAGGACCTAGAGGAACTAAAGAGCAAACCAACAATGATGAAAACACAATAAATGAAATTAAAAATTCTCTAGAATGAATCAATAGCAGAATAACTGAGGCAGAAGAATGGGTAAGTGACCTGAAAGATAAAATAGTGGAAATAACTACTGCAGAGCAGAATAAAGAAAAAAGAATGAAAAGAATTGAGGACATTCTCAGAGACCTCTGGGACAATATTAAACGCACCAACATTCGAAATATAAGGGTCCCAGAAGGAGAAAAAAGAACGGGATTAAGAAAATATTTGAAGAGTTTATAGTTGAAAACTTCCCTAATATGGGAAAGGAAATAGCTAATCAAGTCCAGGAAGCACAGAGAGTCCCTTACAGAATAAATCAAAGGAGAAACATGCAAAGACATGTATTGAGCAAACTATCAAAAATTAAATACAAAGAAAAAATATTAAAAGCTGCAAGGGAAAAGCAACAAATAACATACAAGGGAATCCCCATAAGGTTAACAACTGACCTTTCAGCAGAAACTCTGCAAGCCAGAAGGGAGTGGCAGGACATATTTAAAGTGATGAAAGGGATAAACCTTCAACCAAGATTACTCTACCCAGCAAGGATCTCATTCAGATTTGACGGAGAAATTAAAACCTTTACAGACAAGCCAAAGCTGAGAATTCAGCACCACCAAACCAGCTTTACAACAAATGATAAAGGAACTTCTCTAGGCAAGAAACACAAGAGAAGGAAAAGACCCACAATAACAAACCCCAAACAATTAAGAAAATGGTAATAGGAACATACATATTGATAATTACCTTAAATATAAATGGATGAAATGCCCAAACCAAAAGACATAGACTGGCTGAATGGATACAAAAATAAGACTCATATATATGCTGTCTACAAGAGACCCGCTTCAGATCTAGGGAAACATCTGCATATTCCATGCAAATGGAAATCATTCCATGCAAATGGAAATCAAAAGAAAGCTGGAGTAGCAATTCTCATATCAGACAAAATAGACTTTAAAATAAAACTATTACAAGAGACAAAGAAGGACACTACATAATGATGAAGGAATCAATCCAAGAAAAAAACACAAAAATTGTAAATATTTATGCACCCAATATAGGAGCACCTCAATACATAAGGGAAATGCTAAAAGCCATAAAAGAGGAAATTGACAGTAGCATAATCATAGTAGGGAATTTTTTTTTTTTTTTTTTTTTTTTTTGCTGTATGCAGGCCTCTCACTGTTGAGGCCTCTCCCATTGTGAAGCACAGGCTCCAGATGCGCAGGCTCAGCAGCCATGGCTCACGGGCCCAGCCGCTCCGCGGCATGTGGGATCTTCCCATACCAGGGCATGAACCCACATCCCCTGCATCGGCAGGTGGACTCTCAACCACTGTGCCACCAGGGGAGTCCCCATAGTAGGGAACTTTAACAGCCCACTTTCACCAATGAACAGATCACCCAAAGAGAAAATTAATAAGGAAACACAAGCTTTAAATGACACATAAAACAAGATGGACTTAATTGATGTTTATAGGGCATTCCATCTAAAAACAACAGAATACACTTTCTTCTCAAGTGCTCATGGAACATTCTCCAGGACAGGTTATATCTTGGGGCACATATCAGGCCTTGGTAAATTTAAGAAAATTGAAATTGCATCAAGTATCTTTTCTGACCACAACGCCATGATGGTAGATACCAATTACAGGAAAAAACCTTTAAAAAATACAAACACATGGAGGCTAAACAATACACTACTAAATAACCAAGAGATCACTGAAGAAATAAAAGGGGAAATAAAAAAACCCTAGAAACATATGAAAATGAAAACATGATGAACCAAAATCTATGGGATGCAGCAAAAGCAGTTCTAAGAGGGGAGTTTATAGCAATACAATCCTACCTCAAGAAACAGGAAAAATCTCAAATATAAACCTAACCTTGCACTTAAGCAATTAGAGAAAGAAGAACAAAAAAAAACCCCAAGTTAGCAGAAGGAAAGAAATCATAAAAATCAGATCAGAATAAATAAAAAAGAAATGAAGGAAACAATAGCAAAGATCAATAAAACTAAAAGCTGGTTCTTTAAGAAGATAAACAAAACTGATAAAGCATTAGCCAGACCTATCAAGAAAAAAAAGGGAAAAGACTCAAATCAACAGAATTAGAAATGAAAAAGGAGAAGTAACAACTGACACTGCAGAAATACAAAGAATCATGAGAGATTACTGCAAGCAATGATATGTCAATAAAATGGAAAACCTGAAAGAACTGGACAAATGCAGAGAAAAGCACAACCTTCTGAGACTGAACCAGGAAGGAATAGAAAATATAAACAGATCAATCACAAACACTGAAATTGAAACTGATTAAAAATCTTCCAACAAACAAAAGCCCAGGACCAGATGGCTTCACAGGCAAATTCTATCACACAATTAGAAAAGAGCTAACACCTGTCTTTCTCAAACTCTTCCAAAATATAGCAGAGGGAGGAACACTCCCAAACTCATTCTTTGAGGCCACCATCACCCTGATAAAAAAAACCAGACAAAGATCTCACAAAGAAAGAAAACTACTGGCCAATATCACTGATGAACATAGATGCCAAAATCCTCAACAAAATAGTAGCAAACAGAATCCAACAGCACTTTGAAAGGATCATACACCATGATCAAGTGGGGTTTATCCCAGGAATGCATGGATTCTTCAATATATGCAAATCAACTAATGTGATATACCATATTAACTAATTAAGGAATAAGAACCATATGATAATCTCAATAGATGTAGAAAAAGCTTTTGACAACATTCAACATCAATTTATGATAAAAACTCTCCTGAAAGTAGGCATGGAGAGAACTTACCTCAACATAATGAAGGCCATATATGACAAACCCACAGCCAACTTCATTCTCATTGGTGAAAAATTGAAACCATTTCCACTAAGATCAGGAACAAGACAAGATTTCCCACTCTCACCACTATTAATCAACATAGTTTTGGAAATTTTAGTGACAGCAATCAGGGAAGAAAAAGAAATAAAAGTAATCCAAATCAGAAGAGTAAAAGTAAAACTGTCACTGTTTGCAGATGACATGATACTATACACAGAAAATCCTAAAGATGTTACCAGAAAACTACTCGGGCTAATCAATGAATTTGGTAAAGTAGGAGGATACAAAATTAATGCACAGAAATCTCTTGTATTCTTATACACTAAAGGTGAAAAACCTGAAAGAGAAATTAAGGAAACACTCCCACTTACCACTGCAACAAAAAGAATAAAATACATAGGAATAAACCTACCTAAGGAGACAAAAGACCTGTATGCAGAAAAGTGTAAGACATTGGTGAAATAAATTAAAGATGATACAAAAAGATGGAGAGATATACCATGTTGTTGGATTGGAGGAATCAACACTGTGAAAATGACTATACCACCCAAAGCAATCCACAGACTCAATGCAATCCCTATCAAACTACCAATGGCATTTTTCAAGGAACTAGAACAAAAACTTTTACAATTTTTATGGAAACACAAAAGACCCCGAATAGCCAAAGCAATCTTGAGAAAGAAAAACAGAGCTGGAGGAATCAGGCTCCCTGTCTTTAGACTATACTACAAAGCTACAGTAATCAAGACAATATGATACTGACACAAAAACAGTAATATAGATCAATGGAACAGGATAGAAAGCCAAGAGATAAACCCATGCACATATGGTCACCTTATTTTGTTTTTTTTGCAGTATGTGGGCCTCTCACTGTTGTGGCCTCTCCCATTGTGGAGCACAGGCTCTGGAGGCGAAGGCTCAGCGGCCATGGCTCACAGGCCCAGCCGCTCCATGACATGTGGGATCTTCCCGGACTGGGGCACGAACCCATGTCCCCTGCATCGGCAAGCGGACTCTCAACCACTGCACCACCAGGGAAGCCCTAGTCACCTTATTTTTGATAAAGGAGGTAAGAATATACAATGGAGAAAAGATGGTCTCTTCAATATGTGGAGCTGGGAAAACTGGACAGTTGAATGTAAAAGAATGAAATTAGAACACTCCCTAACACCACACACAAAAATAAACTCAAAATAGATTAAAGATCTAAATGCAATACCACACTCTATAAAGCTCTTAGAGGAAAACATAGGCAGAACACTCTATGACATAAATCACAGCAAGATCCTTTTTGACCCACCTCCTAGACAAATGGAAATAAAACCAAAATTAAACAAATGGGACCTAATGAAACTTAAAAGCTTTTGCACAGCAAAGGAGACCATAAACAAAATGCAAAGACAACCCTCAGAATGGGAGAAAATATTTGCATATGAGTCAATGGACAAAATACTAATCTTCAAAATAAACAAGCAGCTCAATATCAAGAAAAACAAACAACCCAATCCAAAAATGGGCAAAAGAGCTAATAGACAGTTCTCCAAAGAAGATATACAGATTGCCAACAAACATATAAAAGGATGCTCAACATCACTAATCATCAGAGAAATGCAAATCAAAACCACAATGAGGTATCACCTCATACCGGTCAGACTGTCCATCATCAAAAAATCTACAAACAATAAATGCTGGAGAGCATGTGGAGAAAAGGGAACCCTCTTGCACTATTGGTGGGAATATAAATTGATACAGCCATTATGGAGAACAGTTTGGAGGTTCCTTAAAAAATTAATAATAGAACTACCATACGACCCAGCAATCCCACTACTGGGCATTTACCCTGAGAAAACCATAATTCAAAAATAATCATGTACCACAATGTTCATTGCAGCTCGATTTACAATAGCCAGGACATGGAAGCTACCTAAGTGTCCATCAGCAGATGAATGGATAAAGAAGATGTGGCACATATATACAATGGATATTAGCCATAAAATAAAACAAAACTGAGTTATTTGTAGTGAGGTGGATGAACCTAGAGTCTCATACAGAGTGAAATAAGTCAGAAAGAGGAAAACAAATACCACAGGCTAACACATGTACATGGTATTTAAAAAAAAAAAAGTTTCTGAAGAACCTTGAGGCAGGACAGGAATAAAGACAAAGATGTAGAGAATGGACTTGTGGACATGGGGAGAGGGAAGGGTAAGCTGGGACGAAGTGAGACAGTGACATTGACATATATACAGTACCAAATGTAAAATAGATAGCTAGTGGGAAGCAGGCACTTAGCACAGGGAGATCAGCTCGGTGCTTTGTGACCACCTAGAGGGGTGGGACAGGGAGTGTGGGAGGGAGGCACAAGAGGGACGGGATATGGGATATTTGTATACATATAGCTGATTCACTTTGTTATACAGCCGAAACTAACACAACATTGTAAAGCAATTATACTCCAATAAAGATGTTTTAAAAAATTAAGAAAATAGATAAAATAAAATATAATGTTTCCAACACCCCCAAACCTGATAATTAATGATTTAGACAAAACAAATTACCAAATCATAGAAAGGAGAAACAAAATAAACACAGAAAAGTAGACAAAAGGGAAATAAGATGAGAGAAGAAATGAATAAACACAAAATATCAATATACTATAGGGGATTAACACTGTCAAAGTTATTTCCTTGAGAAGAATAATAAAATATAAGACCCCTCCAAGAGTGATTTAAAAAAGGAGAGTCACAATAAGAAATTATTATAATACAATTTATAAATGTAGTGCAAATTACTGATAGAACATTTTTTTAAAAATTCCCCACCAATAAAATTGACAATTTATATAAATGGGCAAATCCTTTGGAAAGTATGATTTATCGAGATCACTTGAGAAGAAATATTTAAAAGCAGCATCATGTTATAGCCTTTAAATAAGTCAAATCATCACTCACAGATTCTCTCACAAATACAGTCCAGATGCTGTTAGGAAGTTCTGTTAAATATTCAAGAGACAAACAATTTGAATATTATGTGAAGTATTTCAGAAAAATTTAAAAGGTACAAAATTCTTTATCCAATCTTAATAGGTGGAGAAGAAACATTTGATAAAATTTGACAACTACTTATGACAAATCTCTTAACAAACTGAGAATGGAAGTGGATCCATAATAAATCTACAGCAAACAGCTCAGCCAATGATGAAACATTAAAAGCACTCCTTTTAAAATCAGAAATAAAATAAAATGACTGTCATTATCCCTCCTATTCCACAGAAAACTGAAGGGCCTGGATAATTCAATAAGACATAAAGAAACAAAACATACAGAGAGTGAAAAGTAAGAAGCAAAACTTTCAATATTGGAAAAATATATGATTACTTATATAGTGAAACCTCCACTAAAAAGTAAGTACAAATTATTAAAATTCACAAGAGTTTAGACAGATTGCTTAATATATAAAAATAAGGCAACTGCATTTTATTCAATAGGAAAAAATAATTAGAAAATTCAATTTTAAGTAAAGCAGCATTTATCAGAGCAGCATAGAGTAAGGTGATTAAGAATAAATCTAATGTAGGATGTGCAAGACCATTTTGTGGAAAATTATAAAATTTTATTAAAGTACATTTAAAAGACAAACAGAGAGGCTAAGCCACGATACCCTAAATATGTTGGTTCTTCCCAGTTGAATTCAATGCAATTCCAATAAATAATCGAATCTTTCTTTTTCATGGATCTTAATAACTCTCAAATTTATATCAAAGAACAGAGAACCAAGATTAGCAAGACATCTCCAAAGAAGAAGAATAAACTGGAAGAAATTTCCCTATCAATAATCAAGACCCTTATGAAACTTATAGTCATAGCAAAAATGCATTATTTGTGCAGGAATATACAAATGGCACAATGGAAAATAGCCTCAAAGCACACACACACACACACACACACACATATATACACACATAAGCACACACACACACACACACAGAATCTGGTATATGACACAGTGGAATTGGAAATCAGTGGGGAAAGATAGATTATTTAATAAATGATGCTGGGACAACTAAATTATCTATGTGAAGATAAAAATTGGGCTTCTACCATATATCATACACAATTAAGGTTTAAGTCAAATTTCTAGTACTTATATATTAACTCATTTTAAACTCGAACCACAGTCTGATAGAGGTTATAATTATCCTTACTTTACAAATGATAAGTTAAGAAATAGAGTGCTCTAATAACTTGTCCAGAATGAAATTTGTTCAGGTAAGAATTTACATAGGCTGAAATTTACCAATTAAGTGATAAGAATGGTGACTCAAAACTCAGATGGCCTGATTCTAAAATCATTGCTCTTAATCACACTGTGTTCCATCAATTCCAGAGAGATTAAGAACTTAAATGGAAAAATCTAACTTTATAACTTTTAGAAAAAATATATAGAAATATCTTCATGATACTGAGGTTGTAAAGAATTTTTAAATGAAATGCAAAAAGCACACATCTTAGAGGAAAAATGATGAATTCACCAGCAGTAAACTTCAGTTTATCAAAGATACTTTAAAGAGATAAAAACATGAGCCATACAACTGGGACATGATACGTGCAACATTTATAGCCCAAAAAGGATTAGTATTCAGATTATTTTTTGTTTTCTTTTTTGGGGTACACGGGCCTCTCACTGTTGTGGCCTCTCCCATTGTGGAGCACAGGCTCCAGACGCGCAGGCTCAGCTGCCATGGCTCACGGGCCTAGCTGCTCCATGGCATGGGGGATCTTCCCAGACCAGGACACGAACCCATGTCCCCTGCATCGGCAGGTGGACTCTCAACCACTGTGCCACCAGGGAAGCCCCAGATTTTTAAAATATAATTTAATTATCCTTTATTGAAAGAAAAATACATAGAAAGAAAGACATTTACTAAATCAAAGTCAAATCAATACCATTTGATGAGTGCTTATCATATAATAAGACAAAATTGATGATACCTTAAAAAAAACCAAAGAAACCCATATAAGGCAAAATAGGTGAATAGTTATTCATTCAATTGTATTTTTATTCTGTTGACCAAAAGGGGAAAAAGTTTTTTTTGCTTTATGCATATGGTTATCTAAAGTTCTATATTCAAAGTTATAAACTTCTACGGATAAGAAGGGCTTAATAACACTTTGTTATAATAGGTGTTTTATGAATGTTCATGATCATGGTTTACCAATATATCTCATATTTTTTCACTTTGTTTATAGCTTTATCCAAGATGCATAATAAATCTTTTAGTATTTCTTTTCTTGTGCATGGCTGTGCACTGATTTATTTTATTTTACTTTAAAACTCTTTTGAGACAATAATGAAAAGATAAAACATCCCATTTCAATGAACAAAAGGTATAATAGTCATTTCTTGTATAAGAATTTCATAAAAGAAGAACCAAGAGTTGTCAAAACACTCAAACTCAATATGCTGCAACCCATTAGTAGTCAGGAGAATGCAAAGTAAAACCAAGATTGGATTCCATTCCATACCCACTAAATTGGTAAAAATTAAGATGATCTATAATATTAAGTGTTGGCGAGGATGCAGAATGTGAAATACTCTATACACTGCTGATCAGAATATAACTTTGACAAACTACTTTAGGTACAATTTTCACTGCCCAATAAAGGGAAAAATACACATATCTCTCTACACAGAAATTCCACTCCTAAGCAGTATACAGGAATGCTGTTGGCAGCATTGCTTGGAATCACACAAAAATTTTCTTTTAAACACGCAAAGGTTTTACAAATATGGAACAGACGTATAAACTTAGATATATTCATGCAATTAAATATCATCTAGCAGTGGAAATAAAATAGATACATCTATGCATCAACATGAATGGAGCTCAAAAATTCAAATTTAGTGAAAAAAAACAAACATAAAAGAACACATACAGCATGATTCCATTTATTAAAGATCAAAAACAGACAAAACTTATCAATGTGCTGCTTGGGAATACGTACATAAGTATATAGCAAAACTGTAAGTGAAATCAGGGAATGATGAACACAAATATAAAATGACGGTCATGCCTGTGGGGGCCACAGGGATATGTACAAGGGAAAGGTACACAAGAATACAGAGGTTCCTGGATTGATCTCTTTTTAAACTGCATGGTGGACACCAATGTGATTATTTTATCATTATTCTCCAAACTATATACATACACAATATATACTTTTAAAAATGTGTGATATACATTTAAAGTGTATGATTAATATTTAAAAGTTTTTAAAAAGGAATGTAAGACATAAAACAAGTCTGGATGGAGGCAAAGAAAGCTGTTAAGAGCTTGTTATTGTTTTCATGTGTATTTAGGGTCAGAAGAGAGTTCCACATTTTTTTTTTTGCTTTTATATCATTTTTCCCCCCATAATCCCAAATTAGTTTTAGATTTAAAAATAAGAACAATAATGCTTCAATAGGAATGTTTGTCTGTGGTTAGGATAAATTCTATAGCATTTCAAGAAAGAGTAAGTTAAACAAAACCAAACCAAATGTCCTTCACTGGGTGAAAGAATAAACAGTGGCGCATCCATTGGGAACACTACTCAACAATGAAAAGGAACTGATAGGTATTGATACGTGCAACAACTCAAGAGCATCGTTTTGAGTAAAAGAAACCAGTCTCAAGAGGTTACAAACTACATGATTCCATTTTTATGATATTCTCAAAAATTTTAAATTATAGTGAACTACAGTAGAGAACAGAACAGTGGTTGACAGGGAGAAAGGGTGGGAGAAGTGAGGGGACTTTTAAGGGAGGTGGTACTATCTGTAAAGAGACTATGGTAGTGGTTTTCTAATACATGTGTTAAAAATCATGCAACCTTTTGTTTATTTTTGTTTTTATGTCCATTTCTCTGGGAGGTGGGTCAAAAAGGATCTTGCTGTGATTTATGTTAGAGAGTATTCTGCCTGTTTTCCTATAAGAGTTTTATAGGGTCTGACCTTACATTTAGATTTTTAATCCATTTTGAATTTTTTTTATGTATGGTGCTAGGAAGTGTTCTAATTTCATTCTTTTACATGTAGCTGTCCACTTTTCCCAGCAACACTTATTTAAGATGCTGTGTTTTCTCCATTGTATATTCTTGCCTCCATTATCAAAAATAAGGTGACCAGGGCTTCCCTGGTGGCGCACTGGTTGAGAGTCCGCCTGCCGATGCAGGGGACACGGGTTCGTGCTCCGGTCCTGGAAGATCCCACATGCCGCGGAGCGGCTGGGCCCGTGAGCCATGGCTGCTGAGCCTGCACCTCCAGAGCCTGTGCTCCACAACGGGAGAGGCCACAACAGTGAGAGGCCCGCACACCACAAAAAGAAAACAAACAAACAAACAAACAAAAAAAAAAAACAAAAAAGATAAGGTGACCATATGTGTGTGGGTTTATTCCTGGGCTTTCTATTCTGTTCCATTGATCTATATTTCTGTTTCTGTGTCAGTACCATACTGTATTGATTACTGTAGCTTTGTAGTATAGTCTAAAGTCAGGGAGCCTGATTCCTTCAGTTCCATTTTTCTTTGTCAAGATTGCTTTGGCTATTAGGGGTCTAGTGAAACTTAAAAGCTTTTGCACAGCAAAGGAAACCACAAACCAGATGAAAAGACAACCCTCAGAATGGGAGAAAATATTTGCAAATGAAGCAACTGACAAAGGAGTAATCTCTAAAATATATAAGCAGCTCAATATCAAAAAAACAAAAAACCCAATCCAAAAAAGGGTGGAAGATCTAAATAGACATTTCTTCAAAGAAGATATACAGATTGCCAACAAACACACGAAAGCATGCTCATCACTAATCATTAGAGAAATGCAATCAAAAGCACAATGAGGTATCACCTCACGCCAGTCAGAATGGTCATCATCAAAAAATATACAAACAGTAAATGCTGGAGAGGGTGTGGAGAAAAGGGAACCCTCTTGCACTGTTGGTGGGAATGTGAATTGATACAGCCACTACGGAGAACAGTATGAAGGTTCCTTAAAAAACTAAAAATAGAACTACCATATGACCCAGCAATCCCACTACTGGGCATTTACCCTGAGAAAACCATAATTCAAAAAGAGACATGTACCACAATGTTCATTGCAGCACTATTTACAATAGCCAGAACATGGAAGCAGTCTAAGTGTCCATTGACAGATGAATGGATAAAGAAGATGCGGCATATATATACAATGGAATATTACTCAGACATAAAAAGAAACGAAACTGAGTTTTTTGTAGTGAGGTGGATGGGCCTAGTGTCTGTCATACAGAGTGAAGTAAGTCAGAAAGAGAAAAACAAATACCATATGCTAAAACATATATGGAATCTAAAACAAACTTGGTTCTGATGAACCTAGGGGCAAGACAGGAATAAAAACACAGACGTAGAGAATGGACTTGGAGACACGGGGAGGGGGAAGGGTAAACTGGGATGAAGTGAGAGAGTAGCATGGACATAAATACACTACCAAATGTAAAATAGATAGCTAGTGAGAAGCAGCTGCACAATACAGGAAGATCAGCTCAATGTTTTGTGACTGCCTTGAGGGATGGGATAGGGAGGGTGGGAGGGAGATGCAAAAGGGAGGAGATATGGGGATATATGTATATGTATAGGTGATTCATTTTGTTATACAGCAGAAAGTAACACAACATTGTAAAGCACTTATACTCCAATAAAGATGTTAAAAGAAAAAGTAAAGGTTTGATTTGATTCAAAAAAAAAAATTCATGCAACCATACATCACCCGACACACACACCCACACACATATACACACACCCACACACACACGCACCCGTTAATTTTACTATATAATTAGAAGAAAGGGAGGGAAGGAGAGAGACAGATAGAGGAATGGAGGGGGAAAAAAATCTATGTTTAAGTGCAATCCAGAAAAGACAAAAACTCTAATTCAAAAAGATACATGCACCCCAATGTTCATAGCAGCACTATATATAATAACAAGACAAGGAAGCAACTTCAGTGTACATCAACAGATGAATGGATAAAGAAGATATGATATATATGTGATGGAATGTTACTCAGCCATAAAATGAATGAAATAATGCCATTTGCAGCAACATGGGTAGGTCTAGAGATTATCATACTAAGTGAATTAAGTTGGACAGATAAAGACAAATATTATATGATATCACCCATATGTAGACTGTAAAAAACTGATACAAATGAACTTACTTATAAAACAGAAATAGACTCATAGACTAGAAAACAAACTGATAATTACCAAAGAGGAAAACAAGGGTGGGGATGAATTAAGAGCTTGGGATTAACAGATACACACTACTATACATAAAATAGATAAACAGCAAGGACCTACTGTATAGCACAGGGAACTATATTCAATATCTTGTAATAACTTATAATGTAAAAGAATCTGAAAAAGAATATGTATGGAGTCTAAATAAATTCTGCAGTGTCATTAATAGTAGTGTACTTATTTTAATTTCTTAGTCTTCACAGATGAACCACAGGAAAGTAAGATGTTAACATTAGTAGAAACTGGGTAAAGGGTATAGAGAAACTCTGTGTTACCTTTGTAACTGTTCAGTAAACCTAAAATTATCCCCCCCAATTATTTAGTTTTTAAAAATCCAAAGAAAAGTGTAGATGCTCTAATTTTTATTTTAAAAAGTGGAGAGAGGAACATATCTGTGTACTTGTTTGTATGGTCCATAAGTATCTCTAGAGAAAAGAAACACAGGAAACAATACTGGTTGTTTCTATGGTTGGGGAAGTCGATCTTTAGAGGACAGAGTGTGAGAGATTTTTAATTATGTACTTTTTTTTTGTATTTTCAAATTTGAATCATGTGAAAATGTTCACTATTTTAAAATTAAATTAAATTTTTAAAAATCCCAGGTGTTGAATTGGTTGGCCAAAGTTGTGTGTCATTTACACTTTGATACCCACAGTCAGATTGCCTGGGGAGATTTTTCTCCTGAATGATAAGGAAATAGCCCCAGGTTCATTTCCACTAGTTTCCTTAGTTCACAGTAACAGTTGTGTAATTCATTATTAATCTTCAATTGTTTCAATGCTTCTAGCAGCTTCTAATCTCTGAAATCTGAACCATACCCAGCTCAGGGCAGCCCTGTCAGGGCAGTCAGGTTGCAGAAATAGAACTCTCCTAGGAGGG
The DNA here is from genome assembly GCF_059928025.1 of Delphinapterus leucas. NCBI lineage: Eukaryota > Metazoa > Chordata > Mammalia > Artiodactyla > Monodontidae > Delphinapterus > Delphinapterus leucas. The sequence goes on along the minus strand of NC_143130.1, from coordinate 47,922,057 downwards.
AGTTATGATTTGAGGACACCAATGAGACTGCTATATTATAGGATAAAGATCGTCTGCCCCTGTAGATGGCATTTGTCATTGACTAGCAACATCCACAGAGAAAAAGAATCACTAACCCTATTAGGTGCTTCTGTGAAAACAATGGACTCTTCCTGCAGAAGCTCCAAAGGGGAAGAAGTCAGTGGGGGGAATCTGGCCTTGCAATCAGCAGTCCTTTCTGCAGGAGATGGGAGGGGCAGTTTGCTCCCCCAGTGGGAAAATCATTTAGTAAACTTCCTGTGTCTATGACACCAATTCATATTCACATTCACCTTAGAAAAAGGAGAAAGAAAGAAAATCCTGGAAGTTATCTTCTAAAGTGGTTTTATTATTCAGTTTTTAAATCTTCCCTTTTGACAGAGCCATCCATAAGTTTCAAGTGCCAGAGAGTGACTAAATAGCCTTTAAATACCTTTTCCTTATCTCTAAAAGTGGAATATAAATGAGACATTTCTTTGCTGCTTATAAAGCAACCCAGACTTCAGTCCTTCTATTGGGAATTGATTGCACACTCACTGGGGGTTTTATTCAAAGGGACCAGGGAATCATTCCTTCACTTCTAATAATACGTGTTTCTGTGTTTCTAACTCTGCAGGGTGGCTGCCCATGGCTGTGCTGATTGTGCATTGGCAAAATGCCAGGGATAGTCCTTCACAAAGACTAGGGTATGAATAACACCCCCTAGAGTTGAGGAAAATTCCATTCCTGCTACCTGTGTGCATTGTCTGAGAACAGACAGTGAAAGGAATATGAAAGAAGCCTGCCGTAGATGTCACGTTTCATATTCCATGGATGACGTGAATGGATATTGCACCCTAAAGCATAAAGCTCTTCCAAAGGCAAAAGCTGTCAGAGCAAGTGTCCATTGATCCGATGGAAATGGAGAGGCACAGTGTGATTCAATGTAAGTATATGTTTTTTACCTTTGATTTCTTTCAAAGTTTATATATTTTTCAAAAGCAGTTTCTCACTCTGCTTTCAGGATTCCTCTGCATAAGATACAAAACAACGATTTCACTTGTTAGTTTGCCATTACTGCAAAAAGAGAATCACCTAGCTTGTCACAAGAGGTTTTCAGTGATTGTGACAAAACGGACTTTGCTCAAATCGTCTGGGATACAAGAAGCCCTGTGTAGCAGAGGAATAGATGTAACCAAGGGTAAATGTGGAAGGTGGGATGCAACTTGCTGATGGGCCAGACATCTTGTTGCACTGTGCTTGGAGGAGTGTTTATAGAAGGAGGAGCTTTTAAAAGGATATATAACATTGAAAGGGATACAGAGAGAAGAGAGAAGCAGAACATATAGGGAGAGGATAGAGGATCTTTTCAGAGAAATCCCAGAACAGAGGTTAACTAGTAATATCCTCAGGGATAACCAGGCTACCTGTAAAGGTATGAATTTAACCTGAATCCAAAAGGGGACTTTGAAAGGAAAAAGGACCCTGTGTTCTTTGTCACAAGCAACAGAGACAGGTTCTAGCTAACTCAGGCTAAAAAGTAATGAATAAAAGACTACTGGGCAGGGAGGGAGGCTGTAAGACCAGGCTTGGAAGATGGGCAGGAAGCCTGGACATCAGAGGTAGAGTCAATGGCACATGCAAGGGGCAGACTGGCTAGAATAATATCACTAGCACCACTGACGCGGTCACTAAGTGCTTCCAGGGCTTCACTCTTGACCCCATAACTTCTACTATGAATATTTGGGCAACAATCCCTGTAGTTTTGTGTCAGTCATTTAAGCGTCACGGTCCCAGGTGGAAGCATCCAACTGGCCAACTTGGACTATGTGCCCATGTTCTAGTTGCCAGGGGACAGCCAAAGAGAGAAACTGGCTCCTAGTTTTGATAACTTTAGGATAAGGCAAGGCTCTGCCTCCCAGCAAGACTCTCTGTCAGTGTCAGGGATTTTCTGAATAGGAAAGATATTGGTTGTTAGATAGCCAAAACAAACAAATCGGTAAGCAAACTAATGCCCATAAAGACCTTCATTACTTTGTAGAAGAATAGGAGACAGGGACATGGAGGATGGGAAAGAGTTGAAGGAAAAGAGGTTGGAAGAAGAAATATGAAAAACCTAGACCAGAGGAAAGAATTGGGATGATGACTCTTAAAGATTCTGTAGGCTGCTTAAAAGAGAGGCAAAATCGATTAAACCTTAACTGAGGAGGTCCTATCTTGGACTCTACCCTGGTCCCCAAAAGCAGAGTCTAGAACAGGGCTTGCATGTATTTAGTTCATTTGAAGAAGTGACCAGAGATGTAGAATGGGGACCTGGGAAGAGTAAAAGAGAGAAGGAGAAAAAAAGGTGTAGACCTGATGGGTCTATGCTGGGGGCAGCTAAGCTCACTCCCAAGTACACACTTCAAGGAGCTGAGTAGAATTACTCATCCGAATGATGGAACAGAGTGGCAGTCATCCATCTGCTCCAGTCTCCCATTGGCCAAGATCACCCTATGGACACTAACTCCCTTGCATTTATGAATTCCGGAAGCTTCCTGTTAGGAATCCCATACTACAGAGACCAGAAAGCAAAACGAATAGGGTAGAGCTGAAGTAGAATCCTGCAATAAGGATAGTTTATAGCAACAGTGATCACCAGGGGAGCTGCTCCTCTGTTGGCTTCTCTGTTTAGGCAGAGCCCATTCAATCATTATAATAGAGAGGGGAATAAAAGATCTTGGCTTCTAGAACTTTCTAACATGGACCATGGCCCTCTGGTCATCATGGGCACCAGATACATTTTTTAGATGAGGTAATCCTATTCTGACTTCACAAAATTGAACGTGGGAAGGCATAAAGCCAATATATATTTATTCCATCTCTAAGAAAGGATACTATGGAATCTACCTATAGAGCCTAGTGTGGGGGATGAAGCTCTTTTTGTGAGCAAACCTCAGCCACAAGCAGATTCATAAATGGTTCTGGCAGTGCAGACACTGCACACTTAGAACATTAAAGAAGGAGATTGTTAACAAGCCCATAAAGAAGACTGTGTAGAAAGGGTCAGGGATGGAGGTGGAGATACAGGAGAAGTGTGTCCTGAAGCCCAGGGGGAGGAGGGCTTCAAAAATCAGTCAAGTGCCAGATGCTGCTGGTTCCTTGGATTTGTGGAACCATCTGTTCTCCATGGAGTCCTTTCCTCTGTTCCCTCAATGCCATCAGATGCATGCAGCCCCTCCCATGCCATTGTGGCCTTCTACTGTCCTTCATTCATAGACAGTCAAAAGTGAGAAAGATGAAACATAGCGGATGATTCAACATCTCCAAGGAACAAGCAACAGCTGACATTTGCCTAGCTTTTGAGAAAGATATTGTCCCTTCTTTTGTTCTCACTGTTCGTTATAACCCCTTCTCTCTAGGACATAGGTAGGAGTCTTTCCAGAGTGGACTGTAGGACAGTCTAAATAACCCACACAATGCTGGTCTCAAAACTAGTTTTTCCCAGTGAGTAACCTTGTTATCTTGGATTATGATTGTGCATCTCAATTTTTTCCTTACTCAGTGAATTCTTCTCCACAAGTCTCTGCAAGCTGATAGATCTTACCGAACAGATCCCCAGACAAAGCTTGAAAACGTAAGTATTTAGGGGGGATACTCAGTAGTGAACCACCCATGGGACCCATGTTGCACAAAGAGTACTTAGTCCAGTGAATACACTCACTTTATATAAGCCTTATTTTTTAAATAAGGAGAGGAGAGAAAATGTGGCTAGGATTTAAATGGTAATGCAATGATTCCTCTAGGCATGGATTGAATGGCAAAAACAAGGTGTATAGCTTCTGGGTTAATGTACCTGAGTGCTATGTTACTACAAAGGAGCAGGAGAAGAGGGAAGATGAGGAGAAAGAAGGAGAAAGAAAATATCTGAAAGAAACAGAACTGGACAAGCTTCCCTTTCCTCTAATGTTACTCAAAAGAATAGCGTTCATGAAGAATAACTTTCTTCTTCCACACACCAAAATGCAATCGTTTCTTCAAATTGTTCAGATCTCAGAAATTGAACAGCATGCTTTTCAATGACACTTTTCCTAAAAGAGCACTGTAGTGGTTCGTAAACCCACTGACCGGCAGCATGCATTATTCATCAGGTCTGGAAAGAGCCTAATCATCCATTCTATTGTTAATAGCCTGTAAATAGTTGCTTTTGACAAGAACATTTAACGTCAGCAAGAAGGGGGTTCAAGGAGCGAAGAAGGCACAAAACTTGAAATAACAGGGTCGAGAAACAGTTTGGAGCTTACTTATTATGGTAGCTGGAAGCTGCTGCTAGAAAGGCAGCCTCTCAGCCTAAAGCTCATGGCAGATTAGGTGAATGGTGTCCTTGAACGACTGGAGAGAGAGAGAGAGAGAGTCAACCATCCCCATGATAGAAAATGAGACTATGTCTGTAGTGATGCCTCCTGGGGGGACAGGTACAAAGGCCACTCATGGTATTGGGTAGAGATATCCCTAGGCTTCATCTCATGCTCTTTCTGGGCACACCCCTCTCTCTTTGCTCCTCTATCCCTCTTGCATCCCTGGAGCTTCGCAAGAACAGACTGTCTTTCCCTTTGGAGTTTCTCCATAACCTCCAGCATCTTATTTGTGTTCAGTAGAATGCAGTGGAAAGGGATTACCTGTTTTTTCTTCAGAGCTGTCGCTGGTCAGTCTCTCTCAGAAAAGGTGTTTCTGAGTCTCAGTTTCCACTTTTGGTCCAGAGGATAAATAATACCGACCTCTCAAGATGGGCATGATGCTTGTATGAGGAAAAGCAGGTAAAATTTCTGATATCATGCTCATCACTTATTAATATGCTCATCACATATTAAGAATGCATTTGGTCCTTAATCAATATTAGTATCCTTGCCCTTTTCCCTCATCAGTGAGTCAGAAAGCACACCTGTTTTGGAGGCTGGTGGTGAAGGTTAGAGGAGATGATGTTTGAGAGAGCAACACAGGGTTTTGTCTATGTGGAGTAAGATTTTTTTCTTAAATAAAGTCTAGACCTTTGTTAAAAATAGAGTCTTCTATATTTATTTCTCTAAAAATGGAAGAAGCCCATGACTAGATATATGGAATTAACATATGGCACACAAAAGCCTGGTGAAAGAGCAAAGAAGTAAGTAAGCAGCATTTCCCGAACATCACCCATCTGCAGACAGTTTTAACAGATTCATTCATGTTTCCCTGGAATGTGGCTCCTGCCTGCAGGTTGTCAGACTTCCAGCTCCTCACACAGTCTCTCCTCTTTGTTTTCTGGAGGTCCTTGGATTGTTCCACAAGTACTCACAAATCATCCTCTGGTCTGCCCCAGGCTTCTTGCTGATGTCATTTCCTGAGAATCTAGGATCTTTCTTGAGAAAATTGACTTTCATAATAAATTTTCCATCCCCTTGGACCTCCCAAAGTCACCAATACAAATAGTGATTCTTTTCCCCTGGTTTTTGCCATATGGGAGACAAGATGTTTCCAAGAAGGTAGAATACTTTCTTCCCAACTCCTTTGTCTCCTGGACCTTGCTGTGTCCCAAGTCTCAAAGGGACCCTAGGGAAAAGTGTTTTACCTCAGTCTCCTGTCTGCCTCCTTCCAAAGAGCCCAGCCTCAGTCCAAGGAGATCTTCCTGAAAACATTGAGTATACAGGGCTCTCCACTTCCCAGCACTGCCCCGCTCCACTCCCCCATCTTTGTCTTCAAGCACCTATGAATGAAGCTCCTCTCAGGGCCCCCCTCCTTCCACATTATGCAAACAAATCCAAATTCATGCAAATAGTGCCTACAGCTTAACAATGCCACCAGCTCACAAATGTCTGAACACCCTTCTGCTGCAACCACAGGACACACACACACACACACACACACTATTTAAACCCACAAGATAAAAACTGACTCACATTCACACAGGGAGATTCTTCCTGTTACTCATTTTCACCTTCTTTGCTCTTAAAAAGTAATTCAAGTGAAGAGTCTCTGTCCTCCCATACATGGCTGGGACATTTTAAATAAATCAAAATTAATTCTATACAATCTAATTTAGTTTCAAAGTAATAGCTACTTAACCCTCTTTCCTTATTGTTGGCTTCCCAGATAGCAGGTATGGATGCCTTGAAATGACTCCATCCAGTCAGTCAACTCCAGGGAGTAGTTGTGACATGTCTAATGGGGACAGTCCAGATCTGCAGTGTAGACAGCCAATCTGCTCCTTCCAATCTACTTTTTTTTTTCCAGCTAAACCAAGCAAAAGCAGGCTTGGTGCCCATTTGACTCAAAATGCTGCCATATCGTGGATATAGCAACCAAACTTAATTGGAGCTTGAATGGCTCCCTATGGAGATAAAACCAAGGGAAAGTCAGAAAGCAAAAATTATAGGATTTATATTCATTTGCTTAATCACCACTCCTAGCTCCTTGGTGCATGAAAGTGTCAATTATAGACGTCTTATTGTATTCCTGTCTGTATTTATATTCACAGCTTTATCTTACACTTCACCTGCATTACATTTCAATTCGCCATTTCTTTCCTTGCAGTACCTGCACGGTGAGAAGGTCTCTCCCTGATCTCTCAAGGTTGCATCGGATCATTTAGATGAAGAGCACTCTATGAAACGAAGTTAGGGGCTGTGTACTGCACATCTGTATTTCTTCTCCAAACAGTTCACATTTTGCTCTTTATGACACCTTCAGTTTCAGTAATTGGAGGATATTTCTTTTTTTAAAAAGGGGGAGTCTTAATCCGCCTTTTAGAGGGAAAAACTGCCTCTGGAAAGCTTTTACAATAAAACTAATAGAATAACAGAGATCTGAGATGAGAAAGATAAATGTGCTTATTTGGTCCTCCGTCTGAGGCAAAATGCTATTTAATTCCTTAGGAATCTCAAATGTTGGGGCCTGTGTCCTTGGCTTTCGTAAACAATTTCTCAGTTAACTAGTGAACATATACTGGAAAATCACATTTTTTATTGTGGTGCAATATACATAACATAAAATTTATTATTTTAACCATTTTGATGTTTAACCAAACATCACCACCATCCATCTCCAGAACATTTTTATCTTCCCCAGCTGAAATTCTGTACCCATTAAACAATAACTCCCCATTTCTCCCCTACCCAGCCCCTGGCAGCCACCATTCTATTTTCTGTCTCTATGAATTTGACTATTCTAGGTACCTCATATAATTGGAATTATACAGTATTTGTCTTTTTGTGTGTCTGGCTTAGTTCAAACATCACAATTTTTAACTTGAGGGCAACAGGGGTAGTTTGTCAAGGAGATAGTTGACATTTTTAAAGATACAGCCTAGGGTTTAAATTCCACCTCTTCAGCTTAATACCTCTGTATTCTCAGGGAAATTCCTCTAAACATGTTTCTTTATCTGACCCAGATGATGGTATTAATAATGCTGGGTTGTGTGATTGTCAGGAAGATGTGTATGTCCACAGTATGGCATAGGATATAGAGTGAGTACTCAGTAGACATTATTTCTTATTCCAGCTACTAAGCCTGAGAAATTTGAGATAAATCTGAATGTCTAACTTCCAAGTTAAACTAACACTTCTGTGCTTACCAGAAATACACTGAAATTGACGTTCTTTAAAATGAGAATAAATATCTTCCCCAAAAGTTTATTGTGGTAATAAAATTAAATTAAATATGAGAGTTCATATATAAAATTCAATAACAGTTGGTCCAATCTCAATGGGAGGGATTCCAGAATGGCATCAGATGATCTCTGATCCAAATGATGAAAGTGATACAGTTGTTGGCATCCCCAAGACCAGAGGGAAGAAAAGATGATGCAGCATTCGTAGCTTAAAAGGAGAGGGGTATGGACTCATAAAAAGCCCTGTATTTCCTGCAATAAAAATGCTGTTGATTAGAAGCACACGTTTGATAGAATCTTTTTATTTTATTGTTGGAATAAAAGCTAAAGGTCATCCACTCCAGTATTATTATTTCCCGCAACTGGTAACAGCTCTTGCCCTATGTCCCTAACTCTTTTTTCACCAAAAGACTGCCATTTAAAAAAATATAACCCTGAAAAATGAGCCTTGTTCTTGCCTTCCAGCTAGTGCAATGAAACTTTCTCTTGAGATAGCATATTCTTATTATTGAGCTCCAGTCTGCTTCTGCCATATCTGAGAGGGCTCGATCTCTAAGAAACTAGGCTGAAATGTAGAGCTAGCAGAACATTCCAACTCATGAAGTTAAAAGATTCTGAACCTGTTACCCATGACAGGGAAAAAGCAAGATATCTGTATTTTCAGCTGGTGTACTTGTGGATTCTTACCTACAACAAACTTTGCATTGTATCCAATTAAGCAAAATATTTACTTTTATATATATTTAAAAATTTAAAATGAACTGACCCATAAAATCACAGAAAATATGTATACAAACAAAGATATATATGTAATTCAGACCTTAAGAGAGGAATTTAGGAATTCAGCAGTGTATTAGGCTGAATAATGACCCTCAAAGATATTGGGTCCTACTCTCTGAAACCTGTCAGTGTTACTTTACTTGGAAAAAGGGTCTTTACAGATGTGATTAAGTTTAGAATCTAGAGATGGGAAGGTTATCCAAGATTATTTGGGTGGCCCTAAATGCAATCACATGTGTGCTTACAAAAGGAAGGCAACGAGAGATCTGACATGCACAGAGAAGGTGGCAAATGGGAGAAGGAACAAAAAGAGATTTGGAGTTGCTGGCCTTGAGAATTGCAATGATGTCGCTGAAAACCAGGGAATGCTGGCAGCCATCAGAAGCTGAGAAAGGGAAGACAGGGATTATCTCCTTGAGCTTCTGGATGGTGGGAAGCCCTGCTGATACTTTGATTTAGACCCAGTGATACTGATTTCAGACTTCTGGCCTCTAGAGCTAGGAGAGAATGATTTCTGTCATGTAAGCCACCAATTTATGGTAAAAGTTTTAAGAGTAATAGGAAATTAATACAAGCAATATAAAATAGGAAATTAATACAAGCAGAATGAAAAAGACAGCATGGATCTGGATCTCTTCTCTCATGGATCTTATAGTCTCAAAGAGAAGATAAAAAATTAAACAAATTAAACTGACAATAACATATGGTGGGGGATATGATGAGAAAGGACAGGATATTTTGAGAACATACTGGAAGGGAGGCAAATCCAGCTTTGGAGGTCAGGGAGGGCCATTCTGAGAGTGTTTACAATGAGATCTAGAGATCTAAATTTAGTAGGAGGTATATGGGAAGATACAAGGCAGTCATGGTAGTCATCTTAGGAGCCAAGAGGTTATGGAGAGCATTCCACATTTTAGCCCTGAAAACAGTAGAGTGTGGAGTGAATTGAGTGATAGAGATGAGGCAGTGAGGCAGGCAAAGACCATATTATGCAAGTATTTATAACCATGGTAAGGAGTATAGAGATTTTTAAAAAATTATTGGAATATAGTTGATTTACAATGCTGGGTTAGTTTCTGCTGTACAGCAAAGTGAGTCAGTTATACCCATACATATATCCACTCTTTTTTAGAGTCTATTCCCATATAGGTCATTACAAATTACCGAGTAGAGTTCCCTGTGCTATACAGTACGTCCTTATTAGTTATCTATTTTATATATAGTATATATATATATATATATATATAAATATAAACATAGTATATATATCAATCCCAATCTCCCAATTTATCCCTCCCCACCTTTCCCCCTTGGTAACCATAATTCTGTTTTCTACAACTGCAACTCCACTTCTCTTTTGTAAATAGAGATTATTTTTAAAGCAATAAGAAATCACTCAAGGTTCTCAAGTCAGAGGATGGTGTATCAGATTTCCTTTTAAATGGATAATTTTGGTGTCACTACAAAGAATGAATACAGTTGGACTGGATGAGAACCAGTTGAGGAGGCCATAGCTGTGATGGTTGTGATCTGCACCAAGACCAAGGACAACGGCAGAGAGTCTAGAGAAGAGGAGTGAACACTGGCAAGAAATGTTTACTTGGTGGATGGAATGGGACTCTGCAGTTGACTGGATATGAGGTGGGTGACAAAGCAAAGAGTCAGGCTGGCTTTGTTTGATGGGATAGGGAATGCTGACATCTTGGTGGGGGGGCGGTGCTAATTATGAGTTTGGTTTGGGACATGTTGACTTTGAGGTACTGGTAGAAAATATAAATGGAACTATTGGCTTGGCAACTGGAAATAGAGATGTGAAACTCAGACTGTCAGTCTAGCCCAGAGAGGCAGAAGTGAGATTTACTTCCTAGGAAGAAAGAAAAGGATAAGGAAAGAGGAAAAGGGCTTGGATAGAGACAAGAGGAACACTCAGTAAATGCCAGAGTGAGTGTCAGTCCCTGAAAAGCATGACCACGATGAGGGACGCTATCCACCAGACAACCTGTCCATGACTTAAAAACTTCCTAATGCTAGGCTGAAGTTTTTTTCAACTTTTACTCTTCAATTGCTTGATTTGACAGTTCACTTCTTTTTTACTTAAACACATTCCTGCAGGCGTTTTTTTGAACTATTAAAGAATATAGTTACATCCTTCTTGGAAAATATCTGTTATTAAAGTAAGAGCTGAATTTTTCAAGGTCAAAGTAGCCAGAAGAAGAAGAAGGATGAGGAGGAAGACGGGGAGTATGTGAGATAACACAGAAAGGTGATAACTGCAATGATATCACACTAGAAACATACTGTAATTCACAACAATTTAACTTAATACACCTATCCTAATTTTGTAATATAGCATCTCCAAATAGAAAATTGGATTATTTAATATGCCTGCAGGATATTTCAGGTCAAAAGAAAAATAATTTTCACCTATAAAATGTAGAAAATTGACCCAATGCTTAATTTGGATTGACTGTTCTATAAATATGGCTAAATTTCCTACTTTTATTTCTTCATTTAAATTGCTCCATTCACCACAAGGGAACGTGGATTTCTTAAATAACATGCTTACACAGTGCCTCACAAATTAATTCATTTTTTTTTCACTTAACAATGAGATGACAGGCACTGCAGAAATGAAAAGAAAAAAATATTAATAACTGCCTTCATTGTTCACAATATTAAAAATAAATATGCTAGATATTGTACACCAGTGCAGTAATATCTGTGTTAACTGATGTGGCTGATATTTACTGAGTGCTTATTATGTGTTAGGTATTTTATTTGACCTTCAGATTGTAGCATTGAACAAGATAGACAAGGATCCTATACTCAACGAGTTTATCTTCTAAACAAAGTATTTTAAGATATCACGGTGATCCTTCTGTAACATATAGAAATATCGGATCATTGTGTTGTGCAACTAGAACAAACATAGTGCTGTATGTCAATTATATTTCAATTAAAAACTATGTAGACCCTGAGAGGAGATCAAAATGCTAATGATGGCTACCCTTAGCAGGTGGGGATTGTTAATTTTTACTTTATGCTTTTATGTATTTCTAGTTGTCTGCCATGAACATGTATTACTTGTAAAATTAGAAAGAAAATAATAAATGTCATTAAGTATTTTTTAAAAAACAGCAAAGTATTTTAAGGGCAGAGAGAAGAGAGTTAATACTGGATAATTTGCATGAAAGATTAAGGGAGCCATATTTTCTACCAAGCCAGAATATTGGTTGGAGAAATTGGAGAAGGTTGCTCAGACAAGGTGACATTAGCTTTGAAGTTTGACAGGTACAGAGGAATTCACCAGCTAATGGTAGAGGAGGGCATAGAAGGCAGGACACTTGACAAAATAACAGTACAGAGGTGAGAAAGTACCTAACATCTTCAGAGAATGAGGAACCAGCAGATATAGCTAAAGAATTGGAGATTGAGGGCAGATTATGGGTAATATTCAACATCATGCAAAATGATTTGAACTCCAAGTATTTACAACCAACCAGGAATGAATAAAAAATGGTTTTAATCTGTTAATAGCCATACAGAGCAGAACACTCATGTCACAGATCATTTGATTAACCAGTTTAAGCCGTGCTCAATCTCCAGAATAAGCAATTAAAAGAAATAAAATGGGTTTGTGTTATGGAATGAGATTTATTCTTTAACTAAAAACTTCTGGCTAGTGATCGATTACACCAGGAAATGAAGTAGATTTTCTATCCGTGGAGTTGTAAGGCTTTGAGAAAATTTCAGGCTGGTCTTGCCTAAATCTGTGAAGCCAATCTATATGATCACTTTAGTCCCTCTGGAGCTCAGGATATTTTATGATTGTGAGACCTTTAAATGTGCAGCACATTTAAAGGACAAGCTGAAATTAGATTGCTGAGGTAAAACCAAAATAATGAAAGATTTTATTTTATATTGATGCCCACATTTATGTCTCCTTTAAAACTTGTGGCTTTTGCAGAACCTTGGAATCAAGCAAGGGTAAGATAGCTTTTGTGGTTTCTCAACTAATTATTTTGTCAGCCATCCAGCAACACAGCCTCAAGCTTCTATAATATAATTGCTAATTCCTAATTAATATAAACCTTTCACCGTTATTTTCATAGTGAAGGATTAGACCATTGTCATCTATCAAACAATAGAAAATTAATTTTGTTTGTTACTGCTTTCTGTTAAAGCAACTATTGTATTTCTCTCCAAGTAGATTATTTACTTGGGAGTATTTTTACAGCTACATATAGCCATAATCTTTCTACAGAATGATGAATTTCAAAGGCCAAGACTTATATGATAAATTCCCACTATATAATTTAATGATCTAAAAGAATAGTTCTACCATCATTGAATTTATAGACTCTTTGTGTATTAAGGAGCAGACATGAGCTCAGACTTTGCTAGTGATGAATAGCTGCAAGGGCATGAACAGTAACTATTCATTTAAGGCCAGGATCTCCTCAAGTCATTCCATCTTTGGGTTGAGATGTCCACAGACTCTTGCAAATTCTCTCATCACCTATTAAAAATGTAAACACTATGAGGTGGCAAAGCCCATAGCTTAAAAGAAGGAAGTTTCATGGCTTCTTACCCTGAGCCAGCAGACCCTTAGTAGTATGATGTAATCTTGGGCACAAACTGGTTTTTAATGTGATGTAGGTCACAGTCCAAGCAGATTCTGTAGAGGTCCAAGGGCACAGGTTATGGGACATCTTTCACTGTCAAAGCTTGGTTCAAGATTGATGGTATGACCAGCAGGGCTCTGGGGATTTGGGAAAGAATGACAGCGGGCTGTGAACAATAACACCTGAAGCTGTTTTAAATTCAGGTGCTTTGCGTTTAGAAAGCATCAATTCTACTCTTTTTCATTCTGTGATGTCTATCTGTCAGTCTGTTTGTTTCTGGGAACAGCTCTAGGAACAGGGTGAAAACAAAGAAACATAACACTGCCTCAAGATAAGCAGCCTATAAATGAAAAAACCCAATGAATCCGTTGATTTACTGCATCTACACAAGGTCAGATTGAAAAGCAGGATGAAAAGCTAGAGAGGACAGTTATCTTAAACCTCTACAAGGGAAAGTGATCAGAATGAAAATGAGATAATCAGAGACCAAAAGCCAAACACCAAAGGATGCCCTCCCAAGTGATATTTAAAGTCACATTTGCCTCCTTATTTTCATAACTTGGGTGAAAGAAGCTATCAGAAAGGCAGAGGAGGTGAGTGAGGTGTGGACCAAAACAAAGGGGCACACAGAGAAGGGAAGGGAATACAGAGTAACTGGCATTTGTCGCTCAACAAGTATGTGCCAGTGATTGTGCCACATGTACATAATTTCCCACATATAATAGCTCTATGAAATGGTATTACCTTTTATAGTAAGTGATGGAGTCAGGATGCAAATGCAGGTGTGTCCTGTAGGAAAGCCACTGCTCTTTCCCAGTGTTTCATGCTGCCTCCCCCCGTCTTCTGATCGTCTGAGTTCTACTCCAGCTGAAGGTGGGGAGAGATGGGGAGTGTGGGGTTACAGAGAAGATCCACCAAGTGCAAACTCTGTCTCTCACCTGTGAGATTACATTTGGCAGGCATTCAGCGCATGCTGGGCTTTCCCCAAAATCCCTCCTCTTTGACATTGCGCAGATGCCATCTCTGAGCTCTTCCCAGACCTGCTTGCTTCTCAGTGATGCTTCTTCAGAGCATAGTCAGAGAAAAGTCAAGGATGAGGTGAGGGAACACAGAAAGAACTTGCTGGCATTTAACAGACCCTGAATGGACTATAACAGAAGGCATATTTTCACGCTTACAAAAAAAAGAAAAAAGAAAAGCCACGAATTTTTTCAAGTTTGGTAAGAAACAAACTTAAAGATAAACAGAATCCCTGGAGATAAAATAAGATAACCTATTTTTATTAAAAAGCTTAGAAAAAGCTTTCAGCATTTGCATTTTCTGATAAATTAATGAAGAATTCTGTAAAGCAAGACTTATTTAAACTGGAAGGACTACACCAAAACATTTGTAGATTTTTTCTCTGAGTTAAAAAAAATAGGCTTTTTCAAATTTCTTTAGTGTTACCTTTTCTAAAATGAGCCTATATTGCTTTTAAATTGAAAAATGGAAACAAACTTCAGTTTAAAAAGCAGGAGGGGAAAAGTTTCTGCTCTGACAAGCTCATCCTGAAAGTACTTATTGGAGATTTTGTGATAGACGTGCCATGCGATCTGGCTTTTAAGATTATCTCTGACATAGATTGAGTTACCTTAGTCAATAAATTTCAGTTCAGGGGGGAATTTTCTTCAAGCCTTCTTGGTAGGAATTCTGCATATTCTCCCCTTTCCCCAAGAGTCCTGGACAGGGCTCTTCCTCATTTGTTCCTATCTACTAATGTCTCATATTTGACAGAGATGCCACACAGACAAAAATTCAGTGGATTTCAACCCAAGCTGCCCCAAGCCATCTAATGAAGCTCCTTCTAAATCACAGAAAAATGTCTGAAAACATCAAGAAGAATTCAAATGAAGGGACAGAGAGGAGATCATTCTGATAGAAATTTAAATATCTAAGTCCATCATGTTTAAATTCTTCCTAATTTTAGGATAGTTTTAGATTTATAGGAAAAAATTGCAAAGAGGGGGCAGAGAGTTCCAACATAGCTTATACCCAGCTTCCCCTAGCATTGATATTTTACAATAGTGTGGTACATTTGTCATAATAAATAAACCAATATTAATACCTTATTATTAATTAAAGTCTGTACTTTATTCAGATTTCCTATTTATTTAAGGCCCTTTTCTGTTTCAGGATCTCCTCCAGGGTCCACATTACATTTAGTCATCATGTGTCTTTAGGCTCAGCTTGACTGTGACAATTTGTCAATTACGTTGTAATCTTTCGAAAACTGGAAGAGATGAAAGGATGCTGCTATTGTTCGAACACTTTACAAACTTATGTATGGCTGTATATTCCCAGGAAGGTATCTGAATCCCTAAAATGTGTATAAGCTACCAATATTCATCCAAGTGCTAAGCAAAATGGAAAATAAAAGAAGTTTGCCAGCATATTTACAGAAGATGAGTGTCCTTTATTTCATGCAGCTGCCTGTGAAATGTAAGGGGGTGGAAGCCCATCTGGTTGACATCCAGTGCTTTTTAACAAGTAGAATTCAAAGACAGGGTTCACTCCAAGGAATAAAACAGAAATCAGCCAAGTAACTAATGCGGTAAAGGAAACCGCATACATAGTGTCATCTGGCACACAGCACCTAGCATGGTGCCTGGCATATGTGTTGAATGGATGAATATAAATGAATGAATGAGGTCCTAAAATTGACTGCTGATAGGACCCCCGGACAGCAGAACTTAGTTTCAAAGGGTGAAACAATTCATGTGCAAAGTCAAATCTACCATCCACTCTAGAAGAATTTAAACCAAACTCAGAGCACTATTATTTTTAAATTCAAGCTTATGGTTTTAAAAAGACAGACACCATGGGGTATGAAGGGCGTATCTTGAATTGCTTCTGTTTACTAGTTGTGGAGTCTTTACGAGAGTTATTTAAACCCTTTGAGAGTTAGTTTTCTCATTTGTGTAATGCAGATAGTAATAGATCCTATATAGATTTCCTGAGAGAACTAAGTAAGACAATGTCTGTTATAAGAGTAGAAACTTGGCAAGTGGTGATGAAACATCATCTTCATCAACATGTTCATTTTTATTGCTACCCAAGGGCATCACATGCAAACTAGGAACTACTCTTCTATTTACAATTGACCCTTGAATAACACAGCTTTGAAATGTGCAGATCCACTTACATGTTGATTTTTTCAAGAGTAAACGCTGTAGTACTTACTACCAGTGTTGTTGGTTGAATGAATGCAAAACCAGGGATATGGAGGAACCACAAGGAGGGTGGGTCGATTCTAAGTTACACATGGATTCGACTGTGTGAAGGGTGGCACCCCTGACCCCTGTGCTGTTGAAGGATCCCCTATCCTTTCTCCTCCCCGCCACCTCTCTCCAGCATGGAATTCTCACCTCTGAAGCAGCCACATTATATTCTGTGACCTGTCTGGCAAATTCCTAACCGTTTTTTGAGATGCACCTCAAAAAGCATCTCCCTGAAAAGCGTTTCCATGCCCCTCTTTGTGCCTCCCTACTATCAAGTTAATATCTCAATATAACTCTTGTTTGAGATATTGAAATCTTGGTTCCTAGCCCAGCCACATGTGTTCATCTCAGTATACCTAACACCCAGCATACTGTGAATATTATTTTTCTAGGACTGTTGTAACTTGAAGGCTTAAAACAACAAAACTTATTGTCTCACAATAAGTCTTATTGTCTCACAGTTCTAGAAGGTTGAAGTCCAAAATCATGGTGTCATTAGGGTTACGCTTGCTCTGAAGTCTCTAGGAAGGAATCCTTCCAAGACTCTTCAGGGCTTCTCAAGTTGATGACACTCCTTGGTTTTCTTGGACTTGTAGTGCCATCACTCCAATCTCTGCATCCATCTTCACAAGGCCCCCTTCCCTCTGTGTGTCTGTGTCTTCGTTTGCCATTCTCCTCTGTGTATTTATCTGTGTCTCTCTTCCTTCTGTTATAAGGGCACCAGTCATGTTGGATTAAGTGCCCACCCTATTTCATCTTAATTTACATCTTAACTACATCTACAAAGACCCTATTGTCAAATAAGGTTACATTCACGCATCCCAGGGGTTAGGATTAGAACTTATCTATTTAGGGGATACAATGCAACCAACAACACTGTCCAACATGAAACAGGTACCCTATGATGAAGGAATGGGTGGATCAATGACTAAGTAAACAAATTCTACTCTCCTAGTGACCAGGTGCAGACATACAGGTGGTAGCTCATACTTCTGTAGCCACAACTATGTTTTAAAATTCTGCAGTTTCTTGGGACCCACAGGATTCTGTCTTTTTAAATCCATAATTAAATAATCCCATGCTAAATCTCGCAGTAATTCCCTTCCAGGGTTTTGTATTTGTATCCAATTATGGAAAACCCAAGCCAGAGCCTCAAAGGCATTATTTTAAGACCGTTTTTTTGGCTTCCAGGTTAGCTGCTGCAGCAGCCAACATACTAATTGCATGTCTCCTTTCACCTGTATAATATTAATAACTTGAAGGCAAAACAGTTCTTTGCAACCACATCCTATTTACGGGGCCAAGGAAACTGACATTGTTTGGGACAGAAGTTTGCTGCTAGTTCTTTTCAACCCTTGACCTTTTAGCATACGTAATCAGCCTCTTAATTTTCTCACTTTTTCTTCTCCACTAGAACAAAATGAAAAGACTGCAGAACATACAAAACCCTACATTTCGGGGTGTACTGGATTCTGACTTTCACATTTCGATTTTCCTCATCTTGCTCCAAAACTATAGAGAGGCGTCACTGGCTTCCAAGGTACTGAGTCCTCATTAGATGTTTCACTTTCTTTGTTAACATTACTCCTTTCCTGCACCCTTACTGACTTACCTCACCAAGGAAAAAAAAGGTAAGTGGCTTTTCCTTAAGCCAGTAAATGAAGAACACAGTGAGCCTACTTGCTAATTCTCCCAGTTCTTCACACTACTTAGCTAGCATGTTATGCTAAATCAAATTATCTGCTTGCAGCCTGGGGAGACATGAAGTAAAAAAAAGGAAAGGACACTAACGTGGGATTCAAGAAATGATAAAAGCCACAGGCAACTTCATGTACATTTACTTGTACTTATACAAATAACAAATAGCAAAGTGTGACATCTTTGGAAATGTTTGCAACCCTTTTCTTACTGAGGATGAGAAACACAAATGAGGCAGTGTAGGAGAAGGAATAGCCAGAGTTTGCAAAAAAAAACAAAAACAAAAACAAAAAACCAACATAATTCTGATGGACTCTTTCTCCAGAGTGTTAAATGCTACTCTCTTGGAATGTTGTTGTAGGTTATGGTTCCACCCAACCTGGTAAAGGGAGAAGCGTCCTTGGTCCAAAATATCAACGAGAAGCCTAGTTCTATCACTTGCCTGGACTTAAAAATAAATGATAATACATTTCTAGACATAAATATAACTTGGGACAACACCATTTAAGAATTAAAAAACAACTTCTTCCCTCCTTTTTGGGGCGACACTAATTATATGTCAGACTCTGGGCTTAAGATTTTAGGTATA
This sequence comes from Delphinapterus leucas, assembly GCF_059928025.1. Lineage (NCBI taxonomy): Eukaryota > Metazoa > Chordata > Mammalia > Artiodactyla > Monodontidae > Delphinapterus > Delphinapterus leucas. Next base: position 47,903,490 of record NC_143130.1, on the reverse strand, counting down.
ATATTCATTTGCTCCTGTGAAGTACTTTTTTTTTTTTCAATTCACATTTCAAAGATGAGAAAATCAGAGTTCAGGGAATTTAATTACCTTATGACAAATGACACAAACAATAAGTGGAAGATCCCAGTTTGTAATCCATATTCATCTGATCCAAATGCACAAATTCTTTGTTAAGAATTTGTTATATATAGGATACATTCCCATGGCTTAAAAGGATAAGAACAGGATGATCACAGTGAATGGAAGACATACACAGCAGAGGCAATTCTGCAATCTGATTGGGCACCTGTAATAATGACCCTTACCTTTGGGACATGGGGCAGGGGTATGGGGGTTCCTAGGCTACACCCCAATTCTTCTCTCTGGAAGGGGCCCTCTAGTCTTTTGCTCTTCTTGATCTTTGACCATTCACTGTGGAAAGAACAAAGTTCTTTTTTTTCCATCATCTTCCCTGCCCAAATTAGTAGACATTAGAGATTCAGCCCTCCTAGGGGTTAAACATCTTTCTCAGTCAGCCTCCCAGTCAAGGAATTTGGGCACTAAAGGGTTGTTTTGAGTGTTAAATAATCCAACATTCTGGTCCAGTGTCATAGCGGTGTAACTCACAAACACATAGAGTTTTTAATCTGTTGACTCCAGTCTATTCCATGTGCCAATAGCCACACCCATCATTCTTTTGGGTGAATATTTTAAATATTTACCATATATCTTTATCACTGCCAGGTCTTGCTGTCTTTTATTTCCAGTTACCATGAACTTACAAGATATTAATGGGAGAGCCAGATGTTGAGTATCATTAACCTTAGACATTTTGTCTAAGTTTAAGTACAAGGTTAAGTGGATGCCACCTCCCCTTGAATTTTTACTATGAGATACCTTAATCTATTAATTTGTCTCTTGTTGAAAGAATGAATTTAATTGGTCATTTTCTACTCTGTATTTTATCTTTTACCATTCAAGGTGAAAAAAAAGGCTACAAGTCTCTAAAATACCCTTTCACATTTTATTCTTGCTTGTAAATTGGCTGTTTCTTTTCTGAGCTCATCCTTTCCTTAGAATAACTTGCCAGATGCAGCCAACAGCACTTATCACACAGTATTGGTTCAAACCTCTCCCACTAGAGCTAAAACTTCATTACTTATGTGATTTGTCCCCAGTTTTAGTAAAACTTCCATCATAATATCATACAACACACCATCTTTCAAGTCTCAAATAAAGTCTTTACCAACAGCCAAATAGCCACCAAGTCGATATCTCAAATTAAGATTTCCATCAAGGCAGTGTCCCATCGCTTTATTTCTTTTCTTATTTTTGTTGAAGTATAGTTCACTTACAATATTATACTCATTTCATGTTTGCAAATAGTGATTTGATATTTTTATAGATTATATTCCATATAAAGTTATTATAAAATATTGACATATTCCCTGTGCTGTACATTACATCTGGTATCATACTTATCTTTTTTCCAAGAGAGATTAGTTTTATTAAAAGAAAACAGAAACAAATTTATACAATTAAGATATCAAACCTTTAAAAAAAATGATCAATATGTTTCATAAAGGAAGGTGAAGTTACAGAAAATCAAGTGGGCACTAAATTAACAATCTCAGTTATTGATACATCCTGTATCATACTTATTTTATATGTAGTAGTTTGTACCTCTTAATCCTTTTCCCCAATATTCCCCCCAGCCCTCTCCCAACTGGTAACCACTAGTTTGTTTTCTGTACCTGTGAGTTTATTTCTATTTTGTTATATTTGTTTGTTTGTTTTATTTTTCAGGTTCCACATATAAGTGAAAACATACAGTATTTATCTTTCTCTGTCTGACTTAACTTCACTAAGCATAATACCCTCCAGGTCCATCCATGTTGTTGCAAATGGCAAAAATTCATTCTTTTTATGGATGACTAATAGTCCATTATGTGTGTATATAATACAATATTATATTATATATATGTGGTGAATATATATATACATATATATATATATATATATATATATATATATCACAACTTCTTTATCAATTCATCTGTTGATAGGCACTTAGATTACTTCCACATCTTAGCTATTGTAAATAATGCTGCTATGAAAAGTCAGGGACATATTTCTTTTCTAATTAGTGTTTTTGTTTTCTTTGAATATATGCCCATGAGGGTATATATTGTGGGATTATATAGTAGTTTTATACTAGTTCTAGTAGTTTTTGTACTAGTTATAGTAGTTTTATTTTTAATTTTTGAGGGACTTGCATACTGTTTTCCGTGGTGGCTTCAGCACTTTACATTCTCATGAACACTGTACTAGGGTTCCCTTTCTCCACATCTTCATCAACATGTGTTATTTGGTGTCTTTTTGATAATAGCCATTCTGACAAGTGTAAGGTGAATCTCACTGTGGTTTTGATTTGAATTTCTCTAATGATTTGTGATGTTGAGCATCTTTTCATGTGTCTGTTGGCCATATGTATGTCTTCTTTGGAAAAATGTCTATTCAGGTCTTCTGCCTGTTTTAAAATAGTCTTCTTTATTTTATTTTTTTGATATTGAGGTGTATAAGTGCTTTATATATTTTGGATATTAACCCTTATCAGACATATCATTTGCAAATATCTTCTCCCATTCAGTAGGTTGCCTTTTTGTTTTGTTGATGGTTTCCTTAGCTGTGCAAAAGTTTTTAAGTCCTATATATATATATATGTGTGTGTGTGTGTATGTATATATGAGAGATAGATAGATAGATAGATAAATAGAGCTAAGATCTAAGTCAAAAAGTATACTGTAGTTTTTTAAGGAACCTCCATACTGTTCTCCATAGCGGCTGAACCAATTCACATTCCCACCACCAGTGCAAGAGTGTTCCCTTTTCTCCACACCCTCTCCAGTATTTATTGTTTCTAGACTTTTTGATGATGGCCATTCTGACTGGTGTGAGATGATATCTCATTGTAGTTTTGATTTGCATTTCTCTAATGATTGATGATGTTGAGCATTCTTTCATGTGTATGTTGGCAGTCTGTATATCTTCTTTGGAGAAATGTCTATTTAGGTCTTCTGCCCATTTTTGGATTGGGTTGTTTGTTTATTTTGTTATTGAGCTGCATAAGTGGCTTATAAATTTTGGAGATAAGGAGGGTGGGAGGGAGGGAGACCCAAGAGGGAAGAGATATGCGAACATATGTATATGTATAACTGATTCACTTTGTTATAAAGCAGAAACTAACACACCATTGTAAAGCAATTATACTCCAATAAAGATGTAAAACAAAAAATGTATACTGTACATGTTTTCATATAGGAGTTTTATGGCTTCCAGTCTTACATTTAGGTCTTTATATATTTTGAGTTTATTTTTGTATATGGTTTGAGAAAATGTTCTAATTTCATTCTTTTATGTGTAGCTAGCTGTCCAATTTTGTCAATACCACTTATTGAAAAGACTGTCTTTTCCCCATCATATATTCTTGCCTCCTTTGTCATAGATTAATTGGCCATAAGTGTGTGGGTTTATTTTTGGGCTCTCTACTCTGTTCCATTGATCCATATGTCTGTTTGTGTACTAGTACCATGCTGTTTTGATTACTGTAGCTTTGTAGTATAGTCCACAGTCAGGGATTGTGATACCTTCAGCTTTGTTCTTTTTTCTCAAAATTATTTTGGCAATTAGGGGTCTTTTGTGGTTCCATACAGGTTTTAGGATTATTTGTTCTAGTTCTGTGAAAAACGTAATGTGTATTTTGGTAGGTATTACATTAAATCTGTAGATTTCTTTGGATAGTATGGTCATTTTAACAATACTAATTCTTCCAATTCATGAACATGGAATATCTTTTCATTTATATGTGTCATCTTTAATTTCCTTCAACAATGTTTTATAGTTTTCATAGTATAGGTCTTTCCTCTCCTTGGTTAAATTTGTTCCTAGGTATTTTATTCTTTTTGATATGATTTTAAATGGGATTGTTTTCTTGATTTCTCTTTCTGATAGTTCATTGTTAGTGTATAGAAAAGCAAACAGATTTCTGTATATTAACCTTGTATCCTGCAACTTTACTGAATTTATTTATTAGTTCTAATAGATTTTTGGTAGAGACTTTAGAGTTTTCTATGTATAGTATCATGTCATCTGCAAATAATGACCATTTTATGTCTTCCCTTCCAATTTGGATACCTTTTTTTTTCCTTTTTCTTATCTGATTGCTGTGACTAGGACTTTCAATACTATGTTAAATAGAAATGGTGAGAGTGGGCATCCTTGTCTTGTTCCCTGTCTTATAGGAAAAGCTTTCAGCAGTAGTAAAATAGTGTGAAACTAGCAAGATATTAAAGGGGGTCATGGAATAATGAAAACCACCTAATCCAGACGAGACCAAAAAAAAAAAAAAAAGGATTATATAACAGATGAGATAAATAACAGCAAGAATAAGATGGTAAATATAAAATCAAACATATAAGTACTTTTCTTAAATAAAGATAGACCCTTTCATTGGGGCCTTTACACTGGCTAGTCCTTCTGCCTGGAACACACTTCTCCCTGATAATCATGTGGCTAACACCTTCAAATCTTTCAAGTATTTGCTCAAATGTCATCTTCACAGAGAGCCTTATCCTGACCATCATATTGAAAATTGAACCTTCTCTCATTGGCACTTCTGATCCCTTTTTCATGTTTTGATGTTCCACTTTCCCATAGTGTTTACACCTTTTAATATTCCATATAATTTATTATTTTTGCAGTTATTTTTGTTTTCTGTTTCCTCCTGGAAATAGTCCTTGGGAGCCAAGATCTCTGTCTATTTTATTCACTTTCTCCCAAGTGCCTAGAGCAGTGCCTGACCCTTGTGAGACAGGCAGTCATTTTAAAAAATGTTAAATTAACACATGAATAACTGCATGGGTAACAAACATTCAAAATTAAGAATTCCGAATAGTGTTAAAAATGTGAGGGAAAATGCATTAAAGAAACACACACAGGCAAGGCACACCACATTTTTGGCTTTAGAATCTGTGTTATTTGAGTTAACCTCCCCACAGATCAGGGATGAAAGTCTGGCCACTGATTCATGGAGGAGATTTTCACTCCTAAAACCATCAAGGGAAAGAAAATAAAAGCGTTTCTAATAGCTTATTGCCACAGGGGATCTCCAAAACCTAGTTTGGATGAATCAAAAATCAAATTTCAGCATCACAAGGCACCAACCATAATTCTCAGGAGGTAAGGATGTTTAAAACAAACTAATTTGATACAAAATAAAATCCAAGCCTCTATCTGAAATAATCCTCATTAAATAATGTTCTGACACATTTCCCCTAAGTCTTTATTTTCTCACAAAGGATTTTTTCCTATTGCATCTTGCAATTTTCTAAAGGTTTTTCTTTCTATTCCCCCCTGTTCAGTACCTCTTGCCAGATTAGGAAGGGATGACCCAGGGACTTTAACAATTCAAAGAATAAATCAAAATGTCATGTGCATCTGAAGTCATCCCAGTAGCCTCATCTCTTTTATAAGGCATTTTCTCTGAGATGCCTTATAAGATGACTCTCTGAGAGGCATTTTCTCCCAAGTATTTCCTTTTCTGCAGTTAGGAAGGAAAGAAAGGCGGGAGGGAGGAAAGCAGGGAAGAAGGAAGGGAGGAAACCAACTCTAATTGAATTAGGCACTATTCAGAGGTTTCACACAAACCATTTCATTTGCCTTTTGTAGTTGGCTTGTGATATCAATATTTTGTCCTCATTTCTCTGACAAAGGAACTGAGGTTCACTGAGGCAAGTAACTGGTCCAGGAACACAGAATTAGTTAGTGAAGAGGCTCATATTTGAATCCAGATCCGTTTGCATGCAAATCTAGATTAAAGATCTTCTTTCTTGCTTTAAGAACCATAAACAAGAACTTCCTCCTCATTGTAAAGGCCGGGGTGCTTAGGACCAGGTGCTATCTTCAACTGCATTCACATGTTTGACTATTAGGTTTGGTATATTATTGATTTTTTCTTATAATCACTTGTATATTTTATTCCTTTCATATTAATCTTATTATACGATCTTTGTGAGTGCATTTTTGCATGCATGTTCACTGGTCATGAGGCTCAGGGAACACTTCAAGTTTGGTCCTTCCACTCTTGCCCAAGCACTCCAGAAATACCTGAAATATCAGACAAATATTGTGTGTCACAGTTTTATCATAAGACACAATGAATGGACAATATTACCTACACTTAGACAAAGGTTGTGTTTGCAAGTAGCATACAGAGAGTAACAATTCCTGTCAAATGCTCACTCATCTCAGGCAGGCCCCTGGACTGGCAAGCTAAAGCTTGGCTGGGTGTATCACTCACGTCTGTGTCATAGCTTTGGAGGGTTTTATACAGTTCCTCAGCATATGCTCTTTTCTGCTTCCTCTTAAACCTGAGTGGAGGAGCTCAGTGGTACAAATGTATTAATCAAGATAGGTCAGGTTATATCATGGTAACGATTTTTCAAAGGCTTATTTCTCTCCCATACAACACGTCCCTCATGGGTTCACTGGAAGCTCTGTTACCATCACCCCACCCTTTAACCCAGGCTAACAGAGCAGCTGCCACTGGAGACATTGCCCATCAATACGGTGGAGGAGAAGGGAAAGTGTGGTGAATCCTGGTCTCTGAAAGTTTCTGTCTGGATATGGTACATGTCACCTTCACTCACATTCAACTGACCAAAGCAAGTCAAATGCCCGCCACTATCTTCTAAGGGTTGAGGAAGCCCAGTGCAACCAAGTGCACAAGAGAACTGGAAGAATGTGGCGAATGCACTGTGACTGCCATGCTGAGTGAGGTCACAGTCTTTGTCTTTATCTCTCCTGGCTCATGTCAGCCCCTTGGCATTTTTTCATTTGCTGTGTTTGACACAGATCCCGGCATTAGCTTGCCCGGGTTGTCATACCTAAATATCACCAACTTGGTGGCTTAACCAACAGACATTTATTTTTTCACAGTTCGGGAGGTTGGAAGTCCAAGATCAAGGTGTTGGTAGGTTTGGTTTCTCTGAGGCTTGTGGATGGCCACCTCCTCCCTGTGTCTTCACGTGGTCTTCCCTCTGCATCTGCGTGTGTCTGTTGTCTCTCTGAGTGTTCAGATTGATTTCCTCTTAAGGACACCAGTCATACTGAGTGAGGGCTCACTCTAAATATTTTATTTTACCTTAGTCACCTCTTTAAAGGACTTATCTCCAAATATGGTCACATTCTGAGGAACTGGGAACTAGGGCTTCAGCATATGAATTTGGGGGAGATACAATTCAGCCCTTAATAGTCAGTCCCCCACTTGCTGTCATTATTTGCTCTCTCCAGGTGGGGGTCTGCTTTCTCCTTCTCTCATCCCGTTTCTGCACAGCAGTCATGAGGTTGTTGTTGTACAGTGTTCAGGAGAACACCTACAAGCAACTTTGGGCGCCAGCTGGCACTGAATGCCAGAAGGGTCAGCAAAGCATGCAGGTACCCCGTTCTCCCAGCATACTGAGGAGAAGCGGATGGGACTGGGTGTGGCTGGACGCATCGGCTTCCTTTTTTATGGAGCAAGTCTGAAAGCAGTCGTGCACGAGGGGAATAAACCTTGTGGTTTACGCATCCAGCAATTTGAAGTTATGTGCCAGATGTTTAGAGGAGTGCTAGGAAACGCCAGAAACCTAGCAACCAGAATAGCTTGCAGGTCCCTGTCTTAGAGAGAGGGGGAGCTCTGGTCCAACTAGATTAGACAATCTTCACTTCTTGCTCTGTAGCAATCAGTTAGAAACACAAATTTAATTCCATTTTGCTATCCAAAACATGCCAGAGGTTTCACATTGTTCCTAGAAAACTCTAACCATGACCCTGGCCAAAGTATGGTCCTAACAATGATCTCCAAGGCCCTGCATAAACGGGTCCCCATCCACCTCTCCAGTGTCCTCTTGAAACTCTCCCTCTCCCCTGCTCATTATGGTCCAGGCACACTGGTCCCCTTTAATGTCCTTGACTACCTTGCGTTTTTCCCTGCCTTGATGCAGTCACGCATAGTGGTTCCTGGACCTGGAACGCCCTCCCCATGCTCTTCATATTGTTATTTCCTTCTCATGCTTCAGGTCTTGGTTTCAATGTCACCTCATGAGAGAGTCCTCCCTGGCTCCTTGATATAAAGGATGTCTCCTCACATTAGTCCTGCTGAATTTTAAACACCTTATTTGTTAGATTCATAGCACTCATCACTATTATAATAGCAATTATACCTACACACAGAAACACACACACTGAGACACGCTTGTATGTTATATGATTTTTCTCTCAAATATTTGGTACTCCAATATACCTCAACATATAGCAGAGTACCTGGCCCAGGTGGTAAGTAATTAATGATAGGTTTGTTGTGATATTTGATGTCTATGGAATCCTTTTTTAAAAAAAATAAAATGCCATGAAGATATCAGCTGTTATTATTTCTATTAATTATCTGAGCCACACTGGCTTAAGACCATTTCCAGAATAGGGGGAGTCATGGGAAGAAGGGGAGGACAGAAAGGTAAGGCCAACGTTACAGATTCTTCACTGTCACAACCACTTGCTAAGCCCAGACTCTTTGCTCTGGCTAAATCAATGAGGCTGTGCTGTCTGACGGCTAAGCCACTAATGGCCACACAGCTTGCTCATGACCCACCTGAAGGCAGTGGCCATTCGGTGCTGGCAACTTGCCAGAAAGCGATGACTGGAGGGAGCCTATAGCTTTACTGAGGGGCTGGAAGGAGGGTGATGTACCCAAAGGTATAGAGTGCCTGGTAAGGGGGGGTCATTACTTCATCCAGTCCTCAGGGACAGGAACTAAATACAACTTTGCTCATTTTATTGATGAGAACGCCAAGAAATGTTAACCACTCTTGCCTTCTTGTACTTTTAGGATGGGCCCTACAGCAGTGGGTACCTGCCTCTCACTGGTAAGCTTGACTGGAAGAGAAGCTGACCATGTGCCATTGATTCAGTTGAGCACATCTGTTCCTGCTACCTGGAATTGAGATTGATATTACCATGTTTCTGTTGTACCAGAACAGAAAGAATCTGCCAGGAGTCCTGGAATATCCACATTCTGCCACGTGTGCCAAAAAACACATGAACTGGTATGTAGAGAAGAAGGTTGAAGATGCTTTGTTCAAAGAGTAATGGATAAGAGACAGCCCCACCCACCACCACCAGAAGGAAGTAGAAGTGAACCCAGAGAAAGACAGAGATAGCCCAGAAAGAGGCAGAAATCAATACACCTGGGGGGATCGCTCTCCCACAAGAGAGCTTCATACCTTCCAATATAATTCCCTTTGGCTCAGCCTAGGTTTAGTATGTCTTGTTTCTCTCAACCATCCCTGACGATGTTTTAAAATGGCAGCCATTCGTAGGATGTACTCATTTGTTCGGTCCCCAAATACCTCTCAAGTGGAAATTTAAACACCTAGTTTAGGTAAATGTCTTCCTCGAAGACTTTCAACCAGATTGTGAGCTTCCTGAAAGCAGCAATTAAGTCCTTTTCATTCCCAGGGCCATCACTTGTTCAGTAGCGTCTGTGGGGTTTAATTCAAGTTGCAATGATGAAGCTATATCTCCTTGGGGCCAGAAAAGGAAACTGCAGGTCTCAATGCCCCTGAGTCATTTGCCTTCTAATTAAATTGAGAATTAAGGGATGTTTTCCTATGCTTTAACAATAGGACAGGAGATATTTGGGTAATTTATACTTCAGTATAATTAAGACAAGTAAATCTCTCTAGGAAGTGATTGGAGTCAAGCAGGCCCCACAGCTCACTTAAGCAGCAAGTTATTCTTATCATTTTTTATGCCAACATATTTCTTCTTGAAAATTTGGTTGAACTAACAGCAATGAGAGAAGTAGTAGAACTGGATAAAATAAGTGAGAGAAAAAAAAAAACTTAAGTGTGAGCAAATATCATTATGATTAAACTGGTATTTATAATTAGAACCATTTTTTGGCATTCTCTGATAAATGAGTGAGAAGTTCCATCATGACCTTGTCTTAGAGTTTTCTAATACCTGTTACTCACATAATATTCATGTTATGTTGGGTGTTATATACAGCAGAAAGAGGTAGAAGACAGTTTTTCTCTTGAAAGTCATTGATCCTCAGAAAAAGTGCCAACACAACCAAGCCCCAACACCAAGTGGAGGCTCAGCCACCGCCTATCTGCCCCCAGCTTGTCTACGTTATATCTGCATAAGGCTGTTTTCTTTCACAGTCTCCACTCCATTCTCTCCTAACACAGGAGGCCTGTCTACTGCTGACATTCTTCTGAGTACTACATGGGTACATTATATACAATTTAATGTATACAAATATTGATGTTTCTGTGGGTTGAACTTCCATAGCTGTTACCAGATTCCTAAGTAATCATCATTGCCAATATTTACTATAAAATTACCAAGTACCAGGCACTGTTCTTAGGAACTTTACAGATATTAACTGATCAAATCCTCACAATAATCCTATGAGTAAGTATTATGATTATCCCCATTTTGCAGAGGAGGAAACTAAAGCACTAACTAAAGAGTTAGTAACTAACTAAAAGCACAAGGTAACAAAGCTTGTGACTGCTGAGTTCTGGATAGGAACCCAGGCAGTGTGACATCCCATCTCCAGGCTGTTTTTAAATGACTTGGCTTTCCTGCCTCTCCTATAGGGTCCCTGATATCCAATTAAGATATCAAAGCAGATATGGAATTTGGGGGAGCCAGGCCTGACCTCTTGGCAATATTAGGACCTCAAATCGTAGCTTTTCCTTTTGTGTTATATTTATACACCTGCATATGCGTGAACATGGGTGTACACACACACACAGGCATTCATGTAATCAAATGCGCCTTTAATCAAACAATGTCATTTATTACTTCTCCTTTTTACTTTTATGAATGACAAATGTGAGGCCAGACATACAAATTTTGTTTTTTCCTAAGTGCTTATAAAAGGTTTTAATACTTGAAATTAAATAACTCCATAGGAATGATTGGAACCTTCGCTATCTTCTTTAATCAGAAGCAATATAATTTTTCAAATAAATTGTAGGATATTAATTCAAAAAATACTATGCTGTCATTAAAGGTTATGCTTTGGAAGATGATTTGCTAATATAAAATATTTACAGGTGAGGAGAGAACACAGGCCACAAAAAGTATTTTGTGTAGCATGATCTTAATATCAAATTATGAAACTGAAAAGAAACTATATATACTTATAAAATCTTGAAGGCTGAAAAAATGAATTTTTTCTGGATCCACCTGCAAGAATGCAATAACATGTAACATTTTTCAGAATGTAAACATGTAAATGAAGGAATGAGGAATAACCACTTATTCTGATTATTGGACAGTGTAAGATGCTGAACTCCACAATTTCATTTATTAACTTGCATAAGTCTCATACAATCCTATGGGCCAGTTATTAGTTTCCCCATTTTATAAATGAAGAGATAAACACAGACATTAAAACGCTTGCTCAACATCACTTAGCTGGCAATAGAGACCTCTCTTACTTCAAAGGCTTAAAAGATCTTGACACATCCACGGTCCTCTCGCTAAGGCACCAGCAACTCCCACACTCTGCCTGCAATTTTGTACATCTACCTCAAGATTTCAACAAGCTCTAACTTTTCTCCTACCACCTGAGTGCTCAGAGGACAAAGAATCCCTCCCCCAGTCCCCCCGCATCTCATATGGCCCAGATCCAACTGCGTGGGGCCCCAGTTTTCCAACTCATATCACCCTAGCTGTGGCCACCTGCATGGAACTCATCCTTCTCCCATTGAGGGCCTTCTCCAAGCGACTGCTCATACATCTCACATTTTATCCAGGATCCCTCCTAGATACCTATATGTGAGAATGTTTGATACAGGCTCAGGAGTACAACCTGGGATGGAGCAGATCTGTGGCAGATCCCCAACTGCAGTTATACTCCCCTCTTGGTGTCACAGCACCACAAGTTAGCCAGGTACAGGAGGCTTTTAGAGAAGTGGATTCTTCAGGTTTCCCTTGAGATCTATAAATCCTCTTCTTCTCAGACTCTTGGCCAAGTTAGTACAAGTTTGCTATCCCAGAGAGAGAAGAAAGGAGGGAAGTAGACCTCAGTTAATTACTAGGCTTTTTCACTAGACTTTTAATTGGGGGAGGGGACAGGTGCTTAACAAGCAAGGCTGACATCTGCTTGCCCATCATTCAGAGGACATTCATTCATCTGCAGGGCACTGATCCAATTGCTTCTCCCTTTCAGTCAACACTGGCACAGAAATAATTGTCATTGTTAAGGTTTATGCCGGGTTAAACGTTACAAAGCACTGGACACAAAAGGTATCTGACACAGTCACCCTGTCTTCTTATTTTTTTAATCACATTTTATTTTACTCTCACAGTATTCCATGCTGGTGAAAATCTGCAGTTGCACATGTGGACATAAATCAGCTAGATAACTGAGGTTTTAAAGAACAGGCTTTGGACTTGGCCAAATCAATCAATAACTGAGCCTCAAGGTATGCTTTGGAATGATTTCTCTGGGTAATTCTAGTAAGAACAACAAAATCCAGACAAATTGCAGGGAAGTTAATAAGCTCAAAGTGGGCATATTCATGCACCACAGAGACAACCAAAACAAAACGAATAAAATGAAATGAAATAAAAGCACAAAAACTCCAGCCTTAACAAAAAACAACATCTCAGGATTCTGGTGTGTTTCTCCTCAATCTTCTCTACATCATTGTCATGTCTACATCGTTTCAGATCTCCTTGGACTTCACCTCTCATTCCCTGCTATAAACTTGGTCCTTCTACTTGAAGACAAAATTTAGTGTTCACAGCGTTGGTCCTTGGTGCCTTTTGATGAAGCCTTTATACATGCTCTGGACTTTCCAATGTTTGGTTATTTCCAAATAATATTTGGATCCTGTTTCTCAGTCAAGAGCTACCTCAGTTCATTAAATGCCCATTGTAATTTCTGGACATTGTGAAACACTCAAGCTTTGCTAAGATACATGCATACCTAAAGACCACAGAATATATTGCCCCAAATCAGCCATGGCTGCATTAACCACATTATCTCTTAAAAGACCCCCTAAGACCACCTTACAGAGAATGCATTTTGAAAGTCTGGAACAGGCTATTCCGTACCACCTCTGCCTCAAATCTAGCCCAAGGCATTTTGCCAAGTGGTGTTGGAAGAGGTATTCCGCAAGCAGGGATCATTTTGCATAGTTAACTCTAAGAAGGAAAATTTAAAACTGCAGGAGCCTCTTAGAAAAGCAAATCTAATTGGGAGACCTGAAATGTGGCCAGGTCAACTGGCTTCATGTGCCATTCCCAAGGCTCTAGGACTTTGGTCTCACTCATTCAGCTGGCACCAGCTCATAGAACACAGGCCACTTACCAGCAAATCAAGGAACAGATTTACTCTCGCTGCCCCCTAAGAGGAACAGCTGCACCTGAACAAACTTGCAAGGTTAGGTTCACATGCAGTTTATGAAAACCTTCCCTGGATCCCACTCCTAACAAAGGCCAAAAACAAATTTAACTCAGGTTTTCTGGTCTTCGGCCCACTGCCGCATGTGACAACTCCCTGCACCTACTTCACAAAACTTCATCATTTAGCTGTCCCAGCGAGTCCTGCTTCAGGACAGGAAAGAGAAGTTCTCACGTATCTCTCACAGCGTCTACCCTAGTTCCTTTTGCACCTGGGATCTCCTTGGGGGCCTCTGAATCGAAGTCTGACTAAGCCTGACCTTGCTTTGGTTTATGAGGGTAATGAAATCACAGCCCCAGGTGGGGTGGCTGCAGGTGCACTTGCTGAGCTCTTTGGAGCCTTGTTATTTCTGTAATTTGTCCCATGCTGTCTCCTGCTTGAGGTTATACTTTACAGCCTAAAGAATGTATTCTCTTATTAAGACAAACCTTATCCATGCCAATCCAATTAAATCTATACAATTAGCCTGGAAATTTTAAAGAAGTGGGCTTCAATGAAGATACAGGTTTTTTTTTTTTCTTTTCCTATTGTAAGTTGTTGGACCAAGACTAATTATGATTTGGGAAGCAGAGAAGTTGGTGGAAAGAGCAACTAGTTAGATGTCAGAAGACCTAGGTTTTATTCCAATTCTGTTATATGATCTTGAGCAGGTTCCCTCTCCTTTGTGGATGTTGGTCCCTTGGCAGAAATGAATAGTTTGGACACATTTGTATAGATAATATCTTTTCATTTATTGAGTTACCTTAATGCATGTCAGACAGTCGCATAAAAATTCGGCAAAGTGGATACAATGTTGTCGATTGTGGGAATGCAATCACCAGACAATAGAAGGCAAATGATTCACCCAAGACCAGACAGTGAAGAAGAGGATATGGTTCAAAAACTCATCCATATGCTTCCCAAATTGATAACCTATACTCTGCAGACTATGAATCTTAGGAGGAAAGTTTGGAAGTAGCTGAAGTCAGTATCAGGTCACAAGGCTGAGTTGTACTCTTAGCTCAGTTACTAACTCAGAGATCCTAGACCAGTCGACCGTCTCATTGTCAACCACCACCACAACTAATCTTTCCTTCTCAGTTCTCAGAAAATTCAGGGTAATGTATAGGGTATACTTCAAAGTCTTCTAAAATATAGGCACAAGAAAAACAGAAGTAGAGCAAACTTTGTTATACTTTTATGGAAAAGGAGGGGAGAAAAATGATTCAGTTCTCTGGACACAATAGGTAAATGCTGGTCCCAAACATAAACCTCACACTATCATTAATGGTGTCCACCAAGCTCAGGGTTTCACCTATGTTTGTGAAGCACTTTGTTCAATAAAAATTGTGATCAGAAATAAATTGAGAATCAGCAAATGGAAAGCTTAGCCTATATTCATCATGAAAAGTACATTTTCCTGGTGAGTTCCTAGTACCAGATTAAAATTCAATTCAATATCTAATGACATTATGAAAGTCTGACTAATGTAGAAACCAGTTCTTCCATTTTTCAGGAAGAAAAAAATGGATTTTTCAGTAATTATTTATTCAAGGAGTTAATTCAAACAATGTTATTATTTCTTGAGAAAAAAGAAGGGTTCTATCCTTGGGTAGGGCATTTGTCTGCTTATATATAAAAAAGCAACAATAAAACATCAAAATTTCTTCCTTTACTATGCTGAAATAATATACATACAGAAAAATGCACCAAAAAAATTTCAGATCATTGATTACTAAAACCACCACCCAGATCAAGAAATAGAATATTACCAACACCACAGAAGCCTCCCATATATTGAATCCCAATAATGTCCCCTCTGTGCCCCCCAAAGTTAACCAACATATTTATTTTTTATACTTCTTTATAATTTACCAACCAAAGCATACTATTGATGGTTTTATAAACTTTATTTTAATGGGCTCATATAGTCCATATTCTTTTGTATCTAATTTTTAAAATAAAATTATATTTGTGATATTTATCCATATTGTATGAAGATGTATTTTGGGTTTTTTTTCACTATAGTGTAGTATTACATTGCATGTATATTTAGTATATGTATAAAAATATCATAATTTACCATTCTACTCCTCATGAACATTGATTGTAGTTATTTGCAAATTTAGGCTTTTATAATAATGTTGCAATAAACATTCTTGCATGTGTCTCTTCTGTACCTGGGCATTTATTTATGTTCTTGGCATGTATCTTGGAGTAAATTGCTGAATTGTAGGATTTGCCTTTCCTAACTTTAATAGGTACTGCTAAAGTGTATTCCAAAAAGATTGTACCAAATTAACTCCTACCAGCAACACATGAGAGTTTTATTTTTCCACATCCTTCCCAATACTTAGTGTTACCTGTCTTTTGCATGTTTACCATTCCAGAGTCTGTGCAGGTGATATCTTATTCTTTTAATATGCATTTTCGTGATAACTAATGAGAATGAGAAACTTTTCACACATTTGCTGGGCATATGACTGTCTACAATACACCTGGAATTAATTTTCATTTATGGCCTAAAATAGGGATCATTTTTCATTTCCTTCCATATAGACACTCTGTTACTTCAACAGCACTTATTGAAAAGGCCATCATTTTTCCACTGCTGTGAAGTGCTACTTGTATCATTAATCATTTGCCACGTACATATGGTTTTGTTCCTAGGATCTCAATTTTTTTCCCACTATTGGTTTAGTTGTCTATGCCTCTATCCTTGCACCTATATTTTAATGTCTTAATTACCATATATAAAAATATATATAATTATATATACCATATATATATAATTTTATATATATATATATATATTTTTTTTTTTTTTGCGGTACGTGGGCCTCTCACTGTTGTGGCCTCTCCCGTTGTGGAGCACAGGCTTCACACGCGCAGGATGAGCAGCCATGGCTCACGGGCCCAGCCGCTCCGCGGCATGTGGGATCTTCCCGGACCGGGGCACGAACCCGTGTCCCCTGCATCGGCAGGCGGACTCTCAACCACCGCGCCACCAGGCAAGCCCAATTACCGTATATTTTAATACCTTAATGTATGGTAGAGTAAGTCCTCCCACTGTTTTTCTTCTTTGAGCGCGCTTTGGCTGTTGCCAGAATTTGCAAGATTGGCTTGTCAAGTTCCAATGAAAAACAAAACAAAATAACATCTGGTAAGATTTTGAGTGGGATTGCATTGGTCTAGGATCAATAATCTAGGCAGTTTAGGGACTATTAAAAGCAAAGCTATAGTGAAGACCTGGCTATTTCCAATTCATCACTCTGAATTCTCTACAAAGTGTATCATAGTTGCCTGTGTAGAAATCCTGAACATGATGTGCTGAATTTATTCCAAGGTATTTAATCTTTGGTACAGAGAGATTATATCTTGTACTTCTTTTCATTTTCTTTTTTTTTTTTTTTAACATCTTTATTGGAGTATAACTGACTTACAATGGTGTGCTAGTTTCTGCTTTATAACAAAGTGATTCAGCTGTACATATACATATATTCCCATATCTCTTCCCTCTTGTGTCTCCCTCCCTCCCACCCTCACTATCCCACCCCTCTAGGTGGTCACAAAGCACGAGCTGATCTCCCTGTACTATGCAGATGCTTCCAACTAGCTATCGGTTTTACATTTGGTAGTGTATATATGTCCATGCCACTCTCTCACTTTGTCCCAGCTTACCTGTCCCCCTACCCATGTCCTCAAGCCCATTGCCTGGTAGGTCTGCATCTTTATTCCCATCCTTCCCCTAGCTTCTTCATAACCTTTTTTTTTTAGATTCCATATATATGTGTTAGCATACGGTATTTGTTTTTCTCTTTCTGACTTACTTCACTCTGTATGACAGACTCTAGGTCCACCCACCTCACTACAAATAACTCAATTTCCTTTCTTTACATGGCCGAGTAATATTCCATTGTATATATGTGCCACATCTTCTTTATCCATTCATCTGTCGATGGACACAGGTTGCTTCCGTATCCTGGCTATTGTAAATAGAGCTGCAATGAACATTGTGGTACATGACTCTTTTTGAATTATGGTTTTCTCAGGGTATATGCCCAGTAGTGGGATTGCTGGGTCATATGGTAGATCTATTTTTAGATTTTTAAGGAACCTCCATACTGCTCTCCATAGTGGTTGTACCAATTTACATTCCCCCCAACAGTACAAGAGGGTCCACTTTTCTCCACACCCTCTCCAGCAATTATTGTTTGTAGATTTTTTGATGATGGCCATTCTGACTGGTGTGAGGTGATATCTCACTGTAGTTTTGATTTGCATTTATCTAATGATTAATGATGTTGGGCATTCTTACATGTGTTTGTTGGAAATCTGTATATCTTCTTTGGAGAAATGTCTACTTAGATCTTTTGCCCATTTTTGGATTGGGTTGTTTGTTTTTTTGATATTGAGCTGCATGAGCTGCTGGTAAATTTTGGAGATTAATCCTTTGTCAGTTGCTTTGTTGCAAAATTTTCTCCCATTCTGAGGGTTGTCCTTTCCTCTTGTTTATAGTTTCCATTACTGTGCAAAAGCTTTTAAGTTTCATTAGGTCCCATTTGTTTATTTTTGTTTTTATACCATTTCTCTAGGAGGTGGGTCAAAAAGGATCTTGCTGTGATTTATGTCATAGAATGTTCTGCCTATGTTTTCCTCTAAGAGTTTTATAGTGCCTGGCCTGACGTTAGGTCTTTAACCCATTTTGATTTTATTTTTGTGTGTGGTGTTAAAGAGTGTTCTAATTTCATTCTTTGACATGTAGCTGTCCAGTTTTCCCAGCACCACTTATTGAAGAGGCTGTCTTTTCACCATTTTATAATCTTGCCTCCTTTATCAAAAATAAGGTGACCATATGTGCATGGGTTAAGTCTGGGTTATCTTGTTCCATTGATCTATATTTCTGTTTTTGTCACAGTATGATACTGTCTTGATTACTGTAGCTTTGTAGTATAGTCTGAAGTCAGGGAGGCTGATTCCTCCAGCTCTGTTTTTCTTTCTCAAGATTGCTTTTGCTATTCAGGGTCTTTTGTGTTTCCATACAAATTGTGAAATTTTTTGTTCCAGTTCTCTGAAAAATGCCATTGGTAGTTTGATAAGGATTGCATTGAATCTGTAGATTGCTTTGGGTAGTATAGTCATTTTCACAATGTTGATTCTTCCAATCCAAGAACAGGCTATATCTCTTCATCTATTTGTATCATCTTTAATTTCTTTCATCAGTGTCTTATAGTTTTCTGCATACAGGTCTTTTGTCTCTTTAGGTAGGTTTATTCCTAGGTATTTTATTCTTTTTGTTGCAATTGGAAATTGGAGTGTTTCCTTAAATTCTCTTCCAGATTTTTCATCATTAGTGTATAGGAATGCAAGAAATTTCTGTGCATTAATTTTGTATCCTGCTACTTTACAAAATTCATTGATTAGCTCTAGTATCTGGTAGCACCTTTAGGATTCTCTATGTATAGTATCATGTCATCGGCAAACAGTGACAGCTTTACTTCTTCTTTTCTGATTTGGATTCCTTTTATTTCTTTTTCTTCTCATTGCTGTGGCTAAAACTTCCAAGACTATGTTGAATAATAGTGGTGAGAGTGGGAAACCTTGTCTTGTTCCAGATCTTAGTGGAAATGGTTTCAGTTTTTCACCACTGAGGATGATGTTGGCTGTGGATTTGTCATATATGACCTTTATTATGTTGAGGTAAGTTCCCTCTATGCCTACTTTCTGAAGGGTTTTTATCATAAATGGGCGTTGACTTTTGTCAAAAGCTTTCTCTGCCTCTATTGAGATGATCATATGGTTTTTAATCCTCAAATTGTTAATATGTTGTATCACACTGATTGACTTGCCTATTTTGAAGAATCCTTGCATTCCTGGGATAAACCCCACTTTTTCATGGTGTATGATCCATTTAATGTGCTGATGGATTCTGTGTGCTAGTATTCTGTTGAGGATTTTTGCATCTATGTTCACCAGTGATATTGGCCTATAGTTTTCTTTTTTTTTTTTTTTGTGATATCTTTATCTGGTTTTGGTATCAGGGTGATGGTGGCCTCATAGAAAGAGTTTGGGAGTGTTCCTTCCTCTGCTATACTTTGGAAGAATTTGAGAAGAATAGGTGTTACCACTTCTCTAAATGATAGAATTCACCTGTGAAACCATCTGGTCCTGGGTTTTTCTTTGTTGGAAGATTTTTAATCACAGTTTCAGTTGTGATTGGTCTGTTCATATTTTCTATTTCTTCCTGGTTCAGTCTCGGAAGGTTGTGCTTTTCAAAGGATTTGTCCATTTCTTCCAGGTTGTCCATTTTATTGGCATAGAGTTGCTTTTAGTAATCTCTCATGATCCTTTGTATTTCTGCAGTGTCACTTGTTACTTCTCCTTTTTCATTTCTAATTCTATTGATTTGAGTCTTCTCCCTTATTTCTTGATGTGTCTGGTTAATGGTTTATCAATTTTGTTTATCTTCTCAAAGAACCAGCTTTTAGTTTTATTGATCTTTGCTATTGTTTCCCTCATTTCTTTTTCATTTATTTCTTATCTGATCTTTATGATTTCTTTCCTTCTGCTAACTTTGGGTTTTTTTTGTTCTTCTTTCTCTAATTGCTTTAAGAGTAAGGTTAGGTTGTTTATTTGAGACGTTTCTTGTTTCTTAAGGTAGGATTGTATTGCTATAAACTTCCCTCTTATAACTGCTTTTGCTGAATCCCATAGGTTTTGGGTCATCGTGTTTTCATTGTCATTTTTTTCAAGGTATTTTTTGATTTCCTCTTCATTTCTTCAGTGATCTCTTGGTTATTATGTAGTGTATTGTTTAGCCTCCATATGTTTGTATTTCTTACAGATTTTTTCCTGTAATTGATATCTAGTCTCATAGCATTGTGGTCCGAAAAGATACTTGATACAATTTCAATTTTCTTAAATTTACCAAGGCTTTATTTGTGACCCAAGATATGACCTATCCTGGAGAATGTTCCATGAGCACTTGAGAAGAAAGTGTATTCTGTTGTTTTTGTATGGAATGTCCTATAAATATCAATTAAGTCTATATTGTTTAATGTATCATTTAAAGCTTGTGTTTCCTTATGTATTTTCATTTTGGATGATCTGTCCATTGGTGATAGTCACATTTTAAAGTCCCCTACTATGATTTGTTACTGTCAATTTCCCCTTTTATGACTGTTAGCATTTGTCTTATGTGTTGAGGTACTCCTATGTTGGGTGCATAAATACTTACAGTAGTTATATCTTCTTCTTGGTTAGATCCCTTGATCATTATTTAGTGTCATTCTTTGTCTTTGTAATAGTCTTTGTTTTAAAGTCTATTTTGTCTGGTATGAGAATTGCTACTGCAGGTTTCTTTTGATTTCCATTTGCATGGAATATCTTTTTCATCCCCTCACTTTCAGTCTGTATGTGTCCCTAGGTCTGAAGTGGTTCTCTTGTAGACAGCGTATATACAGGTCTTGTTTTTGTATCCAGTCAGCCAGTCTATGTCTTTTGGTTGGAGCATTTAATCCACTTACGTTTAAGGTAATTATCAATATGTATGTTCCTATTACCATTTTCTTAATTGTTTTGGGTTTGTTATTGTAGGTCTTTTCTTTCTCTTGTGTTTCATGCCTAGAGAATTTCCTTTAGCATTTGTTGTAAAGCTGGTTTGGTGGTGCTGAATTCTCTTAGTTTTGCTTGTCTGTAAAGGTTTTAGTTTCTCCATTGATTCTGAATGAGATCCTTGCTGTGTAGAGTAATCTTGGTTGTAGGTTTTTCCCTTTCATCACTTTAAATATGTCTTGCCACTCCCTTCTGGCTTGCAGAGTTTCTGCTGAAGGACCAGCTGTTAACCCTATGGGGATTCCCTTGTATGTTATTTGTTGTTTTTCCTTTGCTGCTTTTAGTATTTTTTCTTTGTATTTAATTTTAGATAGTTTGAGTAATATGTGTCTTGGTGTGTTTCTTATTGGATTTATCCTGTATGGGACCCTCTGTGCTTTCTGGACTTGATTATCTATTTCCTTTCCCATATTAGGGAAGTTTTCAACTCTAATCCCTTCAAATATTTTCTCAGTTCCTTTCTTTTATTCTTCTTCTTCTGGGACCCTTATACTTTGAATGTTGGTGTGTTTAATGTTGTCCCAGAAGTCTCTGAGATGGTCTTCAGTTCATTTCATTCTTTTTTCTTTATTCTTCTCTTCAGTAGTTATTTCCACTATTTTATCTTCCAGGTCACTTATCCGTTTTTCTGCCTCAGTTATTCTTCTATGGATTCCTTCCAGAGAATTTTAAATTTCATTTATTTTGTTGTTTATCATTGTTTGTTTTCTCTTTAGTTCTTCTAGGTCCTTGTTAAACTTTTCTTCCATTTTATTTCCAAGATTTTGGATCATCTTTACTCTCATTATTCTGAATTCTTTTTCAGGTAGACTGCCTATTTCCTCTTCATTTGTTTGGTCTGGTGGATTTTTATCTTGCTCCTTCATCTGCTGTGTGTTTCTCTGTCTTCTCATTTTTCTTAACTTACTGTGTTTGGGGTCTCCTTTTCAAAGGCTGTAGGTTTGTAGTTCCCATTGTTTCTGGTGTCTGCCCCCAGTGGCTAAGGTTATTTCAGTGAGTGGTGTAGGCTTCCTGGTGGAGGGGACCAGTGCCTGTGTTCTGGTGGATGAGGCTGGATCTTGTCTTTCTGGTGAACAGGTCCACGTCTGGTGGTGTGTTTTGGGGTGTCTGTTACCTTATTATGATTTTAGGCAGCCTCTCTGCTAATGGGTGGGTTTGTGTTCTTGTCTTGCTAGTTGTTTGGCATAGGGTGTCCAGCACTGTAGCTTAGTGGTCGTTGAGTGGAGCTGGGTCTTCACCTTGAGATGGAGATCTCTGGGAGATTTTCGGGGTTTGATATTACATGGAGCTGGGAGGTCTCTTGTGGACCAATGTCCTGAACTCAGCTCTCCCACCTCAGAGGCACAGGCCTGACAACCAGCTGGAGCACCATGACTCTGTAATCCACACGGCTTGGAAGAAAAGTGAGAAAAAAAGAAAGAAAGATCAATTTATGAATATAAAAAATAATTATTAAATATAAATATAATTTTAAAAGTAATTAAAAAAATAGTAAGAAAGAAAGAGGAGAGCAACCAAACCAAGAAACAAATCCACCAATGATAACAAGTACTAAGAACTATACTAAAAAAAAAACCCCAAAACAGACAGACAGAACCCTAGGATAAATGGTAAAAGCAAAGCTATAGAGACAAAATCACATACAGAAGCAAACACATACTCACAAAAAGAGAAAAAGGAAAAAGAAATTATATATTGTTGCTCCCAAAGTCCACCTCCTCAATTTGGGATGACTCGTTGTCTATTCAGGTATTCCACAGATGCAGGGTACATCAAGTTGATTGTGGAGCTTTAATCCGCTGCTTCTGAGGATGCTGGGAGAAATTTCCCTTTCTCTTCTTTGTTTGCTCAGATCCTGGGGTTCAGCTTTGGATTTGGCCCCACCTTTGCATGTAGGTTGCCTGAGGGCATCTGTTCTTCGCTCAGACAGGACGGGGTTAAAGGAGCAGCTGATTAGGGGGCTCTGGCTCACTCAGGCCAGGTGGGGAGGGAGGGGTACGGAGTGCGGGGTGAGCCTGCAGTGGCAGAGGCCGGCGTGACGTTGCACCAGCCTGAGGTGCGCTGTGTGTTCTCCCGGGAAATTTGTCCCTGGATCCCGGGACCCTGGCAGTGGCAGGCTGCACAGGCTCCCCGGAAGCGGGATGTGGAGAGTGACCTGTGCTCGCACACAGGCTTCTTGGTGGCTTCAGCAGCAGCCTTAGCGTCTCATGTCCGTCTCTGGTGTCTGTGCTGATAGCCGTGGCTCGTGCCCATCTCTGGAGCTCATTTAGGCGGCGCTTTTAATCCCGTCTCCTCACGCACCACGAAACAAATAGGCAAGAAAATGTTTCTTGCCTCTTTGGCAGCTCCAGACATTTTCCCGGACTCCCTGCCAGCTAGCTGTGGCCCACTAGCCCCCTTAAGGCTGTGTTCATACCGCCAACCCCAGTCCTCTCCCTGCGATCCGACCGAAGCCTGAGCCCCAGCTCCCAGCCCCCACCCACCCTGGTGGGTGAGCATACAATCCTCTCGGGCCAGTGAGTGCTGGTCGTCACCGATCCTCTGTGCGGGAATCTCTCCACTTCGCCCTCCGCACCCCTGTGGCTGCGCTCTCCTCGGCGGCTCCGAAGCTTCCCCCTCCCCCACCCACAGTCTCCACCCACGAAGGGACCTCCTAGTGTGTGGAAACCTTTCCTCCTTCACATCTCCCTCCCACTGGTGTGGGTCCCGTCCCTATTCTTTTGTGTCTCTTTATTCTTTTTTTTTTTGCCCTACCCAGGTACGTGGGGGGTTTCTTGCCTTTTGGAAGGTGTGAGGTCTTCTGCCAGCGTTCAGTAGGTGTTCTGTAGGAGTTGTTCCACATGTAGATGTATTTCTGATGTATTTGTGGGGAGGAAGGTGATTTCCACGTCTTACTCTTCTGCCATTTTGAAGCTCCTCTCTCATTTTCTGTTTGTTGCTATAATCTAGAAATCCAATTTCTAAATGCCATTTACTTTAGCAAATGTGATAAACTCTTTCATTATTAGCTGTATTAAATCCTATTTCTTATCCCAGCAAGGCTATCAAAGTGGGGAGGACTCTCCTCCCTGATGCCCTGGAAGACGTCCCAAATCCTGGGCTCATTTCTCTGGGTTCAGTCCTCATCCAGGTCTTGGCCTTCACTGTCCTATCAACTCCTTCAAGTAAACATTTCTTTTTTTAAGTGTTTGCAACTTTCCTGTTTGCCCTCATAGGATGGTTGGTTTGTAATGTAATCCTCCTTTACTATAAGTAATCTCAAAGTTGCTTTATTTGACAAAATATAATTCAAATGTAAATGCAGACAGATTCTTCCTATTAAACTGCTCTCAGAGTTAAATTTTTGCTTAGATCTAAAAAAATTATTAAAATTGGAGATAGGAGGAAAAAATGAAGAATATTGTTAAAACATTCTGCTTTAATTATTTTCTATAATATTTGCAATCTGTTAGAAGCAAAAACTCATTACATAAAAGAAAATAAATTTTCCTATGTTGTGATATAGGTGTTATTTCAATTCATAAAAACTACCGTGTTAAAGAAAACAATAAACATAAATTAATGAGTAATTATTTGTTTTACATAAACTGCTGTTCATATATTTGGCTGTAGGTGCCAATGATTCAATAGCTATGTTTTTGGTTTTGTTTTGGGTTTGTTAGTTTACCACCTTAAGAGGCATGAAATTTGGTCTGATTTTTATTTCTTAAAGATATTCAGTTTTATTCCTCATAGTTATCTCAAATGACACATTGCTATTATGTTAACAGCAAAATAGTCCAATAATATGCGTAAACATGCTCAAGGAATTAGGAGGAATCCTACTATATTTATTTTCCTTCATGGCTTGGGTCATTTAATTCAGATTTTCAGCACCAAAAGGTCAATTCAATTTATGTGATTATTTCTGGGAAAGATAGCAATTACATAAGCCAGATATTACTTGAGAAATTTTATAGAAAATATATATTACTAGCTTTATCTAGATACATCTGGAAATGTTAAAGCATAGTTGGTCTCTCTAGGTAAAGTAAGAAGAATAAATAAGTAAAATTTTAAAATTTCAAAAATAATTTTTTGCCATGCCCTACTACTGTAGAATGTGCCAAAGCTCTAAAGTTAACTTATTAAAGAGTTAGAATACGAATATTACTGACAAATATGGGTTTAGTGGGCCTTTAAGACCAAAGAAATTGTAATAAATTGTTTTATGCTAAAGGAGTTGAAGAAATAAATGAAAATAAGCTGTGTAAGGAATCAATGAAATGAAAAGCATCAATAACTGGGAGAAAGTAAAGGTATACAAAGACTGGGAGCCCTGATGAGCCTGAAGAGTGGCTGTAGTGGAGGAGAATGAATAAGATACCTGAATCAGAGGGAGTTATAGGCAGATAATGGGATAGTGAATTGGTTTTACAGAAGTGGGGCAGTTATGGATGATGACCAGGGCCAAGACAGGACAGAGAGTACATGTGGAGTGGAGGAGATACTCCTGGAGTTCAGGATCTCAAAGAAATGAGAGACCATTGTGTGGACTTATCCACATGGAAAAAAAAATAACCCAGGATCATGGCACAGATTGAGGGAGAAAGAAAGATTCTGAGCCAAATGCCAAAGTCTTTGATAAATGAATGAGGATAACAAAAACAAAATATCTAAAATCTAGGAAAGAAACAATCTCAAATGGAGTACTACTTGAGGGAAATATTATCTGATCAAAACTACTTTCTTCAACAGTGGGACAGCAGAAAAGATGTTTAATTTAACCACCTATTGAAAATCAGCAAAAGCTACAAACGCTGCCTGTGTACCAAAGCAACCAGGTCAATTGCACCAGGACACCTCACTTGTCAGCAATAACCCAAGAAAACACATTTGATGTCATTTCACACATGCGCTAAATTAAATTTTCAAATGTATATTAGAGTCAGAGATATATGAGCAGTAGTGTTATCTAGGGAAACCAGCTCTCGTCCAGATGGGCCCTCAAAGGGCAGAATTGCCTTGGCAACATCGTCATTCTTTCAGTGATATTTATTAAGTACCCACCACATGCCTGCCACTGGGCTGGGCGTTGGAGATCGACCTGTGTTTACACCCCAGCAGGGTGTTTGGGGTAGTTCTTATCTTTGCTTTTCTGGAAGTCAATATTTCTTGTCCTTAAGTTCTCTCTATTGGATATACCAAATTAGCTTGTAGTAATGACAAGGATGGTTAATGAACATACTAATGACAAGCAAAAAGAAGTGGAAGTATTAAAGAGCCTTTCATCCAATCATAGAGGAAAGGGCCATAGTCATCAAGCTATGGTCCATGAGCCAGCCTGCCACCTGTTTTTATATAGCCAGCAAGCTAAATGTATTAGCCTTCTGAGAAGAGTCGCTTGATTTTGCTTCTTGGCTGGCAAAGCCTAAAATATTTACTATTTGGACTTTTATAGAAAAATTTTATCTAACCCCAATTTAAGCAAGACCCGATGAAGCATCTCTGTTCCATATTACCTGGTTTTAGTCTTCTGAACTTGAAAAAGATTGTATCCATAGTGCCAACAAATTTTGGGTTTGGTGCTTTCCTTAACCAGTGTGCTAGAAACTTTGTTTTCTTTTTGCTACCTAGTTATTCTTCAGCTATAACGTTCATTGTCAAATAGCTCTGTTCGGCAATCTAGTCTTGATTAGATTTCCAGGCCATTTCACTCTGATTTTTTGACCTGATAAATACCCTTTTATTTCTGAGGGTATCTGTAGATACTGCCTCTCATGGACTATGCATACTGTAGTCTAACTTAGGGATTGACAAACATTTTGTGTAAAGAACTAAATGGTAAATATTTTTGGCTTTGCAGGCCTGATAGTCTCTGTTGAAACCACAAAACTTTGCCACGGTCGTGTGAAAGCAGTGATAGAAAATTTGAAAATGAATGGGGTAGAGGTGTTCCAATAAAACTGTATTTACAAAACCAGGTGAGCTGGTTTTGGCCTCTGGACCACAGTTTGTCAGACTCTAGTCCAACTTGTTCTTAGATGTTCCACCTCAAGTTTTATAAATATCTATGCAGAAGTTTCATTTTCTTTTATATCCACTTTACAAGTGAGGAAAATGGCACTGTCTCTCTTACAGCAGAATAAACTCCGTATTTGAATAAACCAATCAAGCAACTAATAATATCTGTGGGGAGAAAAGTAAACCATCAAATTGTTAGTCATAAATTGAACCCCAAAACTGAGTTTGGAGTTTGAATTTTTCCAGGGATTACAATGCCTTACATTTGATCCCTAATGCTGGTGAATGTTGAATCACAGCTGTTGGACCTTTAATGTAACAGTCTTGAAAGGACAGCTTTGGCTTTGCTTGAGACAGTTCATGTTTTCATGAGATTTTTAGCTTACTGTCTTTGGGTATTGCTCCACCTTTCATATCTGAAGATTCTCTCTTCTACCTGGAAATCAGGGCTGGTCAGAATGGCCCTGAGTATTGTTCCTTTTGGGTATCAATTATAAATGTTTAAACAAATGGGTCACAAACTGAAATGAGGTCAATTAAATCTTCTGAGGCATGCTCCATTCTGATGGATGAGCTGAAATGAAAACCATTTCAGAACTTACTTTCAGCAAAATAATGGATTCGGCATCTCCAATCATTAAAGTTGAAATTATAATAGATAGCATTCTGCCCCACTGTTCATGAGATTTAATTCTTCAAAGGTCATAGTAGATACACCCTATTAAATAATGCAGGCCAGACAAAGCTGACTTAATAAAACTGAAATGTCACTTTCGGTTTGAACTGATTTTCCTTCTTAAAGACCTTTTAGGCTTGCAAATCAGAACTGCCTTGTATTCGCATGTCTGAAGGAGCTTGACTTTCCCAGGGTTAGTTTAAAATATGCAGATCGATAGGAAAGGTTGGTGTTGGGTCAGTATCAAATAGCCTTCTCTCAGGGGCTTGAATTATTCATGAGCATCCATGTGTTTTGTGTTTCTTGCTTAACACTGTGGGCATTGGGGGCAGGAGGAGAATGTAGTCAGATGCAAACATAGATTCCTTCTTGGACAGAGTTAGCAGTTCGAGGAGGCTGAGGGTGGATGTAATTTTACAGGAATTTGAATCAATAAACTTTGAAACTAAAGAACTGTCCGACAGCTGAGGATACCCAAGTTTTATGTTATCTACAGTTCATTTTTGACAAGCTGTGTACTCTTTAAACAAAAGTAAGAAGACGTAAAGCCAACTGTCTATCTTCTGATTGTGAATGTGACTGTCTTTGGCTGCCTCCTATACTGACTTTGAGGTGGGGTGGCCCCTGTAGGCACGTAAGTGTACAACTGGAGTATGGAAATAAGACTCAAGAAGGGAATAAAGCCAATATTTTATAATAACTATAAATGGAATATAATCTTTAAAAATTCTGAATCACTATGTTGTGTGGCTGAAACATATAATATTGTAAATCAACTATACCTCAGTTAAAAAAAAGAAAGAAAAGAAGAAAAAAAGAAGACTCAAGAGCTAGGTTCCACTCTGCCTTCCTTTCCTCTGAGTATGCCATCTACCATTTCTGAGCTGCAGAATGCACTTCTATAAAATAAAGCACTTTAGGCCTCTTCAGCGGTTTTCAAATTTTCAGGGGGATGCAGAGCACACTCTTGGAACAGAACATTCCCTACAAGTCATATGCACAGAACAGACACAGGACTGAGGTAGGAACAAGGGATGCAAGGAAGGAGATGCTGAGCCTCTCTTTTTCCTAACTTGGTAGAATTGGTCTCAGTATTCTCCCTGACCCCATGCCCCTAAATATCAAGCTGAGGAAGTCAGGAGAAAGAAAGAGCTAGCTCTTCCTCCATTTTCCCTGTTGACCCCCTTAACTGCCCTTCATCCTTCCTCCCATGGTTCACAAACTTTAGGTCTTAAAAAATTCCTTACCTGAAATATTGTGTGTGGTTTTGTCTACAAAGGAGACCCAGAATGAGCCACATTGAAAATCATGATTTTCAGGGCCCACTTCCTGACTTCAGAGAGGAATCCTGTGTATGGATGACTAGTTTTGAGAGCATTTAAAGAAGGACAGAATGAATGGTAAAAAAATAAATAGAAGAAAAGAGTGTTGGATTAATGCTATAGTATTAGATCTGGAGGGCTAGAGCTAAAATAATGTCTTAATTTGGAAGAATAAACGGCCACATCAGGTTACACCAACATCTGCAAGCCTGAAGCGAAGTTTCTCTGCCTGTATTTCCCTTACCACATTAATGCCTGTAAGGAACCAGCTGGGGCCCCTATGGATAATGATCACTTTATTACTGTATAGATGTTCATTCTAGTGTCAAAAATAAGTTGTCCTTTGTCATCAGCGTGTCTTGATTTGGTTCTCAGCCCTGGACAATAGGACAGTTATATAATTTTTTTCTGACAGAAAGAAAATACGCCACATTTTACAAGAACACAAACTTCATCTAGAGAAGTGGTCAAGAAAAATATCCAAGGAAAACCCTGCCTTGGCCTCAAAAATCTGTGACCTTAATGTTAAATGCAAAAAAAAAAAAGGTGATCTTAAAACCAAAAAAAGAAATGTCTAAAGTTCAATTCACTTTTTTTTTGCTGTTAATTAAGGCTATGAGGACAGTGACCTTAAAAGTGTAACATTCCTTGTAAATTGATACAGCCACTATAGAGAACAGTATGGAGGTTCCTTAAAAAGCTAAAACTAGAACTACCATATGACCCAGCAATCCTTCTACTGGGCATATACCCTGACAAAGCCATAATTCAAAAAGAGTCATGTGCCACAATGTTCACTGCAGCTCTATTTACAATAGCCAGGACATGGAAGCAACCTAAGGGTCCATTGACAGAGGAATGGATAAAGAAGATGGGGCACATATATACAATTGAATATTACTCAGCCATGAAAAGAAACAAAATTGAGTTATTTGTAGTGAGGTGGATGGACTTAGAGTCTGTCATACAGAGTGAAGTAAGTCCGAAAGAGAAAAACAAATACCATATGCTAACACATATATATGGAATCTAAAAAAAAAAAAAAAAAGATTATGAAGACCCTACAGGCAGGACAGGAATAAAGACGCAGACGTAAAGAATGGACTTAAGGACTCGGGGAGGGGGAGGGTAAGCTGGGACGAAGTGAGAGAGTGGCATGGACTTATAAATACTACCAAATGTAAAATAGATAGCTAGTGGGAAGCAGCCGCATAGCACAGGGAGATCAGCTCAGTGCTTTGTGACCACCTAGAGGGGTGGGATAGGGAGGGTGGGAGGGAGATGCAAGAGGGAGGAGATATGGGGATATATGTATATGTATAGCTGATTCACTTTGTTATACAGCAGAAACTAACACACCATTGTAAAATAACTATACTCCAATAAAGATGTTAAAAAAAAAAAGTAACATTTTTTTAGGCAGTGAAAGGAATAATGACTGGCTCTTAAGACTGCCACTGAATGGACAAAATATGCATTGATTATGCATGCAGTTACCCAATTTTGTTACTTTACAAAATTGTATTCTTTCCTGCTGAAGTCCAATGCTGAGCAGTTAAATGCAGACTGTACCTAATTTTGTCAGAGTAAATAGCAGAGGTTATGGAAAGTGTTGTGGTTCCACAGTCATTAATATTCCACTGGTGTTGGAAGAGACTAGCAAGAGAAGAACACAGCAGGTTAGGTTTATATGAATCTATTCAAACCCCACATAATGAATGTGGAGAAGAGTGATTTGAATGTCTAATTTCAGTCACTCAGCAGAAAGAAAAAATTCTCATGCTTACTCTCAGGGCTTTGAAAGAGCTGTTTATTTTGTAATTTTTCACTCACCATTATAATCAGACCTTCTATAATAAATTATTAATAATTTTCAAGCTAAATGAACTCTTTTTTTTCTCTAGAAAATTTCTAAATTTCTTATGCTGTCACAAGATTTTGTATTTTGTAGCTCTTTCCACTACAAGGATTCAGAGCAGTCACAAGACAGGGAAATTCAGTTATGCTGGCATTTTAATGCTTTCCTACACTCACACCTACTGGGACCCACATCTGTCCCTCCTGAATTCAGTAGACAGATGTGGTTATTTTCACTTTCTAGTGGAGATGGCTAAAGTGCCTAGCCACTTATTACCAAATGTTTTAGGTAAAGGTAATCAAAAGGAGTTAAACACTATAATTATGAGATGAAAGAAAGTCCCCAATTCAAAGATGAAAGAGCAATCTCTATCTGGATCTCTCAATAGTGGGGTCAGGGAATCAAACAATAAATTGTGGGTAAAGAGATGGGCAGAAAATATCAAATTTAATAAAGAACTCTGGTGGAGAGGAAGATGGAATGTTATAGGATCGAAAAGTCCTGGGGAGGAAATTACAGCTATGTGAAGATCCTTTAGCTCTCTCCTGCAATGTCAGGAGATGTCTTTCCAAGAATATGATGAATATAAGGAAACTAAAACAGACCTATCAGTAATTTACCCAAGACTCTCTGTAGGCGTTCAACAACTGTCATCATTTTCTACTAAGTCAAACTGTAACACTACCCTGGAATGTGAATACAAGACAGTAAGAAAAATAGGGATATAGGTGACAGGATTTTCTTTCAAAGCGAGTGTCACTTATTTTTTATGTTTCCAAAACTACCATCTTGACATTACAAATAAATAAAAGTAAAAACTTCTCCTATATCTATAAGACTGCACTAACAACTAAAAGCTTCTTGTGTGATGGAAATAGTAATACTAAAATATAATAATAATTTTAAAAGAGCTGAGGGAGAAGGAGGAAAATTACCTGGAGTTTCCTGTAAGTCCATCCACCTGAGAATACAAATGGGAATTGGTTTCCAATCCATATTTCACTGGTTCTTGCTTCTTCCTGCTCATCCAAGGAAACCTATTCCCTGTAAAGCCTCCACTTGGCCACCAAGGGTTTCTAGGCATCCCTAGAGGATGTCTCCCATGTGCTTATAAATATGCCCATCAGCATCCATGGAACATCACTGCCAAATCCCTGGGGAACTCATATCTCTGCAAAGTACCACAGCTGCTATCATCCACTGGACACTACCATTGGTTGGGTCTGCTACACTTGCTAGACACTGCCACTGCTATGAGCTTTGGACACTAGTGCTAAGAAATTTCTGCCATCTTCCATCACATGTTTCAGAATTCCATTGGAGGTAGCTGCCACTTCCATCCCCTCCCACCTAGCACCTCCCCAGTACATCAGACCTCCATGGTGTCCAAGCCGTGTAGTGGTCTAGAGGAAAATCTTTATTTTTTCTCTTCCTACTCTGATACAACAGTATTGGCTTGCCCTGACATATATTTTTGATGGAATAGCATTGCCAGTTTTTATTTTAAACTTCTTTCACCTTAGGACAAAGACAAGAGTCCTTCCTTGGTGGCTGAGTTGGACTCTAACTCAAGTGTTATTCATCACTCATCCCTGACATCGCTCTGCTTCTCCCCTCCAGCTGTAAGGCTGTGCCTGACCTTTACTTTCCTTGAAATAAGTACTTAACTATGAGACTCTCATAGAAGCAGATTCCTGGTAGAACTGCCCCACAAGCCCATCAGACCTGCCCAGCCTGACTCTCAGGTGTAGAGATAATATAGACCCTATACCCCAAACTAACTAGAGAAATCTTTGTCTAGCATGTTTATCTTTAAAATATGTTTACATTATTTTCTCTTAATCCTGTTCTATTGAAACATGACACAGAGTTGCAACCACTGGAACACTCTTCTTCTAGAGACTTAGCCTCTTAGAATGTTTTGGGCCACCTGAACAAACAGAATCCAGTGCCAGAGCAAGAACTGTTCAGCAATCTTGGACTTTTAAAATGCAACTCATAGTTACTTCTTAAGTCATCAGCCTTCGATAATTAAGGATATTTCTCTTTTTTCTGCAGGATAAGGCCAGTAAAATCCTCATCCAATTCAGCCATGAGATGGTCAACAACGCAGGGAGAGAAACTGTGAGTTCCCAAGCGGTATTGCTGTTGTCCTGGCATCACATATGTCACACTGTATTGTCATTTCTTTTTGATTCATCTCTGTTCCCCATCAGCTCAAGGCTCACATCTACCTTGTTCTCAAGCACCTAGCTTAGAACCTGACATATAAGATTTTTGTAGTAAATATTTCTGAATGAATGACTTCAACATATTCCAATATGTTATATAAGTAACTATAATTCCCCAATGAGATATACTTTCAGACTTTGAGAACATGGAGATTAATTATCATGCTTTCAATATTTCATATGAAGTCTGAAAAATAAAATGCATGAGTTTGGCCATAATCAGAGTGTCCCTCACCAGAAAGGTAGTTTCTGAGTGTGTTATGCTAAGACTAGGGTGTTCCTCAATTCTCAATCTGCAAAGTCAAGGTGCTAATCTAATCATGGGGCTCTTTCAAGGGAAAAATGACTCATTAGAATGAAGCTATAAACTTCATCAAGGAGGAAATGTCCTTTGCAACTTATAGGATGTCCTTCGGGTATCCTTTTAGGTAGATGCCTTATCTATAATGTGAGTCAGGTTCTGGAGTCTACTTGACTCTGTGTAGCTTCTCTAGAGCATGGAGGACATCTGTCAAGGTGCCATTCCACCATGATGCCCAGGAGCGGTGGTCAGTCCCTCCTTATATCTTCATGGCTTGAAAAATTTTTAGTGATTTTCTTTTCCTTGAGTGTGTGACCTCAGGCTGTGTGCATTTCTAAGGCTTCAATTTCCTCACTGAAGAGTAGCAGTTACACTAAAAATTCTCCCTCTTATAACTTAAATTTGTGACACTGCATTAAATCTGTCCTCAGAAACTCTCTTCCTTGGCTAGATTAGTCAAATCTGACACTATAATTCTATGATTTCATCCAATGTTGAAAGGAAAGTTTTATCTAGGCTGTCCCTGCCAATGTCTCCCCCATATCCATTGAACCTACCATTTTCTTTGTCTGGATGTGATTTTTGGCATCTCGAAGGCCAGGAGTGTCAGGGAACTGACATCCCACGGGAGCACCCAAAACCAATGACTCAAGAATTAGTGTATAAATTCCCCAGCCTGCTTGCCCCTCAGCTGGGTTAATTCCATGCCTTGTATTCTATACCATTTCCCAGACTTTGCTTTCAGGATCAAATACTAATCCTCCATGGTGGCAGCTGGCTTAATAGGGCACACTCTATTTCCTGCCTTCCCTTCCCTGTGTAACTCCCTCCACTCTCTGCACAGCCCAGATAAATTATCTGTACTTAAATCCTATCTCAGGTTCTGCTTCTGGGGGAATCTGAATTAAGACACACATATTAAACTAAATTGAAAGTATTGTTTCAGGCATTTGAGTCTCTTTATATTTTCTCCCTTCTTTTGACCTCCAGAGAATAGATGGATGAAGTATCAATACCTTGGGATGTGCCTGCATGAATTGGATATTATTGCTTAGCTGCCTTCCCTGCAGAGTAAACAGCTCAATATGCCAGTGTGTAGAACTCCATAACCCTGTGGCTACCTTTATGCACCCAGCAAAGTGTTCTGTATATGTTCACATCATAGTGTGCTGTGCAACTCAAGAAGCCCTGGAAGAGCCAGGGTTTGTGATTAACACAGCAAAAGCAAACTTAAGAGTTCCCAGGAAACTGGGAAGAAGTACAGGGCAAAGACAGATGTCCAGAAATAAAAGATGATGAAAGAAAGGATCATTTAATTTTGTGAAAATAATAATTTCAGGACCCTGAGTCATAATTGACTTATAAATTTATGCTTATATAATTTATATATTTAGTCAAGGTGGTATAGATCTGTTTTATCCAATAGCAACCTATGGAATTTGAGCACCTGAAATATAGTTGGTTCAAATTGAGATGAGCTACAGCTAAATACACATCTGCTTTCAGACTCAGCCTGAAAAAAAGAATGTAAGGTATCTCATTAGTGATTTTTTACATTAATGACATGTTTAATTTATAATATTTTGGATATGTGAGGTTGAATAGCATACATTATTAATTTCACCTATTTACCTTTACTCTTTAATATGGCTGCTAAATAATTTATAATTACCTATCTGGCTCAAGTTATATTACTATTATACCATACTAAGCCAAATCATGCTGTGATAACAGATAAACTGAATTTTCAGTAGTAAATAATGCAAGAATGGTCAATTTCTTTTTTTTTATATCTTTATTGGAGTATAATTGCTTTAAAATGTTGTGTTAGTTTCTGCTATACAACAAAGTGAATCAGCTATAAGTATACATATATTCCCTTATCCCTTCCCTCTTGAGACTCCCTCCCACTCTCCCTATCCCACCCCTCTAGGTCATCACAAAGCATCAAGCTGATCTCCCTGTGCTATGCAGCAGCTTCCCACTAGCTATCTATTTTACATATGTCAGTGCTACTCTCTCACTTCGTCCCAGGTTCCCCTTCCCCCCATGTCCTCAAGTCCATTCTCTATGTCTGCGTCTTTATTCCTGCCCTTCCACTAGGTTCATCAGTACAGTTTTTTTAGATTCCATACATATGCGTTAGCGTACAATATTTGTTTTTCTCTTTCTGACTTACTTCACTCTGTATGACAGAGTCTAGGTCCATCCACCTCAACACAAATAACTCAATTTCATTCCTTTTTATG
Organism: Delphinapterus leucas; assembly: GCF_059928025.1. Taxonomy (NCBI): domain Eukaryota; kingdom Metazoa; phylum Chordata; class Mammalia; order Artiodactyla; family Monodontidae; genus Delphinapterus; species Delphinapterus leucas. Next base: position 47,867,753 of record NC_143130.1, on the reverse strand, counting down.
GCTGAGCAACATTCCATTGTATATATGTACCACATCTTCTTTATCCATTCATCTGTCGATGGACACCTAGGTTGCTTCCATGTTCTGGCTACTGTAAATAGAGCAGGAAAGAACATTCTGGTACATGCCTCTTTTTGAATTATGGTTTTCTCTGGATATATGTCCAGGAGTGGTATTGCTGGATCATATGGTAGCTCTATTTTCAGTTTTCTAAGGAATCTCCATAGTGGCTATATCAATTTACATTCCCACCAACAGTGCAAGAGCATTCCCTTTTCTCCACACCTTCTCCAGCATTTATTGTTTGTAGATTTTTTGATGATGCCTATTCTGATTAGTGTGAGGTGGATACATCATTGTGCTTTTGATTTGCATTTCTCTAATGATTTGTGATTTTCAGCATCTTTTCATGCGTTTGTTAAGCATCTGTATGTCATCTTGGTGAAATGTCTATTTAGGTCTTCTGTCCATTTTTGTTTGGGGTTGTTTGTATTTTTGATATTGAGCTGCATGAGCTGTTTGTATATTTTGGGGATTAATCCTTTGTCAGTTGCTTCATTTGCAAATATTTTCTCCCATTCTGAGGTTTGTCTTTTTGTCTTGTTTATGGTTTCCTTTGCTGTGCAAAAGGTTTTAAGTTTCATTAGGTCCCTTTGCTGTGCAAAAGGTTTTAAACTTCATTAGGTCCCATTTGTTTATTTCTGATTTTATTTCCATTGCTCTAGGAGGTGGGTGAAAAAAGATCTTGCTGTGATTTATGTCACAGAGTGTTCTGCCTATGTTTTTCTATAAGAGTTTTATATTGTCTGGCCTTACATTTAGGTCTTCAATCCATTTTGAGTTTATTTTTGTATATGGTGTTAGGAAGTGTTCTAATTTCATTCTTTTACATGTAGCTGTCCAGTTTTCCCAGCTCCACTTGTTGAAGAGGCTGTCTTTTCTCCATTATATATTCTTGTCTCCTTTGTGAAAGATAAGGTGACCATATGTGCATGGGTGTCTCTGGGCTTTCTGTCCTGTTTCATTGATATACATATGTATATATATATATATATATATATATATATATATATATATATTTTTTTTTTTGCCAGTACCATACTGTCTTGATTACTGTAGCTTTGTAGTATAGTCTGAAATCTGGGAGCCTGATTCCTCCTTCTCTGTTTTTCTTTCTCAAGATTGCTTTGGCTATTCGGGGTCTTTTTTGTTTCCATACAAATTGTGAAATTTTTTGTTCTACTTCTGTGAAAAATGTCATTGGTAATTTGACAGAGATTGCATTGAATCTGTAGATTGCTTTGGGTAGTATAGTCATTTTCACAATGTTCATTCTGCCAATCCAAGAACATGGTATATCTTTCCATCTGTTTGTATTGTCTTTGATTCCTTTCATCAGTGTCTTATAGTTTTCTGCATACAGGTCTTTTGCCTCCTTAGGTATGTTTATTCCTAGGTATTTTATTCTTTTCATTGCAGTGGTAAATGGGAATGTTTCCTTAATTTTTTTTTCTGATTTTTTGTTGTTAGTGTATAGGAATGCAAGAGATTTTTATGCATTAATTTTGTATCATGCTACTTTACCAAATTCATTGATTAGCTCTAGTAGTTTTCTGGTAGCATCTTTAGGATTTTCGATGTATAGTATCATGTCATCTGCAAACAGTGACAGTTTTACTTCTTTTCCAATTTGTTTTCCTTTTATTTCTTTTTCTTCTCTGATTGCTCTGGCTAAAACTTCCAAAATGATGTTGAATAATAATGGTGAGAGTGGACACCCTTGTTTTGCTCCTGATCTTAGAGGAAATGCTTTCAGTTTTTCACCATTGAGAATAATGTTGGCTGTGGGTTTGTCATATATGGCTTTTATTATGTTGAGGTAGGTTCCTACTTTGCCCACTTTCTGGAGAGTTTTTATCATAAATGGGTGTTGAAATTTGTCATAAGCTTTTTCTGCATCTACTGAGATTATCATATTGTTTTTTCCTTCAGTTTGTTAATATGGTGTATCATATTGATTGATTTGCATATATTGAAGAATCCTTGCATTCCTGGGATAAACCCCACTTGATCATGGTGTATGATCCTTTTAATGTGCTGTTGGATTCTGTTTGCTGTTATTTTGTTGAGGATTTTTGCATCTATGTCCATCAGTGATATTGGCTTTTAATTTTCTTTGTCTGGTTTTGGTATCAGGGTGATGTTGGCCTCGTAGAATGAGTTTGAGAGTGTTCCTCCCTCTGCTATATTTTGGAAGAGTTTGAGAAGGATAGGTGTTACCACTTCTCTAAATGTTTGATAGAATTCACCTGTGAAGCCATCTGGTCCTGGACTTTTGTTTGTTGGAAGATTTTTAATCACAGTTTCAATTTCAGTGCTTGTGATTGGTCTGTTCATATTTTCTATTTCTTCCTGGTTCAGTCTTGGAAGGTTGTCCTTTTCTAAGAATTTGTCCATTTCTTCCAGGTTGTCCATTTTATTGGCATATAATTGCTTATAGTAGTCTCTCATGATCCTTTGTATTTCTGCAGTGTCAGTTGTTACTTTTCCTTTTTCATTTCTAATTCTGTTGATTTGAGTCTTCTCCCAAAGGACCAGCTTTTAGTTTTATTGATCTTTGCTATTGTTTCCTTCATTTATTTTTCATTTATTTTTGATGTGATTTTTATGATTTTTTTCCTTCAGCTAACTTTAGGGTTTTTTTGTTCTTCTTTTCTCTAATCACTTTAGGTGTAAGATTAGGTTGTTTATTTGAGATGTTTCTTATTTCTTGAGGTAGGATTGTATTGCTATAAACTTCCCTCTTAGAACTGCTTTGCTGCATCCTATAGGTTTTGGGTCACCTTGTTTCATTGTTATTTGTTTCTAGGTATTTTTTGATTTCCTCTTTGATTACTTTAGTGATCTCTTGGTTGTTTGATACCATATTGTTTAGCCTCCATGTGTCTGTATTTTTTACAGTATTTTTCCTGTAATTGACCTCTAATCTCATAGTGTTGTGGTCAGAGAAGATCTTGATACGATTTCAATTTTCTTAAATTTACCAAGGCTTGATGTGACCTATCCTGTAGAATGTTCTGTGTGCACTTGAGAAGAAAGTGTATTCTGTTGTTTTTGGATGGAATGTCCTATAAATATCAATTAAATCCATCTGGTCTAATGTGTCATTTAAAGCTTGTGTTTCCTTATTTATTTTCTGTTTGGGTGATTTGTCCATTTGTGTAAGTGGGCTGTTAAATTTTCCCACTATTATTGTGTTGCTGTTGATATCCCCTTTTATGGCTGTTAGCATTTTCCTTATGTATTAAGGTCCTCCTATGTTGGGTGCATAGATATTTATAATTGTTATATCTTCTTCTTGGATTGTTCTCTTGATCATTATGTACTGCCCTTCCTTGTCTCTTGTAATAGTCCTTATTTTAAGGTCTATTTTGTCTGATGAGTATTGCTACTCCAGCTTTCTTTTGGTTTCCATTTGCATGGATTATCTTTTTCCATCCCCTCACTTTCAGTCTGTACGTGTCCCTAGGTCTGAAATGGGTCTCCTGTAGACAGCATATATACAGGTCTTGTTTTTGTAACCATTCAGTCAGTCTGTGTCTTTTGGTTGGAGCATTTAATCCATTTACATTTAAGGTAATTATAGATATGTATGTTCCTATTACCATTTTCTTAATTTTGGAGGGTTTGTTTTTGCAAATCTTTTCTTTCTCTTGTGCTTCCTGCCTAGAGAAGTTCCTTTGGCATTTGTTGTAAAGCTGATTTGGTGGTGCTGAATTCTCTTAACTTTTGCTTCTCTGTAAAGTTTCTGATTTCTCTGTCAAATCTGAATGAGATCCTTGCTGGGTAGAGTAATCTTGGTTGTAGGTTTTTTTTCCTTCCATCACTTTAAATTTATCTTGCCATTCCCTTCTGGGCTGTAGAGCTTCTGCTGATAGGTCAGCTGTTAACTTTATGTGGATTCCCTTCTATGTTATTTGTTGCTTTTCCCTTGCTGCTTTTAACATTTCTTCTTTGTGTTTAATTTTTGTTAGTTTGATTAATATGTGTCTTCACATGTTTCTCCTTGGTTTATCCAGTATGGGACTCTGTGTCTCCTGGACTTGATTGACTATTTCCTTTCCCATATTGGTAAGTGTTCAACTATAATCTCTTCAAATATTTTCTCAGACCCTTTCTAGTTTTCTTCTTCTTCTGGGATGCCTCTAATTCGAACGTTGGTGTGCTTAATGTTGTCCCAGAGATCTCTGAGACTGTCCTCCATTCTTTTCATTCTTTTTCCTTTATTCTGCTCTGTGGCAGTTATTTCCACCAGAATGGTCAACTTCTTATCCTTCTTATCATATCCCAAAATGGTACATATACAAACCCAGTGGGGGCCTCTACTCCTGAGTCTTTCAGGGATTCGGGCTGTTGGAGGGACTGTCAGTTTTTTATCAGAGAGACAAAGATGAAATTTCCCTTGTTGCCCCAGAAGGGATAGAGAGTTTTGGGAGATCTTGCCCCAGCACAAACTGTTTTGAATCAAAAGGAACACACACCATCTACTCATAGCACATTATCGGAACTCATCACAAGACTCCAAGGCAAAGGAGATCAGAGAAACATCACCATCCCATGCACTGGAAGACAAATCAGAATGGGCATGGCTGCACACCTAAAGTGTCTACCAGTGTGCATAGCTTAGTGAAGCGTAAAATTCCAACATCAGTCACTCCAATCTAGAGAATAAAGGCATGAAGATGGCAAGATGGCACTGGATGATGCTATCAGTCATTTACACATTGACAAGAACCACTTAAGTGATGCATTTTTAAGTGAGGAAAAGAACCCGAGATTGAGGAACTGGGCACAGTACTGATACATTAGAAGTACAGAAAACAAACTTGCCTAGCTGCCCATTTTTTTTCCTAGCAGTGTCCTGTGCTTTGATATATATCTCAGGTGAATGAAATGAAATCAAATGTCACCTAACAAAGGCCAGACAGCTGCTCAGAGTAATCTCCCCAATGTCTAAAATCTAAAGATCAGAAAGACTTTGTTGGAACACTAAGAGTGTCTCGGTCTCTCAGGAACAAGGTCATATTTAAACAGAATTCCAACACATTAATTTAAGATGGGAACACTGCCATTCTCAGACAGGACTCACAAACACACTTTTATTACAAGAAGAAAAGGCTAAATGGAAAATCACTGTTACCTGGTAAATAGGAAATTAAAACAAGGAATGTCCGCTGATCTCAAGAATTGCTTCTCAGGTAAGAAGGCTTGAGGAATTCTCATATATTGTAGGAATAATTTGACCAAGGAGAACATGAGCTATAAGTCTACTTAGCCAAGACCAGCTATCTAATGGTATAGCCATAAAGCTGTTCAAGACCTGGTACTCTTATTTTACACTTTCATGACTAAACCATCTATTTTCCATGGGCTTTCTCCAAATAGTGAAAGCACAAGTAATGATATTTCAGATGGCTGAATTACATTTACTTCCATTCCACACTGCCTCTCTGAGATGACTTCCAGAAAGCCTTAATTACAATTTTAGATATTCCCACATCCTTTCAGCACATATTCACTCATAGTATTACACATCTCCTCATTTATGATATGTAGATTTTTGCCATTGTAATTCTCAGAGGGCTCTTATATTTATTAGTCCTCAGGAACACCTCTCTGTGACCCCCATAAAATAAAAATTTGTCCAATTTGGATTAACGCACTGACTTTATTTTCTATGGCAAATTATGTTGCATTTGGATTAACGTTTTGATACTCAGACTAGAAAAGGAAAATTGAAAATTAGTCCTAATAATTCTAGACTATATGAAAGATCAAATGAAGCTAATGATCAGCTTTTTACTAAAAGATCAAAATAAAATTAATTAAGATGGCTTTACCTTTCATGTTTTTTCTTCAGATTTCACTGAAAGGTATTAAGATTTTATCTCCATAGAACAAATTTACCAAATGTTTCATTGGAAACATCTATAAGGCATACATCTACAAGCATTAAAACTATATATATTTATGGAGACAAATTTGACACAAATGAGAAGTTTTCAACATGATGCTGAGAGCAGGTCAACATAATCCCTCATTGCATTGGCTCTGGGTAGGCTTGGAATGACAGTTCTACCAAGGACAATTAGATTTGGTAGCATTCATGTTTATAAGTAAAACAGAGAGTTTATTATACTGCATGATTCCAAAAATGATAGCCTCCCTATAAAAAAAAATACACCCTTGGCTGAAGTGCAAACATACCTAACATTCCACTCAATATTTGTGGATGATTAGATTTGAAGTTCCCACTCTCAACTTTTGGGGATAAACACTGCCCTTTTAGTTCTTTCAATTTAAAAATTCAAATGATACCAAGACTGGTAGCAAATCAAGACAATAGTTTTCTAATGTCAGTCGGTGAACACCTAGAACCAGAAAACTTAAGTAGCATGAAGTTATTAATTACTCAGGAAAGGTAACAAATGCAATCCAGAAGGGGGAAAATGGCATTAGGAGGAATGAGTTATAAAAAGGAATAAGGTAGGCTTCATAATATTATTCAGTGTTTGTCCTAAGCAAAATATAACTTTAAACAAGTTTTAAGACCTTTAAGAGAGAAGTTAGGCTTTCATACTTTTTTTTATATTCCCCTCAGGCTCTTGCAGTAGGCTATAAAGATAGAAGGATTCAATAAAGATTTGTTCATTCAATATTTACCACTTTTTTATAGTGCCAACTATATCCTAGTTGCTATACCAGGTTTTAAATGTATATCACAAACAAGGAAGATTCTCTGCTGTCAAAGTGTTTATGGTCTAGGTGGGGTTTCCAAACAATAAAACATTAGAATTCACTGTTAATACAAGAGCAAAACACAAAACTCAGTTATATTTCTGTAAACTAACAATAAACACTCTAAAAATAAAATTAAGAAAATTATATTTACAATATTATAAAAAATGCTTAGAAATAAATTTTCCCAAGAAGTGTAAGACTCATACTCTGAAGATTACAAAATATAGTGGGAAGAAATTAGAGAAGATTTAAACAAATGGAAAGATCAAAATAAATGAAAGAAATTAGAGAAGATCTAAATAAACGTTCATGAATCAAAAGACTTAATATTAAGATGGCAGTACTCCTCATATGTATGTACAGATTCAAAGTAATCCCTATCACAGATGGCTTCATTGCAGAAATGCACAAGCTGATCCTAAAATTCATTTAGAAATTCAAGGTGTGCAAAATGGCCAAAACAATCTTGAAAAAGAAAAGCAGAGTTGGAAAACACACATTTACAGATTTTAAACCTTATTACTAACCTAGAACAATCAAGCAAGTGTAGTAGTGGCATAAGGTAAACATATAGATCAAAGGAACAGAATTGAGAGTCCAGAAATAAAACCTCACATTTATTTAGGAACAATTTAGTTCTGACAAGTTTGCCAAGACAATTCAATGGGGGTAAAGAACAGTCTTTTAACAAATAGTGCTGAGACAGCTAGATAGCTACATGCAAAAGAATGATACTGAGCTACATATAAAAAACTTAACTCAAAATTGATCATAGATATAAATACCATATCGGAAACTATAAGATTCTTAGAAGCAAACATAGAAGTAACTCTTCATGACCTTGACCTAGGCAATGAATTCTTAAAGAAAACTCCATAAGTCCAGGCAACAACAACTATATATATAGTTGGGTTTCATCATTTTTTTAAAATTGTACTTCAGTGGACACCATCAAAAGAGTGAAAATAAAACCCACAGAACAGGAGAATATATGTGAGAATATATTTCAAATTATGCACTTGATAAAGGATTTGTATCTAGAATATATAAATAACTCCTATAACTCAACAACAGAAAAACAAATGCCCTATTTACAATAGACAAAAGATCTGAATAGCCACTTCTCCAAACAAGATATACACATGGCCAATAGACATATAAAAACATACTTATACTACAATGAGATGCCATTTCATACCCAATAAAACAGCTACAATCAAAAAGACAGATAATAACAAATGTTAGTGAAATTGTGGAGAAATTGGAACCTTCATGCATTGCTGGTGGAAATATAAAACAAATCAGTCACTTTTAAAAAACTGTTTGCCAACTTCTGAAAAAGTTAAACATGGAATTACCATATGATCCACTCTTGGCATATACCCCAAAGAACTGAAAACCTATGCCCACTCAAAACCTTACAGATGAATATTCATAGAAGCACTAGATACAATAGACCAAAAGTGGAAACAGCCTAAATGTTCATCAGCTGATGAATGGCTTAACAAAACACTGTATATCCACAAAATGGAATATTATTCAGCCACAAAAAGGAGTGAAGCTCTGATACATGCACAGACGAACTTTTAAAACATTACACTAAATGAAAAAAGCTAGTCGCAAAGAACCACATATTATATGATTCCATTTATATGAAATGTCCACAATAGGCAATTCCATAGAGTCAGAAAATATATTAGTGGTTGCCAAAGGTTGGGGTGGAAGGAAAGAGAGAATGGTGAGTAACTGCTAATGGGTGCAAGCCTCCTTTTAGGAATGACTAAAATATTCTGGAATTAGTTATCAGTGATTCAGGCATGATTTTGTGCACATTCTAAAAACCACTGATTAATCTACTGTAAAAAGGCAAAGTTTATGATATATGAATCTGCAAGGAATTCAGACAGCTTATGCAGTCTAAGGAAATAGTCTCCACAAGACTGCCCTCACTTCACACCCTAGATACAGATTTGGAGGTCCCCAGGGCCACCTTCACTTCACACGAGCTGTCTACAAATTAGGGGGTTTCCTAATAACAACCCTCAGCTTCAATAATGACTCATGGAACTCAAGAAAGCACTGTAATTAGAGTCAGTTTTATTTTAAGAAAGGATACAAATTAAAACCAGCCAGAGGAGGAGACACTTAGGGTGAAATCTGGGAAATTTCCAAAAGTAAGGTTTCCATCATCTTCAAGGGTGTGTTACCTTCCCAGCATCAATATGTTACAATATACATGGAGTATTGTGAAACAGGGAAGCTCACCCATGCGTTAGTGTCCAGAGCTTTAATTGAGGTTTAATTATGTAGCCATGACTGATTGAATCATTGCCCACATAGTCGAACTCAGTTTCCATCCCTCTTTCCTTGCCCAAAGGTGGGGTTCATATCAGGTAGCTCAAAGCCCAAACTCTCTAGTCACTTGATTGGTCTTTCTGGCACGACCAAGTGTTACCTCCTTAATGTAACTTAGCATCTCCTGAGCATAAACAATCAGATATAATCCAAATTACACATCATGAATAACAAAGATACTCTTATCACTCAGGAAATTAAAAGAGATTGGAAACTACCTGACAGCACTCCCAGGACAAAATTCAGATCTCTCTTTAAGTGAGGTCAAGTTCCTTACTACACAGAATTATATCTCAATAAAGCTGCTATTAAAAAAAAAGAAAGAAAAAGAACATTGAATCCTGATTTATGATAGATACTGCCTACATGCATATAAAGTGAATATAGGAATTTAAGTCATATTAAAGAATTTTAGAAGGATTCTTCAGAAGCGTAATGTATGTATATCACTGATATTGAAATAATGCCCAAATAAAAGAAAAGTTAAACTACTGGCAATAATTCTTAAAAATTTACTGTGGAAGTTCTGTTATGTGAATAAATAAAGGCATCCATGGAACAAGTAAGAGATGCATGCAGTGCAGGAGGGACATCAAGAAAGGCTCTGGTAAAACACTAGCTTCAGGAAGTTTCCATGGGTTTGAGTGGTGAATTGTCAACAGGAAACACAGAAAGTAATAGAATCCTTTAAGATACCATGACAAGACTTGACCTCAAAGTCAAGAAAATATAAGTGGAAAATATAACAGTTCTGGAGTCCAGAGTGATGAGCTACAGCTCTTTAAATCTCCACCCATTCCAGAGAGGATTTGTCCCAGAGTCTAGGCAGGACCATGTCCTCAGCTGAGGACCAAGTGGCCCAAGATATTAGAAGAGAAGAGGAATGCAACACAAAGGGCATGGCTCAGGGTCAACACGAAACCTACCTTCACACAGAATCCATTTGGAACAATTACGTGGACCCAAAGTCATTGATTTTAATCTTTGCTTCTCCTCGCAAATAAGCTATGTGAAGAGAATCCTATGGACAATTGCTTAGAGTAGACTCTTCTCAAGGACAGAACTCTGAAGACAAATTCCAGTTAGGAAATTAGAAGTCATGTCAGCCTCATGCATGGTCAGGAACCAGAAGGAGCTGAGGAGCACCTGGACCCAGTAGCATCAGTATCCTTAACCTACTTTGGAGTGGAGTTCACATCTACTTGAGAAGACCTGTTTGCTTTTTACAAGTTAACATCCAAAGCAAAACTGGTTTCTAGAAGAACCCTATTTTAATGAAATGACAAAGCATGGGTTGTAAATGAAAAAAGCTTATCTGAAAAAACTTGTTATAATAAAATTCACTTATTAATAATTTCATTCATCCAAAATATGCCCTTGAACATCTGCTAATAATATATTTATCCATGTAACAGGTATTTATTGGATGCCTACTAATATCAGGCATTTAGTCCCTGATGATACAGAAGTAAACAAATCAAATAAGGTAGAGCTCTGCATTCAGAGATCTTACATCTTAGAAGGGACACAAGTAATACACACAAATACACACATAAGAACATAGATAGGTACCTAAGATAGATAATTCATACAATGAAAATGTACTAAAGAAAATAAAAGGGGGAAATGAGATTAAGCGTGCCTGAGGAAGGGGAATTCTAATTTTGCTATGTTAGATCACAGACAGCCTTGCTAAGACAGTGACATTTGGATGACATTTTGCATGGAAAACAGCCAGGCAAAATGTGGAGGAAGAGAGTTCCAGCTAGAGAAAATATCAAGTGGAATAGGAGAGGGAATATGCTAGGGAATTTGAGGAACAGAAAGAGGGATGACACAGAAAGCAGAGGCCAATATACATAGTTTCTTATAGGCCATGGGGAGGGGTGTGGATTTAATGCTAAATGCCAAGTGCTGGGCCATGTGGATTACAGGGTCACACTCTCTGCCCTCTTGAGTCTTCCAGTCTAGACTGTGGGGCACAAACACTAAACAAATAGCCACACACAAAAAATAGAACTACAGACTGGGACATGATACAGAGGAAGACTCCAGGTCACCCTGGGGCTTTATAACCAGAAAACCCAATTTAATTTGGGGCTAGGAAGGGCTTCTTGGGGGGAATAACCTTTAAGGGAAAATTTAAAGGGGAGTTTTATTAATATAACCAGTTACATTAAGTTGATTATTTTAGGTTTATATGAATAAATAAAGATAGATAGAGATGATAGAGTTATAGAATTCATTCACATTAATTAAAAATTTTAAATGGTGACCCTAATGAGGCTCCTGATGAAAAGAATGACAAATTTTCAGTCACACAGAATATATGCCATCAGACATGAAAATTTTATTATCTTTGCAATGACAGATTGATTCACTATACAGGACTTCATAATATTTGAAATTAGGAACATGGCATTAAAGTTCATGAACCGATTACCATAATTATAGTTCATTTGATCTTGATTGCTTTTGTAGGAACTCCTGATTAAATCTGTCTGCCCTTGTAATTACTACAGCTTTTTTCTTACAGTGCTAAAAATTTCTTGGGATAATAATTCAGCATTTTGCTTTCAGCCCTTACCTTCTTCCCATACCATATTGCTACAGATGTTCTCATCACAATTTTTTTCTTAAAAACCTGGGGTAGTAGTTTACAAAGATTTTCACTTACAGTATTCAGAGACTCAAAACAAGTTGAGGAAGGCAAGCATTATTCATTCTATTTATAAATGAGGAGACTGAAGATCACCAAGGGGAAGTGAATGATCCTAAGCTACATAACTCTGTGTTAGTTTCTCTTCCTCAGGTTGCCAGAGAGCTCTAGGACATTGGATTCACACAGGCAGGGAGCTATCCATGCTTTTTTCTTCACCAACAGGGAAATGCATGTGAGAGTCACTTTGTTTCTTTACCAAAGGAGAGCAGAGAGGCTAGAAAGAAACAGAAGGGTAGGGGACAAGGTCCTATCGAAACACAAAGATCTTTTGATCTCCCCTCTCCAACTTTCTGACTTCTCAGCCTACACCTTACAACTTGGATTTTGGCAGCCAAATAACAAGTCAGAGGCTGCTCCCTGGGACAAAGGAAGAGGCTGGAGGTAGGGGGAATTTTTCTGTCTGCAAACATTAACCTTTGAAGAAGACTTCTGTAGATCTAGAGCACCAACCCTTTACAAAATAATGCATCCAAGAGGGTTCAGTTAGATGAGTGGGCTTCACAGAATTCCTAGAAAACCAAGGCCACCAACATGGGTGGTATTGGATGGTGGTTGCTATTTTGGAAGATTTGCCCATGAGAGATGAGAGGCAGGGGCCCAAGTTGGCTGGGAGTGTAAGGGCAAGCCCAGAATAGGTAATATTGAACATTAATTGGGTACCAGAGACCTGCCAAAAGTTTGGGGTTCCAAAAGGAGAAGCTTCCATCCTAGACAAGGCCATGGGATGAAAGCTCAGCCCCAGAGAAACTGCTGACCTGGTATAAAGAGAAGTACAGTGGTCAGTTGTGACTCAAAAATAAAAGTGAGGACCCAATAATTCTCCTGGAGGACCAACTCCAGTTCCTTCTATCCACATATGCTTGGGAAAGAAGGAAAAAATGAGAGGATCAATAGGTATTGGTATAGGCTGAATTGTGTACCCTTAATTCCTATGTCTAAGTTCTAAGCCCCAGTACCTCAGAATATGAATTTATTTGGAGACAGGGCCTTTAAAGAGTGGGTTAATTTTGCTTATGGTGTGAGGAAATGTTCTAATCTCATTTTTCCACATGTAGCTGTCCAATTTTCCCAGCACAGCTTACTGAAGAGGTTGACTTTTCTCCATCATAATATGCTTGCCTCCTTTGTCATAGATTAATTGACCATAGGTGTGTGGGTTTATTTCTGGGCTCTCTATCATGTTCCATTGACCTATGCTTCTGTTTTTTGCCAGTCTTAATTACTGTAGCTTTGTAGTATAGTCTGAAGTCAGACAGCATGATGCCTTCAGCTTTGTTCTTTTTTCCAAGGTTGCTTTGGCAATTTGGAATTTTTTGTGGTTCCATATAAATTTTAAGATTATTTGTTCTAGTTCTGTGAAAAATGTCATGGGTATTTTGATAAGGATTGCATGAAATCTGAAGATTGCTTTGGGTAGTATGGAAATTTTAACAATATTAATTCTCCCAATCCAAGAACACAGAATATCTTTCCATTTCTTTGTATCATTTTCAAATTCTTTCATCAATGCTTTATAGTTTTCAGAGTATAGGTCTTTCCCCTCCTTAGTTAAGTTTATTTCTAGGTATTTTATTATTTTTAAAGTGATTGTAAATGGGATTGTTTCCTTAATTTCTCTTTCTGATTATTCATTATTAGTGTATAGAAAAGCAACAGATTTCTGTATATTAATCTTGTATCTTGCAACCTTGCTGAATTCATTTATTACCTCTAATCGTTTTTTGGTAGAGACTTTAGGGTTTTCTATATAATATCATGTCATCTGCAAATAATGACAGTTTTACCTCTTTCCTCCTAATTTGGATACCTTTTATTTCTTTTTCTTGGCTGATGTCTATGGCTAGGACTTCCAATGCTATGTTAAATAGAAATAGTGAGAATGGGCAACCTTGTTTTGTTCCTGATTTTAAAGGAAAAGCCTTAGGTTTTCATACTGAAGTATGATGTTAGCTGTGAGTTTGTCATAAATAGCCTTTATTATGTTGAGATATGTTCCCTCTATACCAACTTTGATGAGAGTTTTTGTCATGGAGAGATGTTGAATTTTGTCTAAAGTTTTTTCTGCATCCATTGAGATAATTGTGTGATTTTTATCCTCCCTTTTTTTAATGTGGTGTATCACATTGATTGATTTGCAAATACTGAACCACCAGTGAATCCCTGGAATAAATTCCACTTGATCATTGTGTATGATCCTTTTATATATTGTTGAATTCAATTTGCTAATATTTTGTTGAGGATTTTGCATCTATATTCATCAGAGATATTGGCCTGTGATTTTCTTTTTTTGTAGAGTCCTTGTTTGGTTTTGGTATCAGGGTAATAGTGGCCTTGTAGAATGAATTTGGGAGTATTGCATCCTCTTCAAATTTTTGAAATCGTTTGAGAAGGATAGGTATTAGCTCTTCTTTACATGATTGGTAGAATCTCCCTGTGAAGCCATCTGGTCCTGGACTTTTGTTTTCTAGTATTTTTTTCTTTTTAATTACAAGTTCAATTTTATTACTAGTGATTGGTCGGTTCAAATTGTCTATTTCTTCCTGATTCAGAGAAGCTTGTATGTTTCTAGAAATTTGTCCATTTCTTCTAGGTTGTCCAATTTGTTGGCATGTAACTGTTTATAGTATTCTCTTATGATTTTTTGTATCTCTGTGGTATCAGTTCTTATTTCTTCTCTTCCATTTCTTATTTTGTTTATTTGATACTTCTCTCTTCCTCTTGAGGAGGCTTGCTAAAGTTTAGTCAATTTTGTTTATATTTTCACAGAACCAGTTCTTGGTTTCATTGATCTTTTCAATTGTATTTTTTTCTCTATTGTATTTATTTCAACTCTGATCTTTATTATTTCCTTCCTTTTGCTGAATTTGGCTTTGTTCTTCTTTTTTAAATTCCTTTAGATGAAAGTTTAGGTTGCTTATTTAATATTTTTCTTGTTTCTTGAGGTATGCCTGTGTGGCTATAAACTTCCCTCTTAGAACTGCTTTTGCTGCTTCCCACAGATTTTGGAAAGTTTTCTTTTCATTTTAATTTGTCTCGAGGTATCTTCTGATTTCCTCACACCATTTGAAAAATAAACTCAAAATGGAATAAAGACCTAAATGTAAGACCTTAAACCATAAAACTCCTAGAAGAGAATATAGGCAGAGCACTCTTTGACATGAATCATAGCAATATTTTTTGTATCTAAAAATAAAAGCAAAAATAAACAAATGAGACCTAATCAAACTAAAAGCTTTTTCACAGCAAAAGAGACCATTGACAAAACAAAAAGACAACCTATTAAATGGGAGAAAACATTTGCAAATTGTGTGACCAATAGGAGTTAATATCTAAATTTTATAAATGGCTCATACAACTCGATATCAAAAAAACCCAAAGAACTCAGTTTAAAAATGGACAGAATACATGAATGGACATTTTTCCAGAGAAGATATACAGATTGCCAAAAGGCACATGAAAAAATGCTCAACATCACTAATCATCAGAGTAATGCAAATCAAAACCACAATGAGATATAACCTCACATCTGTCAAAATGGCTATCATCAAAAAGTCTGTAAATATCAAATGTCGGTGAGGATGTGGAGAAAAGGGAACACTTGTACACTGTTAGTGGGAATGTAAATTGGTGCAGCCACTATGGAAAACAGTACGGAGGTTTATCAAAAAACTAAAAATAGAACTACCATATGATCTAGCAATTCCACAGCTGGGTATATATCCAAAGAAAACGAAAACACTAATTTGAAAAGATACATGCATCCCAATGTTCATAACAGCACTAATTACAATTGCCAAGATACAGGAGCAACCTAAGTACCCATCAACAGGTGAATGGGAAAAGAAGATGTGAAATAGATATTACTATCTTTGTGATACAGAATATTACTCAGCCGTAGAAAGAATGAAATTCTGCCATTTGCAACAACATGGATGAATCTAGAGAGTATTATGCTTAAGAGAGTGAAATAAGTCAGACAGAGATAGACACTCTGTTATCACTTACATGTGGAATCTAAAAAATAAAACAAATGAATGTATGTAACAAAACAGAAGTAGACTCATAGATATAGAAAACAAACTAGTGTTACCAGTGGGAAGAAAGAAGGGGAGAGGAATGAAATAGGGGTATAGGATTAAGAGACACAAACTACCATGTATCAAATAGATAAGCTACAAGGATATTTTGTACAGCAGAGTGTAATATAGCCATTATTCTATAATAATTTTAAATGGAGTATAATCTATAAAAATATTGAATCACGATGTTGTACACCCCAAACAATATAACATTGTAAATGAACTGTACTTTAATTAAAAAAATGAGTTGATTAAGTTAAAATTAGGTCATTAGGATAGGCCCTAATCCAATACTATTGCATTGGATTCTTTATAACAAGAAGAAATTTGGACACAAACACAGAGGGAAAACCATGTGAAGACATAGGGAGAAGATAGCCATCTGTAAGACCTGAGACAGGTCTCAGAAGAAACCAACCCTACCAACACTTTGATCTCTGATTCCAAGCCTACAGAACTGTGAGCAAATCCATCTCTGTGGTTTAAGCCACCCAGTCTGTGGTACTTTGTTATGGCAGCCATAGCAAACTAATACAGGTATGTCTATGTTTTTCTTCTAAGCCCCACACTTCTCTGGGGGGAGGGAGTCATCATAATATGCAGCCAACCCCTGAGGAGATGGATTAGAAAAGTGAGGGAGTCTGGTCTGTTGGAGCAGAGAGGGGTGGCATCAGCAGACCCATTTTCAAGGAAATAAGAGTTTCTGGGGGCTTCCCTGGTGGCGCAGTGGTTGAGAGTCCGCCTGCCGATGCAGGGGACACGGGTTCGTGCCCCGGTCCGGGAAGATCCCACGTGCCGCGGAGCGACTGGGCCCGTGAGCCATGGCTGCTGAGCCTGCGCGTCCAGAGCCTGTGCTCCGCAACAGGAGAGGCCACAACAGTGAGAGGCCCGCGTACCGCAAAAAAAATATAAATAAATAAAATAAAATAAAATAAAATAAAAAAAAAAGAGTTTCTGGGAAATGAGGAAGGGAATGCTATTCCCCTCGTCTGTTCCTACAAATTGCCCAAAGACAGCAGTGAAACACCTTCTCAGTGAAAACAATGCCTTTTCCTCTTCCTTCACAATACAGCACACAAAGGATCACCCCACCCTTCAGAGTGAACCATCTCATTGGGATTTACAAAATAAAAGGTAGGCAAGTTGTTCAAGTCTTTACAAAACTCCTTGACCCAGAAGGGTTAGAATCTAGAAGAAGGAAATCAAGACATAATGGATGATTATTTTCAATAGTATCACTCTTGACATTCTGCTCTTTCCATTCTTTTGTGTGTGTGTGTGTGTGTGTGTGTGTGTGTGTGTGTATTCAGAATCATAGCCATTGTGGTTATACAGTTCTCAACTTGCTTTGGTTATATTTTAGTTTTTTAAAAGGCATAGAAAAGTATTCAAATGAGACATGGTATGTGAGAAATGAAAAGAGAGAATGAGTTATTGAAAGCTCTAGGGGAAACCTGGGGTCACCTGTGCTGCTGGAAACCCAGGCTGCAGTGCATTGGAGCAACGCTGTGGTCACAAAGTACTCCCACCTTCAGTGCTCCAAGTAGAAAAAATGCTAGGGTGAAGAGCCAGATGAGGACATTCCCTCCAAGTCTCCCTAGAGACATCCTTAACAGAGCAAACAGGCAGGTAGATGCACAGTGGCACTTCCCCTCCGGGGAGTGGGGAGCCCTTCTTGTGCCCTTCACCAGCTGATCTTAGTCATTCTGAATCAGAGGAATCAGCAAGTCCATCACTTGGAGACTTAATTATCTTTTCTTTACTCAAATCTCATAATGAATCATTCCAGGAGGTTATTAATTTTTCATTCCAGAATGAGTGCATGAAGGCTACCTAGTATGATGTTCTGCTACTTTTGAAAAATTCCACTCATGCCATGGGTCTGTACTGTGAATGGGCTGTACATTCTCTTGATTAACAGTTAGAATCACATTGAATCTTGTCGACAAGGGCTTAAGCCAAGGTCATACTAGCATGCACCTAAACATCTTTTAACTGAGGTATTGCCAAACCCATACTGGATTCAACCAGAGGCTGGAGCATGAGGCACTACAGAACCCCACCCCCCAGTCAGAACACAGGAGCCCCTGTATCTAACATCTGTCAACCTGTCACTGAAGCTGCCTCTACCTGAGTTCAGGATTAATGATCTCTCACTTGAACAATAACATTAGCCTTCATCTTACTTTTCCAGCTTCTCTTCCTACATTCAACCCTACCAAACCATACTCAACCTGCACTTGCTTGGACATACCTCCAAGTTTGTTAGAGGAAAGTTCTTGATATTTGAAAAGAAATAAGAGCTAATCAAGGACTCTTCAGCAGTATAAGAATTTCCTTGATTTTTTGTCATGTTATAGTTGGTGCTCCATAAATGCACATGAAATGAATCAAGGATGCATAGAGCAGCTCTCTGCTCTGCAGATATAGTGTTCCTACAAGTATCATCTGTTTCCCACTTCTACCTCAGATTTTTTTTCAATCACATCAATGTCTTAATTTTTAGTAGTATTTTATCTTCTTGAATTCTTTAGGTAACAATTATTTAATTAGCATCTACTAAGGGCTTTAAATTATGTATTTATTTTTATCCAGTTCTTCATTGTTTTTCTTCCTCGGTAGATTCTAAACTCCACAAAAACAGAGACCCGTCTATCTTACTCACTACGAGATCTTCGACACCTGGAAAACAGTAGGTGCTACAATATATGTGTAGTGCTAAATGGATGAATGTGTAAACATGCACCTACGATCTCAACAACTGAGGTTTTTAGGGTTTGTTTCCTCCCTCTATAGCTTTCTTTTTTATTCAAACAACATCAAGATCGTACCTATTTGGTTTAAAACAACAACAAATGATTGTTTGGGAGGGCTCTCAGATTAGCCATTTCTTCATGGTGATTGATGGACTGACGTTTTCACTTTTTCACCTTCCATTTCTGTCCTGAATCACTCTTCATTCTAATACAGACTACACACTGATAGGTGCTTTTGCAGCAGATGCTGGAACAGCTCCCGGTATGATACTGCAAAGCCTCTTTTCCCAGCAAAATCTGAGTCCATCAGTAACACGTTTATTCTCCACAGCCAAGATTACAATTTTTTCCAGTCAGATTTCACTTGCTTGGGATAAATCTTGTAAGCTATTAAATCTGACTTTCTGATCCCTGCTAACAGGGTATTTGAAGAACTATCAAAGGGACACTGTCAGTGTCTTGTATATTACAGTAAGCCCTTGATAGCAGCCATAATGTGTTGTATGATGGGGAATGTTGTCTAAAGATAAAAATAGGCAGGCGGGCAGGCATCAGCCCAATTGACTTAATTTTACACATGTACAGCCATTGGCATGTCTGCAATGAGATTAAGTAATGCCCTTGTTGGCAAACATTACAACTTTTCTCCAATAACAAATCTTTAGTTGATACTATAACTTTGGTGCAGCTAAGTGTAGGAAGGAAAGAACAAATAGTAGTTGATTCCAAAGGAACCCTCTCGTTTAAAAAAGCTCGCCCATTAGGAAGGCATATATCAGATAGAAGTGTGTACATATGAAGGATTTACAGGTTTTTTGTTTTCAAATAGTCAGGGATGTAGATAAGCAGAACAGACTGAAAGCTGTTGTCAGACCCATCCTCTTTTCTGCCTTCACAGCTAGAAGGGAAATTCCAAGTTTGCTACAAGCTCTCTATTAAATCATAATATATGTTTCCTGCACATCATTAAACCTCTAGCTGATTACTTGATGCATTTCTCTGAAACAAGGGAGCCCCACTTAGGACAGGAAGCACTTATAAAAATAGCCCTTTTAGATATCACCTGTGATTCTGATGATCTGTCAAAGCCAAGATGCAGAGAGACCAAGGTCAGAAACACCCTGCAAAAGCAGATTGTATCCCTGCTCCTAGGCAAAACAAAAGAAGGGGGAAAGCCCGTGGCTGGGGAATCCATCAATTTCTGGGAAATGATGTCTAATCACAAGTTTGCATATGCAGTAGGTGCCAGGGGAAAAAAGACAGGACCTACAGGGCACATTTAAGATGCATCTCAAATGCAGTCCTCAGAACTCCATTCAAGGAGGGAATAATTGCATGGGACCAGAGGGGGAAGGTGAATGGGGAAAGCAATGGGTTGAGGCTGAAAACCCTTGAGTCTTGTCACAAGTGGGCAGGTGCACATCAAAGAGTTCACATGGATCCCATTCTATGTATTTCTGCGGTGATACTATGAAATGTGTGCTTTCCTTTAATATCGTAGAAGAAAAAGCAGGTCCTGGAAAGTATAGTTATTTCAATTGCTTTAATACTGGAATGTTTGAATATAGTGTATTTGCTAATTTAATTCCAAGTATTTATTGCATACTCCCTTATTAACTCAAAGGAAATTGCATGCAGGTACCGCAAAGGTATAAGTAAAAAAGTCCTTCCATTTGTGGCGTGCCTGCTTTTACCAATGCCTGAATTCCATGCTGGCTGAGATTATCTCTGTGTCGAATGGGAGAGGTACTATGAATTCTAAATGCTACATTATCTTGCTTTATAACTGCAATGCCTAATAACAGAAAGAGGGCTTTGGGCCACAATTAATAGCCATTCTTGCAGATCTTTTAACTCTGCAATCTCTGAGGAGTTTGCTTTCCATTAACATTTCCAGAAATAGCTTACTTTACATTATTAAAGTGCTGTGAGTGATAGTTTCCAAATTATTCCTAAGCTAATTATTAAAAAAATGATTACTCCAAAAAGCTTTTCCCACTTTAAATTGTACCTTTAAGAGTCTTGCAATAAATATGAAGATAGAGCCATAGCTATCGTAAGGATCTCTGTTTGTGATATAACCAGTTTTATTAAGCCAATCTCCAGTGTACTCTAAAATGTGTTTTCATTACAAGTTATGGTGCTAAATACCATGAGAAAAGATATGGAAATCAGCAATATTAACTATGCCAGTTAAGATGAGCCAAAGTAACCTAATGAAGGGGATATAGCCGCTAGAAAGCTATGTTTTGATTTTTTTAAAGGTTAATTAGACTGCCTAATTATTCCAGACTGAGAGCGTATTTTTCTCTTAGAAAAGCAAGCATAATTAACTTACAGAGGGGCCTCCCCTACAAGCAAAAACAAGTAAATAAGAAAGCTCCAAGCCAAAGTGGTTTGCTTCTGTTGAAATCCAGTGACTTGATGCTTATATAAATAGGATAAAACACACATGCACACACACTCAAACACACACACAACAATAGCTGTTAAATGTGGCCATCCTGAGAGTTTACAAGATATGGAAGAGTTGACTGCAAATCTATATCCATAATTTCTAATCTGTATAAAGTATGCTTCTCAAGAAGATGAAAAGAAAATACTTCCTAGGAAAGAATGGGACATCTGTCAGTTTGAGCTGCCTAGCAACAATCCCCCTTTCTTTTGGTAACATTGCCCCAATTTTCTTTCTGGAATTATCTGTTGCACCTACATTACACTCCCTTACTGTTTAATGTTCCCTAGGAGACTATCCGACAAACCAACTGCACACAAATGTCCACTTCAGAGTCTCAGAGAAGACTTTTCCAGGGAAGCCAATACAAGGTACTGGTGCCAGAATTGGCCCTAGGAAACAGAAACTAAAATGAGATTTTAGTTTCTATCACTTGTCTGCTGACTGGCAATGAGGATCACATCACTGGTAGTTGGGGTAGAACTGATAGCCCCCTTGTATGCTATAGCAAGATAGATATTAAAACTTTCACAGGTTTTACATAATGGCTTATAAAGTGTTTGAGCTACTGCTAAAGGATCCTCTTCAGCATTTCAACAGACCAAAGGCTCTATCTTATGGCCAAGGAGGTGAGGTAGTTGACACAAAATTATAGGATCTATTCATCTTCTACCACATCACCTAGAAACTGTGGGCAAAATAGAGCCATAGAATACATAGTTGAGGCACCAGCTTGAAGATGACACTTTCAAGGATGGGCACCACTCTCCAAGACCTAGTATACACCATAAATCCACTGTATGGTTCTGTGTTCCAACTGGCAGAATCCATAGAGCTGAAGACTGAGGAGCAGAAGTAGGAGCAACTCCATTTACCATCACTCCCAGTGGGGAGTTTTTCTCTCTCATCCACATAAATGTAGGCTCTTGGGTCTAGTGATTCTGATTCACAGAGGGAGGACACTTCTACCAGGGGATGCAGCAAGGGTACCATTAATCTATAAACCCTGGCTGCTGGCCTATCACTTCAGGTTCCTTGTGCCAAGGGACCAGATTGCAAGGAAGCTCATTATGCTGGACGGAGTAATTGACACTGGTCTTCAGGAGGATGTTGAACTACTGTTACACAGTGAAGGTAAATGTATGCTAGAAACCCAGTTGATTCACTGGAGTTTTTAATGCTCCCCTGCATAATTGTGGCAGAAAATTGTCAAGAGAAGCATTCATGACATGAGAAGGGCATAGTGACCGTGTCCCCAGACCCCTCAAAGATGAGAGCCTGGGTCACCCCATGAGGTAAGCCATGACAGAAGAGGTGCTACCAGAGAGTACAGGACTCACAATGGGCCATACAGGAGGGAGCATTAGTTATGGCCCCATGAACAACTGTAGCAGTGGGAGCTGTAATTTGTTTCACCAACCTTACCCTTGTAAACTTCCCCACAAAAATAGACCAACCAGAATTCTAGAGGAGCTGTTCCCAGAGAGGCTGAACTTATACAGCAAATGGATCCAAGCAGTAAAAGGAGTAGACAGTAGTGGATGCTGGGGTGCAGCACCCAGATCCCCCACTTAAGACTGAGTTACTACTTCCTCCAGCTGTCAAGGTGTATTTCCAGATGGCAGCGCAGGTGTGAATTCTCCAGGAATTTCTGTCAGTCATTGAGAGCTTGTTCATCCAACATTATGCCCTATCTCAAGTATAGCCTTCACTCAACTACTGGTTAATGTGGGAGGGAGTACTAAGCCCTATCTCGGAAGAATCACTCCAGCTTCAGAGCTGCCATCAACAACCACAGGACCATGCAAAGCAATGACAGTATTTCTGATATTTACACATTTCAGTTAACAAGTACTGTGTCAAGCGAGGAATACATATATGTCTATGGGTTATCATAAAATAAATTTGTTTTTCCCTGTATTTAATGAAAAAATAAAACCTGCCACAAGATGCATTCCTTTAAGTGGCCTTCCATATTCTATGAAGAAATATTTAGAACTTATGCCAGTATAAGATAAGAATAATCTATTTTCCTGGAAGGGAGTAATATAAGGGCCTCATTCTTATCCATTTGTATCCATGCAAAGATTTTTGCAATTAAAGGAAAAAGAAAGAGGAGGCAGGGGGTGGGGGTGGGGAGAAGAAAGAGAAATGAGGGAGAGGGGAAGGATAAGAAGAAAAATTTCAAGATTTGAAATATAGCAGTATACAAGAAGGCTATTCACGATGACCTATTCTCAATTTATCCCATTCAACAATTTGTCATATAATCCCCCCAACAGTCCACAATAGTCCTTGGCTCCCTAATAAATTACAAAAAATAGATAAAAATGCTGAAATTAGTTCTTATGCTCAAGCTTCTCCATCAACAAACTGTAATAAAGAGAACTACACAGCTCCTGTCCCTGCCTGTTGAAAGCCTGAAATATAAGTCCTATTGCTTAAAGATTGCTGCTCTCTGATTGCAAATGTGACATTGGTTTTGGGTCCTGGGATGTTTGCAAAGATGCAAATGATAACAGGAGCAGCAAGTCTAGAAAAGGATTTGAGGGAAGACTGTCAGAGCATTAAAGAAAACTCTGAGGCTTGGTTTCCTCACCCCGAAGGAAGGGTTGGTTCTCCTGGACATTCTGTCTGCTCCCTTCCAGAAGAACTTGGCCAAGCTTCCATGGCCACCCCAGAGAGAGGAAGATGGAAATGTTCATTCCTCCCAGCCAGGGGCAATAGCTCAGTTCCTTTCCATTCTTCCCTGCAAGTCAGCAGGGTGCCATTGGCAGCATCCTTGTGATTTCTTACATGGGCCCCGAGTATTACAGTTTTCCAAATTAAGTTCCTCTCCTTTCCTCTGCAGAGTGCCATGCTCTATCTTGGAGTTTTTTCTTCTTCATGTGGAGCAGCTTGCCCTCCGCTTCCTGTTTCCTAGAGGCCAGTTCCCTGACCCTAATCATTTACCTCAGTAAACTAAGAACATCAGAAACTGAAGAAATTGAAACGGCCATTTCCACTCCCAGAGGTCAGAAGCTGCTCAAGGCCAAATGTTATAGGGGCATTCGAGGCCAAGGAAAAGCAATTTACTTCTCACAACATTTTACCAGGGAGGCAAGTGGAGTCACCCCATTAAAACAAGTCGCCTCTTACACTTTCCCTCATTGAGTAGGTCCCCTCAGTGAGGAGAGAGAGCCATGCCCTCCTGCTTACATGAAGTGGGCACAGTGATGCTCTGTACGAGTGTTTTCCAGCATCCGTCCACGTTTGAATCCCCTGGAAAGCTGCTCACAGCACAAATCCTGGCCCCACCCCCTGAGTTTCTGATTCAGTCATTTGGGGGTGGGGCTTAAAGATTTGCTTTTCTAACCACTCCCCCAGGGGATGCTGACCCTGCTAGCCCACAACCCTCAGTTTGTGTGGACTTTTGCACCATACTAAGTCTCTACCATGTGTGTAGGGGAAGCAGGTGACCCCAGCCAAATGGCTCTCAATGAGTCTGCTTGGGATGGAGAATTGATTTAAAGTAGACCATGAAGGCAAAATCAGTACGAAGAGAAACAAGTAGGTGTGGGAGGAAAACCCTGATCTCACGATACTGGCTTTCCAGTCTCACCCATGATCCATACCAAACCACTGAGCCAATTTCAGAGGGGGGCAATGGTGGCAAAGAAAACTTTCAATTAGCACATCTGCAACAGAGATTGTTGCCTGAATATTTTTTGGTTCAATAGTCTTATCAGCCAGGCAGCGGAAGGAAGTCCAGCCAGTGAAAGGCTTGTAATTATTTTTATTCACTTTGAAAACTAAATGCTGGTTCAGATGAGAATTCAACTGATTTGCAAACAGTGTTTACTCTTTTCCTTGTCATCACACAGACAGCCAATTAATGACATTAAAGGTTAATTAACAGGGAAAGTGTGCACTACCTGCCAAAGAGATGATTAAACTTGGAGTCTATGTTTCTTCCCAGAAAAGAAAATAAACCTCAGTAATTAAAGGTTCAGAAGCAGCTTTTGTTCTGGGTACCAAGTCCATCCAAGTCAGAATGAGAAAGGTTTCTTAAAAAGTCAAGTGGGTAGGCTCAAGCTGCAGCCAAGTCTTAGCCACCCAGTGACGCCAATTCGCGTGAGCCATCGTGTGAGTCAGCGAGCAGCTCCACCCGCCAGGGAAGCGGGAGTCGTCACACAGAGCCTCCGTGTGCCTGCTTTCCAAATGGAGCAGCAGCAACTCAGAACTGGCTCTCCTTTCCTGCACCTTCCCATCGCTCACAATCACATCCCATTTCTCTAGAACCTTCTCTTAATCTAAAATCATCTTTTCTCAAACAACTCTGCTGAGGCTGCTCATTTTTCTTCCAAAGAAACACATATCAAAAGCAAGGTTTGATCATTCTAAAAATGCATAATTGAACAGAAAGTTTGAGGTTGGGAGAAGGGCATGATCTCACTAGAACATTGCAGACCACCTCTGGTACCGCACACTGGATAACATTTCACAGTTCACAGCGTGTGCTTTTCTTTGTATGCTATCCCATTAAATACTCCCAATAGCCTTGAGAAGTGGTCTTCATTGTTTTTTTTCCACAGATGAAGAAACTAAGCCGATGTGGGTGTGCAAAGTCTAGCAAAGTCTAGGGATAGGAGGTGTCAAACGACCCCCCCACTAGTGCTGATGTATATCCGTTGACTAGCTGTGGGCTCCTTTCACTGACCGTGCTGAATAAGGGACTTGGCTGTAGAGTCCAGAGCAGTAAAGGCAGTCATGAAAATCTCACAGTGAGAGAAAAAACATGGGATGACATAACTTCTAAATCTAAGATAAGCAGCTAATTAATTAAATAATCACAATTAAATAAAAGCTATAGCTCATGGATCAGTAATGTGACCATACAATGCAGCTCTGGTCCAGAATATTTTGAGAATGACAGGGGACAAATCAGAACTTGTAGTCATCTCATGATTAGCAAAGTGCTTCGAAAATAAATACCCATATATATCAATGTTTCATGTAGTGGTATTCTGAGTAGCTATTGCGGGTGCCTTGAAACACATAATGCTATAGTTTAGCCAAGATGAACTCTGTATATGTTCTTGTCCAGAAAAGCTTCTTCAATAAAAACCTTTTTAAAAAAGTTATTAGATGAGCTATATAATCCTAAGGGATGGATGGAATCATTTCAGTTGAAGCCCTGGAGAAATTTTATGGAGAAGGTGACATTTAAGTTCAACTATGAAGGACCAGTAGATAATCTATAGTAAGATAAAGAAAAAGAGCATTTTTAGGTTAGAGGAATTGCTTGAAGAAATAATAATTCAAGGCTATGTTATGGACGTAGGAAATGTCATGTTATGCTTGAGGAACAGTGAGTAGGACAATTTTTATGTCTTTATTTAATTAGAATTTTTTTCCTCTCAAAGAGTAAATGAATGGAGATTCCACAGTAAGTTTATTAACATACAGTGTTATCTTACTTAACATTGACAGTGTTCCCCCAAAGTTAAATATTTATGAAGTTACATTTTGATTTAGATAAAAGATAAAATTTGTAATATTTAATAGAAGAATTAGAATGGTAATTTAAAAGGCCGTTGGTTGCAATGCTTGATAACATTTGATGCAATTATCACAAAGGTTACTGAGCCAGCAGAAGACACTACAAATAAGTAAAAGCCTAGAAATGGAAATGGCTGGGAACTGATAACTATGGTACTGGGAATGAAATGAAATAAAAGAGTAAATATGTCCATTCAAATCAATAGATAACAGTGCCTTTCTTGTGCAGTGAAATGTTAAAGTTACCATATTTAATTCCCTGGTCAAGTTCATCTGCAAGTAGATAGTGAGCCATGATGAGATAAGCAGGCTGGGTTTCCATGTTTTGTGATTGTCTGATGCTAAGGAAACATCCCAGAAATGCTGACATAATGGGAGTGAAGGAGAATTTATTTAAGACAATCTTGAATATTGTATATTGAATGAATGCAGAAATTAATAAATCTAACACAATGCTGAAGGAGAAAGTGTGTTAGTCTCTGAGAAGAGGGAAGAGTTGAGGTTATCACTGTAAAAAATGGAAACAACTTAATTTGTACAATAACAACCACAACATAACAACAAAACCCACATAATATTCATTTATTCTGTAAATTTTTATTGTATACAAGTATGTGCCAATAGACTCTAGTGATACAGTAGTAAATAAAGTTCCTGCCCTCCTGGAGAAAGATAATTTTTTTAAATATGTAAATTAATTCTAGTAGTGATGAGTACTCTGAAGAAAAACAAAGCAGGTCAGGAGTACAGAGTGACAGTCATGCTAGTTTAAATCAGGGAAAATTTCTCTTACATTTGAATCATTTTTCTGCTGACAAAACACTTCCATAAACTCATTTATTTCACTTAACCTTGACAGCAGAATGTTAATTTGGATATTATTCCCACTTTTACAGATGAGAAGACCTAGATAAGTTAACAGAATCACCCAGCATGGGGTGGGCATTGGTAAGGAGGGGATGCCGGAATGCCCTGGAAGTAACATTGGTTGTGCACCTGGATGTCAAACACCCATCTCAAGGTGATTTACAAATGCATACAGTCTTCATAAGATGTTTTGGTCTATTTCTTCTTCCCATAAAAATTCCCACCATAGGTTTGAAGTTATTGTACAAGGTAAAATGTCAGTAAATGGCAGACATAGTTAAACATAGTGTGGTGATTCCAAATCCTGTTCCCATCCTATTGCACAGGGACTTCATCATGGGTCAGGATCTTTAAAAATAAAAAAAAATTCAGGGCAGCCTGCCTATTCTTTCCCAGGGAAGAAACAGATATGCATATATATGTACATTTATATACAAAAGACTCATATTCTGAAAATAAAAAGAACTATAATAAAACAACTTTTAAAAAGACACATAGCCTCACAGGAAAAGAAAAGGGCAATGGAATTTAACAGGCACTTCACAAAAGACGATATCCAAGTGGCCAATAAATATATTAAAAAGGCTCATATTTATTTATTAAAAAAATTTTTTTTACAGTAGGTCCTTGTTGGTTATCTATTTTAAATATATCAGTGAGTACATGTCAATCCCAAACTCCCAATCTATCCCTCCCCCCAAACCCTTCTCCCCTGGTAACTGTAAGTTCATTCTCTAAGTCTGTGAGTCTGTTTCTGTTTTGTAAATAAGTTTATTTATATTATTATTTTCTTAGATTCAGCATATAAGCTATACCATGTGATATTTGTTTTTCTCTGACTTACTTCACTTACTATGATGAGCTGCACGTCCATCCATGTTGCTGCAAATGGCATTATTTCATTCTTTTTAAAGGCTGAGTAATATTCCATTGTATATATGTACCACATCTTCTTTATCCATTCCTCTATTGATGGACATTTAGGTTGCTTCCATGTCTTGGCTATTGTAAACAGTGTTGCAATGAACATTGTGGGGCATGTATCCTTTTGAACCATGTTTTTCTCCAGATATATGACCAGGAGTGGGATTGCTGGGTCATATGGTAGCTCTATTTTTAGCTTTTTAAGGAACCTCCATACTGTTCTCCATAGTGGTTGTACCAATTTACATTTCCACCAACAGTGTAGGAGGGTTCCCTTTTCTCCACACCCTCTCCAGCATTTAATGTTTGTAGATTTTTTGATGATGGCCATTCTGACTCTGTGAGGTGATGTATCATTGTAGTTTTGATTTGCATTCTCTAATGATTAGTGATGTTGAGCATATTTTCATGTGTCTTTTGGCCGTCTGTATGTCTTCTTTGGAGAAATGTCTATTTAGGTCTTCTGCCCATTTTTTGACTGCATTGTTTGTTTTTGGATATTGTGCCACATGAGCTGTTTGTAAATTTTGGAGACTAATCCTTTGTTGGTCATATCATTTGTGAATAGTTTCTCCCATTCTGTCAGTTGTATTTTCATTTTGTTTGTGGTTTCAAAGGGGGCTCTGATTTATTTATTTATTTATGACGTGGACAATTTTTTTTTTTTTTTTTTGCAGTATGCAGGCCTCTCACTGTTGTGTCCTCTCCCTTTGTGAAGCACAGGCTCTGGACGTGCAGGCTCAGCGGCCATGGCTCATAGGCCCAGCCTCTCCGTGGCATGTGGGATCTTCCCAGACTGGGGCACGAACCCATGTTCCCTGCATCGGCAGGTGGACTCTCAACCACTGCGCCACCTGGGAAGCCCCTATGATGTGGACCATTTTTAAAGTCTTTACTGAATTTATTGCAATATTCCTTCTGTTTAATGTTTTGGTTTTTTGGCCGCAAGGCATGTAAGATCTTAGCTCCCTGACCAGGTAACAAACTTGCATTGAAAAGCAAGGTCTTAACCACTGGACCGTCAGGGAAGTCCCAAGGGCGCATATTTATTAATCATCAGGGAACATCAATTAAAATCACAAGGTGATGCCACTTCATACACATCCAAATAGCTAAAATGAAATAGAGGCTGTACCAAGTGTTGACAATGATGTGAAGCATCAGGGATTTTTATACACTGCTGATGGGATGACAAAGCAATTAACTTTGGAAAATCTTTAGCAAGATCTATTCAAGCTAGATACTCTAAGACCTTGAAATTCTACCCCTAGGTATATGCCTTACAGAAATGCATAGATAAGTTCACTTAAAGACACATTTGAGAATATTCATGGCTTCTTTATTCATGACAGCCAAAAGCTGGAAATAACCAAAATGTGCATCAACAGTAGAATGTTAAATAAACCGTGACATATTCAGGCAATGGCATTCCATATGGTAATAAGAATGAACTGTACACAGCACACAACTACACACCGCAACGTAGATGAATTTCACAAACATAATAACAAGCAAAAGAATAGAAATAGACTCAGAGACATAGAAAACAAACATGCTCACCAAACAGGAAAGGAGGCAAATAAATTAGGAGTTTGGAATTAACAGATATACACTACTATATATATGTGTGTGTAATAGATAAACACAAGGACCTACTGAATAGCACAGAGAACTATATTCAATATTTTGTATAGAGATCACACCTGTGGTTGCCAAGGGTGGGGCGGGGGAGAGGGATGGACTGGGAGTTTGGGGTTAGTAGATGCAAACTATTACATTTAGAATGGATAAACAAGATCCTACTGTATAGCACAGGGAACTATATTCAACCTCCTGGGATAAACCATAATGGAAAAAAATATTAAAAAAAAAAGAATGTATACATGTGTATAACTGAGTCACTGCTGTACAACAGAGATTGGTACAACATTGTAAATCAACTATACTTATATTATTGCTTATATAGATTATAAGCAGTAATCCATAATAGAAAAGAATCTGAAAAATTATATATATTTTTATATATATAATATATATGTGTATATATATATATATAAAATCACTGAATCACTTTGCTATACACCTGAAACTAACACAACATTGTAAATCAACTATATTTAAATTAAAAAAAAAAGAAGTTAGGCACAAAACAGTGCTTACTGGATGATACCAATTATATAAAGTTCAACAAAAGCAAAACTAATATTTTGTGCTAGCAGTCAGCCTGGCACATTTTGGGGGAAGCAGCTGGGAGGGGCAGGGGCTGGAGGAGTGCAATTCTGGTCCCAGTAAACACTCTCCCTTGGTCTGGGTGTGGATTACACTTGTGAGTTTACTTTGTAAAAATTTATTGTTTATTATATGCCAATAAAAAGTTTTTAAAATCTTCAGGAAAATAAAAAAGGAATAAAACTTGCAGAAACAAAGGAAGGGACCCAGTCTGGATTCCATGAGAACTGAAGCAAAGAGAAAGGTCCCGCAGCTTTGGGAAGACACCGAGGGATCTTGTGTGTTTCTCTTGCAGGTGTCTCCATCCACATCCTCTCATGCTGGCTTTATCCCTAGGAGCTCCCAGCAGACAGAAAGAGCAGGCTTTAAGCTCATCATGAGAACTAAAGGATTTTAAGATCCGCCTGTTTTCAAAGTAACACCCACTATTTTTATTTGATGCAGGCAAAGTCTGTACGTTCAAAGCTGCTTTCATGTTCTGTGCTGACTGAGATCTGTGGCTCTATTGTTACTGAAATGTGCCCTTGGCTTTGTCTAGTTATTAAAGGAGGTGTTTTAAATCACTCAGATACAAAATGGAAAACTCAACAGGTTGAACTGCTAAAGTTCTATTTGGAATGAACCAAAGAGACTGATTTTCTACTCCACATAGTTCCTCTCCAAAACTGATTCTGTGCCACACGGTTTTGTCTGTTGTTGGTTTATGCAAATTTTACATCCAAAGTTCTCACTGCAACTCTTTTACGCTCTTTACAAAGGGTCCTGAAACAATCTGCTGGACCCTGGGTTCACCCAAGCACAACCACTAGCATAGATCAACCACAGTATTTTACAGATTCATGTGCTTATTCACTACCTAAGCAAACATCAACTGAATGCCTCATGTACTGGGTTATCTACCAGGAGTATGGCCGAGGAGAGATTGGGTAAGTAACTCAGTGTCATACAGTAACCAGGCTACAGCACAGACATTGAAATTCAGGGCTCTCGCCACCCTCTACAGTGTTGTTTCCAGTCCCACTGCCCTACATCTCCCCCACACATCTGAAATCTGGGGTATGCTCTTATGCTGCTTATAACTGTTATAAATAAAGGAAAATGTTCAGGGAAAGACTCCTCACTTCATTGCCAAAATGATAAAGATCTGGACAAGATAGACCCCAGATGTTGGGGTGAGGATTTTTTTCTTCTTTCACAATGGGAAAGTGAAAAAAAAAGGCTATCCACCATCCTTTACCTCCAAAATGGAGATCAGACTCACATCACTGGTACCAGGAGAGAATCAAAGTGTATGTATCTATCAAAGGAAAGATAAATAGGAAAGCTGTAATAGTAAATGTTTACTGTCTTAGATTAACTTTCTCCAAACATGACAAATGTATTTACCAATCAACAGTCAAGTTTCAGGAAGGCATCCTCACCTAGTCTACTAGATAATTATAATGCAAAGGATGCACTTGGCAGAAAAGACATATTGCCTCCTTGGAGGACCTTTTCATCACACAAAACTCTAAAATACACTTAAATGATCGTGCAACTGTTGAGCAAAATTTGTTTTACACATGTTCTCTATGAAGTTAAGTCAAAATGTCCTTCCCTGTAATTTTTGTCCTCATTCTGAATTTTGCCTTTGGAAGAAGCATGTTACAAATTTAATCCCTCTTCACTTTGACAGTTCTTTAAAGATTTAAAAGCCTCAACAATATTACCCACCCCAGGCCTTTTTTTTTTAGTCAAAATTAGAACCTATATCCTCTATGATTACATTTAATTTTCCAGTCAGTATAATTTTTTCAAAGACCAGTTCAGTGATAAGACTTAACCTTTTTTCTTGGATTATAAAAACAGTATATATTCACTATAAAAATAATTTTAAATCCAGACAAAAAATGAAGATATAATAAATATCATCATTATTTCCATTACTCTGAAAAAAGCTAACATTTTGTTGTACATTTTTTGAACTCTTTTCTATGCATATTTATAAGTATAACTTGCATATTGTAAAATGGGTCCATACTATACATAACTGTTTCAAACCTTAGAAGTTTACTTACTGTACAATGAAAATTTTTCCTTATCAAAAAGTGGTACAAGTGGTTCTGGAAAAAAATGACATAAACTCACTTTTTTCTGTTCTAAGTTCAACTGAATACCCTGGAAATTACTCAGCAGACAACGATAAAAGGACTCGGAAAGCTGGAAAGAAGGTGAGTTGGCTAGAAATCTTAGGACTTGAGGAATAACAATGTGGTGAGTTTCCTGGGTTCAAGTCTAATCTCCCATCTACCCCAGGCTGGGCTCTGGAGAGACCTGCAACCACAAAGCACTATAGACAAAGAAAAAACACAAAAACAATCCAGAAAATCCTCTTCTCTATGGCTAAAGGACTGGGAAAGAGACGTTTGTCTTCCCCTCTCTCTCCACAACAAGGAAGTGGTCCAATCAACCTGCAGAAGAGCAAGGAATCCCAGGCCAACCCAATCTGCACTCTATACTCAGGGCACTGGCCAGGTAGCCCAACCTGGTGACAGCAGCATCAGCAATGAAGCTTTGTGTCTCCCTGATCTCCATCCAGTGATGCAAGAACACTCAGGTCTAGTGGCTTCCGCCCCCTCATACACACAGAAGGTGGCCCAGTAACAGCAGGTAACCTACAGAAGTGCCTTTCACCCCTGCAGATGTCACCAGCAGTATTGAGTTAGGAGTCCCACCAACACCAGACAAAAAAAAAAAAAAGAAAAAGACCAAAACAGCATTGCAAAGGTTCTGAACACTAAAATGCCATGGAAATAAAGATACACAAGTAGGTTAGAACTTACACAATAAACCTAAGCAAGGCTACTGCTTGCTAAAATAGAAGATTTAAGTAGGATCAAGGTTCCTAACACAGTAACCAAAGTGTTCAGGAGGAAATAAAACATCTTTTATGCAAGGAACCAGGAAAATCATAATTTGAATTAGAAAATACAATCAATTTATGTCAACATTGAGATGTATCAGATGTTAAAATTATCTGCTAAGGATTTTAGAACGGTCATCATAAAAATGTTTCAGCAAGCAATTACAAATTGTCCTGAAAACAATGAAAATAAGTCAATCTCAGCAAAGAAATTGAAATTATAAAAAGGGACCAAATGAAAATCATAGAAATAAAAAGATAATAAAAATTTAAAAGTGGCTGGATGGTCTCAACAGTATAGAGATAATAGAGAATAGAATCAGTGAGCTTGAAAATGATCAATAGAATTTACTCAGTCTGCCCAACAGAGAAAAAATAGACTGAAAAAATAAATGATCAGAGCCCCAGGGACATGTTAAGCAATAGCAAAATATCTAATGTTTGTATCATTGGAATTTCAGAAGGAGAAAGAATATGGGACTGAAAAAATATTCAAGAAATAATGCCTGAAAATGTTTCAAAATAGGCAAAATCATAAATCTACAGATTCAAGAAGCTAGATGAGCTTCAAATAGGGTGAACCTTAAGAAATTCACATGAAGATACAACATAATTAAACTTACTTTTTCTTGAGAAACCTGCATTTATTAAAACACTGCCAACATGGACTAAATGATTTTTTAATTAATTTTTAAAATTAGAGAATAGTTGATTTACAACTATTGTGTTAGTTTCTGCTGTACAGCAAAGTGAGTCTGTTATACATATGCATATATCCATACTTTTTTAGATTCTATTCCCATATAGGTAGTTACAGAGTACTGAATAGAGTCCCCTGTGCTATACAGTAGGTTCTTTTTTTATATAATTGGAGTATAATTGCTTTACAATGTTGTATTAATTTCTGCTGTACAACAAAGTGAATCAGTTATGTGTATACTTATGTTCCCTCCATCTTGAGCCTCCCTCCTACTCCCCCCATCTTATTAGTTATCAATTTTATGTATAGTAGTGTGTGTATGTCAATCCCAATCTCCCAATTTATCCCTCCCCCTGTCCCTTTCCTGCTTGGTAACCATAAGTTTGTTTTCTACATCTTTAACTCTATTTCTGTTTTGTTAATATGTTCATTAAAACTAAAGACAAATAAAAGAAATCTTTAAAACAGCCAGATGGAAAAGAAACATCCCATGTGAAGGAAGACCAATTCAAATGACAGTGGATTTCTCACCCAAAACTATGGAGGCCAGAGGATGTGGCACAACATTCTTTCAGAAGAACTGTCAACTCTAAATTCTATATTTGGTGACACTATCTTTCAGGACTGAAGGAGGACTAAAGACATTCTCAGATGAAGGAAAACAAAGAGTGTGTGTTGCTAGCACACCTACCCTTGAAGAATGGCTAATGGAAGCTCTCCAACAGAAAGATAATGATAACATAAGCAGGCTGGGACCTTCATAAATAAGAGGACAACAAAATGGGTAAAAATAGAAAAAAACACAATAAACTATCCTGCACCTCATGAGTTTCTTTAGTTATATTTCATATTTATACTATTTATAACATGGGATGTGTGTTCAATGTATGCAGAGAAAATACCTAAGATAATTTCATTTGAAAAGTAGGGAGGTAAAGAGATACAAATGGGAGTAAGGTTTTTAATAGTTGAAATGGTAAAAACATCAATATCAGTGGCCTGTAATAAATAAATATTTTATATATACAAACACATATATCATAATACCTAGAGCAATCACTAAGATAAGCAATCAGTATGCAAAATGATGTATTCAAAAATAGTATAGGGTTAGGACCTGTGCAGATAGTGAGAGGCAGCAAGTTAAAAGGAGGGTCTCTTGAGTGTGGGGTTCCAGAGTCTGGAGATCTGCAGTCCACCTGGGAACAATTACTGGGTATGGTGTGAAGTGTGGTCAAGTCTGATTTTTGGCCATGTGGCTGACAGGGTCTTTGTGCTCCAGCCGGGTGTCAGGACTGTGCCTCTGAGGTGGGAGAGCTGAGTTCAGGATATTGGTCCACCAGAAACCTCACGGCTCCACGTAAAATCAAACTGGGAAAGCTCTCCCAGAGATCTCCATCTCAACGTTAAGACCCAACTCCACTCACCTACCAGCAAGCCACAATGCTAGACACCCTATGCCAAAGACAGGAAGACAACCCCACCCATTAGCAGAGAGGCTGCTTAAAAATCATAAGGTCACAGACATGCCAAAACACACCACCGGATGTGGTCCTGCCCACCAAAGACAAGATCCAACCTCATCTACCAGAACATAGGCACCAGTCCACTCCACCAGGAAGCCTAAACAACACACTGAACCAACCTTGGCCACTGGGGGCAGACACCAAAAACAACAGGCACTATGAACCTGCAGTGTGCAGAAAGAAGACCCCAAACACAGTAAGTTAAGCAAAATGAGAAGAGGAGAAACACACAGCAGATGAAGGAGCAAGGTAAAAACCCCACCAGACCAAATAAATGAAGAGGAAATAGGCAGTCTACCTGAAAAAGAATTCAGAGAAATGAAAGTAAATGTGATCCAAAATCTTGGAAATAGAATGGAGAAACTATAAGCAACGTTTAACAAAGACCTAGAAGAACTAAAGGGCAAACAAACAATGATAAACAACACAATAAATGAAAATAAAAATTCTCTAGAAGGAAACAATAGCAGAATAACCGATGCAGAAGAACAGATAACTGACCTGGAAGACAAAATAGTGGAAATAACTACTGCAGAGCAGAATAAAGAAAAAAGAATGAAAAGAAATGAGGAAAGTCTCAGAGAACTCTGGGACAACACGGAACACACCAACATTCAAATAATAGGGGTCCCAGAAGTAGAAGAGAAAAAGGGACTGAGAAAATACTTGAAGTGATTAGAGTTGAAATTTCCCTAATATGGGAAAGGAAAGAGTCATTCAAGTCCAGGAAGCACAGAGAGTCCCATATAGGATAAATCCAAGGAGAAACATTCCAAGACACATATTACTCAAAATATCAAAAATTAAATACAAAGAAAACATATTAAAAGCAGCAGGGGAAAAGCAACAAATAATATACAAGGGAATCCCCATAAGGTTAACAGGTGATCTTTCAGCAGAACTCTGCAAGCCAGCAGAGAGTGGCAGGACATATTTAAAGTGATGAAAGGGAAAAACGTACAACCAAGATTACCCTACCCACAAGGATCTCATTCAGATTCAACAAGGAACTAAAAATCTTTACAGACAAGCAAAAGCTGAGAGAATTCAGTACCACCAAACGAGCTTTACAACAAATACCAAAGGAACTACTCTAGGCAAGAAACACAAGAGAAAGAAAAGCCCTACAAGAACAAACCCAAAATAATTAAGAAAATGGTAATAGGAACATACATATCAATAATTATCTTAAATGTAAATGGATTAAGTTCTCCAACCAAAGACATAGACTGGCTGAGTGGATACAAAAACAAGACCCATATATATGCTGTCTACAAGAGACCCATTTCAGACCTAGGGACACATACACTGAAAGTGAGAGAATGGAAAAAGATATTCCATGCAAATGGAAATCAAAAAAAAAAAAGCTGGAGTAGTAACTCTCATATAAGACAAACTAGACTTAAAAAAAAGACTATTACAAGAGACAAAGAAGAACATTACCTAATGATCAAGGGATCGATCCAAGAAGAAGATATAACAATTGTAAATATCTATGCACCCAACATAGGAGCACGTCAGTACATAAGGCAAACGCTAACAGCCATAAAAGGGGAAATCGACAGAAACACAATCATAGTAGGTGACCTTAACACCTCATTTTCACCAACGGACAGATCATCCAAAATGAAAATAAATACGGAAACACAAGCTTTAAATGATACATTAAACAAGATGGACTTAATTGATATTTATAGGACAACCCATCCAAAAAGAGAGTACACTTTCTTCTCAAGTGCTCATGGAACATTCTTCAGGATAGATCATATCTTGTGTCACAAATCAAACCTTGATAAATTTAAGAAAATTGAAATCATATCAAGTATCTTCTCCGACCACAAGGCTATGAGACTAGATATCACCTACAGGAAAAAAATCTGTAAAAAATACAAACACATGGAGGCTAAACAATACACTACTAAATAACCAAGAGTTCACTGAAGAAATCAAAGAGGAAATTTAAAAATGCCTAGAAACAAATGACAATGAAAACACGATGCCCAAAAACCTATGGGATGCAGCAAAAGCAGTTCTAAGAGGGAAGTTTATAGCAATACAATCCTACCTTAAGAAACAAGAAACATCTCAAATAAACAACCTAACCTTACACCTGAAGCAATTAGAGAAAGGAGAACAAAAATACCCCAATGTTAGCAGAAGGAAAGAAATCATAAAGATCAGATCAGAAATAAATGAAAAAGAAATGAAGGAAACAATAGCAAAGATCAATAAAACTAAAAGCTGGTTCTTTGAGAAAATAAACAAAATTGATAAACCATTAGCCAGACTCATCAAGAAAAAAAGGGAGAAGACTCCAATCGATAGAATTAGAATTGAAAAAGGAGAAGTAGCAAGTGACACTGCAGAAATACAAAGGATCATGAGAGATTACTACCAGCAACAATATGCTAAGAATATGGATAACCTGGAAGAAATGGACAAATTCTTATAAGAGCAGAACCTTCTGAGACTGAACCAAGAAAAAAGTAGAATACATAAACAGACAAATCACAAGCACTGAAATTGAGACTATAATTAAAAATCTTCCAACAAACAAAAGCCCAGGACCGGATGGTTTCACAGGAGAATTCTATCAAACATTTAGAGAAGACCTAACACCCATCCTTCTCAAACTCTTCCAAAATATAGCAGAGGGAGTAACACTCCCAAACTCATTCTACAAGGCCACCATCACCCTGATACCAAAACCAGACAAAGATGTCACAAAGAAAGAAAACTACAGGCCAATATCACTGATGAACATAGATGCAA
The DNA here is from genome assembly GCF_059928025.1 of Delphinapterus leucas. Classification (NCBI taxonomy): domain Eukaryota; kingdom Metazoa; phylum Chordata; class Mammalia; order Artiodactyla; family Monodontidae; genus Delphinapterus; species Delphinapterus leucas. The sequence goes on along the minus strand of NC_143130.1, from coordinate 47,829,124 downwards.
AAATCCACAGCAAAATACTAGCAAACAGAATCCAACAGAACATTACATGGATCATACACCATGATCAAGTTTATTCCAGGAATGCAAAGATTCTTCAATATATGCAAATCAATCAATGTAATACACATATTAACAAATTGAAGGATAAAAACCATATGATCATCTCAATGAATGCAGAAAAAAGCTTTCGACAAAATTCGTCACCCATTTATGATAAAAAACCTGCAGAAAGTAGGCATAGAGGGAACTTACCTCAACATAATAAAGGCCATATATGACAAACCAAACAGCCAACATTGTTCTCAATGGTGAAAAACTGAAACCATTTCCTCTAAGATCAGGAACAAGACAAGCTTATCCACTGTTATTCAACATAGTGTTGGAAGTTTTAACCACAGCAATCAGAGAAGAAAAAGAAATAAAAGGAACCCAAACTGGAAAAGAAGTAAAGCTGTCACTCTTTTCAGAGGACATGATACTATACATAGAGAATCCTAAAGATGCTACCAGAAAACTACTAAAGTTAATCAATGAATTTGGTAAAGTAACAGGATACAAAATTAATGTGCAGAAATCTCTTTCATTCCTATACACTACTGATGAAAAATCTAAAGTGAAATTAAAGAAACACTCCCATTTACCATTGCAGCAAAAAGAATAAAATACCTAGGAATAAACCTACCTAGAGAGACAAAAGACCTGTATGCAGAAAACTATAAGACACTGATGAAAGAAAATAAAGATGATACAAACAGATGGAGAGATATACCATGTTCTTAGATTGGAAAAATCAACGTTGTGAAAATGACTATACTACCCAAAGCAATCTACAGATTCAATGCAATCCCTATCAAATTATCATTGGCATTTTTCACAGAACTAGAAAAAAATTTTCACAATTTGTATGGAAACACAAAAGATCCTGAATAGCCAAAGCAATCTTGAGAAAGAAAAATGGAGATGGAGGAATCAGGCTCCCAGACTTAAGACTATATGACAAAGCTACAGTAATCAAGACAGTATGTTACTGGCACAAAAACAGAAATGTAGATCAACGGAACAGGATAGAAAACCCAGAGATAAACCCACACACATATGGTCACCTTATTTTTGATAAAGGAAGCAAAAATATACAATGGAGAAAGCCTCTTCAATAAGTGTTCCTGGGAAAACTGGACAGCTACATGTAAAAAATGAAATTAGAACACTCCCTAACCATACACAAAAGTAAACTCAAAATGGATTAAAGACCTAAATGTAAGGCCAGACACTATAAAAGTCTTAGAGGAAAACATAGGCAGAACACTCTGTGACATAAACTACAGCAAGATCCTTTTTGACCCACCTCCTAGAGAAATGGAAATAAAAACAAAAATAAACATATGGGACCTAATGAAACCTGAAAGCTTGTTTTAACAGCAAAGGAAAACCTGAATAAGACAAAAAGACTACCCTCAGAATGGAGAAAATATTTGCAAATGAAGCAACTGACAAAGGATTAATCTCCAAAATTTACAAGCAGCTCATGCAGCTCAATATCAGAAAAACAAACAACCAAGTCCAAAAATGGGCAGAAGACTTAAATAGACATTTCTCCAAAGAAGATATACAGATTGCCAATAAACACATGAAAGGATGCTCAACATCACTAATCATTAGAAAAATGCTAATCAAAACTACAGTGAGGTATCACTTCACACCAGTCAGAATGGCCATCATCAAAAAATCTACAAACAATAAAGCTGGAATGGGTGTGGAGAAAAGGGGACTCTCTTGCACTGTTGGTGTAAATGTAAAGTGATACAACCAGTATGGAGAACAGTATGGAGGTTCCTTAATAAACTAAAGATAGAACTACCATAAGACCCAGCAATCCCACTACTGGGCATATACCCTGAGAAAACCATAATTCAAAAAGAGTCATGTACCACAATGTTCATTGCAGCTCTATTTACAATAGCCAGGACATGGAAGCAACCTAAGTGTCCATCGACAGATGAATGGATAAAGAAGATGTGGCACATATATACAATGGAATATTACTCAGCCATAAAAATAAACGTAATTGAGTTATTTGTAGTGAGGTGGAAGGACATAGAGTCTGTCATACAGAGTGAAGTAAGTCAGAAAGAGAAAAACAAATACCATATGCTAACACATATATATGGATTCTAAAAAATAAAATGATTCTCTGAAGAACCTAGGTGCAGGACAGGAATAAAATGCAGACCTAGAGAATGGATTTGAGGACACGAGAAAGGGGAAGGGTAAGCTGGGATTAAGTGAGACAGCATGGACATATAAACACTACCAAATGTAAAATAGATAGCTAGTGGGAAGCAGCCGCATAGCACAGGGAGATCAGCTCATTGCTTTGTGACCACCTAGAGGGGTGGGATAGGGAGGGTGGGAGGGAGGGAGACGCAAGAGGGAGGAGATATGGGGACATATGTACATGTATAGGTGATTCACTTTGTTATAAAGCAGAAACTAACACACCATTGTAAAGCAATTATACTCCAATAAAGATGTTTAAAAAATAGTATAAATAAATCAAAATAGAATTCTCAATCTTTTTTGAGTAACGCCAGAAAAAAAAAGGAACAAACAGAATACTAATAACAAAATAGCAGACTTAAGCCTTAACATATCTATAATTACTTTTAATGGAAAGTTATTCCAGTTTCCAAAAGGAAGAAAGTGGATTCTGATCAGCTTTGTGATAATCGTGAGCAAAATCTTTATAATGAAATAATTACGTGTCAACTCAATGGGACCAGAGAATGAGGAATTAGATGGGGTGTGGTGGCACAGTATATTTTATGAAATCCTTTGGACAGGTATCAGGTTAGTAATTATTAGTAAGTGTTAATTTTGGTCATATAAAAGTACATAGTGTTAATTGATTAGTTATATAACTCACTAACTCCAAAGCGCTTTACATACTTAACATCTATATAGATACATTAGTAACTAATATTTATAAACATTTAAAACATATAAATTTTCCACTTTCCATACATTTTCTTTTTCTGAGCCTCATATCAAGTCTATAAACTAGGTATTATAAGCTACAAATGAAATTTGAAGAAATCAAGTATAAGAGTGACTTGCATAAGGTCATGCTGCCCGCACGTGACAGTGCTGAAATCTCAGCCCAGGTATTCTGTCCCCAAATGCCATCATTTTTCTACCATATCATACAGGTCCCCCAGGACTTCCAAGGAACACAGTAGCTCTCAGCACTCCTCACAAGACTCCCAAGACATGATAAACTGAGGGTTGTCACGTTTATGGTGTTATAAACAATAACCTCACAGGTGTGACTAGGTGATAGCAGGAGAATAGAATCTTTCAATCTTGGAAAGGCATTTCCTTAGCATCCTAAGTTCAATGGTGGGCTTTTCACTAGTTCTTAAAAGGAAATGTTTTGAAAGTTTAATAGATCTTTTTTGAGCATCCATTATATGCAAGTAACTGTGCAGAACACTGTGTGGATCAACAGAGTTTCTTTCCCCCACAAGGAACTGGAAGAAATGAATAAAGGCTTAGGTGACTGTAATAGTATCAGTCAGAATCCAGTCTCCAGTCAGGGAAGTAGAGTCACTGTGGGTGCTATGGGATAAAGGACTTGTTACAGGACGCACACCTTCATGATTCTGGAGATGTTGAGGGAAATGAAGGTGTGGAAAAGGAAGCTGGAGGATCAGAGGAAAAGGCACTAAGAAGTCTGCCTGAAGCCCTGGTGTGGGTAAAAAGTCAGAACAGGAAGGGACATGTTGGGGCCAGAGAAGGGAAAGCTTGTGGAGAGGTCTTTGGGAGCCTCCTGGAGAGCCACAACCTCTGCAGATCCACCACTAAGTGTCTGATGGTGAGCCTGGGATCCCCGCCAGTCAGCGGGGTGAGCCATCAGGAAGAAGAGATGATGCAGAGCAGTGGAGAGCAAGGAAGAACTGGGACCTGCTCATCACTCTGGTCACCTCAGCATCATTCCAGTCCCTGTATTTAACCAGGTGAAGACATCCAGAGAATAATAGCAGCTGCTTTCCTTCTACCTCCCAAATATGTCTCTCTTTTGGCCAACTCAAACTTGAAACAAAACAAGGAAGAAGATTCTGGGAAAGGTAAGTCTCGATGTAACTATGTTGACAATAAAAATCCAGTACAATGAGTTAGACCAAAAGGGTATCAGAGCTGGGGTACAAATACCTTATAATAGGAGGAGGGAGGCACAAAAGAGGCACGGGCTCAGGAGCCAGGTTCAGGAAACCTCTCTGCCTCCATATTTCTTGCCTCTCCTCTTTTCTCAAACACTTGGCTCTAGTGGGAATGATGCTGCACGCTTGTCACAGCATTTACTGTGTGATCTTGGGGAAGATACTTAATCTCTGTTAGACTCCATTTCCTCATCTATAAATGGAGAATAATGAAACATACCTCAATGAACCATGAAAATCCCATGAGAAATTACAAGCAAAAGCTCCTGGTACACAGTAGATGCTTGAAAAATTGTGTCCACCTTCTCTCCCACTTTGCTCTTCTCCACTGCTGCAGAGGTTTATATTCAATCTTCGACCACGTGTCAACTCCAGTTCCACAAATGACCCTGATGATACATAGACTCTTGCTAAATGCTCTAATGATTCTTAAATACATCATGCATTCTGAATTTCCTTTTTGAATCATGGAAACTATGTTTTAAAGTATTCCAACTCTTCATTTCTAAAGTGGTACCTAAAATGTATTAAGCCCTTAGATGGTGCCAAAGTCTGCAGAATATGTATGCTTATAAAAAGGTAAGAACCTAATGTTTCATTTCAGGTGTCTTGTCAACTGGTGATTTCCCCCATTTCTTTTCACACGACCCCTTTGTTCTTCATTGAGGCTTGCATTTTTTACACTGAGTTCTTGGGAACTCTCCTCCACCAAGTCCTGAGCTATTCAAGATGTCTGGCAAAAAGACTTCCAAGTGTAGGTGTATGTAATTAGGATCAGGTGGGCTGTCCTCTTTATTCACCCTTCTTTCCATCTGTTTAGTTCCTTGCTGACAAGCAATTCATCTATCATGCTGAATAATTGATTCCAGATTGAAGAAGTTTTCTCTTGCATCTCCCCAACCATAAGCAGAAATTCTCTCTCCCTGTCTCTCTCTCCATATATATGTATACAGTCCGTTTTATATTTTGTCCACTGTACCCCTTTGGGATAAATCAACTGCAATCAAAAATAGGATTTTTAAAAAATGGGAATGGGAAATGTGGGGAGAGGAGAGTGCATGATGGGAAATATTAGCACATATGCAGCAGACCATTTGGAGAATATTGCCCAGCACCACACAGCCAAGTTGAAGGGAATTGATGAAGGGATTCCAACTGGCCAGATTTCTCCTGTAATCCATAAAAATTCAAAACGACACTTTATGTATGAGCAGAGAAATCCACAAATCAGAGCAAAAGATGGATTTGCAAGTGCAGTTTTTTTGTGGCTGCAGCGTTAATGCTCTCAGTGTGCATGCTGTCAGAGTGATTGTGCAACGTGGGTTTGTTGTGGTGGAAGAAATAAAATGCACAAAGTACTTGGAAGAAGAGGCTGAGCCAGGAGAGCTTCCCAAAGCCCTTACCCCACATTTCTCCACATTACTGTAGCAGATGTTTCAGAGAATTACATAAAACAACAAATGTAATAATAATTTAAAATAATGTCACTATATAACTCTAAGGCTTTTTTTTTTTTTTTTTTTTTGCGGTACGCGGGCCTCTCACTGCTGTGGCCTCTCCCGTTGCGGAGCACGGGCTCCCGACGCGCAGGCTCAGCGGCCATGGCTCACAGGCCCAGCCGCTCCGCGGCATGTGGGATCCTCCCAGACCGGGGCTCGAACCCGTGTCCCCTGCATCGGCAGGCGGACTCTCAACCACTGCGCCACCAGGGAAGCCCCTAAGGCATTTTTTATTACACAGGATGATATAAATTATTTACTCATTATTTAAATTTTTGTTCATTCATTAGTCCTAACTAAAGTTGAAAATGTCAACATCAAGTAGCATTTATTTAAACACTATCTTTTTTGTATCTATTCATTATTAACCTAAAGTCTAGTTGAATAGATCCTTCTAAGAAAATACAATCTAAGCTGAACCCAATAGTGTATACAAACATATAATTAGCACAAATAGCTATACAAATAGCTATGATTGCACAAATAATGAAATATTTGCAGATTTTTTTTTTCAATTTTAAACACTATATTCTAAACTAAAGCAACCTGCCAGGTGCTTGCCTTAGCCCATACCCCCTCCCCCGCCCCCATACACACACACCTTATTTGCATCAATCCCTCAGCTCAAATCTTAAATGATGGGTTGGTGAAGAGCAACTTGGCTCCTGGGCCCTGCCATATTATGCCGACTTTTTTTTAAAAAGCACCTCTAATTAATGTGCTAAGTACAGGGTAAGCATTAGCAAAATAGAGCAAATTCAGGTTTCCCTTGATGTTTTATTGGCCAAAATCAGTCAGTAAATTATTTCTCATGACTGCTTCTCTTATGGCCCTGTACCTTTATATTTCATTTCCACATTATCAAACAGGTGTGCAACTGCCATATTGCCTCCAAACTGTTGGCCAATTGCCCATTTTCTGCCTTCTACATTACTCAGAATTAGATATGGCTGGTCTTACAATTGAAGGGAAATCATTTCTAGAAGTCCCTCAAAAGTGCTTGCTGAAAAGAAAGAAAAAAAAAAAAGTCCTTGCTGATGAACCAGAAGGGTTCCACATACAGAGTCCAATACTGCAGTTGGATAATTATGCATTTCTTGCTCCACGACATTCACCAGCGTTGTCTTGAAAAAAAATCACATCATGAAACCTTTTACTTTGATATTCCTTGAGAGTTTTAAGAAAGGGTTTAAGGTATTCAGCACGCAAAGCTCTTATTGACCTGAATCTTCCTATGACACCTATCTCAGCTTTCCTTATTCTCACCTGCACACCATAACCTGTGGCCCTATTCACTTAAATGTATTGTTATTACCTGAATCCTCATCTATTTGCTTCTGCCTGGAACACTTTCCCTCTACTTTGTCTCTTGGAGAATACCCACCCATCTTTTAAGGCTCTGGATCTAGATAGTGTGCCCTGGTCCTGATAGAGATTGGAATATGTATCCCCACATTCAGCACCATCTTCTTTCATAATTCTATTTACACGTTAGAATCACCTGGAGGTTTTTTTGTTTGTTTGTTTGTTTTTCACTTGTCTGTCTGCCTCACTGACTGAGAAATTCCAAAGACCAAGACCTTTGTCATTAATTTTAGTATTAACAATTTCTGCCCTGTGCCTGGTACACAGCAAATACTCAATACATATTGATGAAAAGTCTCAGTTAATGGGTGTACAGATGGATGGATGAGTGGATGGATGGATGGATGGATGGATGATAGAAAAGTTACAATCTATTTCCTAGCCAGTTACTACTTGCTTCTTGTAGTAAAGTGGCATTGTCTTGCAATGTGCTGAGATGAAATTAAGGTGTGTCCATACCCTCCGTTCCCCTCTACTCATCCTGGAGCTGTTAGACTTAATTAAAAGGCATGAAAAATTTGAGACCCCAAAATAAAAATCAAAGCAGCGATCTCCTCAATAGTAAAAATGTTGTTTCTCTTGATTGTACTCTTGTAGGAAGCAACAAAAACCATTCATGATTTAAAATTCAAAGTATGGGGCTTCCCTGGTGGCGCAGTGGTTGGGGGTCCGCCTGCCGATGCAGGGGACGCGGTTTCGTGCCCCGGTCCGGGAGGATCCCACGTGCCGCGGAGCGGCTGGGCCCGTGGGCCATGGCCGCTGAGCCTGCGCGTCCGGAGCCTGTGCTCCGCAGCAGGAGAGGTCGCAGCGGTGAGAGGCCCGCGTACCGCCAAAAAAAAAAAAAAAAAAAAAAAATTCAAAGTATGTTGTATACATTTTTAAATGCTTTTTCAATGCTGTTTTTATTTCCTATCTCTGCTCATTTGTACTTACGTGATGAAGATATAAATTTGTTATCATTGAGCATCTTCCTTGAAAAAGAACGCCTGGCATCTCTACAGCCCTTTCTCTTTGACAGAAGGACTTACTCTATGGGAAAATATATCAATGTACAAGCCACCTTCACTTTTAGAAGAAATCAAAATATTCCTTTGTCATCCAAAGAACGATTTCATTACAGTTAGTATTTCAGTAGCTAAACCAATGAGAATCTTTATTTTAAAAATACGAGTCAAACAATGCTAAGGCTGGGAGTTACATAAACGTTTAGTCCAGTGCTTAAGGCTTAATTCACTTTCCATCCCTTCCAAACTATTTGACATCTCTAAGCCTTAGTGTCCTCCTCTAAGGAACTGGAAATAAGAAAAATAACTGATTCATAGGACGATTTTGAAACTGGATGAGACAGTATGTATGAATATAGAGTATGTTTTGGTCATTCCTGGCACAGAGCAAGCATTTACTAAATTCTAATAGTTATAAAGGGGGGGAATTATACCTTCATGATACAGGCAAGGAACTCTGAGGTCATGAGATATGACGTGAGTTACTCAAGTTTACAATGGAATTTATCTTTAGTTTCCCATAATTATCTCTAGCATAGATGGTACTTATTTATGAGCCTACAGATTTTTTTTCTTTATTTATATATATATATTTTTAATTGGAGTATAATTGCTTTACAATGGTGTGTTAGTTTCTGCTTTATAACAAAGTGAATCAGTTATACATATACATATGTTCCCATATCTCTTCCCTCTTGCGTCTCCCTCCCTCCCACCCTCCCTATCCCACCCCTCCAGGCAGTCACAAAGCACGGAGCTGATCTCCCTGTGCTATGCGGCTGCTTCCCACTAGCTATTGAAGCAAAACAACAAAAAACAATGGTAGTGATACTAAAGCTGAGGACTGGGTGAGTTGGAAACCAATTTTAGGCCTTATCAGAACCAGTTTGGCTTCAAAGCCCTATCAAACATAACAAAAATATCATACAGAAAAAGTGGTATTAGAAACTACTTTCCAAACCCTCAATCAGTGCACAGTTTATAACAGTTCTTCTATACAGTTAGAGAAGGAAAGAAAAAAAGAAAGGCAAATATGAAATTTCAGAGGACAGGTTTGTAAATCCCCAAACTTAAATGGAGATATTGTCAGGTTCTGATGCCCTTTCTTCCTCTGACCTCAGCTCAGCCAGTAATACCCTCTCTGGCTTCTTTACAAGTACTTATTACAAGAATCTATACTTTTTCAGTCCAGAGTCCTCACAGGTCAGCAAAATTGGAGCCTTAATGGTTTTCTTATAAGCTTTCCCACACTCTTTGCCTTGGCTCAAACCTCAATATAGTATCATTTATCATAAGTTAACTATTTGACCTTCAAGTTTAAACCAGGACCTGGCAATGCAGCCAGCTACAATGGTGAGGAGAGTTGAGAACCTAGCTTTTCTTTTAAAAAGGCTCATTTCCAGTGGTGCTTAAGTTTCTTTCTAAGCAGAGACAGAAATTGGTTTTAATTTTATTGGCATTAGATATCTTCTCCAGAACAATAAATAGATTGGCTAAATTCCTGTAGCTGCATTGTATCCACTTAACATTTTTAAAAAGAGGCTTACCCATTTTCCAGATGCCTGATCAGGATATAAGGATCTGATCCCAGAATTAACACAACCTTTTTAATGGGCTCTTCCTCAGAAGAGGAAATAAGGAATGAATGAGGTAACCTGAAAGCCCTGGAGAATGATCTACATCCATCTCCCCATCAAAGGGAGTGGGAGGGTGGCCAGAATGGAGCCTAGTTGAGGATGGAGCCAGCACTGGTGATACCCTAGGCACCAGGAAGGAACAGAACAACTTTTTACTAAACAGCATGTACTGCTCTGGCAGAGCAACCAAATCCCAAGGCTGGAGATTCTGATGTTTGGGTATATATATGTTTAAAATAGCAATAATGTTTCAAATAACAGAAACTTCAAAAGCCTCGTGATCTTGTTCTGGCAGCTCAAAGTAGAGATCTTTGTTAAATAACCCTTCCCACTGACTGCCTTATTCCCTCCTATGAGCATCCTAATTGGCTGAGAAGGGCTCTGCAAGAGCAGAAAGAGTCATAGTAATTGCTTCCTCAAAGGTTATTGTGGAAATCCAATCAGATGCGGAGTATCAGAGTACCTGGCCTAGGGTAACTATGTAACTCTTCCCTTCCTTGCAAAGAGATCATTGTACATCTTCTGCTGTTTTAACATAAGATAAAGTCCAAAAGTTATATTTCAGGAGGTTCCTAAGGATAAAATTAATACATAGCAAACTCCAAAAACAATGTTGCATTTTAGACATTTTTAACTCCACCTCTACCTGCTTTCAAAGAAATAGCTTTTATGTATCCACCTTCAATGGTACTGAATATGCATAACCTAGATGTCAGTGAGTATCTTAATTTTTTTTCCTTCCCATAATATTGCCAAATTTACCAGGACATTCACATACCCACAAAAAAATTAAGCTAAAAAATAGAAGTTACATTTAAACTAAATGAAGATAAAAGGAAGCATCATGTTAATGAAAACCTAATTTACATACTGTTCTGTATGGCATTCAGATTAATAGGAGAACAATGGATATAATAGGAAAATTATACAAGGATTGAATTTCACATGGATCATTTAATATTCTTCTACCTGTGCTGTGAGCAAGTCATGTTGCATTAGATCAAATCCAGATTTTATTCCATTGCCGAATATCTAATTGTCGCATCTTCACCTTTTGCCTCTTCATTACAGGGATGTAATCACAGGATGAACCCCTGAGAGCTTGTGTTCAACTGCCCGTGTGTGCCTATTTCACAATCTGCCATTGTTACAAGACACTCTGGTTAATTAGCAGATAATGGGATATGCAAATTGCATGTACCTGATGAGGAAGGAAAAGTGTGCCTTCCCACCTTTGCATAAATACTAGCTGACTTCTTTGTGACCATGGAAGCATCCCCATCGAGGTGATTTATGGAGTGTTCTATCCCTTTCCTTTCAGGAAATATAGGTAATGAAATTGTTTTCTTGCAATTTACAGAACTTAGAGTATGGGCAACACAGGAAGGTCTGAGGACAGGGAAACTTTTTCAAATGGGTTCATTAAACCATAAAATAAAATGAGCCCCACATTGCAAAATGTATCAGTCAGCCCCAGAAGAGGTATAAAATATGATACCAAAGTCTGAACAACCTCAAGGATGCTCACAAGAGGTCAAATTGATACGGAAACTTACCAGACGCAGAACTATGGTGATTCGGCCCTGGTACCAAAGAGAGTAAGAAGTGATTTTAAACATCAGGTCAATTTTAAACATCAGGAGTTACTTGAGGTTCTGCATTAGCCCTCTCTGGGACAATGTTCCACTGGACATAGCATCGCAATCAACCAGCCCATCAACTCGCTGCTCTGAAACAGAAGAAAGAGCAAGGGGTTTGTAGAGAAAAGGTGTGGCTTTGATGGGCGACCTATGACATGTCTCTGGCTTCAGTTTTCTCATCTACAAATGGAAATAACTGTACAGGCTTTTCATAGGATCACTTAAGTTTCCTTTTATTTTGGGGGAGGGCGCACAGAGAGGCTTGTGGGGATCTTATTTCCCCAACCAGAGATTGAACCTGGACTTTCAGCAGTGAAAGTGCAGAGTCCTAGCCACTGGACCACCAAGTAATTCCCTGTAAGTTTCTTTTTTTAATTGAAGTATAGTTGATTTACAATGTTGTGTTAATTACTGCTGTACAACAAAGTGACTCAGTTATACATATATATATTATTTTTCATATTCTTTTCCATTATGGTTTATCACAGGAGATTGAATATAGTTCCTGTTGAATATTGCTCCTGTTGAATATCTATTCAAACAGATTGAATATCTGTTTCTGTTTTATAGATAGGTTCATTGGTGTCGTATTTTAGATTCCACATATAAGTGATATCATATGGAATTTGTCTTTCTCTTTCTGACTTACTTCACTTAGTATGATAATCTCTAGTTGTATCCATGTTACTGCAAATGACATTATTTCATTCCATTGTATATATGTACCATTGTGTGTGTGTGTGTATATATATATATATATATATACATATATATATATATATATACATATGATATGGTACATATATACAATGTAATACTACTCAGCCATTGTAAGTTTCAAAAGTTGGGATAATCATGGGAACTGTTCTGGGAAGCTTCCCTCTGCTGATACTAAATCCCCCTGCCCCCTTCTCCAGCCCCATCTCTGCCCTGGGAGACCCGCCTGGATGAATTTTCATGGCCCTTACACCCTCTGGCTTTACGTTGGTTTTGTCAATGGTGAGCAGAAGCAGGAGAACAGAAGGAAGAAGGAGAGTGGGTTTGGGGGTGTATTCTTTTGGCTCTTTCCTGGCAAGGTTACCCCAGGCTAGTCATGTCCTTTGAACTGAGGTGGTGCCTACCCTCTGTTTGTGAATTACAATAACTGTCCCTCCCCTCACTCCTTTATGCATATGTGTCCCCCAGCTTTGTTACTAGCTCAGGGTCCTGCTTTATCCTTTGTGGTTGTGCTGTATCCAGCTCACACCATCTTAAGAGATCTTTTATTAAACATTACTCAATCTAAAAAAAAAAAAAATGTTTTTGAAGAACCCAGGGGCAGGACAGGAATAAAGACACGGACGTAGAGCATGGACTTGAGGATACGGGGAGTGGGAAGGGTAAGATGGGACGAAGTGAGAGAGTGGCATGGACATATATACACTACCAAATGTAAAATCGATAGCTAGTGGGAAGCAGCCGCATAGCACAGGGAGATCAGCTCGGTGCTTTGTGACCACCTAGAGGGATGGGAGGGAGACGCAAGAGGGAGGGGATATGGGGATATATGTATATGTATAGCTGATTCACTTTGATATAAAGCAGAAACTAACACACCATTGTAAAGCAGTTATACTCCAATAAAGATGTTAAAAAAAAATTACTCAAGATGATCCTAATTTGAATGTCCTGTCTGTGTCCTGCTGGGTGCCTCAGTACTGCACACTCTAAAAATATTTTATGGGCTAAGACATATAACAGTTCTAACTTAAAATAATAAAAAGAATTCCAAAGCCAACAGTCAAATTCTCTATTTTTTAATTCCTAATTTCTAATTCCTTTATTACAATTCAATCAAGTAGCCATGAAAATGATAAAATCCTGCAGGTCCACAGCAATTTGTATGTAGGAAGATAATATTAGATGAATCATTTCCACTTTCATCTGGGTTTCTCCTTAGCAGTCTAGATGCTAAAACCTGTATTACTAAGCAAACAAGGCACACACATCTGTTTATAGTTTATCTGTTATCAGATATTGTCATGAAATATCCCTGTAAGGATGAGGCTGGGATCCTCTATCTTTGTGCAGATTTTTGGAGGAAGACACCCCAAATTCTAGTGTCTGTGATTGCCATGCCCTCCACAGCTATAACAGACCCTTGAGTCCACAGCTGCCACAGAACAACTGAGTCAAAGGCTCTGTTTAGACAGTGGATCTTCCCAGCCCTGGAAAGCCAGGGTGAAACTCTGTGTCTGAATCCATTTTCCCAGGGTCTACACTGGCATAGTTAGTGGGCCTCAGGAGGGACCTTGCTCCTCCTATACCCGACTCTGGCTCTAGGAGTAGACAGTTAACCTCTTGCCTGATTCAAGTCATCAAACACAGAAAATTCTCCTAATTGACTTGAAAGTTCGGAGGCCATGGGAGATGGAAATAAAAATAATGAAACCCAGTCATTATACCTCCACCATAGATAAGACAGGGCACTTTTTTAGTAGTTGTTGTTGATGGGCTAATTTGGAACTTGACTTTCACATACAGAAAATTTGAGAATGGAAACAACATCATTCATTAAAGACAAAACATTTTAAGTGAGGCCATGGAGGTGTCTTGCATTTGGAGTAAAGAGTCCTGAGTTTGAAGACCCAACTCTCCCTCCGATCATTTGTCACTTTAGGCCACCTGTGCGTCTTTTGGACCGTGTGATCTTTCAAGTGAAATTTAAAGATACCAACACCTTTCCCAACAGAATCTCCTAATGGCGGAGTTGTAATTGTCAGCAAGGTGATAAAATAGGGTAACACCTTGCAAAATTAGACTCTATGCAATTGTGTCACGTTGTTGTTAATAAAAACATGAAAACAGGCATGTACAAATGCATCGAGACTGGAAGAGTCCCAGGAGCTCACAGTTAAATGTTCCTGGAAGGCAGAGCCCTTAAATGTTTCCACAATTAAACACTTAGGATGGATTAAGGAGAAGAGCTTCAAAGGTAACCCCTTTTTTTGATGATGGGAAGGCAGGTGGAGATCACAGGAATGAAGAATGCCGTTGAAAATTTTAGACAACACAGAGACAATTGAACAGATTCAAAACTTTCCTAAGGTGACCTTTCTTATACAGTAAGTCCCCTACATACAAACCTTCAAGTTGCGAACTTTCTAAGGTGCAAACGTGTGTTCTCACGTCCAACCATGTAAGTTAGTTCATGTGTCTGGTGTACATTGTCATGTGTGTGTATACTCTACAAGTGGTTGTGTTTGTGTACTTTACTGTATAGTACTGTGTAGAGTACAGTATCTTTATTTCAAGCCCAGGATGTCCGCAAGCAAGCATAAAATCAGCAGTATATAACTGATTATGTTAGTTGGGTACCTAGGCTAACTTTATTGGACTTACGAAAAAATTGGAATTACGAACATGCTCTCCAAAGGAACCTCGTTCGAATGTATGGGGACTTACTGTACCTAGGATAACTAAGCTTCCCAATTTGCCCAGGCCTGCAGGTTTTTATGGGAGTTGGGACTTTCTGGGCTAAAACCAGGAAGGTCTTAGGCAACCAAGAAGATATGGTCACCCTACCTATACTTACCCAGCTCCAGCGGCCAGATCACTGTACCTTTGCTTCTCAGGGTGTGGTGTTATTTTGCCACTGAAATCCACTTTATCTTCTCTCCTTTTAGAACTGCATTTCACCCTTTCACTTGTCTAATCCTTCTACTAAGCACACAGAGGAAAAAGAGGCACCCAGGGACCCCTGTCCCTTGGGAGAGTAGTCTACTGGGACCCGTAGGAATACTATTTTTATGTCTTGTTATTTTCTTAATATCCTCTCCAGTTACCTCCAAAGAGAGCGGCAGAACAAGCCGGCCCACCCCCAAACAGGAATTTTACCATTTCATTCTGCATGCTCCCAATAGAGACAATTTTTTGGAGAAAATACTGTGTTTTCTCATGATTCCACAAACATTATGCAAAATGTGTTCTCTCTTCATAGCTGCCATGGCTTGGATCTGCTGGGTGACATCATCTGTTTAAACAATTATGTTTGCCTAATGGAGAGCTTGGGTGCATGAAAATACTGCAGATAAGCATTTGACTCTTGAAGACTGGTGGCCGTGGTTCTCTCGTTAGCCAGCTGAGGATACCGGCCTCCTCTCTGCAGAGCTAATAGTCCATCAGCAGCAGCAGAAAGGAGACAGCAGAGCCAAATTGTAGCAATTATCCTCTAATTTTACTAAAATTTAATTTAACTCCATTCACTTTCACCAGCTTCTTGGCATATATGCTGAGCCCAGGGGGCTGGGCATGGATGTAAGACAGGAAAAAGTCACAGCTCTTAATCCCTTGGAAGACAAGAGTCTGATGGGGAGGCCAACACACCATTAACCAGGAAGGCAGGTGATAGCACTGCGCCACTAAAGTGGAGTCCCAGAGATGGCAACCGAACATCACCTGGAAGCTTGTGAGACATGTAGAATCTCCAGCTCAAGCCAGACCTGGTGAATCAGATTCTGTATTTTTACAAGCTCCCCAGTGAGCTTGTTATGTACTTGGAAGCCTGAGAAGCACAAGAAGTGTAAAGCATCTCTTTACATTTCATACAAGAAATGTAAAAGAAAAATGCTTATACCCAGAGGCAGAGGTGCCAGCAGTTGGGAGCCTCCCTGAAAAAGGAATGAGGGCGGAAACCCCAAAGCATTGACATGACTCCAGGGGAACACCAGGTGAGTACAGAGAGCAGCAAACTGGAGCATAGGATTGAGATCCAAATGAGTTGAGGTCAGGATCATTAAAGGGCTTGGATGTCAAGCTGGGAATCTGGACTTAGTCTAAAGAAATGAAAAGTCAATGATGGTTTTGAGGAAGAAAAACTTTGATCAGGACTGTGCTTCAGAAACACATCACCGGTTGCTGTGTGAAGGAAGGAAGTGAGGGGGGAAATGAGAATCAATAAGATAAGTGTTTTGAAACAGCATCAGATATTAGCCATCGCCTCCATTCCCAGGGAATCTGTCAATAGTACAGTTTCTCAGGGCCCCACTGCACCTACCCTCCAAATGATGCCGCTGCCCACTGACGTCTGAGAACAAGTACTGATAGAATGGTTCATGATGAGGCCAGCATATTGGGAGGCCAGCTCCTTTGGGAAAAAAAATTGTAATTTCTTTCCCCTGAGGCAATTCTGATTTGGGGGAATGTACTGGGTTAAATGGAAGTTCCCCAAAAGATAAGTCCATGTGCTAACACCCGGAACCTGTGCATGTGATCTTACTTGGATAAAGGGTTTTTGCAGGTGTAATTATCCTGGGTTAAGTGAGTGAACTGTGAATCTAATGACAAGTGTCCTTATAAAAGACAGAAGGCCCAGATGAGGGGAGGGAGAAGGAAAGCGGTCATGTGAAGACAGAGGCAGAGACTGGAGTGATGCAGCCTCAAGCCAAGGAATGCCTAGAACTGCCAGAAATGGGAAGAGGCTGGGGAGCATTCACCCCTAGAGCCTTCAGAGGGAGCATAGCCCTGCCAACGCCTTGATTTTGAACTTCTGCCCTCCAGAACTAGGAGAGAATGAATTTCCATTTTAAGCCACCCAATTTGTGGTAACATTACAATCATTTTAATAAACTAATGCAAGGAGTGATAGGGACTTTTGGATTTACATATGCAAATGAAGGAACACTTAAAAAGTCATGTAGAAACATAAAATCAAAACTATTATGGTGACCAACAGTGGTGAACCACAATTCAAATGATAACAATGGTGTCCGTACTTGAGCATAACATCCCTGTATCCCCATTAGTTGGCCATCTCTGTCGTGAATTGTTTTCCCATGATTATGATTGCACAGGTCCTCCCCTAACACAACACTAATAACACATACCTTTCTTTCATCTAAGTCAGTGTTTCCCAAGTGATAGGCAGAGTAATGTGCCCCTCCCCAAAAATGTCCAATCCCAGAACTTGTGAATAAGTTATGTTGCATGGTCAAGGGATGTTGCCAATGTGTTTAATTAAAGATTTTGGGGTGGCAAGATTATCCTGGATTGTCCAAGTGGGGCCAATATAATCACAGGGACCTTATAAAGGAAAAGAGAGGGAGGAGATGTGATTACAGAAGCAGAGAGATGATGCGGGGCCATGAGTCAAGGAATGTGGCAGACTTTAGAAGTTGGAAAAGGCAAGCAATTCCAAGGATTCTTCCCTAGGACCTCCAGAGGGACTGAGGCTCTGCTGACCCATTTTAGACTTCTGAACTCCAGGACTGTAAGATAATAAATATGTGTTGTTTAAAGTGACTAGTTTGTGATAATTTGTCACAGCAACAATAGAAAACGAATACACCAATCTTCTTTTTTCATCATGGTTTCAGTAAGGAACCTTTTTAGACTTTTGATTTTCCTAACCAGTCCCCTTCCAGCATGAAATAGTAATATCACATATATATTGTATATGTAGTGTGGTTCTTAGGAGAGCCACAGACTATTGTAATATCCAGGTATTTTTCATCCCCTAAGAACTAATTTCATTGTCTTGGGGCAATAGCATCCCTGTTAAGATGCATGATCCAATTTATATCCATCCTTCCCGGCACGACTCAAGTGTTATCTCCTCCATAAAGATTCCCCAAATAATCCAAGCCATTTTGGATTATAGGAGAATTTTCATGATCACTTCTCCTGTTGCCCAATTTTAATCCACTGTGTGCCTTTAACTACTCATATAGTTTATTCTTGAACATCTTTATCAGTCAACCCTTTCACAAAGATGAAATGCCCAATGGCTAAACTCTGTTGAAAAAATGTTTTCACAGGTTGAGCTGAAACCCGTTTTCTTGTAGCTTTCATCTGTTGGTCTTATCATTTTAGAAAGGGTATAAATATCCCTATCCTTTTAGAAGGGTATAAAATGCAGTTGATTCCTTTTCTACCCAACAGCCCTTATTTGACGATGCCCGTTTCCTCTCCAGGCATCTTTCTCTTTTCAGGATGAACATCGTAAGTTCCTTAAACAAATCCTTATATGATGTAGTTGCAAATTCTTTTATTACTCTGATTATATCACAAATGTACTTTTTACTGAGGACCCTCTTCAAGCTTGTTGTTCTGAACTTGATATTCTTAGAACTGAACTGAGCTGTCTTGGCTATAGTTTGACCAGAATAGAGAAGAGCAGGACTTACCTTCCTTTTTCTGCATAATATATTCCTACAGATGCAGCTTTTGGTAACAATATTTTGTCAGCCACATTACACTGTCGATTCATATTACGCTTACAGTTAGGTCAATGTTCAACATTTGCTGATGCTAATCCTGTTGGGTTTTGGAAAAATTTCAGCACCTCAAGTTTATTGCTATTAACTTCTATTACATTCATCTCTCTAGCCTTTTGATGTTTATTTAGAGACAGATTCTGGTAACATCATAAGCATTGTCTGCTCCCAACTTTTGAACATCTGCAACTATGAATATGTCTTTATATTTTTCCATGTTATTAATACCATAAATATTAAACTATCAGGGTAGGTCTAAGGCCAAACCCCTGAGGTACACTGCTAGAAAACTCTCTTGAGGTAGACATTTATCATTAACTGACTTAACTGGGTTCAGTCAACAGCCATCTAATAATACAACTCTTTAATATTTTATTTATGTCTGTATTTAGTTCATAAGGCTCTAGGAAGATATTGTGCCTTGCTGATATCTCCTGGGGCTACCTCTTTTTCCTAATCTTTGGCATAGTAAATTTCAAAAAAAACCCAGGAGACTGGTCTAATATGATTTGTTTTCAGCGTACTCAGTCTGTCTCCTTGTCATCATCACTTCCTTCTCTCAGTGCTCACAACCAGAAGTTGGTATTTCATTTCAGAATCTCACTCAGTGACTAGGCAGAAGGATGATACAGACAAGAAGCAGGCTGGGAGACAGCTTCCTGGGCCATTCCACTCTTTACCTTCTGTTGCTCTGGGTGAAGATCAGTAGAGCAGATACTCCAGCCAAAGGCTACAGAAGCCATCAAGACAGCTCTAGAGTCAGAATGACTGGAAACCAATGAGGAGTGAAGGCAGCCTGGCCAGCCTGTGAGATGTCCCTCCATATTTTCAGCCACAGAGTTAAAGAATCATAGACTTTTAAGAGCATTACCTGAGAGAGAGATATCAGGAGTTTCCCTGGGAAGCAAGAATGCCACTGAAAAGAGATAGATTGGATGAGAGATAGAGGGTTTGGGATTCCAAAGAACAGAGAGAAAGACTCAGAGTCTTCACTGACGACTTCTAAATCTCCAACCCCTAAACTTCCAAGCATTCACACTTTCCCTCCTTCTCAATGTCATCATTTACAGTTAGGAAATCTCCAGAAAATAAAAATGACTTCAGCGAAAAATGATAAGACATTTAAAGAACCAAGAGCTACAAGAAAAAACAAGAGCAGAAGCAGGGCTAATGGCATAGAAAAAGTAGTGATTCAAAATTAGCTTAATAAATATGCTCTTGCAAACAAATCAACGGACAAAGGATTAATCTCCAAAATATATAAACAGCTCATGCAGCTCAATATTAAAAAACAAAAAACCCAATCCAAAAATGGGCAGAAGACCTAAATAGACATTTCTCCAAAGAAGACATACAGATGGCCAAGAGGCACATGAAAAGCTGCTCAACATCACTAATTATTAGAGAAATGAAAATCAAAACTACAATGAGATATCATCTCACACCAGTTAGAATGGGCATCATCAGAAAATCTACAAACAACAAATGCTGGAGAGGGTTTGGAGAAAAGGGAACCCTCTTGCACTGTTGGTGGGAATGTAAATTGATACAGCCACTATGGAGAACAGCATGGAGGTTCCTTAAAAAACTAAAAATAAAATTACCATATGATCCAGCAATCCCACTACTGGGCATATACCCAGAGAAAACCACAATTCAAAAAGACACATGCACCCCAATGTTCATTGCAGCACTATTTACAATAGCCAGGTCATGGAAGCAACCTAAATGCCCATCGACAGACGAATGGATAAAGAAGATGTGGTACATACATACAATGGAATATTACTCAGCCATAAAAAGGAACGAAATTGGGTCATTTGTTGAGACGTGGATGGATCTAGAGACTGTCATACAGAGTGAAGTAAGTCAGAAAGAGAAAAACAAATATCATATATTAACGCATATATGTGGAACCTAGAAAAATGGTTCAGATGAACCAGTTTGCAGGGCAGAAATTGAGACACAGATGTAGAGAACAAACGTATGAACATCAAGGGGGGAAAGCAGCGGGGGCAGGCGGGGTGGTGGGACGAATTGGGTGATTGGGATTGACATGTATACACTGATGTGTATAACATTGATGACTAATAAGAACCTGCTGTATAAAAAAAATAAATAAAATAAAATTCAAAAAAATATGCTCAAGGTATTAAAGTAGTATTCTTAGAAATATGAAGCAAGAATAAGCATTATGAGGAACCAACCAGATATGTTCACTATTAAAATTATAGTTGCTAAAATGAAAAGTTCAGAAGATGGTTTGAGTAACAGAATGTATTCAACCAAAACGTAGAGAGCTAGGGGATTTTCAGGAACCTCCCCAAAAGACATTAGAATGGAGTTAAGGGAGGTCAGAATAAAAGAGAACTGAATGATAAAAGTAGAAATTTTAACATCCAACTAATTGGAATTTCAAAGTGAGAAGAAAAGGTAAAAAGAGGGTAGGATACACTTGAAGAACTTATGATTGAGAAAGTCCTAGACCTAAAAAAGATTTAAGAACTTGGATTGAAAGGGCAAAAAGGGGGTCAATCAGGATCAATAAGAAAACATACCTTTCCAGAAACCACCATCAGAGTTACCTTGTATCCTATTGTCCAGAACTGGCCCACGTGACATGGGGAGATGAATCCCTGATTAACTTAGATCAATCATATTTCATCTATGAAGTTGTGTGTATTTTTATTGGTTCTTTTTTTCCAGAACATTAAAGTAGTTAAAAATTGAGAAGTCAGGGTATTAAAACTCACATTATTTTATGTTTAAATATTTATTTATATCCAAAACAGGACTGGTTGTAATTTTACTTTCCTGACTTCAGTAGAAGCAAACTCCCCAATAATATTTTCAACTGAAAAAATAAGCCAAGAAGTCAATTTTGGAAATTTGTGATGGGCTCTGAGATGACTCAAGGTGCCCTAAGGAGAAAGGACTGCCTGGACAGTTGGTTCTAACCTGCATCTGAAGTGGGACCTGTTTGAAATGGCACATACCTCCTCCTGGTGCTTTAGGGGCCCCATCAACTAATACTGATGACTCCTCAGTTGATCCTTAAGTGGTTTTTCAGACTTTAAAACTTCATCTCAGGTGTGCCCATGAACACCACAGTCCCTGCTAAGCCACAAATCAGCGTTTGCTTGCAAATCCCTTCTCTTTATTTGTTTGATTGGGAATGCTATTCAGACTGCTCAAGCTGCAGCCACAACTACTTTTCTGAAACATGCTTCGTGGATCCGTTAAATCATCTAGTTAGAAAATCACATTAGTTTGGGCTATCGATTCCGTACAGGTTCTTCTCATCTGGCTGTAGTGAAGCTGTCTTTATGGCAATCTTCTTGGCATCCACCAAAGGCTGTCTTTCCGAGCAAGGGTGACATCACAATTAAAAGTAAAAATCTAGGTGCTGGCCAAGTGTTTTGGAGAACAATTCAAAAGAAATATTAAAAACATATTCTTTTCAATTATTTTTAAGATAAGAATGGAAATGACTCTTTCTCCTGTTCTCCCTGATTCATTCCATTTCTACCCCTTTAAATTCTGGTGGGTTGTTTGTAATAACAAGATTGTCTGCTTATTGGAGCAGCTAGGTCCTATGGTAGTGGATCTCAAACTTTAGAGGCCATCAGAATTATCAGGAAGGCTTGTTGAAACACAGATGTCTGGGCTCCAGCCCCAGATCTTTTGATTCAGTAGGTCTGGGATGTGGTGGAGCATTTGCTTGTCTAACAGGTTCCCAGAGCCTGTTGATGCTGCAGGTCCGGGGGGCACATTTTCAGAAGCATTGTACTAGAGTACTGTGTATAAATAGAGATATCTTGCTAAACAGTAAGATTTAGCTTAGAAGTGATGAGTATGTCTATTTTGTAGCACAGTTAAGTGGACACTTGTATTGAAGTAAACTAAAAATGCACACACAGACCACATACTGGTCTGGTTGTTTGGAGGAACTTGCTAAAACACAGATTATAATCTAGTAGATGTGAGGGAAAACCCTGGATTTTTCATTTCTCACTTGTGATGCTCCATAGCCCACATTTTAAGTAGCAAGAGGGTAAGATAAACCTTATTTGATACAGCTTTTCATTAAGTCCCTTACTATTGATTCAAAATAGAAAGCTTTTTTTCCTGTGAACAACTGATGCAAAATACTTTAAATTCAGAAACAGGGTTTTTGTCACTATTATTGTGTTTATTAGAAAATACATTTTTATTTCATAGCTTCTGTGTTAAGCAACTTCCTTTGAATTTCACTTCCCTTCAGTGAGGGAGATGCCAGGAAACATACAGAATGTGGGATAGTATGAGATGTGGTCTCATTCATAGCTTTTTGGCCTCAGGGACTCCTATATCTCTATTTTAACCTTGTCCAAGAAGGACAGCTTCGATTGGGCAGGATTGCCACTTTGCAGTACAAAGCAACTTTAATGGAAAGAATTGACCTCAAGTAATAGAAGAGGCATCTTCTTCTGGTTCACCGCCTGTGGTCAATGAAATGCAATTAGGTTCAGCTGCCAGGGCAACCTCCTTGCAGCATAACCAGCAAGGAGTTTATAGCTTCCTCTGTCTAGCACAGTCCCAAATATACATCCATTGGAGCTAAGATAACCAGCCCTTCCGGTTTACCCAGGGCTGTCTACATTATGGCAGTGAAAGTTTTGCATCCTAGGAAAAACTTCAGTCCCAAGAACACAGGGACAGTTGGTCACCCTACATGGGGCAAGGCAATGATCTTTACTCCACTGATATTCTTTCTGCTCAATTCCCACCAGTGTGGCAAAATGGAATTCTGCTTACACCTCCACATCCTCACCTGTGATGGGGTATTCTTTTTTTAAATAATTTTATCATTTTCTTTTTACATTTTTATTTATTGCACTAATTTACATGCAAAAAAGTGCAAATACGTGTACAACTCAATGACTTTTCACAAAGCATATTCTATTGTGTAACCAGAATTTAGATTAAGAAACAGAATGTTACCAGCACCAGTCTCCTCATGCTCCCATCCAATCACTGTTCTCCCCCAAGAGTAACAACTATCTGACTACTTTTTAACAGCTTAGAGAATTATTACAAGACAAATACCCTTGTAACCACAAGGGTGCTTACCATATGTAGTTTAATTTTTTCTTAATTTCTCAAAAGTTTTCTTGAATTATATATTTTGGTATTTGTTCTTTTACCTTGGTTTGGTTTTCTTCTTCAGAAACTTCTGTCTCTAGGGACTTCCCTTGGCAGTCCAGGGGTTAAGACTTCATCTTCCAATGCAGGAGGTGCAGGTGCGATCCGTGGTCAGGGAGCTAAGATCCCACATAACTCATGGCCAAAAAACCAAAACATAAAACAGAAGCATTATTGTAACAAATTCAATAAAGACTTTAAAAATGGTCCACATCAAAATAATCTTTAAAATATATACCTTAGAAAAAAGAATTTCTCTCTCTAATTTGGAACTTCTTTGCCTTCTACAGGTGTTATTTTCTCTCAATTCCTTCTATCTTACATTTCTTTTGTTTTTAAAATTTTCCTCATTCACCTCCTACTTCTCTTAAGGGATGATTTGTTATATCTATTTTTCTTGTACTTCTTCTAGCTTAGTTTTTAGCTCCAAATGACTTTTATTTATTTTTAACATCTTTATTGGACTATAATTGCTTTACAATGGTGTGTTAGTTTCTGCTTTATAACAAAGTGAACCAGCTATACATATACATATATCCACATAACTCTTCCCTCTTGAGTCACCCTCCCTCCCACACTCCCTATCCCACCCCTCTACGTGGTCACAAAGCACCGAGCTAATCTCCCTGTGCTATGTGGCTGCTTTCTACTACCTTCCCACTATCGGTTTTACACTTGGTAGTGTATATACGTCCATGCCACTCTCTCACTTTGTCCCAGCTTCCCCTTCCCCTTCCCCATGTCCTCAAGTCCATTCTCTAGGAGGTCTGCATCTTTATTCCTGTCCTGCCCCTAGCTTCTTCATGACCTTTATTGTTTATATATATTCCATATATATGTGTTAAAATACAGTATTTATTTTTCTCTTTCTGACTTACTTCACTCTGTATGACAGACTCTAGGTCCATCCACCTCACTACCAATAACTCAATTTCGTTTCTTTTTATGGCTGAGTAATATTCCATTGTATATATGTGCCACATCTTCTTTATCCATTCATTTGTTGATGGACACCTAGGTGCTTCCATGTCCGGGCTATTGTAAATAGAGCTGCAATGAACATTGTGCTACATGACTCTTTATGAATTACGGTTTTCTCAGGATATATGCCCAGTAGTGGGATTGCTGGGTCATATGGTAGTTCTATTTTTAGTTTTTTAAGGAACCTCCATACTGTTCTCCATAGTGGCTGTATCAATTTACATTCCCACCAACAGTACAAGAGGGTTCCCTTTTCTCCACACCCTCTCCTGCATTTATTGTTTGTAGATTTTCTGATGATGGTCATTCTGACCAGTGTGAGATGATATCTCATTGTAGTTTTGATTTGCATTTCTCTAATGATTCAGGATGTTGAGCATTCTTTCATGTGTTTGTTGACAATCTGTAGATCTTCTATGGAGAAATGTCTATTTAAGTCTTCTGCCCATTTTTGGATTGGGTTGTTTGTTTTTTGGTATTGAGCTGCATGAGCTGCTTGTAAATTTTACAGATTGATCCTTTGTCAGTTGCTTCATTTGCAAATATTTTCTCCCATTCTGAGGGTTGTCTTTGGTCTTGTTTATAGTTTCCTTCGTTGTGCAAAAGCTTTTAAGTTTCATGAGGTCTCATTTGTTTATTTTTGTTTTTATTTCCATTTCTCTAGGAGGTGGGTCAAAAAGGATCTTGCTGTGATTTATGTCATGGAGTGGTGTTCTGCCTATGTTTTCCTTTAAGGGTTTGATAGTGTCTGGCCTTACATTTAGGTCTTTAATCCATTGAGTTTATTTTTGTGTATGGTGTTAGGGAGTGTTCTAATTTCATTCTTTTACATGTAGCTGTCCAGTTTTCCCAGCACCACTTATTGAAGAGGCTGTCGTTTCTCCATTGTATATTCTTGTCTCCTTTATCAAAAATAAGGTGACCATATGTGTGTGTGTTTATCTCTTGGCTTTCTATCCTGTTCCCTTGATCTATATTTTTGTTTTTCTGCCAGTACCATACTGTCTTGATTACTGTAGCTTCATAGTATAGTCTGAAGTCAGGGAGCCTGATTCTTCCAGCTCCGTTTATCTTTCTCAAGATTGCTTTGGCTATTAGGGGTCTTTTGTGTTTCCATGAAAATTGTGAAAATTTTTGTTCTACTTCTGTGAAAATGTCCAGTGGTAATTTGATAGGGATTGCATTGAACATGTATATTGCTTTGGGTAGTATAGTCATTTTTCCAATGTTGATTCTTCCAATCCAAGAACATGGTATATCTCTCCATCTGTTGCTATCATCTTTAATTTCTTTCTCAGTGTCTTATAATTTTCTTCATACTGGTCTTTTTTCCCCTTAGGTAGGTTTATGCCTAGGTATTTTTTTCTTTTTGTTGCAATGGTAAACGGGAGAGTTTCCTTAATTTCACTTTCAGATTTTTCATCATTAGTGTATAGGAATGTGAGAGATTTCTGTGCATTAATTTTTTACCCTGCTACTTTACCAAATTCATTGATTAGCTCTAGTAGCTTTCTGGTAGGATCTTTAGGATTCTCTGTGCATAGTATCATGTCATCTGCAAAGAGTGACAGCTTTACGTCTTCGTTTCTGATTTGGATTCCTTTTATTTCTCTTTCCTCTCTGATTGCTGTGGCTAAAACTTCCAAAACTATGTTGAATAATAATGGTGAGTATGGGCAACCTTGTCTTTTTCCTGA
This sequence comes from Delphinapterus leucas, assembly GCF_059928025.1. Taxonomy (NCBI): domain Eukaryota; kingdom Metazoa; phylum Chordata; class Mammalia; order Artiodactyla; family Monodontidae; genus Delphinapterus; species Delphinapterus leucas. Next base: position 47,802,647 of record NC_143130.1, on the reverse strand, counting down.
TCTTAGTGGAAATGCTTTCAGTTTTTCACCATTGAGGATGATGTGGGCTGTAGGTTTCTCATATATGGCCTTTATTATGTTGAGGAAAGTTCCCTCTATACTTACTTTCTAGGTTATTTTTATCATAAATTGGCGTTGAATTTTGTTGAATGCTTTCTCTGCATCTATTGAGATGATTATTTGGTTTTTCTCCTTCAATTTGTTAATATGGTGTATCGCATGGATTCATTTGTGTATGTTGAAGAATACTTGCATTCCTGGAATAAACCCCACTTGATCATGGTGTATGATCCTTTTAATGTGCTGTTGGATTCTGTTTGCCAGAATTTTTTTGTGGGTTTTTGCATCTATGTTCTTCAGTGATACTGGCCTGTAGTTTTCTTTCTTTGTGACATCTTTGTCTGGTTTTTGTATTAGGGTGATGGTGGCCTCGTAGAATGAGTTTGGGAGTGTTCCTCCCTCTGCTATATTGTGGAAGATTTTGAGAAGGATAGGTGTTAGCACTTCTCTAACTGTTTGATAGAATTTGCCTGTGAAGCCATCTGGTCCTGGGCTTTTCTTTGTTGGAAGATTTTTAATCACAGTTTCAATTGTGATTCGTTTGTTCATATTTCTATTTCTTCCTGGTTCAGTCTTGGAAGGTTGTGCTTTCCAGAGGATTTGTCCATTTCTTCCAGGTTGTCCATTTTATTGGCATAGAGTTGCTTGTATTAATCTCTCATGATCCTTTGTATTTCTGCAGTGTCACTTGTTACTTCTCCTTTTTCATTTCTAATTCTATTGATTTGAGTCTTCTCCCTTATTTCTTGATGTGTCTGGCTAATGGTTTATCAATTTTGTTTATCTTCTCAAAGAACCAGCCTTTAGTTTTATTGATCTTTAGTATTGTTTCCTTCATTTCTTTTTAATTTATTTCTGATCTGATCTTTATGATTTCTTTCCTTCTGCTAACTTTGGGGGTTTTTTGATCTTCTTTCTCTAATTGCTTGAGGTGTAAGTTTAGGTTGTTTATTTGAGATGTTTCTTGTTTCTTAAGGTAGGATTGTATTGGTATAAACTTCCTTCTTAGAACTGCTTTTGCTGCATCCCATAGGTTTTGGGTCGTCATGTTTTTATTGTCATTTATTTCTAGGTATTTTTTTATTTCCTCTTTGATTTCTTCAGTGATCTCTTGCTTATTGAGTAGTGTATTGTTTAGCCTCCATGTGTTTGTATTTTGTACAGATTTTTTCCTGTAATTGATATCTAGTCTCATAGCATTGTGGGCGGAAAAGACACTTGATACGATTTCAATTTTCTTAAATTTACCAAGGCTTCATTAGTGACCCAAGATATGATATATCCTGGGGAATGTTCCATGAGCACTTGAGAAAAACGTGTATTCTGTTGTTTTTGGATGGAATGTCCTATAAATATCAATTAAGTCCATCTTGTTTAATGTATCATTTAAAGCTGTGTTTCCTTACTTATTTTCATTTTGAATGATCTGTCCATTGGTGAAAATGGGGAGTTAATGTCCCCTACTATGATTGTGTTACTGTCAATTTCCCTTTTTATGGCTGTTAACATTTGCTTTATGTACTGAAGTGCTCCTATGTCGGGTGCATAGATATTTACAATTGTTATATCTTCTTGGATTTATCCCTTGATCATTATGTAGTGTCCTTCTTTGTCTCTTGTAATAGTCTTTTTTTAAAGTCTATTTTGTCTTATATGAAAATTGCTACTCCATCTTTCTTTTGATTTGCATTTGCTTGGAATATCTTTTTCCATTCTCTCACTTTCAGTGTATGTGTCCCTAGCTCTGAAATGAGTCTCTTGTAGACAGCATATATATGGGTCTTATTTTTGTATCCATTCAGTCAGTCTATGTCTTTTGTTTAGAGCATTTAATCCCTTTACATTTAAGGTAATTATTGATACGTATGTTCCTATTACTATTTTCTTAATTGTTTTTGTTATTGTAGGTCTTTTCCTTCTCTTGTGTTTCCTGCCTAGAGAAGTCCCTTTAGCATTTGTTGTAAAGCTGGTTTGGTGGTGCTGAATTCTCTTAGCTTTTGCTTGTCTGTAAAGTTTTAATTTCTCCATCGAATCTGAATGAGATCCTTTCTGGGTAGAGTAATCTTGGTTGTAATTTTCTCTGTTTCCTCACTTTAAATATGTCCTGCCACTCCCTTCTGGCTTGCAGAGTTTCTGCTGGAATATCAGCTGTTAACCTTATGGAGATTCCCTTGTATGTTATTTGTTTTTCCCTTGGTCCTTTTAATAGTTTTTCTTTGTATTTACTTTTTGATAGTTTTATTAATATGTGTCTTGGCTGTTTCTTCTTGGATTCATCCTGTATGGGACTCTCCGCACTTCTTGGACTTGATTGACTCTTTCCTTTCCCATATTAGGGAAGTTTTCAACTATAATCCCTTCAAATATTTTCTCAGTCCCTTTCTTTTTCTCTTCTTCTTCTGGGACCCCTATCATTCGAATGTTGGTGCATTTAATGTTGTCCCAGAGGTCTCTGAGACTATCCTCATTTCTTTTCAGTCTTTTTTCTTTATTCTGCTCTGCAGTAGTTATTTCCACTATTTTGTCTTCTAGGTCACTTATCCATTCTTCTGCCTCAATTATTCTGCTATTGATTCCTTCTAGAGAATTTTTTATTTCATTTATTGTGTTGTTCATGATTGTTTGTTTGCTCTTTAGTTCTTCTAGGTCCTTGTTAAATGTTTCTTGTATTTTCTCCATTCTATTTTCAAGATTTTGGATCATGATTACTCTCATTATTCTGAATTCTTTCTCAGGTAGACTACCTATTTCCTCTTTATTTGTTTGGTCTGGTGGGCTTTTACCTTGCTCTTTCATCTGCTGTGTGTTTCCCTGTCATATCATTTTCCTCAACTTACTGTGTTAGTTAAGCAAAATGATACTGTGTTTGGGGTCTCCTTTTCACAGGCTGCAGGTTCGTAGTTCCCATTGTTTTCGGTGTCTGCTCCCAGTAGCTAAGTTTGGTTCAGTGGGTTGTGTAGGCTTCCTGGTGGAGGAAACTAGTGCCTGTGTTCTGGTGGATGAGGCTGGATCTTGTCTTTCTGGTGAGCAGGTCCACATCCGGTGGTGTGTTTTGGGGTGTCTGTTACCTTATTATGATTTTAGGCAGCCTCTCTGCTAATGGGTGGGTTTGTGTTCCAGTCTTGCTAGTTGTTTGGCATAGGGTGTCCTGCACTGTAGCTTGCTGGTCGTTGAGTGGAGCTGGATCTTGGCATTGAGATGGAGATCTCTGGGAGATTTTTGCCATTTGATATTATACGGAGCTGGGAGATTTCTGGTGGACCAATGTCCTGAACTCGGCTCTCACACCTGAGAGGCATAGCCCTGACACCTGGCCGGAGCAGCAAGACTCTGTCATCCACATGGCTCAGAATAAAAGGGAGAAAGACAGAAAGAAAGAAAAAGGTAAAATAAAATAAAGTTATTAAAATAAAAAATAATTATTAAAATAATTTTAAATGTAATAAAAAAAGAAAGAAAGAAAGAAGAGAGCAACCAAACCAAAAAACAAGTCCACCAATGATAACAAGTGCTAAAAACTATACTAAAAAAAGAAAAGAATGGACAGACAGAACCCTAGGACAAATGGTAAAAGCAAAGCTATAGAGAGAAAATCACACACAGAAGCATACACATACACAAACACAAAAAGAGAAAAAGGGAAAAAAAAAATATATATCCTGGCTCCCAAAGTCCACCACCTCAATGTGGGATTATTGATTGTCTGTTCGGGTATTCCACAGATGCAGGTACATCAAGTTGATCGTGGGGATTTAATCCGCTGCTCCTGAGGCTGCTGGGAGAGATTTCCCTTTCTCTTCTTTGTTTGCACAGCTCCTGAGGTTCATCTTTGGATTTGTTCCGGTCTCTGCCTGTAGGTCGCCTGTGGGCGTCTGTTCTTCGCCCAGACAGGACGGGGTTAAAGTAGCAGCTGATAACGGAGGCCTGGCTCACTCAGGCCGGGGGCTATGCAGGGCGAGCCTGCAGCGGCAGAGGCCGGCGTGACTTTGTACCAGCCTGAGGTGCATTGTGCGTTCTCCTGGGGAAGTTGTCCCTGGATCACGGGAGCCTGGCAGTGGCGGGCTGCACAGGCTCCCCGGAGGGGAGGTGTGGATAGTGACCTGTGCTTGCACACAGGCTTCTTGGTGGCGGCAGCAGCAGCCTTAGCGTCTCATGCCCATCTCTGGGGTCCGCGCTTTTAGCCGCGGCTCGCTCCCGTCTCTGGAGCTCCTTAAAGCAGCGCTCTTAATCCCCTCTCCTCACGCACCAGGAAACAAAGAGGAAAGAAAAAGTCTCTTGCTTCTCTGGCAGCTCCAGACCTTTTCCCGGACTCCCTCCCGCTAGCCGTGGCACACTAGCCCCTTCAGGCTGTGTTCACCCCGCCAACCCCAGTCCTCTCCCGGCGCTCAGACCGAAGCCCGAGTCTCAGCTCCCAGCCCCGCCCGCCCCGGCGGGTGAGCAGACAAGCCTCTCAGCCTGGTGAGTGCTGGTCGGCACCGATCCTCTGTGCGGCAATCTCTCCGCTTTGCCCTCCGCACCCCTGTTGCTGTGCTCTCCTCCGCGGCTCCGAAGCTTCCCCCCTCCGCCCCCCGCAGTCTCCGCCCAAGAAGGGGCTTCCTAGTGTGTGGAAACCTTTCCTCCTTCTCAGCTCCCTCCCACTGGTGCAGGTCCCATCCCTATTCTTTTGTCTCTGTTTTTTCTTTATTCTTTTGCCCTACCCAGGTACGTGGGGAGTTTCTTGCCTTTTGGGAGGTCTGAGGTCTTCTGCCAGCGTTCAGTAGGTGTTCTGTAGGAGTTGTTCCACATGTAAATGTATTTCTGGTGTGTCTGTGGGGAGGAAGGTGATCTCCACATCCTGCTCTTCCGCCATCTTGAAGCCATGCTCCCAAATGACTTTTATATTTATTTCCAATTCCTTCTTGAGTTCTGTCACCTCATTTCTGAGTTGTTTTTTTTTTAATTTATGACTGATGTTATTGGTTTATATTTTGAATCATTTTTTATGTCTTTTAACTTATTTTCAAATAGTCATTAGAGTTTTGATCCTTTTATGAGTATGTCTTTCTGGTCATTGCCTATAGGGAAATTTCTCTGCTACTCATTCTCTTTTTTCTTAAAATAACTTTGTGTGGGATTTGACCTTACAACTTTTCTTTAGTTCAGTTTTATATATTTAAATAAACTTTTATTTTAGAATAATTTTAGATTTACAGAAAAAGTTGCAAAAAATATTACAGATTTTACTTTGTACCTAGTTTATTGTTAGCATGTAACATTATGCTGACACATTGGTCACAACTGAAGAATTAACATTGATACATTATTAATAATTAAATCCATACTTCATTCAGGTGTCATTAATTTCCACCTAATATTCTCCTTCTCATCCTGGATTCCATCCAGTATACCAGATTAAACCTGGTCGTCATTTAGCCTCCTCTTAGCCAGGTTAATTTCTCAGACATTCTTTGTTTTTAATGACTTTCATGGTTTTGAGGAGTCCTCTTTAGATATTTTGCAGAATGTCCCTCAATTTGAATTTGTTTGCTGTTTTTCTCACATTATACCGGCGTTATGGGTTTGAGGGAGGAAGACCAGAGTGTATATTCTCAACACATCATAACAAGGGTACAAGCCATCAGCATGATTTATCATTGATGATGTTAACGTCAATCCCTTGGCTAAGAGTGTTTGTCAGTTTTCCACTGTTAACTTTTCCCCTTTCCATACTTTAGTCTTTGGAAGCAAGTCACGGATTATAGCCCACACTCAAGATGTAGAGACTTATGCTTCACCTTCTGTGGGAGGAGTACCTACATAAATTATTTGTAACTATTCTGTGTGGGAGATTTGTCCATTCTCCCCCATTTATTTATTAATTCTAGCATTTATTTATATCAGTATAAACTCAGTGACTCAGATTTTACATGTTGGGTTATAAACTATTACTATTTTATTTCTTTTTTGTCACTCAAATTGTTCCAGCTCTGGACATTGGGAACTATTTCAGTTGTCTCCTGTGTCCCTTTGATATACTTGCATTGCTTTGTTTTTTGAGCATTTACTTTTTTCTGGCGTTACATGATGCTCCAGGGTCATCTTATACATATTTCCTGTCCTAGTCCCAGACTCAGGCATCTTTCCAAGGAACTCTGATTCCTTTCATTGGAAAATGATATTAGAAACCAAGATCTGGATGCTGAGTGTTCTCATTGATGCTGGGCTGTGGTTGTATTTTACGTGTAAAATTAGTTTTTCTGAGATTTTAGAAGTAGACTTTGTTCATGTATATGTATTTCCTAATGCCCCAGAGCTCCATTTTCTATTGCTTCTATGTAATGCCAAAAATTTTGGCCTCTTGCTTTCTGTGATGTCCTGATTCTGTTCCCTCTCTCACCTTTATTTGGATGTTCTCTTTTCTTAATCTTCATTGTCCCATGAGAGCTAGAATGCGCCAGTCTTTTCAGGCCTTACTGAAGTCCTTGTTATATTTACCAACTACTGAATTAGTTAAAACATTTTATAGTTTAAAATATTCCTAAATGTGTCTGTTCTCATTCCAGAAAATACCTGTTGGCTCTGCTGCAGTTCTGCTGTACTCATATCCACCAGACAGCCTCTATATCCCTCTGCTTTCTCCAAGACACACAAGTGACTCTTGTATCTGTAGTTTGTATCTGTAGTTTGTTCTACCAGCTTGCATTTGGGAGTTTGTTGGGATACCTCATTCTTATACTTATTTTCAGTGTTGTCCCTGAAGTTTCATCTCCTATTGAGTTGTTCTATTTTCACTTGGGGATTTGGAGACCTTACAACTGTATTGCCATCACTGGCTCTTTCCAGAATTGCTGAAGGTTCCAAAAAATTTTTTAGAGAAAAATGTTGTCAATGAGAAAAAGTTGTCTTTGTCTTGTGAGTTCTTGACTCAAGAAGATGTGAGGGTGAATGAGAGGGAAAGAGGGAAAGAGAATTTCCAGGACTCCGATATGACACAGTCTTGTCATGGACAGAATGGAGACCCAGGGAGAATAATAAAGAAATATATCCACCATTTTAGCTAAATGATCAAAGTTAGTTTCACTAGCAGTGGGACAAACTTGACATCACATGCCTGCTGATGAGAAGCACATGTCACTTCTATGTAGTTCTGCCAAATCCTATTACCTCAATCAAATCTTGAGAAAATGTGGAACAAATCCAAATTGGGGGATAATATATAAAATAATTTCGCAGTATTCTTCAAAAAATAAACATTATGGAACACAAAGACATACCGATAAACCATTCTACATTACAGGAGACTAAAAAGACAACTGAACACAGTATCTGATCCTAGGATATTTCTTGCACCAAAACATGTTCCCTCTCTCTTTCTCTCTCTCCCTCTCTACCCTCCCCCTCCCTCTGCCTCTTGCTCTTTTGTTTCACTATAAATGTTATTAGTGGGAAAATTGAAAATGAATAATGTTCATATGTTATACAATAGTATCAATATTAATTTCTTGATTTTTACAATTGTACTGTTGTTCTATAATAAAATGTCCTCATTCTTAGAAAGTACACAGTGAAGTACTTAAGAGAAAATGGACATCGTATTTGCAACTTATTCTCAAATGGTTTATAAAAAATAATATGTGTAACAAAAAAACCCTATAAAACTCTTAGAAGATAAAATAGGAGAAAACCTAGATGACCTTGGATATGGATATTAGTCTTTTTAGATACAACACCATGAAAGAAATAATTGATGAGCTGGACTTCATTAAAATTAAAAGAACTTCTGCTCTGTGAAAGACAATATCAAGAGAATGAGAAAAGCCACAGATTGGGAGAAAATATTTGCAAAAGACACATCTGATAGAAGTCTATTATCTAAAATATACAAAGAAATCTTAAAACTCAACAATAGGAAAACAAACAACCCAGTTAAAAATGGGCCAAAGACCTTAGCAGACAACTTACCAAAGGAGATACACAGATGGATAATAAGCATATGAAAAGATGCTCCATATCATATATCATCAGGGAAATGCAAATTAAAACAAAAAAATAGTTCTTTATACTCATTAGAATGGCCTGGAACATTGACAACACCAAATGCTGAAGGGGATGTAAGCAACAGGAACTCTCATTAATTGCTGGTGGGAATGCAAAATTGTACCACCACAAGACATTTTGGTGGTTTCTCACAAAATTAAACATACTTTTACCATACTATCCAGTGATCACACTTTTTGGTATTTATGCAAAAAAGTCGAAAACATGTCTACACAAAAACTTGCACACACAGATGTTCAAAGCAGCTTTATCATACTTGCCAAAAGCTGGAAGCAACAAAGGTGTTCTTCTTTAGGTGGGTGGATAAACTGTGGTACATCCAGACAATGGAATATTATTGAGTGCTAAAAAGAAATGAGCCATCAAGCCATAAAAAGACATGGAGGAATATTAAATGCATATTAAAAAGAAATAAGTGAAAGGAGTCAGTCAGAAAAGTCTACATACTATATGATTTTAAATATATGACATTCTGAAGAAAGAAAAACTATGGAGACAGTAAAAAGATCAATGATGGCCAAGGGTTAGAGGGTAGTAGGGATGAATAGGTGGAGCACAGAGGATCTTTAGAGCAGTGAAAATACTGTTTGATACCATAATTATTAATACATACCACTATGCATTTGTCCAAACCCATAGAATGTACATCACCAAGAGTGAACCATAGTGTAAACTATGAACTTTGGGTGATTATGATGTGTCAGTGTAGGTTCATCAATTGTTACAAGTGTGCCACTCTGCTGGGAAATGTTAACAGTGGTGAGGCTATGCGTGTGTGGGGAATGGGAAGTATATGGTACATGTCTGTACCTTTCCCTCAGTTTTGCTGTGGACCTAAAACTACTCTAAAAAATTGTCTTCATAAAATAATAATAATGATACTAATAATACTAAGAAGAAGGAGAAGAAGAAAAAGGAGAAAGAGGAGAAAAAGGAGAAGGAAAAGGGGAAAACACAAATTCGTATAGTAAAAAGAAAAAGCAAATGTGTTAAAATTTTAACAGCTGTGGAATATGGATAAAGGATAATCATGAGTTCTTAGTACTATTTTTACAATTTTTTGTAAGTCTGAAATTATTTTAAAATACAAAGTATATATATATATATATACACATATATATATATATATTGTGTGTGTGTGGGGGGGGGGGGGGGGGTACGCGGGCCTCTCACTGTTGTGGCCTCTCCCGTTGCGGAGCACAGGCTCCGGACGCACAGGCTCAGAGGCCATGGCCCACGGGCCCAGCCGCTCCTCAGCATGTGGGATCTTCCCGGACTGGGGCACGAACACGTGTCCCCTGCATTGGCAGGCGGATTCTCAACCACTGCGCTACCAGGGAAGCCCCAAAGTAAATATTTTTAACTATATACCTCTTTGCCTCTAACACCCCTCACTCCGTTGCTCTGCTGACACACTGGATAAAATTATTCAGTTTTAATCCTCATTTAATCTGTCTCAAACACCATTGACTTCATGCTCAGGAGGTGAGAATAAGAGCACATCTACTAGACACCAAGAAGTTGGGGAGGAGCTTCCATTTGTTGAGTAAAGTTTACTGTAAGACAGAGGAGCATGAGCCTTAACTCATGACCACATTTTGGAAACTTTCCAGCTTCCTTAAAGCTGACTCTTGGTGATATTCTGCAAGTGAACTGCTTCAATCAAATGCCAACATTAGTTATTGATGGAAAGCTATTAAATAGATCTCAGCAAAACAGCTGGATGGACCCATATGGAACACTTGTTACAGAAGACAAGAAGAAATGCATATATTAGCCTGGGTTTTCTAGATAAATTGAAAGTGTGATACCAGATCTTTGTGAAACGAGAAGGCATTATTTATTCATTCCCTTCAACATCCCAACAAGCTTAATGAATATAGATGGTTCACCTGGACTTTGAAATGGCAAACAGCAATCGTTCTCCAACAAGATGAATGGACACATTGCAGAGCTAGACAACTTCATTTGTCAAAAAGAGGCAACCAGCATTCATTGAAGACATCCAGAGGTTTTTTCATCATCTCCCTATATTTTCTAAGGTGAATCCAACTCTTCAATGATGTTTCAATTCTTACCATTCAAGAATTATCTAGCACATTCTCTGATTTCAGCCTTATTACTTGGATTCCTTGGCAAATTAGTTGCAGGTTGGAGGGGAGAGAAATTACTCTTTTATGATATTTGTCAGAGGACATATCTCTGAGCTATCTGTTGCCCAACACTTATCCAAAACCTTGCCAGTATAATTGATATTTATACTAGATGGTCTGAAAATCAGTAAGATAATCCATTTCTCAATATAATCCATGCTTCATCTATACATTAAGCCAAAGAATCAGAAATCTACATTAGTTTGTAGAAAACTGCCCAGGCTTTCAAGTACTCCTTTTACTAAGTCATACACTTGTATCATGCCTGAGTGTTCCCAGGAAATGTTACAGAATCGAGGTTATTAAAACCAGTATCCATTTTATAATAAAGCCATTGCCTTATACACTGCATGGTGCCTGGCTGCTATACTATATAGAGCCACAGAGGGTAGCTTTCAGAACAAATGCCAAGAATATTTTTACTTTTCTAGCAAAACTGATATGTGTTCTCTGTGTGGTCAATGGAACCCATACAACTGACGATACTTCTCTTTTGTTCTAACCACTAGAAAGCACAAAGCCAAATTTTAAGTTCAGCTTTAACAACAATATAAGGGTCTATGGGGATTGCCTGCACTGTGATCTTGTTTACGTATTGCTCTTCTGATTTGTCTTTTTGTTGTTGTGATTTTTAATTTCATTTTTATATTTGTCTAAGGGAAGGAGGGAAGAAAGATGCGTAAGGGAGGAGGGAGGGTAGCAGGAAGGAAGGATAGAGGAAGGAGGAGTAAAGCAGGAAATGCATTTGTTGAAATGGGATTAGATTGTTCAAGGAATCAGGAATTATCTATGTATCCTTTTCCCCTGCTAATGTCACTGGCAAAAAAATATTTTGACGTTTTATTAACATCACATTTTTCTTAAAGAAATAGAAAGGATTCTTTAACACAAGCTACATGGCTTGTGTTAGCCAAATAACAATAGCAGACTTTACCGGCACAAAAGAGAAAATTGAAAGCTAGATGAACAGGAGAGGGGACTTTGACCAAAGGAACAAGATAGTTGATCAGTTCTAACCAGAAGTAACTGTAAAGCTCTCCATTCTGCATACTTGAGAGACAAGTCACCGAATTGAATAAGCCTTTAACTTTCTTCCCATTTTTTAAAACTTATTCTTACTGAGGTAACATTGGTTTATAACATTCTATAACTTTCTTGTGTGCAATATTATATTGCTACAGCTCTGGAGAGTGAGACAGCAGAAGACAATGCTGCCATATAGGGTACATCTCCTTGAAGCTACCTACCGCCACCACTCAGATGCGATCTGGAATACCCCAAGTGCCTCTGACCCTATCATGCTGAGTCCTTGTCCTTCTGGGGCAATCCTTCTCTGAGATATCCTCATAAGCTTAAATGATAGCAACAGAATCCCAGTAGAGCATAATAAAACATGGAAACATATTGGGGCAAATGAAATATTAGTAGGCTCCTGAGAGATATAAAGAGAATAAATGGTATGGTTCCTTTTTTTTTTCTTTTTCTTTTTTGCAGAGCCAGCATTGAGATGGGCATGAAAATCCCCACAGAATTCGAATAATATCCCTCTGCATGTAGGATTTCATGGGAACATTCCCACAGTTGTTAGGGTTCTATTCAGATTATGAACCAGCTAATAAATTAAATTTTAATAAAAGAAAGAAGAGCCACAGTCCCTGGGTACAGTTGATTGCTACCATTTTCCAAAGGCGGCCACAGCTGCACAATGCAAAAGCCAAGAGGAGAGTTAGGCCAGCAACAGTGCTATTCCCAGAGGTGTGCATTTGCTTGTTCCTTCAGCTAGTGTGTTATCTCCCTCAGACAGGAACATAAATAAATGTTGCCTCAGACAGGAACTGCAGCATCAAATATAAAAGCTGTGTATTTGAAATTAGTTATTTTCTGGCACAATTCTGTAAAAAAGTGTCACGCTTTCAGTTGAAGCACTTCCATGTAAAGCCAATTAAGCAAGAGAAGCAACAACTGGGCTGAGATCAATAAAGGATGTTGGCTATTGTTCAGCCATGAGACAGGCTGTGCCGCTCACCATCTGTGGAAGCAAGTTAGGATGCCATTTTCAATAAAGGTTGTCAGGACCTGCTGGAAGTAAGATAACAAGTGGAAGGAAATTAGACCTTCAGATTAAAAAAAAAAACAAACTTCCCTTTCTTCTAGTTCTGTCCTTCTTATTCATCACTTCTCTCCATTCTTACCAAATCCAATTCCTGGGGAAGAATTGGACATTTGATGAATAGATATACCTTGGTGTGAGGGTACCTCTTGGCTTATTCTGCCCAGGAGGTCTACCACTAAGCCATACTTGATTTTAACAGCTTAACTGAAATATAATTTGCATAGCATAAAATTCATCATTTAATTTTTTAATTTTTTTTTTTTTTTGGCCACACTGCGCAGCTTGCAAGATCTTAGTTCCCTGACCAGGGATTGAACCCGGGTCTCAGCAGTGAAAGTACTGAGTCCTAACCACTGGACTGTCAGGGAATTCCCTAAAATTCATCATTTTATTTTTTTTTTAATTTTTATTGGAGTATAGTTGATTTACAATGTTGTCTTAGTTTCAGGTGTACAGAAAAGTGAATCAGTTATACATATACATATATCCACTCTTTCTTAGATTCTTTTCCCATATAGGCCATTACAGCATATTGAGTAGAGTTCCCTGTGCTACACAGTATGTTCTTATTAGTTATTAATTTTATATATAGTAGTGTATATATGTCAATCTTCCAATTTATCCCTCTCCCAACCTCTTAGCCCCTGGTAACCATACATTTATTTTCTACATCTGTAACTCTATTTCTGTTTTGTAGGTAAGTTCATTTGTACCTTTTTTTTTTAGATTCCACATATAAGCGATATCATATGATATTTATCTTTCTCTGTCTGACTTACTTCACTCAGAATGACAATCTCTAGGTCCATTCTTGTTGCAAAATTCATCATTTTAAATGTACAATTCAGTCACTGTAACATCACTGTGGCCATTTCCATCAACCCCAAACTATCCCTCATGCCCATCTGTAGTTAGTTAATCCCTGTTCCCACCTCCAGCACCAGGTAACCACTAAAGTACTTCCTGAATCTATATATTTTATAAAATTTGGACATTTCATATAAATGGAATAATGGTGGGGAGGAAGGCAACTAACATGTGTCCAGTGTGCCAGCTGAAGAAAAATCTAACTTATAAAAGAATTCTCCTCTCTTTTCTCCTAGAATTGTAATGGATTCTATTTTTCATATTTAAAAATTTGATCCATTAAAAATTTATCTAAAGTTTCCATTTTTCATTTTTCCAGATGTGACTCGACAGTTTCAATTCCATTGTTTATGTAGACCATATTTTTTCTGCTGGTTTGAGATGCTACTGGTATTGAACAGTAAATTCCTATGAGTTTTTGTTTTCAGGTTCATATTATATTCTATTTTATTCTAGTCCATCTATCACTTCATATGCCATCACCACACCTTTAAAATGGTTTTCACATCTGACAGTGCTAGTCTCCACAGTTAGCTCTTCTTTAAAAAAAGAAAAAAAAAACTCACCATTTTTATTTGCCTATTGTTTTCCCAACAAATTTTATGTTTATCTTTGATGCGAAAGAAATGTGTAGCTCCAGCTCAAAATGCAGTAACTATTAACAGATTGATACGTACATCTATATGATAGTAAGTTCTTTTGAAAGATAAACTAAAAGAAACAAAAATCTATAAACAGAGTCAAATGACAAACTGGACAATAATATTTGCAACTCATCACAGATAATGGGTTAATCTCCCTAATGTATAAAATGTTCTTAGAAATAAAAAGACCAACAGCTCAAGAGAAATGGGGAAAATATATGAATAATTCACAGAAAAGGGTGGCTAATAATCCACTGTTCAATAGCCTCACACTCAGTCTTGCTCTGTTTTTTTTTCTTATCTGGAAATGGGCATAGCAGTGAGAATAGTAAAACAAACTCAACACACTTTGGGGAACACTTCCTTTCCCAAAATTAAAACTGAACTTGGAAGGATGATACTACAAAAGGGAAAGAAAAAAGGGTAATTTCTGTACTCGAGGGATTCTTAGTAGTTATTGAAGCCCACATACAAAGACCACTAGAGAAACTCACTAATCATATAAAGTATCGTAGTGTCTCAAAATGGGGAATTAAGGAAGAGGAGTTATAGACTGATATGGGGACAGTTATTAATCAAGACCTGGGCAGGGACTGATCAGAACTTATAAATAGTTGAATTGCTGAAACAGTCAGTGTTCTTATCTTTGGAACACATAGGTCCATGTGGAATTACCAGTAAAGCAGTATTTTTATGGTTTAATCTCAGAACATACTCATCTGAAGGAGCTGGTATTTGAACAACTTGAGTTTTGATGGTTTTGTTGCATGTCATTTTATCTGTTTTGCAAGTTATAGAACAGCATTATGAGTTGTAATTTTTCTGTTTTCATTTCTCATGGTTTATATGGCACTTCAATATCCGCCACAACTAATGCATTAGATATGTACTATAATATTCATTTTATAGACGGGGAAACATGCACTATGGTTTTAAGTATTTTGTCTAAATTCCCACAGTTATTAAGTGTCAGACTGAGTTTCAAAATCACGTCTGTCTAGCTCCAAATCCTGGGCTTTGGACGTCTATCTACTCCATATGCCTCTAAATCAGGGATTCTTTACTTGGTGTACATGAACTATCAGGAGGATTCACGACCCCTGCATATCATATGCTAAATTTGGGGTATATGTATATTTGGGGGAGAAGGATGAGAATGATTACACCCATCTCATTCTCAATGGGTAGGTGAACCAACAAAAGAGGTTAAATGTCTTTGCCCTAGAGAAATTATCTCCCTAAACCTAGGGCAGCTTAATCCCACAGGAGAATGGGGAGAGAAATTCTATTTATTTTAAAAGCTAAATGGGCATGGTGACCACTTTCAGAGCTATTACATGGATTGGATTTCTCATTTGTACCTTCTCTGGAATTAAAATAAAGAGCTAAAAGGAAGCAAACGATGACCTTGGATTGAGAACCCATAAAAGAGGGAATCCATGGGTTCTATCTAGTCAGTGCAATTGCTTGGGAAAGTCATGCAGTGCATCTGAAAGTCATCTAGTATCTCTGGCTCTCTAAATCATGTCCATTTATCCCAGACAGATCCAAGTAGAAAGTGATTTCAAAAGGATAACTCTATTCTCTCTATGGTTCATGCAAATTTGAAACAAGAATTAGACTTTCAGCTTCTTCCCAGCAAGATCTCATCTCAGAAGCTTGCCTTTTTAAAGTGAAAAAAAAAAAATTAATTCATACCATAATACGTAAGTTTGTTTTCCCAAGAACAGGAAAATATGCTTTAACTCATTTGTTCGTGTGAATGTTTTTTCAAGTACAAATAGTGAAGGAGTTTGGAAATTAACAAAAGAAGAGATTATAGCTCATGGAGGAAAAAAAAAAAAAATCCCTCTCTGAATTTCTCCCTTACAGCTTGTTGCAAACTATGTTCTCCAAAACGGAGTGAGTACAACATCTTGAGGAGAAAGATTATAAGCTAACAGTAACAGGAAAAATCTCCCTACAGACACAAGGGTTTAGCAACAGATTCTGAGAAGGGAAGGAGACAAAACAGGCAGCTCACAAGACACAGCCAACTTGAACTGTCTCTAGTTTGTGGAGCCTGACAATTCCCTCTGTTTTGAAAGCTTCGTATCAAGTTTGTTATTTTTTTTTTGTATGCTCTTCACTATTGCAGCCAACCTGCAGCTGTTATGCACATTTCAGAAAAAAAACGTTAATTTATAATAATGTATTGTTTTGTCACAGAAGACAAGGGGGAAATTGAACTCTTTCCATCCATCTGGAGATGGTGAGCAGCTGGTTAAAATCAGGGATTTGACATATTTTATTTTCTAAGTATCTCACCACCTTAGCACACCAGCCCAGCCATAGCTGTTTTCCCGGAATGCATGTTGGTGTCTATCATCTAACCTCCCCTATTATTCTTCAGCCATCTGGCTTGAGGTTTGCCCTCTCTTGGAAGTTTTGTGAAACAAGTGTTTGAGAATTCGTGAGAAGAGATACTATGCCACACTAGGGCAGAGATTCTTCATAATCAGACTCTGAAATTAACCATAACCAGACTGCATGCATGCCTAGAGTCAAATATTCATATTATAGGGGAAACACAACAGCAATTTCGTGGCTGAAAAAGATTGCCTAGATCAGGCCTGTGACAAAACCATTAAAACTTAATGGAAACAAACAAACAAAAGGTAAACACAAATGTGCTTTATATCCCTCTGGATATTTAGCTGGTGATGGGTCACATCCAGATTATATGCCCCTGAAAAACACTGAAATGGATCTTCATAAGAAGCTCTCTCTGAGAGTCAAAAGATAAACTAGTAACTTCAGAAATGTGTATCAAATGAGAGCATCCTAAATTTTGTCAGTGGAAAGTTACTTAAATTGGACATAGATGTTGCCCCCAAACTTTATCGTATATAATTAAATCATTAATTTTACTGTAATGTCACTCTCATGTATTTAATTAACATTTCCACTAGCCAAAAAAGGAAAAAAAAATAGTGAATCTGGATATAAGAAGTAATGGTCAGCTTGGTTCCTCACCATCAAAATTATTACACTGTTAATCCATAAATTCCAAGTGTTCAGAGTTTCAGAGGCATTTCTTCATGGTCATTATGGGCTTCCAGTATTGTTTTGTTTGTTTGTTTGTATATGGCCCACAGAGTTATAGAAGACTATAAATAATTATGAATCATAGCCTCAGAGACCATGATCAACACAAATAAAACCAAATTTTGTATTTCTAAGGAGAATTATTAAACTATCATTCTAAGACTAGCTTACCAACTTCCACCAAGTCTGAAACAAAGTAAAAACGAAGTCTCAGTGCATCTCCCAGGACTAAGGTCAAACCAAAAACAGACCAGGCCTAACAAGGCCTGAAACTCAGCTTCAATTAGATTATGATAATTGTCTTGTATTCTAACTGCCTAACAGAGAGTTATTAAATCCTCTTTGTAGGATAATAACATCATCCAAGTCCTCTAATATAGTTCATAAGGATTACCCAGCATTCAATCAAAAATTACTAAGCATGAACAGGAACAAATGACCAAAAATAGACAACAGAAATAAACTCACAAGTGATATAACTATTATAATATCAGACAAGGACACTTTAAAAACTTTAATGAATATAATTAAGAAGATAGAGAAATAGATGCAAAAACTTACCAGAAAACTGGAATCTATTAAAAAGAATCAAAGGAAGTTTCAGAACTGAGAAAATAATTTACAGAAATTAAGAGCTCAGAAGATGGATTTAACAGCAAAACAGAGAACTAGTGAATTGCAAGATAAATCTGTATATAAATTAGTTTGGGGCACAGAGAGAGTAAAGATGGAAAATTCAGAAAAGAGTATTAAAAAATATATGGGACACAGTGAAAAGTTCTAATGTACATATAATTAAAGAACCAGAAGGATGAAGGGTAGTGAGACAGTATTACAGCTAAGAAATTTCTAAAGCAGACTTGGGACACCAAGCCATAGGTTCAAGAAACTCTGTAAAAGCAAAGCAAGATGAATTCAAAGACAGCCAAACCTAGGAAACTGTAGTAAAGCCTCTTAAGCCAGAGGCAAAGAGAAAATTTCAAAAGCAGCCTGATTATGCATTTTTATCAAAAACCTACAGATATCATCAAACTCAAAGATCAAGCTTTAGAATTATGTTTAATATAGTGAGGAACAAGATTAGGGTATCCTTTTTTTCAAGTGTTCAATAGTTTCAAATCATTTCTTCAGGCCCATTATGGCCTTCCAGTGTTTTGTGTTTTGTTTTTTCACATTTGGGATATGACCCAGGAAATTAGAATATCTAAGAGTCTAGCCTCAGAATCCATCATTAATACAGTACAAACAGATATTTTTACCAGTCAATATAGTAAAACAAGACTTTTCCAAGATTGATATTTATTCTCCTTATTTAGAGGTTATTGATTATTTATATATCTACCAGCAAAATAGTAGAACCAATTCTAGTGAATAAGATTAATATGTAAAACTTGATACCCTTCCTAAACACCACTAATCAAATAGCAACAACATTTTTGTGGAACTTGACAAGCTGACCCTAATATTGATATGAAACAGCAAAGGCCAAACATAACTAAGATAATTTTATAGGAGAAATACAAAGTATTAGAATCAGATAACCTGATATTAATTCATACTACAAAATATAGTGATTAAATATGAGGTATGGATAAATTAAATAAGGAAAAAATAGGTAGTATTAAAATAAATCCATACCTATATTAAAATTTGACATATGACGGGAATTAAAGTAAGAAGGCACACTCTTCCTGACAGAATGATAGCCTAGATGTTTTAAAAAACTCATGGTGGAAAAATAACCAAAATAGTGGAGACATACACATGTATGTATGTATACACACACATAAACACACACATGCACATGTGCACACATGCATATATAGTCATAATTTAAGCAAATCCCTTTATTGGCAAGAAGATTAAAAAGTTCTTCAAGGACTTCCCTGGTGGCGCGGTGGTTGAGAGTCCGCCTGCCGATGCAGGGGACACGGGTTCGTGCCCCGGTCCGGGAAGATCCCACATGCCGCGGAGCGGCTGGGCGCGTGAGCCATGGCCGCTGAGCCTGCGCGTCCGGAGCCTGTGCTCCACAACGGGAGAGGCCACAACGGTGAGAGGCCCGCGTACCACAAAAAAAAAAAAAAGTTCCTCAAAACCAACTATTTAGTGAAAGCAGGAATCCAAAAAGGCAAGCAATTGCTGAATTTATCCTGGATTCATTAATCTTGATGAACCATAGTTTTTATTTCCACACTTACATGCAGTATGGAAAACAGGGGAAGAAAACCAGGTTTATCTAAAAATTAACAATCAACTAAAAAGTGTCTGTGTAAAGCTGGGACTCCAAAGGCCTATTCCCTCAGTGTTTAGGTGAATGAGAGAAAAGTCACAAAGCAGAGCAAGAAATTTGCCAAACTCTAACTTGGTGTTGGGTAGAGAGGGGATAAGAATTCCCCTGTAAGCCAGATTTTATGAGAATTTGAGGGCAGAGTCACACATATGTGTCCAGAACACCTCCAGCCAAGAATTTATACTAAACCTGTTTTGGTGGTTATTGTTTCATGTATCTGCAAGAAAGAAAGTACAATTCTTCTCTCAAAGAAAGAGTGCCAGCTGAAAAATAAATAAGAATACATAAAGAACAGAAACAGCAGCATAAAGAATGGCCTAAGGTATTATAATTATCATACACAGAATTATAAAATTTGTATGCTTAGTATGTTTCAAGAAATAAAAAATTGAAAATATTTTTAGAAAATAAAAATAAACATACTATAAAATATGACCAAGATGATTTCTAAAAATTTGAACAAATCTCCTGAGAAAGACAATATTAACTTAGCCTCAAATATAGGAAACAAAAATCAATGGAACTACACAGAGAACTGATACATCTGTCAGTGTAGTAGAAGAATATAATCAAAATCACAATGACATATCACCTCACACCTGTCACGATGGCTATTATCAAAAAACAAAACACAATAAATATTGGCAAGGATGTGGAGAAATTGGAACATTTGTATACTGTTTTTGTGAATGAAAAATGGTGCAGCCACTATGGAAAACAATATGGAGATTCCTCAAAAATTGAATATAGAACTACCATATGATCCAGCAATCCTACTTCTGGGTATTTACCCAAAAGAATTGAAGTCAGCCCTCCCACGTTCATTGCAGCACTAGTCACAATAGCCAAGATGTGGAAACAACCCAGCTGTCCATGGACAGATGAATAGGTAAAGAAAACACACACACACACACACACACAAATGGAATACTATTTATCTTTACATAAGAAGAAAAATCTGCAATATGTATAAACATGGATGAACCTTGAGGACATTATGTTAAGTGAAATAAGCCAGTCATAGGAACACAAATACTGCATGATTCCACTGATATGAGGTTTCTAAAACAGGCAAATTCATACAATCAAAGAGTGGAATGGGGGTTACCAGGGGCTGAGAGAGCAGAGAATGGGGAGTTACTAATCGATGGGCACAAAGTTTCAGTTAAGCAAAATGAATAAGCTCTAGAGATCTGATGTACAACATTATACCTCTAGTCAATGATACTATTGTACACTTAAAAATTTGTTAAAAGGGTATATCTCATGTTAAAAATTCTCATTACAATAGAATATAATTTCTAAAAGAAGAATATCTCATACATACCTCAGTAATCAAGTGATTAATCAGACTCAAAAAATTAGTGAAGATGAAAGCAACACATTTAAAAACACAAACTAATAGAAATACGCAGAACATGGCACCCCACAATTGAAGAATAAATATTGTATTAAAGCATAAATTGATAGTTAATAAGAATGGACCATGTTTCAAACTATAAATTAACTCTCAAAAGAATTTCCTAAGATGCCATACAAACAAAATTCTCTAACTACCATCCAGGTAAGTCAAAATCAATAAAAAGATAATAACTAGAAAAATATATGCATAAAAAATAAAGAATACACTTTCAAATAACTCATGGGTTAAGGAAGAAATAAAATTGAGAAAATTTGACTAAATAGTAAAAGAAATACTACATTTCAAAACATAATATGTAGCTGAGGCAGTATAAAATAAGGAATCTATAGCCATTACTTCTTGAATAAGAATGAAGAAAAGGTTGAAAATTAATGAGTTAAACATCCTACTTAATAAGTTCTTATAATTACAAAACTAATGCAAAGAACTCATTTTTTATGTCTTTTGCCCAGTTATCAGAAAAATACATGTTTTAAGTATATAGCTTGATGAATTTTCATAAAATGAACACACACATAGCATCACCTGGATCAAGAAACAGAGTATTACCAGCACCCCAGAATTCAACTTAATTAAAAGTAATTTTATAAATCAGGGAAAAATTTTGTGATATACATTTTCTCGACTTTGCTTATGATCTTGGTGCCATCCAAACTTTTTATATAACCAGATTTATCAATAATTATTTTATTGCTTTTGGATTTGAGACCTGTTTTAAAAAGCCCTCTTCACATCTCAATTATAATATTCTCCACTTTTGCATGTAGTTCTCAAGTTCACTCAGGGTTTGGCATCAAATTTTATCTTTTTCCTTAGCTCCTAGGTTGCCCCAGTGCCATTTATTGGAAAGTCAATGTTTCTCCAAAGATTTGAGGTGTCACATTTACCATATGCCAACTTTTCATATGTACTTGGTCTATTTCTGGACTCTCTGTAGTGTGCCATCAGTCTGTCTATTTTGGTGTCAAATCCACACAACATAATTAGAGAGGCTTTTTAGTAAGTGATAATATCTTATCAGACCAGCCCCATCCCAATCTTTGGCTCTTCTTTTTTAGGTTTTTTTTTTCTGGTTATTCTTCCTTAATTATTTTCCCATATGAACTTTATTATCATCTTCACCAACAACAACAACAAAAAGACACCTTGGTGCTTTTATTAAGATTATATTAAACTATTAAATTTATATATTAACATACGGAGAATTGACATATTTATGATGTCTTTCCATTTGTTCAAGTCAAATGTGATTACAGAATATTACCTGATGCCAAGATTATTTTCTTTCCTTCATAAGAAACAGTTTTTGTTTTGGAAGCCATAGAAATTTTCCTATTTTATCCCAAAACAGCAACAATTTTTACTAGACTATGTCTTGGAATTGATCGTTTTTGGCCAATTTTCCCACGTATGTGGTAAATCCTTTCAGTATGTTCATCCATGGCTTTTTTGTAAGGAAAATTTTCTTGAATTATAAATGTAAATATTGTCTATTTCTTTTCTTTTTTTTTTTTTTTTTTTTGCGGTACGCAGGCCTCTCACTGTTGTGGCTCTCCCGTTGCGGAGCACAGGCTCTGGACGCGCAGGCTCAGCGGCCATGGTTCACGGGCCCAGCCGCTCCGCAGTATGTGGGATCCTCCCGGACCGGGGCACGAACCCGTGTCCCCAGCATTGGCAGGCGGACTCTCAACCACTGCACCACCAGGGAAGCCCAAGCCTATTTCTTTGTTTTATTTTTCTTCTACAGGTAAGATTATTATAACCATGTTGGATCTTCTTGCCTGACTTATCCATCTGTCTGTCTCTCTGTGATCCTTTTTTCATGTTTTTTAATGAGAAGATTCTATGGCTAATACATCCAGTTACAAGAATTAATGTGAATTTACAAATGTCTATAATCCCTCCTAACTTCATTTTGCTTTTCATTTTTCTATTTTAGTAGAGGTACAATTTATTTGCTATGAAATGTACAGACCAGAAATGTGCAGTTTGAAAAGTGCGTATACTGCAGTAACCTACAGACATATTAAGATATAGGATATTTATTTCACCCCAGAAAGTTTCCTTGTGCTTCTTCTCAACCTCCCAGAAGCAATTTCTCCTCTGATTTCTATCACAACAGACTAATATTGGTATTTCTGCTACTTTATAAATGGAATCATACAGTATATATTCTTTTGTGTCTTTCTTCTCTCATTCAGCATTACAGTTTCAGATTCATCCATGCTGTTGTATCCGGAACTCGTTATTTTAAATTGCTAAATAGTACTCCAGTGAATATGTGGCAATTATTTATCCATTATACTATTGAAAATGATTTGGGTCGTTTCCCATTTGAGAATATTATGAATAAAGCTTCTATGATTACTCTAGTACATATAAGTCTTTGGAGAATGTATATGTTTTATTTCCCTTAGGTAAATACCTAGTGGTGGAATTATTTGTTCATAAGGTAAGACCATGTTTAACTTTGTGAGAAACTATCGCAATTCTTCAAAGTAATACTACAGTTTTTTACTCTCACCAGCAGTATGTGAAAGTTCTCTCTAAAACGTCATCAATAGTTTATATTTACTGTTAGTCATTCTCGTGGTTGTGTAAGAGTATGTCATTGTGATTTAATTTGCATCCCCCTGATTGCTACAGATGTTAAGCACTTTTTTATATGCTTTTCAGCCTTTCATTATGCCTTCTTTTCAAGGCTTTTGGCCATTTTAAATTCAGTTATTTGTTTTTATTATTGAGTTGTAAGCTTATTTACAATTAAGATACAAATCCTTTGTCAATTATGCACTATGAGTAATTTCTGCTAAACTGTGGGTGGCCGATTTCACTTTCTTAGTGATGTCTTTTGATAAGCAAAAAGTTTTAATGTTGATGAAGTCCAGTTTATCAATTAAAATAATTATCATTGGTGCTTTTGGTGTTCTAAGACTTTGCTCACTTGGAAGTGGTAAGCATATTGTCCTGTATTTTCTCCCAAGAGCTTTGTAGTGTTAATTTTTATCTTTCAGTCTATGTTCTATCCCAAATTAATATTTATGTTACAAGAAATGACTTGAGGTTAATTTTTGCATATGAATATCTAGTTGTTACAGCACCATTTGTTGAAAGGTTTTTCTTTGCTGATTTTCATTAACCACATTGCCATTATTACTGTCAAAAAATTTTTTCATCATATGAGTGTGGTTCTATTTCTGAAGACTGCTCTGTCTCATTGATCTATTTGTCTATGCTTATGCCAATACCACATACTTTGATTAATATAGTGTTAAAAATACCAAGTTTTAATAATTGATAGTGTAAGCCCTCCACTTTCTTCTTTTTTGAGATTATTTTGACTATTCTAGTTTCTTTGCATGTCTATAAATTTTTAAATCAGCTTATCAATTCTACAGAAAACCTGACTCAGATTCTGATTTGGATTGTGTTGAACCCATAGATATATTACTGGGAAAAGATTATTAAAATAGCCATGCAGAATTATGGATTTGCCTGTTCCTCCCTTCAGTTCTGTCACTTAATTGCTTCTTGTATTGTGAGGCTCTGTAATTGAATATTTATATGAATCAAATTCACCCCTTCTATTGGTTTTTAGTTCTATCACTTTGTTTTTATTTGTTTATTTGTTTGTTTGGTGATCACTCCAGGGATTACAGTTGCATCATTAACCTGTCATGTTCCACCTTGGATTCATATTATATCACTTAATGTATAATGCAAGAATCTTACACTTTCATTTATCACCTCTTGCTCTCTGTGCTAATTTTGTCCTACGATGTTTCTTCTTCATATGTTGTAAACACCATAACACATGATGATCATTCTTATTTAAAATGGGAAATGCCTTGTCAATATACTAAGAAACAAACAAAAATATTTTTAACATTTACCCACATATTAACCATTAGGCATCATGTGGTTTTAGATGTGGGGAGGGAGAGGGTAAGTGGTTTTATAGTTGAGAAGATAGACTATAGACATATCCCAAGAGGAAAAAAGGAGAGAGTTAGTTACTGCTGGATACTAGGTAAGGAGCCTTCAATACAGCCCCTGAAACCTGGTCAATTGCCTATAATTAGACAGAAAATATTTTTTGTTTTATTTACATTTTCCCTTACCCAGTGCATAATCAATTCTGTAATTGATGAATCGCCAGTCAATCTTGATTCAAATGTAATTACTGTAAATAAAAATGCCAGTAAGAAGGACTCCTTTATTTTTGAAAAAATATACTCATAGACTGTGGCTTCATTCTCAACTTCTATTGCCATTTTTGACTTTTTTGTGTGTGTGTGTGGTACGCGGGCCTCTCACTGTTGTGGCCTCTCCCGTTGCGGACCACAAGCTCCGGACACACAGGCTCAGCGGCCATGGCTCACGGGCCTAGCCGCTCCGCGGCATGTGGGATCTTCCTGGACCGGGGCACGAACCCGTGTCCCCTGCATCGGCAGGCGGACTCTCAACCACTGCGCCACCAGGGAAGCCCCCATTTTTGACATTTAAGCTATAAGTATTAAAGGAAACATAATGCATCATGATCCTCTCTGGTCTCCTTAATAACTGGGATCACACCAATAACGAGAGCTAGTGAACCCTGACATGAGGCTTTCCAGAGCCGGAAAGGGGATCACTGATTTAATTCTTCTGGAAACATTAGGCAATGTATCTTTGGTATGAATTAGAAGTGCCTTTACTGTTTGGGCTCTGATTGGAGCTACTCTTGGAGCGATGTGACTCATATTGGAATCTGTGTTTTAAAAACTAACAGCTCTGTGTTAATATGAAAGCCAGTTAACCTCCATGCACCTATAGTAATTAAACTGCAAACTCAGAATAATAATTCAGACTTCGCAAAGTTGTCATGAATATTAAATGAGTATTTACACCAAAATGCTTGGTTGGATAACCATAAATCAGCTTATAAAATTAAAATAACACTACTATTTTTGCATACGTTAATTTTATTATTTTGCATAAAAAATAGTATGCAAAGAAGTGCAATGCCCTAACCTTCGTTTCAAATTCCCGTTCAGAGGCTTATTTTATTGTTGATTGCAGAGATTGCTGCATATATCTTATTTGAACTTTCTGGAAGTGAGTTCAGTTAATTTCACTTGAGTTTCAAATCTAGGTATGTGATATTGGGAAGGCCACTTAAATCACTTAATTTATTCACATGAAAAGATGAGAATTGGACCAGGTAAATTGTGGGGTCCTTTCCAGCATTGATTGCTATGGTCCCATGATCCCATAAATCACCTTCACTGTAAAATGCCATTTCTCCATTTGCTTTATTTCAGTTCTGTCTTTAGATCACCCCAAGCTGGATGTTCCTATAAATCCAGAAGACGGGAAGGAGAGGATCATAGGAAGAGCAAGACTGTCAAAGGGGGGAAGCCCAGTGCCTCCAAGAGATTTTTTCCCTGTTGTTACCCTCAGTCAACTAAACTGGTCTCTCCATTTGTTCTGAATGAAAGAGAGTCAAGAATCTTAGTAACAGTGCAGATACACAGTAGTGAGTTGGCAGGATTGTTCAGAAGGGGACATCTGTCAAAAAGAAGGAAAGACATGGTTAAGGTATATTAATAGAAATAAAATGTAGGCAAATGTGCAAGTCAAAAGAAACTGACAAAACTGCAGAAGTATGAGATGATTTGCAGGATTACAGCTACTGGCAGAGATATGGTGCCTACAACTCAGTGGCACTTTGATCAAGTAGCCTTAAGGTTTCTCTGTGGCTCAGACATCATTATCTTCACCTTCTGACAAAATAATATAAAAGGGAGACCAGTACTGAACAGCAGAGCCACTTGTCACATGGCTGATTCTACACTGGAGGAGTCTGGAGATCATGTCAGACAAAAGTATGAGGTCACGAGGCGAAAGAATCCATGTTCTGTATAAAGTTATTAAACTGAGGTTACACATGGCCAAGAGCAGACCTGCTCTTTTCTCCTCTAGTTTCATGGCCACAGATGTGTAATGAATCACCTGTCTGCATATTCCCACATGATCCTGCCTGCTGTAACCAGCAGCCTCAGTGCCTGGAGGGACCCTGGGCTGAGAACATGAGGAGGCTCGATGTCTTGGTGACCCAGTGAGTTGTCTGGAATGGCTAAAATGGCCACGACTTCTATGTTCTTCCTGGCCTTGCAGTCACCCCATGACAGGAGATACTGACCACGCCAAAATATAACTTTATTTTTCTAAAACTAAACTCAATTAGCCCAAGACACCAAGTTTTTCCAATGGCAAAATCCAAGCCAAAATAAAACTCTCCTTACTTGACAACAGTAATTCAGCCTCTTTCAAATTTAAAACAATCTCTTTCATCCTTAACAATTAGTTCTAATGACTAAGTCAAATTCAAGATCGTAACTTGGTAGGTTACACATTTTCTCATTTCCCTCTTCTTGAGTTGGGCTCTTGGTACAGAAAATATATTGTATTATTCTTGGGGAGCTCAATCATCTCACCTGATAATCACCCTATCTTGGCTTTCACTAGTAATGGTCATCATTCCCTTAACCTGGTCCCCAGCTTAGAGCCTTTACATGCTAAAATGAAAAATAAATTTGATTACATTTTTTAAATTATTGATATTGTATGCCACAATCCTAATTGACCTATATTAGAATAAAGCCATATTTTTTCATAAGTATCCAAGGGATTAAGTTAGAAAGTAAAAGGTAGAACGAAATGAAAGAGAAACTGAAGTGGGCAGAAAACCTCTTTCTGTCATTTCTATAAGCACCTTAATTTATTATACCATGATCCTACTCATAGCATTTTTCTTGGTTCAAATTTTTCACCTCGGTGAATAACCTTATACACATATCTGTTCACACATGGTCAAGTATTTCTGCAGGATAAATTACTAGCAGTGAATTGTTGGGGAAAAGGGCAAGTACATTTAGAATTTTAATAGATAAAGTTGACTGTCTGTCCAAATAGGTTGTACCAATTCAGAGTCCCTCAAGCAGCATGAGAGCTCGCATTTTCTGCATCCTCCCCAGTGCTACATATTGTTTTAAAATATTATGCTAGAGCTTCCCTGGTGGTGCAGTGGTTGAGAGTCCACCTGCCGATGCAGGGGACGTGGGTTCGTGCCCCGGTCCGGGAAGATCCCATATGCCGCGGAGCGGCTAGGCCCGTGAGCCATGGCCGCCGAGCCTGCGCGTCCCGAGCCTGTGCTCCGCAACGGGAGAGGCCACAACAGTGAGAGGCCCACGTACCGCAATAAATAAATTAATTAATTAAAAAGTATTATGCTAATAAAATAAGAACTATTCCACTAAGTTCCGTTTGTTTGATTATTAGCAGGGTTGAACTTTTTTTTCAGCTATTTATTGGCCATTTGTATTCCATCAACTGTGAATTGTCTGCCCATGGTGTTCACTTGTTTTTTATTCAGCTGTTTGTCTTTTTCTTATTAATCTATAGGAATTCTTTATTCTAAGTATTAATCTTTGTCTGTGCTTTTTGTTGCTGGTAAAAAATATCCCAGTCATTTGCTTATCTTTTATTTATAATGTTTTTCATCACCTAAATGTTTTGAGTTTCTGTGTGCTAAAATCTTTCTTTTTCTTTATGAAATTCGATTTTTACATTTTTCTTAGGAAAGCCTTTCTGGCTCAATATTACTTAAAGCAAATATATCCTTTTATTTCCTTCTAGAATTGCTATTGTTGTTTGCTTATTTTTTTAAAGATTATAATGAAATCGATCTAGATTATTTTTGCCTGTGGTGTGGGGTACATTTTAAGATAGATAACCAATTGTCCCCAAAATATTTATGTCAATCCTGTATTTTTCTTCCAAGAGAAAATGCTATTCTTCTTGACAACAGAGTCCCATAGACATATAGGTTTGTTTCAGGGCCCCATTGCAAGAAATTTGAGCAATTTGAAAGGATCCAGAAATTCAGTGGAATAAAACTACATATATTAATTACTTCATTTTATTATTTTACTTTATTTTTTAACAGAAGTGTAGATGATTTACAATATTATATTGGTTTCAGGTGTACAACATAGTGATTCAATTTTTTAATAGAGTCTACGCCATTTAAAGTTATTACAAAATAATGGCTGTATTTCCCTGTGCTATACAATATATCCTTATTGCTTATTTAAGCAATTACTTTATTCCACAACATTATTAAAACCAAAAATAATATAAGTGCTTCATCTTCTGGAATTGTTTTTTTCCTCTGACTAAATAAATTAAATATCCCTTGAATAACTTAGACCAGCCATAGAAAAGGCAGATTTCTAGAGGCAATTCAGCTGAAGCATCCCAACATCTTAAGCCCACCAGATTGAACCACCAACAGAGGAACATGTAAACAGATATCTGAAAGGCTGTTGAAATATTTGTGTTGGGTTTAGTAGGGTCAGAAGGTCTTTTCTCACTCAGGTGGCCTGGAGACTACATCTCATTGGCTGAAGAGGCATATCTGAGAATCTAATTTTCACATTCTGAGTCTTCAGGTATGTGCTGAGACTGTCCTGCTGACACAGCTTTTAAAAATGGGAACTTTCTAAGCCAATCCTTTCAGATATAGCTCCTCTAAATAGAGAACTGAGTTGATTGGGTTGTGACCTCCTATGTTATCTAAGGCAAGGGAGTCTTTGATCGACACAAATCAATGTACCATTGGAAACATACCCTTTGGAAAAGAAAAAGCCAACATCCAGTCAAGACATGTGCAGTCAGCATGGGTTACAGGAAAAGAGAGGGTAAATTTATTTCTTTATTTACTACCTACTGAGTCAGGCTTAAAGAGAGTCCTGGATTAACAAGAGCTGTATGGCCAACAGAGGGTTTTTATGTTACAAGATAAACATGCTCTTGTTCAGGTTATAACATGTTCAGGATATCCTCCCAGCTCAAGGAACTCACCCAGTGAGGATTTGCTGCTTCCTGGTGACTCAGGGGAACACACCAATACACTTGGACTGGTGACAGCCTCCTTGCACCCAGAGGAAGGCAGGGCCAAGTGCAAGGGTAAAATGGGCTGGGATGAGCAAACCCTGCTCAACTGCAGTAGGGTTTCACTCATTGCCAGGGAGACATCAGAGTCAATTTGGCAGGCTACAAACATCCTCCTCCTGCTTCAGGCCAGTCCAGCCAGTGGAACACACAGGTGTGTGAATGTGTCTGGGCGAGTGTGTATGTTGAGTATGAAAAATGCAAAAATATTACCTGTGATGACTTTGACTGTCCTTTATTCTCATACCCTTGGTATTGATGTTGGTCTATCCACATACCCAACAGCCTAGTTCACAGTTTGTGCTGTCAAATATGGTAGCCACATGGGGCTCTCGAAACTTAAATGTAAGTGAATTAGAATTAAATGGAATTAATTTTTTTTTATTTTATATTGGAGTATAGTTGTGTTAGTTTCAGGTGCACAGCAAAGTGATTTAGTTACACATATTCATATACTTATTCTTTTTCAGATTATTTTCCCATTAGGTTGTTACAGAGTATTGAGCGTAGGTCCCTGTACTATACAGTAGGTCCTTGTTATCTATTTTATATATAGTAGTGTGTATATGTTAATTCCATAAAACTCTATTCCTCAGTCACACTGGCCACGTTTCAACTACTTAATAGATGCAGGTGGCCCGCAGCTACCATAACAAACAACAGAGATACAGAACATTTCCATCATTGCAGAAGGTTCTGTGGCATAGCACTGTCCTTATATGAGTCCTTCTATGTTTTGTTCTGTTTGGTATGCCCTGCCTTCAAGGAGCGTATAGCCCATCTGGGAGACAGACTGTAAGCAAGTATTCTCTCAAATAAATCAGCAGGAATAATTTGAGATAGTGCTTACAAAGGAAAGGTGCTGGGTGCTTGGAGAGAGTGCAGTGTGAGATCTGACTTGTTTAGAACATCCCAGACAGCAATTGACACTTTGAAGAGTGAAGTCTAAGAGGAGACCTGAAGAATCTGTGGAAGAACAATTTTCCACTTGAAGGCGTGTATCCATGGCATGGTGCAGAGTGGAGGGGAGTAAGGGCGTTAAATGTACAGAGAGAACGGATGCGAGCAGCAGCGGGACAAGACTTCAAGATGCCTCCAGGCTTACCTGTCTCTGCTTTATGTTTTCAAGCCCAAAAAGAATCTGCCCTCTGATTTAGCCTGCTCCCTCCTACATCCTCAGGTCCCCATCAAAATCAGGTTTTACCCAAGATAATTCAGACTAGGAAAATTAAAGACTAAAATTTAAATTAAATGAAAACTGCCATCCTTTGCATAACTAGTGGAAAAAGTCAGGCTCAGTTTGCTAATTTCCACCTGGTTGAGGAAGAAGGGCAAGGACAGGGGGTACTTGGGCAGGCAAATCTTGGAGAATGCACATGGAGAACCATGGAGTCAGCATAGACATGGAGGAAGGAAAGGAAGCATTAGGAAAGGTCTGGTTCCCCCTGGGAAGAGGAAAGTGACAGGAGAAAGGACACCAAATGCAAGTGAAATTAATTAAACAGAATATTTATAACGTGGCCCTAAAGTTAGGCTGAGCTGGTGGGGTTTTCATCAGAACATTATTTATGGAATTATTTTATGACTTACATGCTTCCTTCCTAAACAGATGTTTCAAGAACAAAATTGTAAGGGAAAGCCAGCATTTACAATACAATTTCCAAATAACATGCTAGTTTGCCTAATTGAAAGAATAAATACAAGGGTGGAACTGAGTATCTAATTTTAATAAGCAAATAGATCAAGTTGGAAAACAGCTACTACTCAATGTTTCTTTCCAAAGCAGTGGAATGAAAAATGAACTTTAAGTTAGCTATTCTGATGATAGAAACAAAGAAATGATTAAAAGGGGATTCTTAAGATAAACCAACTTTGTTTTAATCATTGATTTAAGAGATATTTACACAAAGAGTTATTGAGGGAGAAAAGTAAGAAGCAGAGAAGAATGAAAACAAATAGAAGCAGAAGGTACAATGTGCCATTTTTGAAAAACAATGAGAAAACCTTTAAGTAAATATGGAGAAAAATCACCAAAAATTTGTACCATTTCAGGATAATTTGTAAAACACAATATTATTTTGGAAAAATTAAACAAATGGGAGTCCCGCGTGTGTGTGTGTGTAACTGGCTTATCAGATATTCATTTCTCTTTTAATGCACTTTCCAAATTGTGTCTTTGTTATCTCTACATAGGTGGTCTTTTCCATGAGACAAGGTCTTTCCCCTCATCTGTGTATTCCCAGTACCCAGCTACAATCTCTGGCAAGCATTAGGCATGGGATGGATTGTTGATGCATAAATGACACCAACTAGACCAAACGGCATGCTGGGGAAGGAAGGATGGATGGGAAGATGCAGGAAAAGCTCAGGGGTGAGGTCAGAGAACTCTGACCAGGGTGTTGGCTGTAAGGAGATGCCATCACCAGTCACGTGGACCATGATGGCTCTTTCCTGGGCTTGAATTCTACACCAAAGACAGGACCAGCTACCTAAGTTTTGGAGCCCAGTGTGAAATGAAATTTCAGGACCCCTTGTTTTAAAATTATTAAGAAGTTCAAGAGGGTAACCACAGAGAATTAAACCAAGCATGGGGCCCTATGTTAATTGCATTGTGCCACACTCGTGAAGCCGACCCTGACTACAGACAATCAAGCATCTTTTTTTTTTCTTTACAATACCCAGGCCTCTCACTGCTGTGGCCTCTCCCGTTGTGGAGCACAAGCTCCGGACGCACAGGCTCAGCGGCCATGGCTCACGGGCCCAGCCACTCCGCGGCAATGTGGGATCTTCCCAGACCGGGGCACGAACCCACGTCCCCTGCATTGGCAGGTGGACTCTCAACCACTGCGCCACCAGGGAAGCCCACAATCAAGCATCTTTGATAGATGTTAAGCAGGGCCAAGATGATCAGATTTAAGGATGTCTTTAAGAAAGATCAGTGCAGGGCTTCCCTGGTGGCGCAGTGGTTGAGAGTCAGCCTGCCGATGCAGGGGACACGGGTTCGTGCCCCGGTCTGGGAAGATCCCCCATTGCCGCAGAGCGGCTGGGCCCGTGAGCCATGGCCGCTGAGCTGGGTACTGCAAAAAAAAAAAAAAAAAAAAAAAGAAAGAAAGAAAGATCAGTGCAGATGCATTGTAGACAATTCTTATCAAGAGACCTGGGGAAGAAAACTGCACTGTCATGAAAAATTAGAAGGACCTGACAGTAGCAGTAGGGCTAGAGAGGTGCAGAAGGGTCCAGGAGAAGATGAAGGAATTAGGAAACACTATCTTGATAGCATGGAGAGTGGGGACTGGGGAAGAGAGCTGAAGAAAATGGGTAGGGCAGCAAGAAAAACTTGCAAGTTTCTGCCTCTGGCAACAAGGCAAATGGAGCTGCAAGCAGATCCAGCTCACAAGGACACCCAACATGTTCTTGAGAATGACAGTAAAACATGGCAAGTGAGCACATGGTTGTTGCCCTGAAAAAGTAGAGCTAACATGCTAACGAGCTCAGAGGAGACAGACATCATTTCTTTCAAAGAACCTGGGAGAAGAAGAGGAATTGTCCCGTGGCAAAGTTGGCATTTGTGCTGCAACTCAAAATATTGTTAAGTTTTGTATAAAGAATGGTGGGGAAGAGAGTTCAGGAGTACAGGCAGGTGCCTGGGGATGTTCACCGTATATGGAAGGAAGTGCTGGTGTTTTGGATCACAGCACCAGGATGAGCCCTATTTACATGGGACGGGTTGGGTGGGTGTGCATAAGGAAACAAGGTGACTTTCCCAAGGCTACAGTGAAAATAAAGCGAACCACAGCAAACTAGAAAATAGTGTCACCAGACTCTTTATCCAGGGTTTTCTCCAATAGAGCACTTTCTCCCCACAAACCCTTCTGTTGTTTAGATTGCGCTAATAACCGATTGAATTATCAACATGGCAAATTCAACAGAAGGCGGGATGGACGCCAGGCGTGAAGACCACCAAGGATTTGAATGGTAAACAGTCAAATGGTTGGAAATGAGCTGGACTCCAAAGTTAATTTAGAGTAACAACATGCCTCTGGCAAAGACTTGCCTCCTGGTTTTTTTTTTTTTTTTTGATCAAGGCAAATCACTGAGTGAAATTGAACACACAAGTGCACACAAACCCATGGAAGGATTTTTCTTTCAGGTTATGCCTGAACGTCCAGTATCGTCATGAGAAAGTAATTGTTGAAACCTTTGCTTCTTTGTTATTGATGAGCAGCTGTGGATGACAGAAACATAAGACTCAGAAGTTGCTGTCCCTTAGCGCCTTCAGTCCATTCTGGTTTAAGATGGTTACACAGCTATTTGATGTAACAAGAGCCAGTCGCATGGAAGAGAAAAATGGTTTTATTTCTCAAAGCAGAGTCTCATCTGTCTTTGCACAATTTCACTCTCATTATAGCTGGAAATGGGAAGTCATTTTTCACAAGGCTGATCTCTAGTTAGCGATGGAACTGTTAATGGTGCATCCTGAAAAACTGGACATTCATTATCTGCCCCTTCTGGCCTCAGCTGCCTTGTGAGTTTCCATCCATCATAGCAACTCTTTGGATAGTCCGGCCCCACTGTTCCAGAGGTGTTTGCAATGGAATCCCAGACCCTGAACAGGAAATGGTCAAGGAGACCACTTCCAGAACCTTTCAAAGGAAGCCACAAAACCTCTGTTCCTGAGAGAACACCATGTAATAAATCACCCAAACACTTATCATCTCCTGGAACACTTTTAAAAGTAGAGGAAGGTTTTATTAATAATTACATTGTCAATAGATATAAATCAAACTTAAATGAGAAAAACCAGTTCACTCTTATCAATGGAATTTCAAAGGTAAGTCAGCCAACCTTTCTTACTGGGACAAACACCTGGCATCATACATAGATACAGATTCACGAAAGGTAGAAATAAAATATACTAGTCAATTGACAATTGAATCTTTTGTTAGCTTTTTTTTCCTTCCATGTGTTTGGATCAGTTGACTCTTAAAGATAGGCCTGGATGTTCAGAAAATACTGGACTTTTTTTTTTTTGCGGTACACGGGCCTCTCACCGTTGTGGCCTCTCCCGTTGCAGAGCACAGGCTCCGGACGCGCAGGCTCAGCGGCCATGGTTCACGGGCCCAGCTGCTCCGCGGCATGTGGGATCTTCCCGGACCGGGGCACGAACCCGTGTCCCCTGCATCGGCAGGCGGACTCTCAACCAGTGTGCCACCAGGGAAGCCCTTTTTTTTTTTCTTAAAGTCAAGGGCACTTAAATCCCAGAACCAGAGAAATTACTATAGTAAGTAAATTGGTTTTACTTTGGCTCACTCCATTTACCATGTCTGGAATTAATAAATATTTATTGAATAAATAAATGAGGTGATAAATTTCATCAAAAGCTCATCTGGTTGCCTCTGATGTTCTCAAAACATTGTGTTAAAGAATAAATTGGTAATGATAGTTATTATAAGCACTTCAAGGTAGCAAAGAGGGAAGAGAATGACCATTTCAACACTTATTCCATGTCAGGCAGTATTCGAGGCCTTTTATATAAGCTATTTTAATCCTAAAAACAATCCTGTTAGATAGATATTGTTATCTTCATCTTACAATTGAGAAAACAAAGGTAAGAGTTAGTGAAGTAACTAAACAGAGCAATCATGTGATGTCCCAAACCCATGACTTTCTGATTCCACCACCCAACCCTTTTCCTTTTCCATTATGGATAATTACAGCTTTTCACGGATCACCCAAATGAAAACTCTCAGCACTAATAGACATTTCTAAATATTACAAAATAGGTAAGGAAATTAAAGTTTTAGAAAGAAGATAAAAATCATTTTAAAACAATATATGTAAATACTCAAAACAAAAAACAACATTCTCATTATGTTAGGATCTTAAAAATGTATGTGTCTCAATATTACCAGTCATCTTCTTTGGAAAGTGTTGATTCAGGGTGAGTTCTCAGATGCCTTTGCTGAGTCCCTCACAAAAAGATCTATACATCCCCTGTTCTATCTTTCTGAGACTGTCATCCCCTAAGTATCAGATCAATGAGAAGAAATCATTGCCACAGCTCAAGAAATCTACTAACAAGTGAATGATTGAGATGAAAGGCCATTTGAGGAGAACCAAAATTAAAATGGTCTCAACAGTGTTCCTGTGGATTTTTACAATATCTTTTAATTAAAGCAGCTGGAATTTCATCCTGGCTCACAAGCTTTCGTTATGGGTCCCAAGTACTTCAATCTTTTTTTTTTTTCCTTTTTTTCTTTTAGTACTTAGGCCAAATATCAGAGTCTTGAAAATACTGGAAATCTTGTTTGCTTTTTATTTTGTTCCTTTCTCATTTTCCTTTTGCAAATGTGTTTTGGGCTGCACATTCCTTAGACATTTCTTTGCAGTTGGTCATCGAAATGAGTGTTTCCCTGTGACAGTGTTTAGCCAGGAATGCCACTAGGTCATTGAGATTTAAGGCCTACTGCTGACTTGCAAGTTCCCCTGAGAATCACTGCCCTTTCCTTGTGTACTGCAGACGCAGGGGAGGCAGGCAGGGAACCAGCTGATGACTTGTGCTCAGTTAAGTCTGCTCTCATCTTTCCTCCTATTGAAGCCCACCCCAGTGTCCCCAAAGTGTCCATCTGCCAAGGGCAGGGCTGTACTAGCAACATTCTTTGCTCGTGAAGTCTACTGAGCACCATCCTAAGATACCAGCTGGTCCAAAGCTGCTGTCTTGCTATAGACCATGCAGCAAATGGGAAAATAATGGGTCTCGGAGCCCACAGCCCTGAACTTCAATTCCAGCTCTACTTTTTAGTAGTAATTAGTGCCATAATTCACTGGGAAGTTTATTTAGCTTCATTGAGCTTCTGCTTTCTTGTTTCTAAAAGGGGCTGTTTATATATAACTGTAGAAAAACACCAAAAAGAGACATTGCTTTTAATACAAGAACTGCAGACATTTTTTCTTTGTGTAGCTGGCAGAACAGCTTTCTGAGGTGTTTAGAAAAATGCCTCAGTTTGGTCTTGATGAGTCATTTGGGGTTGAAAAATATGATACCACTTGGGCAGAGCCTAAATGGATGGAGACATGGGAAGAAGCAGATTTCTATGCCCCAAAACATGTGAGGAATGCTAAGATTCTACAGGAAACCCTAGATCAGGGAGAAGGGTTTCAAAAACAGAGAGAAAACAGGGATGGAAGGAGGTCAATGAGGAGAACCCCAAAGTTGTGTGGAAGGCAGGGGCAGGCTTCCCTCTAAGGAAACTTGAGCCCATGAGTCTGCACAAGGATGGCCAGCAAGGGGAAGTGAGGCCATGGGGGCTGGAATTCTGTGCAAGTCAAGCCAGCCATATGCCCAGGGTTAAGGCTACCTTTTCCTTCAGGCAAAGGCACTAAATGTTGCCACAGCCCTGGACAGGGGTCTACAAAGAGAAACAGCCCAAATGACGAGTCCCTATCAAATCAAATGTCAAGTTTGAAGGTATTTCACGCCGCCCTCACACATACCTGCCCCTGCGTACTTATCATACTTCCAGTAAATGCTTTGTTATCAGTGAGGTTGTGGGGATTACAAGAAAGTAGATGGTAACCACCATGCGATGAAGCAGGATAAAAGATGGCAGCCCAGAGGATGAGGAGTAATTGCTGTGATCCAAGTTCCAGAAAAAGAAAGAAAAGGAGAAATAGCTGGAGCGAAAAAATAAGTAATAACAGAGCTGGAAGTGACTGAGTTTGGAGAAACAACCACCACCGCCAAAACAAACACAGAAAATCTCTGGAGGCATTGAGAAGGGCCCTTGTCTGCCTGTGCAGTGAGAGCTGTGGATATGGAAGGGTGGAGGGCTTGAGGACATATGGGTGACACTCCCCAGGGTGGCAGCAAGAATTAAGTGAGTGAAAGTCCGTGAAGCATCTGACCCGGGGCCTTCTACCTATTTCAGGCCTCTCCTCTGTCACTTTTCACTCATTTCTTGTTTTGCTCACTCTGAGGGCTTCCCTGCACCCCGCCTTTTCTGCATTTGAGCCCAGAAAAGGCGGGGTGCAGGGAAGCCCTCAGAGTGAGCAAAACAAGAAATGTTCACCTGGCTGGACCTGCTTCCAGGAAGAGGACCCCTGTTAATGACTCTGCTAGGCTTGGAAACCAATTAATTTCTGATTTTCTAATCATCTACTGGACTGTTGTCATCTTCTTGGAGAAGTTTAAAAGGCAAATTTACTTCCCCTACTCTCAAAGATGCCTCGGATTAATTACAGGTTCATACAATCATATTCACTTTATATGAACCTACCTACAAAAGAGAAACAGATTCAAGGACATAGACTTGTAGTTCCCAAAAGGGAAGGGGTTGGGGGAAGGATGGAGTGGGAGGTTGGGGTTAGCAGATGTAAGCGATTATATATAGGATGGACAGACAACAAGGTCCTACTGTATAGCATAGGGAACTATATTCAACAACCTAAATGTCCAACAATAAATGAATGGATAAAAAAGATGTGGCACAAATATACAATGGAATATTACTCAGCCATAAAAAGGAATGAAATTAGGTCATTTGTAGAGATGTGTATGGACCTAGAGTCTGTCATACAGAATGAAGTAAGCCAGAAAGAGAAAAACAAATACCGCATATTAACTCATATATGTGGAATCTAGAAAAATGGTACAGATGAACCTATTTGTAGGGCAGGAATAGAGACATAGACATAGAGAACGGATATGTGGACACAGGGTGAGGAAGGGGAGGATGGGACGAATTGGGAGATTAGGTTTGACATAAATACACTACCATGTGTAAAATAGATAGCTAGTGGGAACATGCTGTACAGCACAGGGAGTGCAGCTTGGTGCTCTGTGACGACCTAGATGGGTGGGATAGTGGGTGGGAGGGAGGTCCAAGAGGTAGGGGATATAGGTATACATATAGCTGATTCACTTCATTGTACAGCAGAAACTAACCCGTCATTGTAAAGCAATTTTACTCCAATAAAATAAAAGACAACATCTAATAAAAATACAGCATCAAAAAAAAAACCTATGACAAAACATAATGGAAAAGAATATTAAAAAAAGAATGTGTGTATATATTTATGTATAACTGAGTCACTTTGCTGTACAGCAGAAATAAACACATTATAAATCAACTATACTTCAATTTTAAAAAAAATTTTTAAATAAAATAAAATCA
Organism: Delphinapterus leucas; assembly: GCF_059928025.1. Lineage (NCBI taxonomy): Eukaryota > Metazoa > Chordata > Mammalia > Artiodactyla > Monodontidae > Delphinapterus > Delphinapterus leucas. Next base: position 47,763,803 of record NC_143130.1, on the reverse strand, counting down.
CATTCTTTTTATAAAATTTCCAGAAAAAGAATGCCATATTTTAAGTAAAGTTATTTATAAATTAGAAATAACTAGCAGTTGTATGACTCCTCACAATTTACAATGAGCTTTCACATTCTTTTTTATCTTACTCAACCTTATTTAATTCTTACCACAAACCCAGTGGTGTCAGAAATATTGTTAATGGGGCTCAAACCCAGGTCCTTGCCAACAGTTTTATTCCACTACAGCTGAGGTGGCATCATTGACCAGATATGCCCACTCTTCCATTAACCTCTCCAAATTAATGGGAAAACTAGAATGATGGTACAAAATTAGGAAGAAAAAAAACAACAAGAAGCAAAAGACTATGAACTTGAAGTTTGTTCTTTTGTCTTCATAATCCCATTTGTAGCCTGATCACCCTTCTCTCTCCTTCCATCTCTCTTGTCCTTGTGTGTCTGGCAACCCTGGTTCAGTCGACAAAGGAGAGTGCCCTTGGGCCCATATTCCTGGTGTGAAATAACAAGCCCATGATTCTGAGAAAATGTTCCTCATTGCAAATACCGTAGGAAAATAAATCAGACATTTTTCTTTCTCAGTAAAAGCCTTTACTTCCAAGCCTTTACTGTGAGTTCTAAAGCTGGGAGTTCACATTCATTGTGGGAAATCCAAAGTGGTTCCATGGGCATCCACCATAATCAATACAGGCTTAAGCTCTCCATTGCAAAATCTACAGGAAGGAGGGACCCTTTTCTATTCTCAGAGCACTTCAGGTCTGGATGGCAAAAGAAGACGAGCTACTTCACACTTCGTGGCTGTGCAAAAATCAAAGAACTCTCATATATGACAGAAGGGAAGCCACAAGGCTTTTATTTAATTATTTTTATTTTTATTTTATTTTTTTAACATCTTTACCAGAGTATAATTGCTTTACAATGGTGTGTTAGTTTCTGCTTTATAACAAAGTGAATCAGCTATACATATACATATGTATCCATATCTCCTCCCTCTTGCATCTCCCTCCCACCCTCCCTATCCCACCCCTCTAGGTGGTCACAAAGCACCGGGCTGAAATGTCATCTCATTTGGCTGAGCTGCAAGACAGAAATTGCAAAATGTATGTTCCTTATGCCACTTAAGGAGACAAAGTCATTGTCTCTGAACCAAATATTTCTTCAGCTAAGAGAACATGAAAAAAGTCAATTACCTGGCTCCATCTGCAGCTGTGGATTCCTTCCTGGCCATGGCTGATTAGTTTCAGCATGCTTGGGCCTGGCTTTGCTTTTCTGTCTAAGGAGGGTACCAAGGAAAAAGCTGATGGGCAGGTTACAGGACACTACTTGCTAGTCATTCCATGCTCCACCTGAACATCCAAAGCAATTAATCTCATCTGAATGGACTTGAAGATTATAGGATTTATAGGATGGTTGGATGGTCTGTTAATGAAAGCAGCTGGATAAACACAAAAATATTCCCAAATCAAGTTTTCTTAAGAAGCTCTTTCTTCATATGAGTTAATCAAAAAGTAGATAAATGGTAATTTGGGCACTATACCTCCATTTTAAGCAAAGCAAATGATGCATATGAAAATTGAAAATAATGATTCTGCAAGGAATAGTTAGGGAAGGAGGTGGGGGTGGGGAGCAAAAGTAGGGGAAGAGAAAGACAGAGGAAGTGTAATAGGTATAACAAGATTAATTTGTTCCCCTAACCCAGCTCCTCTTTTCAGCCCCAAACACACTGTGTGACCATTGGTATGTGTGGGTGACTATGAAAATGAGTGTGTCTGGGTGTATCTGTATGAGTCTCTGTATATGTGGTGTGTATATGAGGGAAGGGAAAACTGAGAGTGCATAAGGTGGAGGAGTTTGAGTGTGTATGGGTGTGCAGGGTGTGTATCTGAAGGCTGTGTATAAGGGTACTTGAATAAGGGGTGTGGGTCTGTGGGTATGGATGGAGGTTAGAAAAGAGAGTGTGTCTGAGCTTATGTAGGTGATATTTAGAGACTATGGAGGGGGTTCTGTTTGTTAGGGTGGTAAGTGCGGGTGTGTGTATATGAGGCAGGAAATGTGTACATGGAGCTGTGTATACGCATCTGGGGTACACGTAAAAGATGAGGGTATGTGCCTAGGAACTGCGTGCAGGTCCTGTGTGTAAAAGCAGGGTGGTATGTCTGTGCAATCAACATGATGTACAAGATCCTCTGAAAAGCAAACTAAGCCTTTCTTCTGCCTCAGCTGCCCTGCCCTGAGTGTCCTCTCCTAGAGATGGTCCTGCTCTCAATATTCAATCCCCTGGAGCTCCTTCTGAATCCGATCTACACTTGGAAATCCTCACCTTTGTCTCCTTTTCTGGGACTCAGAGGATTGATTTGTTATGATTTATGTTACCTTAGACTTTCTTTTGCCCACTGAGCTTATTTGGGAAAAATACCTCTGGGCCAGAATTTCTGCTGACAAATCATCATCGTCATCACCACCACCACCGTCATCGTCACCATTACCACCATCATTATCACCATCACCACCACCATCATTACCACGATCCTTGTCATCGTTCCCATGTGTTGCACAGCCCTCAGCATTTACTATGTATCATCATCTCAGGCTAATGACACATTATCCTTTTTGAAAGGTTAATTCTACAGCATAAAATACAGCTGGATTTGCTCACAAATCCATGCTAGTCAAGAAAAAGCTGTCTGAAAGGCTGAGGAGTACTAGAGACCTTCAAATTAACATACAACTTCTGTTTCTGGTCCAAAGCCCCAATCCATTCAGAGGTCTTCTTGCTTGTTCTACCCTTACATGAAAATTCTTTTAATTCAGCTTCAATTTATTCATCCCTTCTACCACCTCCCTAAAATACAAAATTAGTAATCCATAATATTTCCCTGGACGGTTATAGAGATACATATTGTTTTTGTTGGTGGTGTCAGTATGTGACTAGACTTACTGCAACACAGCCTGTGGAGATAACAACGCTGTGCATCCATTTTCCAGAATGGAACCCCACAGAGAGCAGTTTGTTACAGCATTTGTACCAAGGACATTTTCACAGGGCTCCACATTTCCATTTCATAAACATCCATTCCCAGGAGAGCAAAACAGGAATTTCTCAAGGACAGCAAAACAACAGCAATGGGGTAATCTGCAGGCAAAGATACTGCGAGTGTGCCAAACCTTTGATATTGGAGGCAGCAGTCTATTTAGAGAAGGAGAGCCAATGGCATTTCCCAGTTTCACCTGGTGTTCTCTCCAAGGCAGGAAGAAAGGGAAAAGTGATGAAGGGTGTACAAAACCTCTATCTGTACGGTGAAATTTTCTCTAACTGTAATGGATTGAAAAGTTGGGAGGTTACTCAAATACACAGAGAATTCAGTTCTCACTTTTATGGCCAAGTGAGTTCTGTATCCTTCTGCATAAGGAATTGGAATGACAAATATCCTCGGCACTTGCATCTCCGTCCATTCAAGTCTCTACGGGAAAGGAGACTGTAGCTCCAATGCCTTCTGGCAAAGAAAGGTAACACCCCTTATGGCTGCTAGCCTAAGTCTTTATAAAACCCAGAGAGCTGCATAGATATTCCAGAGACCCAGATGGTAGATCATGTCACAACTGTCTCCTGGCATTGTCCTCAGGCCATGTCCAGGGAGACCATAGATGCCCCACAGTTACTAAAGCTGGACTCATCCCCATTGCCTGATTATAATGTCAGGCAACCTGTTGACAGGCTGGAATACTTTTCTTTTTGTGCAATTGTTTCAAAGACTGATTTAGGCATCAGAGAGTGACAATAGTCAGCTTATTCATGAATGTGGATACAAACAAAATGTGGGCACAAGATATATCAGAGCCCACGCTTAAAAATGCTATCCATTCATTCATCCATCCACTCAGCAAGCCTTTGTAGAGAGCCTGCAGTGGCCAAGTATGAGTCTTAGAATGGTGTTCAGAGATGACCCTACCAGGCCTCACACATTCAAGAAGTTCAAAGTCCACAGACAATTCAACCAACCATTAACAGACAGAGACGTCAGTGCTTTAAATGCAGCTAAAGGAACGGAATGGATGTGTACTGAGCAGAGCCTGGGTTGGGGCAAGGAGGGACAGAGAGCTGAAGCTCCCTTGAAGTCATGACACTTGAGCCGAGCCATGAAAGAGGAGCAGGAACTGTCCAGGCAGAGGCGGGCAATTCTCCAGCTGCAGAATAAGTGGTTCCAGAATATCCCCTTACAGGATCGCCGGAGGAAGCTGGGGCTGGGGAACATTAGGCCAAATATTTCACACCGGAATCAGTGAGAATGCCCGGAAAAAACCAGCCCCCCAAAGTTGCTCTGTAGAACTCTTAGTAAATGCCACATCTCATTCACTCACACACACACACACACACACACACACACACACACACTCTGCCATCTTCCTAGAGAGCACAGAATACTGTGGGAAAAATTAGGTGAGGTTACAGTCCATTCTTTGGTCTGTTGATGCCAGGCATGAGGGAGTACAGCTGCATAATTTATGTTAAGTTTTCCTGGGAAACAAAATCTCCTAAAGACTGTGAAATCTTACCTTGCATTGCCTTCCAATGGATGAAGCACCATCTTGTTTATAAGGGCATAAATCCCTCCAGTTCCACAGCTTGCATCTGTCATTACACTAGCTACCTGTGCCAGCTACAGTCCTAAGGAGACACAGACCTATTTCAGATTTAGTGTGGATGACAGTACATGCAACAGCAAACTGGGGCACAGAGTACAGAAATCCAGAAGTACATGGGAACCCCATGCCTGTCCTTCAGCAGGACTAATTAGTTATCAAGACTTTTACTCATAGTGACCATATCACATGGATATATATTAATTCTTTAGGACGTGTCAATCTTCCCTGCTCTTGCACCTGACTAAACACTTTCCACCCATGCAAAGCCATCTCAAGTCCTCCATGTCCCTTAGAAGTCTTTCTCTTTTCCCCTAAATTCTTACAACAGAGAAAATGTGCCATGTGCAATTTAGCCCTAACTTACATTCTTTTTATTGTTGTTGCTTATAAAGTGTTACCTTGACCTCACAAATAGATTTTAAGCCCCCTGAGGAAAAACTATACCTTATAAGGCCATCAGCATCCTTCACACTGTTATCAAGGGTTATTCCTCTCCCATGATAACTAATACCCTATTTCTGTCTGCCTATTGGATTTCTCCTGGTGGACAGTCTACAAGAACCAGAACCTCAATACAGCTAAAGTTGGGATCATCTTTCTACCAAAATGAAGTCCTCTTTTTGACTGCCTCTAATTCTCTGAAGCTCTGACTTCTCCTTGTGTTAACCTGCCCGCAGCCACAGGTGACATTAACTCTTTTTTTCTCTTCCTTCGTATCTCTCATAGTCATTCTCTCTTTTAATGATTAATGCCATTGCCCTGGTTCTGACCTCTATCACTTTTCATCAGGACAACTTCAGAACCTCCAATCTGATCTCTCTTTAACATTTCTCTTCCAAATCCAGTCACCCCTACGACTCAGTCACATTAAACTTCCTGTAATGTCACATGAATTGTGTCCCTCCTGTGGCTTCTCACTGACCACTTTATGAAGCACATACATTTCTTTATTTATGTTCAAAACCCTCTACATTCTGACACTCATTTTTCCAGCTTCGTACTTACTACTTCTCATCCCATACCCTTTATTCCAGCAAAGCTATTTCTGCTGCTTGAACCTCTCTTGTGCCTGTCTAGCTCCACACCTTAACTGAAGCCATTACTTTTACATAAAATATTTTTCCAACTATCATATCATAATTTAGCGCTGTCTCCAAGGTATACATAGTGTGCTGTGAACTCTTAATAAATGAACCCATCAAGAATTAGGCATTCTGTTCTTTGCTGGAGGCATTTTTTATTTAAGTGATTTTATAATATACTTAATACATTAAAGGCACTATGTTAAATATTGGAGGATTAATCTAGAAAGCACAATTCCATTTAGTAAGAGGTCAAAAGCATAGAGACATGAAACAAAGAGATTAATTAATCAATTAATACAAGAAAAATAAAACAACCTTGATGTGAAGTCATGGTTCTTCATAGTGAAAAGCGCACTGAACAACAAAATTCATAAATGACTCATATAAAACATACCCTAGTAAAATTCTGGAATTCTGTGGATAGCTACAAAAGCAGAAAATTTTCAAAGAAATGGACAGAGGCCCCTTTTAAAAAAAATCTACACTTGGCTTTTCATCAGCATCACTAAATAATTATTACAAAATCAGAAGCAATATTTGAAGTTTCAAGGCTAAACTGTTGGACCCTAGAATTCTATGCACAGTAAAATTAACATATTAGTGCAAGGGCAAAAAAAACATCTATTATCTATATATATAGATAGATATTTTTCTCTATCTATTATATATATATATATATATATATATATATATAAAAGAAAAAAATATTTTGGTGATGCAAGAATACAGATGTCCTACTAAACCAAACATTCTGTAAATCATTCAAGATTACACTGCAGAAAAATTAATTACATGATATGGAATATGATGGGTCACCCAAAAAATAAATTATGGTTATTCCTAAACAACAGTTGATGTATAATCTTTATAAATTAATGAAAATATAATAATTATGACATGATAAGGAGAATGAGAGAGATGGTATCCTAAATTTCTTTCAGTGGTCAGAGAAAAATACAATGACTAACTTTAAATGATTATAGAAAATATGAGTTTTAAAATATACACTAAACATTTAAACATATCAAGTACCAAAAATAGGTATTGAACCATAATTCCAAGCCAGATGAAAAAGCTGGACTAAGAAAACTCATTCAATTCCACCATATACATGCATACACACACACACACACACACACACACACACACACACACACACACAAAGGCCAATAAAGGGGGGAAAGGAAACAATAATACATCATATAGAAAAATGCATAAAATATGAGCCAGTGTTAATAAATGTAAATGGATTAAATTTCCTTATTAAAAGGTGACTATCAGAATAAGATACTTTTTTCCTCCTCCAACCCCAGCACATCCTCAAAGCACCACTGGTCAGTGAATCCCAGTCGGGGCAGCACTTTGTTCAACATCTTGGTGTTAACTTCCATCTCTCTGCAACATCCTGAACGATGGAAGGAACCACAACCCAGAGGAGAGGAAAAATAGTGCCAGAATAAGATTTTAAAAGGAATAAATAAAAAATCCAGTATTTTGTTATTAATGAGCATGATATCTAAAATAGAATGACACACAAAGGTTAAAAATTTATAAAGATGGGAAAGGATGAACGAAGTAAAACTGAAGAAAAAAGAAAATAGACATGGCAAAACTTCATATGGGACAAAAATGATACAACGTTCACAGCAAAAACTAGGACAAAGAGATATATTTTGTGATAATAAAAAAGTGAAATCAAAGTTATGTTATAATATTCATGAACATTATGTAATTAACAACATAGAATCAAAATATTTATGGCAAAATTTTTTGAAAAAAAAAGAAATTGACAGATCTGGATTTGAAAATTCTTCCCTCAGTAAAAATAGATTAAAATTAGTTGAATTATAAAAGAGTTTAATAACTCAATAAAGAAGCTTAATCTAAAAGTGTGTGTATAGGTGTGTGTGCATCTGTGCACATGTGTGTGCATGAGACAGAATTGTTTATAAAGCTCTGTACCTAATAAACAAAACATGCTTGTTTTATAATAATATGAACATTCCAGAATCCTGACTATTAGGGCACAAAGAAGAATCTCAAAAGGGCCAAAAAGCTGCATTTACTGGATCCAAATTAATAATAAAATGGGATAACCAAAAATTTATCAGGTCATTTAGAAATTAGAAACAAGCAAATGAAAGCAACTTTCAATATGCTCTTTGGTAAAAGAGGATGACAGGACTAAAATAACCCATTTAAAAATGAATGACAGGGAAAATATTGCATTTATCAACTTGTCTCATGTGGTCAAAATGTTATTCAAAGTAATGAGTAATGTGCTTATAAAACAAGTAAGACTAAAATAAGAATTACATATTAAACACCAGTAGCTAAAACATAAACAGTAAAATGAACCCAAAGAAAGTAAAAGAAATAAATTAATAATTATTAAAAATTTAACTTGATATAGGAAACAAGCAAACACTGGGTTAATAAAACCAAGAGCTAATTCTTTGAAAAGAACTTCCCTCCAAAAATATGAATAAATCTTTGGCATATGTGTTTAGTAAAAATGACCCAAGTAATAACACTGAATGTGAGAAAAATACAGTACATACAAAAAAACCTGAAGACCTTTTCAATTATGTGAAAATAGTAGGGTTTTTATTTTGTTTCTTCAGATATTAGGAATGGGACTCCAGGTCCTTACTCCAGGTCCTTTTTCCAACATTCTAACAATAAATTTAAAATCTAAATAAAATCATCTATTTCCTAGGGTATATATATTATATCGTACTGATTCAGGATGCTAGAAAACATGAGTAGACTTACAATCATATTTTTATTTGTTTCTTTGTTTGTTTGGCCATGCGGCTTGCAGGATCTTAATTCCCCAACCATGGATTGAACCTGGGCCCTTGGCAGTGAAAGTGCAGAGTCCTAACCACTGGACTGCCAGGGAATTCCCAACAATCATATTTTTAAAGTAAAATTGTAATTGAAATTCTCCTGAAAAATAACACTAAGATCAGAGTTTTAATAAAAATTTTATAAAACCTGCAAAGAAGGGATACTTCCATAACAGATTATATTTTAAAAAAGATTAAAAGGCCCTCAGCACATTCCATAGACCCATAAAATCCCTAATTTTAGAAAAATCCTGGGCTAAAAATACATGATATTGGTCTTAGATTGGTCTTAGAGACAACCATCATAAGAACAAAAATGTGTCAACCTTAAACAAAATGAACAGCAATTATTTATTAAGCAAAGGTGAGTTTATTCAGGAATTGTAGATGAATTGCAATTTGAGACAAGCAAACTATGGCAAACCATGGCAAGTCTGAGGAAACACAGGAAAGATTAGCTTTTATTAGTTTCTGGGAGGAAACTGGGGGGACTTATTTTGAACAAAAGTTCACTGGAGGATGAGAGTTCAGGGTTTTGATGGTTTCACATTGGTTGAAGGTGATGGGCAGTTTCCTGTTACTAAGGAATGCTGAAATCTCCTTTCTTCCTACTGCCTGTGTAAGTTGAGATGAGTGGTACATATATGAGAGCTCTCCCTTCATGACTCCCAACTCCATTTTAAATCAGATTTCCTTTATCCATTTTCACAAATATATACAATTTTTAAACCAGTAAAAGAAAATAAAATCTATTCAATAGAAACATATATGTATATGGAGAGACAGAGAAAGAAGGAAGAGTGTACAATAAATGGAGGGTATAAGGTAAAATGACAGAAATAAACCCTAATACAATACAATTTACAATAAATGTAAATAGGTTAAACTCACCAGTTACAGACACTCTTGAATTAGATAACAAAAACAAGGTTGAAAAATTACCATCTAGAGGAGACACACTCCAAACAGAAAACACACAGATTCAAAAAAAAAGGGCTATCAAAAAGTATACTGGGCAAATCTAAAGCAAAAAGGACCTGGAGTCCCTTTCCTAATATCTGAAGAAGCAAAAAAAAAAAAAAAAAAAAACCCTAGATTTTAAGACAAATACAAGTGATCAATAAATATGTAATATTATTAAGGAAAAAATAGAGCCAGAAGATCACATGTTTGCTTTAAAATCTACTTTTTCAGATATGTTACTAACAAAATAGTCTCAAAATATAAAAATTACAAAAGTAGAGGGGTAAATAAATTATCAGATGTAGGTAGAGATTTTAACTCACCCATCTTCAAACAAGTAGAAGAAAAATAAGAAACTTCAAAGAGCTGAAAAATACTATTAATAATAGTAAAGAAACAGACAGCACATGTCTTCTTGAGCATATATAGATCAGTAGCAGAAATAGAACATGTAATAAGTCAGAAACAGAAGCCTCAGCTAATTCAAAAGAATAGATATCATATATGCTGTTCTCTGATTTTATTCAATAAAAATTGTTAAAATAACAAAATGAGAACTAAAAAGATCCTCTATGTTCAGTAACTTAGTAACAAAATAACTCCTGTTGAAAAAGGAAATTAAGAAATATTTAGAATACAATGCTAGTACAAATGCTCACCAAGCTAAATTACAGGGAAATTTATAGTCATAGATACTACAAATTCACTTTTGTACCTAAATAAGAATGAAGAAAGTGCAGAGACCTCCTGTTTTTGAAGATCCAATTTTAGAAAAATATCAATTCTCCTTAAATTAACCTATAAATTTAAAGCAATCTCAATCATGATTCTCAAAAGATTATTTTTATGTAATCTAAGAAAATTATTCTAATTTGTATCATATTCAAGTATCTCCCCAACATTTTAAAATGATGAAAAAGGCCTTGCTTCATCAGGTGGCAGACAGTGCCAAAAAGTCCTAGTAATTGAAACAATGTTGTATGGGTTCAAGAGCAAACAAACCTATAAATAGAGAAAGGAGAGCTGCCGTTACAAGTATTAAAGTCAATACAATAGTCATTAGTGGGCTTCCCTGGTTGCGCAGTGGTTGGGAGTCTGCCTGCCGTTGCAGGGAACACAGGTTCGTGCCCCGGTCCAGGAGGATCCCACGTGCCGCGGAGCGGCTGGGCCCGTGGCCCGTGGGCCGTGGCCGCTGAGCTTGCGCGTCCGGGGCCTGTGCTCCGCAACGGGAGGGGCCGCAGCGGTGAGGGGCCCGCTTACCGCAAAAAAAACAAACAAACATAAAAAAGTCATTAGTGCTATCTAGCAAATACTGTGTAGGGTATCAGTGCATTATACAGTCCCGCCTCACCCCCCCACCCCTGCTTGAAGTTAGGTACGATCCTGTGACTTGCTTTGGACAGTGAAATGTCCAAAGTACATTTCAACTTGTGTTATTTTCAGGTAAAAGCTTTAAAACCCATGCTCTCTTTCTTTCTGATATCATGACTGTCAGCAGCAGCTCTGATACTCCTGATGCCTGAGCAAGAATAGAGCAGAACCCTCAGCCAACCCACAGTGGATACGTAACATAAGGGAGAAATGCACCTTTGATTTATACACCAGTAAGACTTGGGCTGGGAATTCCCTGGTGGTCCAGTGGTTAGGACTCAGTGCTTTCTCTGGTCCCAAGTTCAATCCCTGGTCAGGGAAATAAGATCCCACATAAAAAAATTAATTAATTTTAAAAATAGAAGATTAGAAAGAATTGGATTTTACTATGACATAAGCTAGCCTAGACTGAGAGAAAAAGAGGTCTTTTACCTTTTCGAGTTCTTACAGTACTCAATATTTCAGAAAAATGTACTCAGACATTCCTTCTAAAATTTGAATTAAAAATCTTACTAAAAGTTAATTAATAGCAACAAAAAGAAGGTATTGGGAGGAAGCTATTTTCATGTTGTTGTAATAATTCATTCTTCTGAGTTTAATTTCTCACAATGTAGTTTACAATAAAACAGTGCTTTACAGAAATTAGGGATTTTGACAATCTGAGAGATTGAGAGAATAACTTCCTAAGAATCTCTTATCCTAAAAGAAAACAAGCAATCTTCCTACTTCCCTTCCAAACTTTTTAATTTCTAGGAATTTTAATAGACAGATATTAACTGCCCGGCAGTGATGGGAAAGGATGTAAAACACACAGAACTGCTGCCTCATCTATGGTGTTTCAAGTAAGCAATGGAAACAGTTATGAACAACTTTTTCTTTGCTACGCTCTCATCTTTGGAGCAAAAGTTAAAGGCAGTGGGTTGATAATAATGGCCAGTTATCCATGAAAACCCCAAAAGAAAAAATGGCTCATGATGGGTCTGACCTCTGACAATTGCTGGAACTTTGGTTAGCAGAATTCTGTACATGAGTAACAGAAATCAGAGTTCTCCTCTTCAACACTAATCTCATTAGTTGAAACTATAAACAAATCATGGCCCATAATTTGCGCAGTGGGCCCAGTTATCTTAGAACGAAATCTCTCTTTCTAATGTCTCCCGTTAGATTATTCTTTAGCTTCTCAATTTTAATATCTCAAAGCTATTGGTCTCAAACCAATTTGTTTAAAATCCAGATAGATGGTCTTTGCAATATAAGTGAACTAACCATAGCACACTGATAGGGAACTTTATGATGTTCAGATATTGCTACAACACGCAGAGCAACTGGAGGTGAACGCTATTCAGCTGCTAAAATTGGCAAAGAAAACTGATGTATTTACTCATAGCCCATTTATTTAGGTAAAAAGACACTAGAAATTCTAGCTCTCAGCACATGCCATAATGATTCCAAGGAAGTTTGGGGATGTCTAACCAACACTCAGATCCTGACTCAAGCACTTCTGACTTGTAAATGTAATTACAGTTATTGTATAGAAATCATCTGGAATCTCAACTGTGAGAAATGGAAAAGTAGGCTGGACTATTTCCTTAGTACAATTCTCTAGAGATTCTCTAAACAAAACTGTGATACTATCTGCCAGACCATTCCAGAAAATTCTGTTCGTTCTATTTATTTGTCTGAGTTGATACTAAAGCTGGCATCATTTCTCTTTGCCCGGTCACTCTGGTTTCTTCTCAGTTAATTATGATAAGTTACTGAAAAAGCCTGGGGAGTAGCAAAAGTGCTTGTGGTACAGGCACTAAACAAGATTAGAAAAAAGAGCATTCAAAACGGCCGTTTAATCTTAAAGTTATACTAGAAGGAAAATGTCTTTGATTCCCAAGTGATATTACACAAATGTCTATGTGGGATAATAGATGGGATAAAGAATGCAGAAATGACTAAAATTAATGGAGTAGTTATCACAGAGAGCCAGCTCTTTGACTTTGTATCTGATTTTTCTTTCTCTGTGTCATATGAGACAAAGGCAACTGGAGAACAGTGGAAAGAAAGGGGGATTTAGAATCAGAAGTCTGAACTGTGGAGACTGAGCAGGAGAGTTTACCCTCCTTGTGTACTGGTCCTCACCTATGAGGTACAGATCGTGACATTGACCTTAACAGTAGTTGTACGGATTAAACTAAATGAGACAACATGCAAATTACTTTATCAATTGCAAAGCATTTCTCAAGTGATCATTTTTATGATCCAATTTTGCAAACATCATTGAAATTTTCAACAAGGATCTAGTGGAATCTGAGATAGGAATCCTGATACCAAGGTCTGCTCCACGCCCTAGTCGATGATGTTAGTCATTCATGCAGAAAGAATAGACAAGCAAGAAAAAGACATGCTCGAGAGTCCACTGAAAGGGGATGCAGGCTCTCCAGCAGCACTCAGTGTGGGAAGCAGCAAGCTGGCCAGGCTACCGTATTTTGCCTCCTGAAATCAGAAGTAAGGCCAGAGAGACCTGCCTTCCTTCAACATGCCTGACCCTGGTAGGCAATGTTCAGCCTCGCTGGGTCTTATTGATCCTTCCCTGGTCCAAATTCATGTCTCCCTTGTTTTCCCATTTCACATCTTACTGCTTTGCTGAATGATTTGATTGGTAAATTATTCAGTAAAGCAACCATAAATTATTCTATTTCATCAGTTTTACAACTGCTGAGGGAAGCTGTTCAACGGATTTTTCTTGACTCCTGCTTGCTGTATACCTGTAGCCCTCTACCACAAAGCACAACTTTGCTATGAGTTTTACACGCAGGAAGCCTCTGAGATCCATTCAGATTCAGCCAATCACCAATGTGACATGAACATCTAATCAAAAGGCCATGTTTGCTGTGTTTGCCTTGGATGATAAACACATTCCAGCTGTGTGACCTTGACAAGTTATTTAACCTTTCTTTGCCTCAGTTTCCTTATCTGTAATATAAGGATAATAATAGCACCTATCTCATAGGAAAGTTAAGAGGATTAAATAAATGAATACTTATAAAGCACTTAAAATAGTGCCTGGGACATGGTAAGAGCTATATATGGGCTTGTTAAATTTAAAAAGTACATTATTATTATTTATAAGGGAAATCATATATGAATCCAGAATAACAAACTTTTAAGTGAAGATGAACATATATTAATTTTTTCTTGTAAAACAATATTCTAAGTGTGGTTGTCTCTGAGAGAGACACTATACATTTGTCAAAAACTCATAGAACTTTACAGCACAGTGAATCATAGTATACATAAAGTTGGAAAATCATTTGGGAGGTCAGGGGATCCCAGAATGGAATGCAGATTGGGACAAATGAATCTAACTGCATTACAAATGTATGAAACAAGCTCACTGAAGGGGGTGGGAGAAAAAGGTCGTGATCTAAGTAACTTTGGAATTCAGTAAAATCTGTAAGAGTAAAGGCAACAGAAACTATACACAAGCATGTATTCTAGTTGATAGAGTTATTTTCTATGGGGGTAGGTGTTAATAATTCTGATACTGTTATACATGTACATTGGATTAGGGCAGTTAAATAAGTGGATGGAGGGGCAAGTTTCTCACTGTTGAGTAAAAGGTGATGGATAAGCAAGAGAAGGAGGTGTGAATGATCCATGTGATAACAGATTATAGTCAGAGATATTAGTATAAACCCATATTTAGCTTAATAGAGACACAGACGGTTACATATAGCTATGTGTATATACACACATATATTTCCTTGTTCTGACAGCTGAGGGAGCCTGAAGGAATAGTATCCCAGTAACAGCAAGCACACCTAGTGCCAAGATCTTGGTTTTTAATGATATTTTCAGTAAAAAAAACAACAACAAGGATCCTTGGAGAAATGGCTGATTCTAAGAGTGGGGCAAGAAACTCTCAAGAAAAATCTGGAGCATCTTACAGTGACAGAAAGGAAGAATGTGGTTTTAAAAAGAAAAGAGAGAGAGAGAGAGAGACATAGTATGTCAAAAGGACACAGAAGCCAAGGGAGCATTATCAGAGGCCAGAGTTGAAACTTCATTTGAGCAACAAAAGAAATTAAGCAGTATTGGATTATAACCCAAAGTATAAAATAAATATTCATGAGTTTATACTGACATAAATAAATGATTAAATACATAAATAAGGTTAGGGAGAAGAGATAATCTCCCCCGAAAAGAATTTCAAATAGTTTATACATATGGTCCACCCTCAAGAAGGTGGAGTACAACTTCCTATTCAGTGACATTCTGCCAAAGACAACAGTGTGGAAAAAAGGAAAAAAATAACTTCACGGGGGGAAATCTGACAAACATGACCTCAGCCAGGTGATCCAAATCAGCATCAACAGTGACAAGTCATGTTGATAGTATTCACCCTTGACATCATGTGATGAAAATGACTCTCCCTCTGTGGTCTTCCTCCCTAAAACTCATAACCAAGGTCTAATCATGAGAAGAATATCAGACCAATCCCAACTGAAGACAGTCTACAAAATACACCTGACCAGTCATCTTCAACACTGTCAAAATCTTCAAAAACAAGGAAGGTCTGAGAAACAACCACAGCCAAGAGGATCCAAAGGAAACATGATGAATAAATATAACCTGATATCCTAGATGGGATCCTGGAACAGAAAGGGGACATTAGGTAAAAACTAAGGAAATGTGGAGAAAAGGGTAAGGAGAGAGGAGGGATGAACATTAACCACAATAACAGTGTACCATGAATTGAGGAGAATGGCTAACTCAACCCTCTGCCCCCAAGGCAACGAATCAAACAAGCCAACTAACACTTACATGACTGAAAGGTAGGACCTGAAGAAGTTAGAGTTATCCTGAGAAGGGAAGAGAAAGAACTAGCAGGGAGATGACTGGCTTCCCTGGAAAGACAGCTCCTGTGGAGCCACCAAGCAAGCATTGGAGGCCCTGGTTGAGACCTCACTACATGTGGCCATCTCTGGATGGAGTGGTAGACACCACACTGATTTAATGGGTGCACGGTGGGACCAGGCATTAGCCTGGTTTGAGAGGATCCCCGGGGATTCTGAAACCCAGCCACGGTTGAAAGAGCACCACTGAACTGTATCAGGGGTGGCAATGGAGATTTGTGAAATCCTGTAGCTTTCAGCACTTGGAATGTTATGTGGTCTTGTGGCCACCAATCCTGCCATCTTAGCAGACAATTGTCCAACAATACTGAAATAGACAAAAGAGAATATGGAGAGTTACACACCAGGGAGAAAGAGAAAAGGAAAACGCCCAAACCCTTTAGTTGTGTGTTAATAATTCCATTCTACAAAATGACATGGAGCTCAGTCTGGAAAATCATGCCAGTTGGATTAGATCACTGGGGTAACAATTTACAGCAAAGCCAAGAAACTCCCCCAATTCTTTCTGTTCTCCAAGCTAATTTCCAGGAGTGGAGGAAGAAAGATGAGTAATACTGGCTGCCCTCAAAGGTCCAAAATGAACTGGAACCAATATCACAAGGCAAGGCTTGCTGACTCTGAGGTGGACCCCTGGTCCATAGTTTCTGCAAAAGGAGTTCCTTACTCTAGTTAGAGTTGAAAACCACAAATTTATTTTCAATATGGAAGCCCTGATGAGAAGCTGGACCTAGGAACACACACCCAAACATCAGTGACACTTCTATGGTTACTTGGTATGAGACAAAACTCTTTTACCAATATGCAGTCTCTCCAAGTTTTGTTTTTTCTTTTCAAGCAAAAGTGCTATAAATAGATAAGGACATCTATTAATATAATATTTGACAGAAGTAGATTAAAGAAGAAAAATATGATCTAAGGATACATAGTATTTAGCATAAGTGGATTAAAGAACAAAAATGCTCAAAAAAGATTACGTCCTTTTATAAAGTACTAAAATACAGGAGTAGAGGAAAACTGCTTTACCACAATAAAGGCCATCTGTTTCTATCTAAAAGCCATATTCATGATAAAATAAATTTGTTCAGTTTCACTATTATTAATATTCTAGAAATTCTATTCACTGAAAGCAAAAATGAGATAGCAGTAAGGGTTAGAAATATTGAAAAATAAGTGATAAAAAATTTCTGGCAGTATAATTTCATAGTTAGATAACTCAAGAGAATAAGCTAAGAAACTATTTTAATTAATAAAAGTTTGATAGGTAGTCTGGCAGAAAATAAAGCGCACACACACACACACACATATACACACACATACATACCTCCCAATTCTCATAGTGTGGCTGAAGATATAATGAAAAAAATCTCCTTTCACAATGTCCATGGAAATATGCAATTATAATAAATAGCTTTAATGAGAAATATCTGTGACTTATATGAATAACTCAGCAATATTTTACTGAAAGACATAAATAAAGACTTGAATAAATGAGAAAGAACACCATGATCTGAGATGGGAGACAACATATTTTAAAAATAACAATTTTCCCAAATCAATTTATATTTCATATAAGTCTAATCGAAACCCCAACCTGTTTTTTCACTTGGAAAAATATCTGTAAATGTCACCAGAAAAAAAAATGTCTACATATAGTTTTTAAAATATTTGAAGAAGGAGGAGCAATCTTATCAGATAGCAATGCATATTACAGAGGAACAGTACAAAAATGGTTTCATACTGGCACCAGCTAGACATATGGGGAAACTAAACAGAAGAGTCACTTAGTAATGTAGAGAAATGGTTAACAATTTATACCTTGAACCAAAATAAATACAGCACTCTACCAAGCACATAGTTGACACTCAATATTTATTTATTCATTTATTTATTTACTCATTTATTTAGCTGTGTCTCATGGCATGTGGGATTTTAGTTCCCCTACCAGGGATTGAACCTGCGGCCCCTGCATTGGAAGCTCGGAGTCTTAACTACTGGACTGCCAGGGAAGTCCACTCAGTATTTATTAAATGTGAAAGTTACAGATAAAATTTAAAACCATATTTTAAAAAAGAAAACTGTATGTGATATACATCAGACCTCTGAAGGATAGGGAGAATTTTCTATTCTAGAAGAAAAGGAAGAAATCATAAGAGAAGAGACGGACAGATGTCGGATGCAAAAATTTTTAATGTTTACATCACAAAATAAAAGGATAGAATTGGAAAAGAATTTATAGCAAATGTGCTTTTATGCATTAATTTACAGAAATATTTTTGTAATGTAATGAGAAAAGTGACTAGGCTCTGAGAGACACAATGAGATTTTTCACAACAAAGAATTACAACTATCAAAAAATTTAGAAATTGATCCACTTTAGTAATCAAAGAAATGAATGGCAAAACACCTATTAAATTAACAAATAAATTTTAAAAGATAATAATATGAAATTCTGGTGAATAAGAGGTTCATTATGGGCAGAATTGTAATTTGAGGTGATACTGTAGTGCCAAGAGATTTATCAATATGACTTTATAGTCATAAAAATGCCCATGATAGTAATTCCTTCCCTGGTAGTCTATCTTAAGGAAACAACACAAAATAGCGGAAAAGTTTATTCTGTAGTATGTATAGTAAGAGGAATTGTTCAACAAGGAGTGGCTATTTTGCTTAAACTATAGTATACCTATTCTGCCTTGAATTTTAACAGCTTTATTGATATTCAGTGACTTTTAATATATGCAGAGTTGGGCAATCATCATCTCATTAGAATATTTTATCACTCCAAAAAAGAAACCCTGCATCCCTTAGCTGTCACACCCGAGTCCCACCCTCCCAGCCCTCCAATCACTAATCTACTTTCTGTCTCTATAGATTTGCTATTCTAGGCATTTTGTATAAATGGAATCTTGTAATATGTGATCCTTTATGACTGGCGTCTTTCACTTAGTGTAACGTATTCAAGGTTCATTCATGTTGTAGCGTGTATCAGTATTTTGTTTCTTTTTATTGCTAAGTAATATATCATTATAGGGATGTGTCACATTTTGTTAATCACTTCCTCAGTTGATGGACATTTGGGTTATTTCCTATTTTGGATATCATGAATAATGTTGCTATAAACATTCATGTACAGGTTTTTGTGTGAACATATGTTTTCATTTATTTTGGGTATCATTCCTCTAGGAGTGGAATTTTCAGGTCATGTGGTAACTCTACATTTAACATTTTCAGGAATGGTCAATCTGTTTTCCACACTGGTTGCACCATTTTATATTCCCATCAGCAGTGTATGATTTCTAATTAAGAATTAGAAATTCCTAGTTCCTCTACATTCTCACCAAGATATGTTATCGTCTGCCTTTTAAAAAATTATACTCATCCTAGTAGTTGTGAAGTAGTATTTCATTGTGGCTTTGATTTGCGTTTCCCTGATGGCTAATGATGTTCAGCATTTTTTCATGTCCTTGTTGGCCATTCTTATACCTTCTTTGGAGGTATCTATTAAGAGCTTTCCCATTCTTTAATTGGGTTATTTGACTTTTTATGACTGAGTTGTAAGAACTCTTTACATGTTCTAGATAAGTCCCTTATCAGATATGTATTTGCAAATACTCTCCTCCATTCTGTATGCAACCTTTTCACCTTCTTGATGATGTCCTTTGAAACACAAAAGTTTGTGATTTTGATGATGCCCAATTTATCTATATTTTTCTTTGTTGCTTGTGTTTTTGGTGTCATATCTAAGAAAACATTTCATAATCCATGCAATGATTTTTGGAAGTAGATTGTATATAGTTAGGTTATTTTCCAGAAAGTTTGATTTCCTGGTGCAGCTGCATGGTCTCTCCAGCCATCCCATCTGTCCTTTTTCAGGTAAATGTTTAGCTTTCCCAACAAGGAAGCCTTAGGCAGCATCTCAGAATGCAGCAGAAGACAGAACATTTCAGAGATCGCAGAGAGGTAGATAAAACCTGACAAAACAAGTACCATTGCAGTGCCCGTCAGGAAGTTGACACTCATTTCTTAGATGTCCCTGTGACATAATTTCTAATAAAAGTAATCTGAGCTCATTGAGCACCTATTTCCCTATTTACCAGGGAAAGTCAGAATGACTGACTCCTTCAGAAAAATTGCATCTCCAGCCTTGCCAAGTCCTCACCTTGGGAACACTGAACCTGTTCCATGTATTCAATATTAGATGGACTTTTATATAAATAAGCTGATTATGAAGATGATGGAGCAACTTTTTTGGCCTCTCGCTGTTGTGGCCCTCCCGTTGCGGAGCACAGGCTCCGGACGCGCGGGCTCAGCGGCCATGGCTCACGGGCCCAGCCCCTCCGCGGCATGTGGGATCTTCCCGGACCGGGGCACGAACCCGTGTCCCCCGCATCGGCAGGCGGACTCTCAACCACTGCGCCACCAGGGAAGCCCCGGAGCAACTTTTAATAATACTTACTAAAAAGCATTAGGTAAGGAAAGAAGAGTAATCTGTCAATATGCTGTGTAAAAGATAAATATATAAGGAGAAAAAGATTAGAAAGAAACATGCCGAAACACTGTCATTGCACCAGGCTGGAAGAATAGCTGCATTTTTAATTTTATTTGTACTATCTAAATTATTTCCAGCCAAATCAAATCTGAATTTCAGTAAATTGCATTGAATACCATTTATAGTCTTGTATCAATCTCTGTTCAGTATATTTTCCAAATATACTCCACTATCAAACTACCATTCCCAGGCTTCAGGTAAGTCTTCCCTATTTTATGTCTTTGTTCATGATGTTCCCACAGCCCCTAATGCTATTCCCTCTCAGCTCAGCCTGACAAAAGAGTGCTCACTTTTCAATGCCTACTTCTAAAATCTTCCACCATCTCCTTGAAACCTCAAGCTAAAAATAATTATTCCCTCCTCTAAAGTTATTTGTTTATAACTTTGCTCTTATCATCCTTGCATTTTTCTACCTTTTTCTGTTATAAATAAAACTGTGATTTATTTGCACGCCCCCTCCCACCAGAATAGAAAAGCAACTTAGTAGTAGTATTTAGGTCACAAGTATTTTTGATTTTCTCTCAGTCCTCAGTAAATGTTTGTTAAACTGAATTGGCCTTGGAGTAGCAGGACAGCATGTAGAAATAGCAAAGGAGACACAGAAAGTAAAATGGATATCGTAGGAAAATTATGACCATGTGAACTTCTACACTGGATCGTGCTTTCTACCAAGGAGCTGCGGGTGCCTGCTATGCAGGGCAGACATGGGTGCAGAGTTCAGGGCCACCGCTGTGGAGCCTCAGCTTAGACTATCAGTCAGAAAGGAGTCTGTGCTGCAAACTAGTCACCTCCTTCTCTGACAGCTGGCCAGAGCCCTTCCTCGGCCATCCATAGTAGTTCCTGCGAGTGATAAGTTTTCTGCTGATAATAATAAAACTCATAACGTTAGTTCTTCAAAACAAAACACTTTGCACTTTACAATGTGCTTTCCTATGTGATGACTTATTTACTCTCCTTTCTATCCTTACCAGGTATCACTACTATGCTTCATCCTTGGTAAGACTTGGCGTACTAGAAGCTGTGCTTCCCTGTAAGTCACGTGTCCTTGATATGGTCAGCACTCAAGCCCCAGTCATCCATGTGCAGTGTTTCCCTCATTCATCACCTTCAAAAGAGTCTTGGGACATGGAGTGTGGTCAGCCTGATGAAAAAAAAATGTGTCATTTGGAGAACCAGCGCATTATGGGACAAAGAATAGCAAAGACAGAAGGAGTAAGACATAGTTCCACCTCTCCTCATTCAAGAGACTTAATCATATAAATCACAGCTTCTGGTAATGACACACCACAGCCTATGCCAGTTGAAGTGGGGTCTACCTTGTAGATTTCAACTACTGATGTGTGGGATAGACTGAGAAACAAACATATTAAAAGAAGTGACATGTTTTCAAGCATTGGATTACAGAAAGGAGGTAGGTCTATAAAAGTACATGATTCTATTTCCCCAAATGATGCTGCCCCATTTTCTGTTGACAAACTGAGTTTCTGTTTGTTCACATGCTCATTCCTTTAGCAAATATCTATTGAGAACATCTACAATGTGTCAGAGATGGCAACATCTCAGTTGTGCATGTAGCTTCAAGAAGTTCCTGTACCCCACTTTAAGGACGGTTATCTAGAAGGTACAAGCATCTTCTTCTCATCAAAGTAGAGAGAAGAGAGGATTAACAAGCACTGATGCTCAGTGACAGCTCCATATATTTACAAATGGGCTTCTCCATTGACAGTCTACTCTTCTGCAATCAGTTGATTTACATAAGTGGTTCTGAACTGAATTAGTTAATAAGCCACCTTGCAGTGATATAATGGAATTGGCTTCAGGACAAGTACATTTTGTTGAAGGGAGGAATTATTTCAAGCACTGGTGCTGTGACTGATTTATAACTACCGAAGTGGATCGCTAAGGTACCTCGACCCCACCGCCAGAATTTCTAACCAGTTTGACTTTAAATTATCACAAGTACCAGCATCTGAATTCATGGGCTGACACAACACGAAGCCAGAGCTACGAAAGGGCTTGTTGGCAAACATTTGGCCCCCAGTTAATAATCACTGGCAAGCATAAAAAAAAGTTGTTTTTTACAAAATGGAGCTGTCCATCTGTTTCACTTTCAGGACTTGCCGTGGTTATGTCAAAGTGCGAAGGCTAGAAGATTGGGACTGATGTGTACGCACTACTATACATAAAATAGGCAACTAATAAGGACCTGCTGCACAGCACAGGGAGCTCCACTCAATGCTCTGTAATGACTTATATGGAAAAGAATCTAAAAAAGAGTGGTTATATGTATATGTGTAACTGATTCACTTCGCTGTACAGCAGAAACTAACTCAACAGTAAATCAACAATACTCCAATAAAAACTAGAAAAAAAAAAAAAAAAAAAGGCTGCATTGCAGACTTCCTCCAAAAGTTCGCTTACCACTGCCACCCACCCACCTGCCAAACTTTCCCCAAGCAGATGGACCTGCATGTAGTGTAAATTTGAAAGGAGTGAGCTGGGGGCGGGGTGTCAGGGTGTTGACTTTAAGTTAAACAGGGTGAAAATGAAACACATGGGAACCTACAAGTTAGAGAGCAGGGAAATTCCCAGGATTAACTTGAATAGAAGACAGAGCAGAGTCCCTGTGAGAAGAGATTTGGAGAGCTGTTCAAACAGATGGGCTAATTTTGATGAACGCTTTGGAGAAATGGGAACAGAAGCCTGGGGTTTATTGTCTGTGAACAATCCACACTAGGTGTGTTTCAACCTGAACTAGCAGAAGCTGGGGAAGAACAGTAGGGACCTTATGGTCAAGGTCGGTCTATCCCAGGGTGAGGATAGAACGTGGATAAAATTAAGAATTTCCTTATTAAGAATTAAGAATTTGGAATTAGCAGATGCAAACTATTATATATAGAATGAATAAACAACAAGGTCCTACTGTATAACACAGGGAACTATATTCAATATCCTGTAATAAACCATAATGGAAAAAAAATACATATTACATATATGATTATACCTAAATCACTTTGTTGTACACCAGAAACTAACACAACATTGTAAATTAGCTATACTTCAATAAATTTTTTAAAGTATTTCAAGAATTTCTTCTGTTTAAGATAATTGGGTGGAGAGGGACAGGGCCTGGTGGAAAGAGCTAGATTTAGAAAGTAAACCGGGGGCTGTAGCATGAAAGAATCACTTTTTAAATCTAGCCTACACTGAACATAGCTAGCCTTTGAATCTAGTTGAATACAATTTATATTCTGACAAATATACTGGAATAAAGGGGTTTTGTTCATTGAAGACAAATGGCCGAAGAGAATGGCTATGAGCATCTTATAGAAGGCACTGGATTTGGTACATAAAGATATTAAGTATTCATTAAAGGTTTATCAATTAATTTAGTATCTGTTAGAAAGGACATAACTGACCAAATGAATCTTACCTCACAGTCTACCCTCTCCTAATCAAATATCAAGCAAGGAAGGAGTAAAAATAAAATCAATGTCCCTTTTTAATTTAAACCTAAATATTTTAGATTTTGTTTATCTCTTCTTGTTCCAATTCTTTCACTGATATTGTGGCAGATGTTATATGTTACCTCGCTTAAGACATATCCAAATTCCCCTTTTCTAGAAGTTATAAAGCAAAATATTCAAATCCCAGCCTCTTTTGCAGGTAAGGCTGTTCAGGTAACTTGGGTATTGCCAATAAAATTCAAGGAGGCATTCCTGGGATGGGGGCGGTGGTTGGCATTCATTCTTGAGTCCTGGGCTGCCACCTCACTCCAGAATCCTTGCAACATGAGAAGCATTAACCCATTTGATTATTTGACCCATGGTCAGGTTTTCTACACCTTGCAGCTAAATGTATTCCTAACTGATACAGTGTTTTAGGTCAGGCTGCCATAACAAACTGCCCCAGGCTGGGTGGCTTGAACATCAGAAATTGATTTTCTCAGAGTTGTGGAGGCTGGAAATCCATCAGGGTGCCAGCACCATCCAGTTCTGGTGAAGGCCCTCTTCTTGGCTTACAGATGGCCACCTTCTCACTGTGTTCTCAAGTGGCTGAGAGAGAGAGAGAGAGAGAGAGAGAGAGAGAGAGAGAGAGAGAGAGAATGCCCTCATGTCTCTTCTTATAAGTGCAAAAATCCCACCATGAGAGCTCTACTCTCATGACCTCATCTAAACCTAAGTACTTCTCAATGGCTCCATCTCTAATACCATCAGTTTGGGGGCCAGGACTTCAACATATGAATTGAGGGGGTAGAGAGCAGAAACATTCAGTCCATAACATTCACTTCTGACGGTTAATTTTAGAGGTCAACTTGACTGAGCTATCAGGTGCCCAGACATTTGTGAAACATTATTCTAGATGTGCTGTGAGGGCGTTTCTGGATGAGAATGACATTTGAGTCAGTAGACTGTGTAAAACAGGCTGCCCTCCCCAATGTGGGTGGGCCTCACCAATTAGCTGAAGGATTGAATAGAACAAAAAGACTGAGGTAAGACAGAATTCTTCCTGTCTAACTGCTAAGCTGGGACATTGGCCTTTTTTACAGCCCTGGACAAGTGAGAATTTTGCTTTACTATTTCTTATCAGAAAAAAGTCTTGACCTGAGGAAGTGGTACATTTAGTGTAGTGGCCATTAGCTTGAACTCTGAAATCAGATGTAAACTTGCTTCTATAGCCTGCCACTTACAAAGAAATAAATACCGGCATTTTTATGTTCCTTTCTGTCTATCATTTTTCTCATCTATAAGTTGAGAACAATGCCTTCCCCACTGAGCTGCCAAGAAGCTTGGAGGGAATTCTCCACATGATAATGACTATGTTCACACTAATATATGATATTTTCTTCTGTTTTCTTGACTGATTTTTATAGTACTATTCAGTTGGCCTTTTATAGTACTATTCAGATCATCCAAAGAAATATGTAAGAAAAGTTTTAACAGGTAAATATGTTTTTCTATAAATGCAGTTTGTTAGTGACTGAGAATTTCAGCAAAGTCCTCTCAATTACTCTTCTCATATTATTTGGCACAAGAAAAAAAATTTAATATTACTCAAAATGTCCCATTTGTTTGGCTTAGTACTCATGGTCAATATGACAGTATGTTTATGAGGATGCATTATGATTTCCATGTCTTCAGTGCTTTATCTTTTCACTAAACTGAAACTCCAAGTCTTTCTTCCAGGGTTACAAAGATGGAAGAAGTGATTCATCCAAAATCCCAAATGTACCCCCATGTAATTTTCTTTCTTCAATTCTTTATCTCTTCACTAAACTGAAACTCCAACTCTTTTTTCCAGGGTTACAAAGATGGAAGAAATGATTCATCCAAAATCCCAAATGTACCCCCATGTAATTTTTTTTCTAGAAATTTCTAAGCCATCCTGAAAAATTACTTTTTGAAACAGTATGGAGTTCTCAGTACTGCTCTAATACCCTTTTCCTAACACAGGTTTCAGGAAGTCAAAAGAAGTTGCTAGAGAGCGTATTGGGAGTGTGAAAGGTAAGGGAGCAGAGGGAGAGGTAGAGTAAAATAAAACCCTCATGACCTAACTCAAGGACTGTAATTGGGTGAGCTTTCAAATTACAGCCAGGTATGAAAGAGGCAGACCCCAAAGCAGTTTTTCTGCGTTTTTTTGTGCTAAAGTAATATACCCGGGGATTTTCTTTTTGATTGCAAGGACATCAAACTTAGTTCAAGCAGTGGGTAATTCTAGAATTTTCAAATACACAGGATATTTTCTTGCCTCCCACACGATATCTGAAGTAGATACACCACAGGTAGAAATGGCCCTAGCATGCAGTAGGTATCATTAGTGTTGAAAACTACCGGCCATCCTTCTGAATGCAGAATTTCAAAGGAGCAACTTCAAACCATGCAGTATAAAGTTTCCAGCTTTGCTTTGAAGTTACCTTCTATTTGTTGTTACCGTTGAAGCAGAAAGCCTGCAATAAATCATTTTTGTTATTTATCTGACTTCTGTTCAGGAGAGAAAATATGTACAGTTACTTTGAACACCACAGTGTTGGTATTCCAGGTAAAATCTCTTTGATACACCTCAAGCAAGTGAGGAAGAGGAGGCAGTAGAGAGTATATATAAACCTGAGTCCTTCATCAACCTGCTTGTTCAGACAGCATGGGGCATGGCCCACCTCCCTGAGAATGATAACCCACAGTGGCAGGGCTCTTCTGTCCTGTGGGTTCTCTCACCACCTATAGAACCACCATATTCCCAGTGTTTTCTCCGGAGACTGAAAACATTTTCATGCACCTTAAGTCACAAAAGCCTTGGAGAAGAAGACACAGACCCAAAAAGTGAATTACCTTCGTATTCATAACACACAAAGAAAAGCGTCTCTTCATGAAGGCGTTTTGAAGAAAGGACACAATGGGGACACCAGCACTGCCTGACCATCCTTATAGGAGAGGGCAGCATTGCTCATCCCATATAAGGAGGGACAATGAATGATGACTGGGGCGGTCCAAAGGCCATAGATAAAGTGCTGGCTCTGCCACTTGTTACTTCCTCTCTCTGAGGCTTGGTTTCATTATAATCAAATTCAGACTAATCTTAAAAAGGATGATAAGAACAATAATGCACTGTGTAATCATATGTGTCAGGCAACGCGCAGGGCACTTTTTTGAAGCATCTCCTCTATTTCCAAAACAATGTTATGAAGGAAGTGTTACTGTTGCAACTCACAAATGTGGAAATTGAGGCTCAAAAAGATGGAAAAATCTGTCCACGTTGTATATGTAGTACTTGTGGGAGAAGGCTTTGAATTCCACATATGTCTCTCAAACTTATGGTCTCTCCAAGAGTAACATTCCCTTTCCAGGAAAATTATTCTTCCTCCTCCTGGGGAGTCATGAGAATCACATCAGAGAAACTATGAAAATTACTCTGAATGCACGATGTGAGTGTAACACAGCGTTGTAGAATGTCTTTCACATCACAGGTTTATCAATAATTGTAGGGAAAAGGAAGGAGGGAGGGAAGGAGGGAGACATATTCTTATAGGTAGAGAGAGGTACATATAAGCAAAAGTAACTTGGGCCAGAGTTGTCCTTGATTCCAAGGATGAGTAAATAATCACAGCTATGGATTTAGTAAGGGATGATTTATGATTCTAGAACCCAAAATCTTGGAAGAGAAAGAGAAATTCAAAGAGACAGCCGTGGAGAGGAGCTGCTGGGTGCTGCTGTAGGAAATGGTTTCCAGTGCACAGCGTCCCACAGGTAATTTCACAGGATCCCACGGGGGCTCCCTGGAGAATATTGTTTTCTGCAACCCCATGATATGATTCCATAACTGTAGTGTGAGCCAGTGCCAGAAGGGAAACCCTTCTTTCATGCAAAATTGACCCTGACTCACGCCCAAAAGGAAAGCTTACCAACCGCGATAATTGACCTGTGGCTTCTGTTCCAAGGAAGAATGTGGCCTTCAGAAGTCAAATTATAGGGTAACAGTATTTCCCAGCCATAAACATCCAGTCAACAGCTCGTTATGAGGGCTTTTCCCCCTCTGGAAGAGAGCTGTTACAAGTCTTTAGTATTAGCTTGTTATCCAAGTCTCTATTTCTAGGGGCTCTTACAAATCTAAACAGTGTCCCCAGTGGAGCAGTGGAGGGGGCTGGGTACAGAGGGGCTGTATGCATGGCTTGCCTTTTGTTGTTTTAATCTGATGACTTTCCAGGAGGGCTGACTGTGAAAATATTCCTTTGTCATTACTGAGGTCATTGTCCTGCTCTTTCTCTAGCTTTGAAATTGTGGTTTGCACTGAATTCACTACCAATTTCTCATTTGCACTTAAAACTTATAATCACCTAATCACCCAAAAAAGTCTAATCTTGGAATTTGAGGTTGACCACAGAAGCTGTATAGACACACACACACACACACACACACACACACACACACACACATTTTTTTATTTGAAAGGGGTTTAGGAATACACAAATTTCTTTAGGTTCTAAGAATTACTCATATTTTTTTTTGGCTGTGTGTGTGTGTGTGTGTGTGTGTGTGTGTATGCATGCACGCACACTCGTCTGCTATCTTTTGCAAAAGAGTAGCCAGCGCCCTTGGTCATGGTGGCCCCATCTGCATGACAGGGAGCCAGAGAGGCTGCCTGGACACCCACCAGTGGCCAAGCCCATGGCAGTTCTGAGAGTCCCAGGAGCCAGAAGATGTCAGCAGTGCCATTATTCTGTCATTTGAGAGTAGGACTAGTTAGAGGGGGATAAAACCAAGAAACTTCAATGTTCAAGTCCAAATTGCAAACTTACCAAAACTAGAAATAGAATATTGAGCTTCTTTGTCAAAAACTCAGCTAGCCCTGGAATGGAGTGGTGTATGAGAACAAAAGGGAAGCTTAGTGAGGGGATCTGGCATGGGGGTCAGCACCTCTCCATTATTTTGTTGTATCGTTGAAAGCTTGTTTTTGTTTGGGAACTGATGTTTCTTTGAAGGAGTGGACCAAGTCTATGCCAAGCCTAGGCTATAAGATTTATTACCTTTTATAAACTTAAGCAAGTATGTGCCCAATAGGAACGCCAAAAGGTCAGAGTAAAGGGAGAGAAAGACAATATTTGGAGAGAAAACTTCTGAGAGTTTTTCAGAATTGGAGAAAGGCATGAATCCTAACATTGAAAAAGCCTTTCTTCATAATGTAGTTTTTCTGTTCTAGAATTTCATAAACGGAACTAAACCGTATGTACTGTTTTGTGTCTGGCTTCTTTTACTTGGCATATTGTTTTTGAGGTTCCTCTGTATTGGTTTGCATATCATAAAGCAGCTTTCATTAAATTATTATACCACAATTTTTCATCCATTCTCTTGTGGATGGGCATTTTGGTTGTTTCCGTTTGGATGCTATTATGAATAATGCTGCTCTGAATATTCTTTTCATGGACACCCATCTTTGTTTCTTTTGGGAAAATTACCTGGATTGTAGTGTAGATATATCTTAAACTAGATAATAATTTCCCAAACAGTATTACAAAGTGTACTTTGTACCATTTTAAAGTCCCACCGGCAGTAGAGGCCTAGTGGCTTCACATCCTCACCAACACTTCATACTGTCGGTCATTTTAATTTTAAATTTTCTAGTGGGTATGTAGTGCTATACCACAGTGGGGAGGGGAGGGTTGAGATAGACTTGACATATAACATCATATTATTTTCAGGTGTACAACATAAATGATTAGATATTGACAAGTGGTCGGCACAATAAATCTAATCAACATTCATCACCACACATAGTTACAAAGTTGTGTGCATGTGATGAGAACTTTTAAGATGTACTCTCCTGGCTTTCTGATATACAATATGGTATTATTAATTATAGTGACCATGCCGTACATTATATCCCATGACATTTATTTTATAACTTGAATTTTATACATTTTGACCCCCTTTACCCATTTTGCACCCCTCCACACAACCCCCACCCCTCCCCTACCTGCCTCATAGGGTTGTTTTTTTAATTAATTTTTATTGGAGTATAGTTGCTTTGCAATGTTGTGTTAGTTTCTACTGTACAGCAAAGTGAATCAGCTGTACATATACATATAGTCCCTCTTTTTTGGATTTCCTTCCCATTTAGGTCACCAAAGAACATTGAGTAGAGTTCCCCGTGCTATACAGTAGGTTCTAAGTAGTTATCTATTTTATACATAGTATCAATAGTGTATATATGTCAATCCCAATCTCCCAATTCATCCCACCACCCCACTCCTGCTTGCCCCTTTGTATCCATATGTTTGTTCTCTACGTCTGTCTCATAAGGTTTTAAATTGCATTTCCCTGATGACACTGATACGAGCTCTTTTTCTTGTGCTTGATGGCCAATTTTTGTAAAGTGTTCAAGTCTTTTGCCCGTTTTTAATTAGGTTTTCTATCTTTTTATTGTTGAACTGTAGGAATTCTTTATATATTCTGGCTACAAGTTCTTTGTCAGATATGTGATCTGCAAACATTTTCTCCCACTCTATGAATTGTCTTTTCATTCTCTTTAACTGTGTTTCACAGAGAAAAATGTTTGTTTGTTTTTTTAACATCTTTATTGGAGTATAATTGCTTTACAATGGTGTGTTAGTTTCTGCCTTATAACAAAGTGAATCAGTTATACATACACATATGTTCCCATATCTCTTCCCTCTTGCGTCTCCCTCCCTCCCACCTTCCCTATCCCACCCCTCTAGGTGGTCAACAAAGCACCAAGCTGATCTCCCTGTGCTATGCGGCCGCTTCCCACTAGCTATTGGTTTTACATTTGGACCTACTAGAGAATGAACTTAAGGACACGGGGACGGGGAAGGGTAACCTGGGACAAAGTAGAGAGAGTGGCATGGACATATATACACTACCAAATGTTTAGTTTTGATGAAATCCAAATTCTACTTTTTCTTGTATGGTTGATGCTTTCTGTGTCCTAAGAATTTTTGTCTACCGCAAGGTCACAAAGATTATTCTTTTCATTTTTTTTCTTCTAGAAAATTTAGAGTTTTAGCTTTTATGTTTAGGTCTGTGAGTCATCTAAATTTATTTTTTGTATATGTTGTGAAGTAGAGATCAAACATTTTCTCTTTTCCACATGGAGATCCAGTTATTCCTGCAACATTTCTTTTTTTTCTTTAACATCTTTATTGGAGTATAATTGCTTTACAATGGTGTGTTAGTTTCTGCTTTATAACAAAGTGAATCAGCTATACATAAACATATATCCCCATATTTCCTCCCTCCCACCCTCCCTATCCTTTCCCTCGTAGACACAAAGCACAGAGCTGATCTCCCTGTGCTATGTGGCTGCTTCCCACTGGCTATTTTACATTTGGTAGTGTATATATGTCCATGCCACTCTCTAACTTCATACCAGCTTCCCCTTCCCCATGTCCTCAAGTCCATTCTCTACGTCTGTGTCTTTATTCCTGTCCTGCCCCTAGGTTCTTCAGAACCTTTTTTTTTTTTTTAGGTTCCATATATATGTGTTAGCATACAGTATTTGTTTTTCTCTTTCTGACTTACTTCACTCGGTATCCTGCATCATTTCTTGAAAAGAATTTCCTTTCTTAATAAATAGCTTTGGCATAGCACGTTTGTCAAAAATCAATTGACCATATAAGTTTGGGTCTTTTTCTGGGCTTTCTATTCTGTTTTATAGACCTGTCTATCCATATGCCAATACTGCAGTCTTGATGTCTGTTTCTTTATAATGTCTTGAAGTGAGGTAGTGTAAATCCTTCAACATTGTTCTTCTCTTTGAAAGTTGTTCTGGCTATTATGGGTTCTTTGACTTTCATATAAATTTTAGAATCAGGTTGTACATTTCTACACAATTCTTTCATGGAGTGTGTGAAACCTATAATCAGTTTACGGAGAATTGACATTATTACCACATTGCATCTTCTTTTTTTCTTAATGCTACTCTAAAAATAAATAAATAATACATAAATAAGACACCTGCATTTTAAAACTTGAGAAAGGAAGTAGATGTTGGTGAAACATTTCCTAATTTTCAGTGGAAATTTTATTACCTGTTCAAAAACTCACCTCCTGAAAGGAAGGGTTTTGCATCAAAGGGAACCAATTAGAACTCATTGCCAAGAGACTCTAAAATAAATATCTTAGGATTTTCCCCCGGGACTCATGCCTTAACCTGCTCTTTTCATTTAAGAAATATTTATTTAGTGCCTGCTATGTGTCAAGCATTACTCTGGGCACAGGAAACACCAGTGTGACCAAAACAAGCAAAAATCCCTGCCTTCAGGGAGCTCACATTTTTTAGTGAGGACTAACATCTTCATGCTTAAGTCCTTTGGAGGACTCAAACAAATCTATACTATTCTAAATGCTGTCTAAAATTAAATATTGCATTTGTAAACATGTAAAATGTAAGCCTGAAAATAAGCCCTGTGTGCGAATATGTAAGATTCTCAAAGTCACTCCTTTAAGATTTTAGAATAGGAAAGTTTTGACCTTGGCTCCTTGTAGAATAGCAAAGCTCTATTTCAGGAAAGAATGGAGGTAATTTCCAGAAACCATTGACATTGTCTCTTTTGCTGTTTTCATGCCAAAATGGCATATTTACTGCAGTTACTTGCATATAAACACTGCTTTTTGCTTCCACACAATCCCTGTTCTGACAGCTATGTTTGGTATATGGTGTGGATTAAAATGAATATAAAAGAGAAAGGCACTCTTCACAAGGGTACTAAATCAAAAGAGAAACTAGGCAAGGGTGGGGGAAAGACAGAGAAAGATGGATGCAAGGCCAAGAGAATAAATTATCAGCAAGAGTCAGAACTATTCTGACTCCAAATATTTTTCAGGTACAAGTCTTCTGCTGAACCACATATATAGTTCTCAAACTCTCATATACCAATTTGTCTTCCTTCTTTTCCTCAAAGAATATTGTTTATTAGCCAAATACAAAATAACTATTTAGTCATTGTTTATTCATTTCAGGACATCTGATCTTCAAACCTTTGAAGAAAGACATGTTTTCCTTACAAATATGTCTGCTCTTTTTTGATAGAGAGAGTGCAGCAGGGAGAAGGGGATACAAAGGAAAGACTATTTGGGGGGAAAACAACCATCATATGCTTGTGTATCCCTCCTACTAATAGATTGTCTATCCAGGCAATCTATTCTGCACTTTTGGAAATGAAAAGGATAGGTACAGCCATGCGTACAAATAAATTTTCCATAAATAATCTACCAATGGTTAGATATTTATCATCTGGAGAGGATATGATTGCTCAAATCATAATTCTAGAGCAAGAAACATATATACTTTAGGGCTTCCCGGGTGGCACAGTGGTTGAGAGTCCGCCTGCCGATGCAGGGGACATGGGTTTGTGCCCCGGTCCAGGAAGATCCCACATGCCACAGAGCGGCTAGGCCCGTGAGCCATGGCCGCTGAGCCTGCGTGTCCGGAGCCTGTGCTCGGCAATGGGAGAGGCCACAGCAGTGAGAGGCATGCGTACCGCAAAAGAAAAAACAAACAAAAAAAAATATATGCTTTAAATGGAAAATAGTAATCTATTTCTAATAAATTGGCTTTAAACTCACTAATTTTAATCAAACTCTAAGCTGCAGCTGATTGATTTAGTAATATAATGTACTTGGACTCCAATTTTTAATAATTAATTGTTCATTGCAAGGAATTGCTTTTGGTTCATCCCATCCCATCTTGGCCATCACCTCATTACTGCTGGGCTCCTCACATCAATTCCTCATTCATTCCACATGCAGAAATTAATGAATGGCTCAGACATCTTTTATTTTCTTTGGAAGAAATAGTTACTTTGGCAGGAAATAGGTGTGAGCAAATGGAACACGAGTCTAGAGCAAAGTAGCCCTTTTCTGTGTGGGATAAAAGACAGAGATGAATCATGATGTGCCTTGGACTGGAACTTCCAGAGTAAGGCAGCCTTTCAAGGGCCAAGAGGGAGGAAACGGGTGACCCTTCCCCTATTTCCAAAATGTAGAAGTTGAAGAAGATGATAAGACCAGAAGTAGAAACCGGAGCATCTTGTGAGCTTGATGTGAGCTTGCAGTAAGGCTTGGGCGCAGAGCAGTGTTTCTGACACAATGATACAGGATCTATTTTGGTATAATGACAAAGTCAGCACATAGTTACATAAAACCACTTGAGTGTCAGGGATGACAAAGCACATGGCAAGGAAAGCCAAATACATTTTGCTGAGGCAATGTCTGTCTCTATCTCTAACTCACTTCAGAGATCTACTGGAAAATCAAGGCAGGAGATGGAAACACATCCAGTACACTGTGAGCTACAAAATTAGCAGTGAAGATTCTTGAGGAAATAAAACTTGTGATCTAGTCCAACCCTCTAATTCTGCACATTTGTTGAATAAATGAGGCATAAAAGAGAGAAGTGACCTGCTTAGTATCAAACTAAGCCCATGAAAAATTATGTTTAGAAACAATGCAGGTCTCCCCATTACCTGAGATGTGATCCTCCAATCTCCTTCCCAAACTACATAGCCCATTGCATCAAAGATGAACATGAGCTTTTCATAAATACTTACATACAAATATACATAAAGTGGGGACTTCCCTGGTGGTGCAGTTGTTAAGAATCTGCCTACCGATGCAGGGGACATGGGTTCAATCACTGGTCCAGAAAGATCCCACATGTCGCAGAGCAACTAAGCCCGTGCACCACAAATACTGAGCCTGCACTCTAGAGCTCACAAGCCACAACTACTGGAGGCTGCATGCCCTAGAGACTGCACGTCATGACTACTGAGCACACGTGCTGCAACTACTGAAGCCCAGGTGTGTAGAGCCCATGCTCCATAACGAGAGAAGCCACCATGGGGATTTGGTTGAAGATGGTGGAGTAGAAGGATGTGCTCTCACTCCCTCTTGTGAGAGCACTGGAATCACAACTAACTGCTGAACAATCATCAACAGGAAGACACTGGAACTGACCAAAAATGATATCCCACATCCAAAGACAAAGGAGACGCCACAATGAGATGGTAAGAGGGACGCAATCACAATAAAATCAAATCCCATAATGGCTGTGTGGGTGACTCACAAACTAGAGAACACTTATACCACAGAAGTCCACCCACTGGAATGAAGGTTCTGAGCCTCACGTCAGGTTTCCCAATCTGGGGGTCCGGCAATGGGAGGAGAAATTCCTAGAGAATCAGACTTTGAAGGCTAGTGGGATTTGATTGCAGAACTTTGACAGGACTGGCGGAAACAGAGACTCGACTCTTGGAGGGCTCACACGAAGTAGTGTGCGCATCAGGACCCAGGGGAAGGAGCAGTGACCCCATAGGAGACTGAACCAGACCTACCTGCTTGTGTTGGAGAGTCTCCTACAGAGGCAGGGGGTGGCTGTTGCTCACTGTTAGGACAAGGACACTGGCAGCAGAAGTTCTGGGAAGTACTCCTTAGCGTGAGCACTTCCAGAGTCCACAATTAGCCCCACAAAGAGCCAGGTAGGCTCCAGTGTTGGGTCGCCTCAGGCCAAAAAACCAAACGGGAAGGAACCCAGCCCTACCCATCAACAGAAAAGCAGATTAAGTTTTACTGAGCTCTGCCCACCAGAGCAAGAGCCAGCTCTACCCACCACCAATCCTTCCCATCAGAAAACTTACACAAGCCTCTTAGATAGCCTCATCCACCAGAGGGCAGAGAGCAGGAGCAAGAGAAACTACAATCCTGCAGCCTGTGGAACAAAAACCACATCCACAGAAAGATAGACAAGATGAAAAGGCAGAGGGCTATGTACCAGATGAAGGAACAATATAAAACCCAAGAAAAACAACTAAATGAAGTGGAGATAGGCAACATTCCAGAAAAAGAATTCAGAAAAATAATAGTGAAGATGATCCAGGACCTCAGAAAAAGAATGGAGGTAAAGATCAAGTAGATGAAAGAAATGTTTAACAAAGACCTAGAAGAATTAAAGAACAAAAACCTAGAAAAATTAAAGAACAAAAACCTAGAAGAATTAAAGAACAAACACACAGAGATGAAAAATACAATAACTGAAATTAAACATACACTCGAAGGAATCAATAGCAGACTAACTGAGGCAGAAGAATGGATAAGTGACCTGGAAGACAGAATGGTGGAATTCACTGCTGCAGAACAGAATAAAGAAAAAAGGATGAAAAGAAATGAAGACAGCCTAAGAGACCTCTGAGAACATTAAACACAACAACATTTGCATTATAGAGGTCCCAGAAGGAGAAGAGAGAGAGAAAGGACCCGAGAAAATATTTGAAGAGATTATAGTCGAAAAATTCCCTAACATGGGAAAGGAAATAGCCACCCAAGTCCAGGAAGTGCAGAGAGTCCCATACAGGATAAACCCAAGGAGAAACATGCTGAGACACATAGTAATCAAATTGCCAAAATTAAAGACAAAGAAAAATTATTGAAAGCAGCAGAAAAACGACAAATAACATACAAGGGAACTCCCATAAGGTTAACACCTGATTTTTCAGCAGAAACTCTACAAGCCAGAAGGCGGTGGCATGAGATATTTAAGTGATGAAAGGGAAGAACTGACAACCAAGATTACACTACCCAGCAAGGATCTCATTCAGATTCGATGGAGAAATCAAAAGTTTTACAGACAAGCAAAAGCTAAGAGAATTCAGCACCACCAAACCAGCTCTACAACAAATGCTAAAGGAACTTCTCTAAGAGGAAAACACAAGAGAAGAAAAGGACCTACAAAAACAAACTCATAACAATTAAGAAAATGGTAATAGGAACATACATATCGATAATTACCTTAAATGTGAATGGATTAAATGCTCCAACCAAAAGACACAGGCTTGCTGAATGGATACAAAAAGAAGATCCATATATATGCTGTCTGCAAGAGACCCACTTCACACCTAGGGACACATACAGACTCAAAGTGAGGGGATGGAAAAAGATATTCCATGAAAATGGAAATCAAAAGAAAGCTGGAGCAGCAATAGTCATATCAGATAAAATAGACTTTAAAGAATGTTACAAGAGACAAGGAAGGACACTACATAATGATGAAGGGATCAATCCGAGAAGAAGATATAACAATTATAAATATATATGCACCCAACATAGGAGCACCTCAATACATAAGGCAACTGCTAAAAGCTACAAAAGAGGAAATTGACAGTAACACAATAATAGTGGACTTTAACACCTCACTTACACCAATGGACAGATCATCCAAACAGAAAATTTATAAGGAAACACAAGCTTTAAATGACACAATAGACCAGATAGATTTAATAGATATTTATAGGATATTCCATCCAAAAACAACAGATTACACTCTCTTCTTAAGTGCACACGGAACATTCTCCAGGATAGATCCCATCTTGGGCCACACATCAAGCCTCAATAAATTTAAGAAAATTGAAATCATATCAAGCATCTTTTCTGACCACAATGCTATGAGATTAGAAATCAATTACAGGGAAAAAAATGTAAAAGAACAAAAACACATGGAGGCTAAATAATGCATTACTAAATAACCAAGAGATCACTGAAGAAAACAAAGAGGAAATCAAAAAATACCTAGAGACAAATAAGAATGAAAACACGATGATCCAAAACCTATGGGATGCAACCAAAGCAGTTCTAAGAGGGAAGTTTATAGCAATACAATCCTACCTAAAGAAACAACAAACATTTCAAATAAGCAATCTAACCTTACACTAAAGGAACTAGAGAAAGAGGAACAAACAAAACCCAAAGTTAATAGAAGGAAAGAAATCATAAAGATCAGAGCAGAAATAAATGAAATAGAAAGAAAGAAAACAATAGCAAAGATCAATAAAACTAAAAGCTGGTTCTTTGAGAAGATAAACAAAATCGATAAACTGTTAGCCAGACTCACCAAGAAAAAGAGGGAGAAGGCTCAAATCAATAAAATTAGAAATGAGAAGGAGAAGAAGTTACAAAAGACATCGCAGAAATACAAAGCATCCTAAGAGACTACTACAAGCAACTCTATGCCGATAAAATGGACAACCTGGAAGAAATGGACAAATTCGTAGAAAGGTATAACCTTCCAAGGTTGAACCAGGAAGAAATACAAAATATGAACAGGCCAATCACAAGTAATGAAATTGAAACTGTGATTAAAAATCTTCCAACAAACAAAAGTCTATGACCAGATGGCTTCACAGGTGAATTCTATCAAACATTTAGAGAAGAGCTAACACCCATCCTTCTCAAACTCTTCCAAAAAATTGCAGAGGATGCAACACTCCCATACTCATTCTATGAGACCACCATCACCCTGATACCAAAACCAGACAAACATACTACAAAAAAAGAAAATTACAGACCAATATCACTGATGAATAAAGATGCAAAAATCCTCAACAAACTACTAGCAAACAGAATCCAACAACACATGAAAAGGATCATACACCATGATCAAGTGGGATTTATCCCAGGGATGCAAGGATTCTTCAATATTCACAAAGCAATCAATGTGATACACCATATTAACAAATTAAAAAATAAAAACCATATGATCATCTCAGTAGATGCAGAAAAAGCTTTTGACAAAATTCAACACTAATTTATGATAAAAACTCTCCAGAAAGTGGGCAAAGAGGGAACGTACCTCAACATAATAAAGGCCATATAAGACAAACCCACAGCAAACATCATTTTCAATGGTGAAAAACTGAAAGCATTTCCTCTAAGATCAGGAACAAGACAAGCATATCCACTCTCCCTATATTAGTCAACATAGCTTTGGAAGTCCTAGCCACAGCAATCAGAGAAGAAAAGAAATAAAAGGAATACAAACTGGAAAAGATGAAGTAAAACTGCCACTGTTTACAGATGACATGATACTATACATAGAGAATCCTAAAGATGCCACCAGAAAACTACTAGAGCTAATTGAGAAATTTGGTAAAGTTGCAGGATACAAAATTAATTCACAGAAATCTCTTGCATTCCTATACACTAATGATGAAAAATCTGAATGAGAAATTAAGGAAACACTCCCATTTACCATTGCAACAAGAAGAATAAAATACCCAGGAAAAAACCTACCTAAGGAGACAAAAGACCTGTATGTAGAAAACTATAAGACACTGATGAAAGAAATTAAAGATGATAAAAAACAGATGGAGAGATTTACCATGTTCTTGGATTGGAAGAATCAATATTGTGAAAATGACTATACTATCCAAAGCTATCTACAGATTCAATGCAATCCCTATCAAATTACCAATGGTATTTTTACAGAACTAGAACAAAAAATCTTAAAATTTGTATGGAGTCATAAAAGACCCCAAAGAGCCAAAGCAGTCTTGAGGGAAAAAAATGGAGCTGGAGGAACCAGACTCCCTGACTTCAGACTGTACTACAAAGTTACAGTAATCAAGACAATATGGTACTGGCACAAAAGCAGAAATATAGATCAATGGAACAAGATAGAAAGCCCAGAGATAAACCCACACACCTATGGTCAACTAATCTATGACAAATGAGGCAAGGATATACAATGGAGAAAAGACAGTCTCTTCAATAAGTGGTGCTGGGAAAACTGGACAGCTACATGTAAAAGAAGGAAATTAGAACACTTCCTAACACCATACACAAAAATAAACTCAAAATGGATTAGAGACCCAAGTGTAAGACCAGATACTATAAAACTCTTAGAGGAAAACATAGGAAAAACACTCTTTGACATAAATCACAGCAAGATCTTTTTTGACCCACCTCCTAGAGTAATGGAAATAAAAACAAAAATAAACAAATGTGACCTAATGAAACTTACAAACCTTTGCACAGCAAAGGAAACTACAAACAAGATGAAAAGACAGCCCTCAGAATGGAAGAAAATATTTGCAAATGAATCAACAGACAAAGGGTTAATCTCCAAAATATATAAACAGCTCATGCAGCTCAATATTAAAAAAAACAAACAACTCAATCCAAAAATGGGCAGAAGACCTAAATAGACATTTCTCCAAAGAAGACATACAGATGGCCAAGAAGTACATGAAAAGCTGCTCTACATCACTAATTATTAGAGAAATGCAAATCAAAACTACAATGAGGTATCACCTCACACCAGTTAGAATGGGCATCATCAGAAAATCTAGAAGCAACAAATGCTGGAGAGGGTGTGGAGAAAAGGGAACCCTCTTGCACTGTTGGTGGGAATGTAAATTGATACAGCCACTATGGAGAACAGTATGGAAGTTTCTTAAAAAACTAAAAATAGAATTACCATATGACCCAGCAATCCCACTACTGGGCACATACCCAGATAAACCATAATTCAGAAAGATACACGCACCCCAATGTTCATTGCAGCACTATTTACAATAGCCAGGACATGAAAGCAACCTAAATGCCCATCAAGAGACAAATGGATAAAGAAGATGTGGTATATCTATACAATGGAATATTACACAGCCATGAAAGGGAACAAAATTGGGTCATTTGTAGAGATGACAGAGTGAAGCAAGTCAGAAAGAGAAAAACAACTATTGTATATTAACGCATATATGTGGAACCTAGAAAAATGGTACAGATGAACCAGTTTGCAGGGCAGAAATTGAGACATAGATGTAGAGAACAAAGGTATGGACACCAAGGGCAGAAAGTGGTGGGGTGGGGGGGTGGGGGTGTGATTAACTGGGAGATTCGGATTGACATATATACAGTAATATGTATAAAATGGATAACTAATAAGAACCTGTCGTATAAAAGGAATAATAAAAAATTCAAAAATTAAGAACAAAAATATAATTAGTAAAAAAAAATAAAAGAGAAGCCACCACAGTGAGAAGCCCACGCACTGCAATGAAGAGTAGTCCCCACTCGCAGCAACTAGAGAAAGCCCACATGCAGCAATGAAGACCCAACGCAGCCAAAAAAATATATATATATACTTATATATATACATGAAGTTATTGAATTTTCATATCAACAAGTGTACATATTGAAAGTGTACATGTCAATGACTTTTAGTATATTGATAGAATTGTGCAACCACCACCACAATACATTTTAGAATATTTTCATCACCTCAAAAGGAAATCCCATACCCATTCACAATCACTCCTAAGCACCCCCTCTCCCAATACCTGATCATAGACAAACGTTAATCTACTTTCTTGCTCTATAGATTTACCTCTTCTAGACATTTCATATACATGAAATCATAGAGTATGTAATTTTTGTGACTGACTTCTTTCACTTAACATGTTTTCAAGGTTCATACATGCTGTAGCATGTTATCAGTACTTCATGTCTTCTTACAGCTGAAAAATATTCTATTGTACGGATATAGTGTATTTTGTTTTTCCATTCACCATTTGATAAACATTTTAGATGTTTCTTCTTTTTGTTATTATAAATAATACTTCTAAGAACAGTATGTTCAAGTTTTTACATCTTTCCATTTCTCTTGGATATTAAAAATGGAATTGCTGAGTCAAATGGTAACTATGTTTAACCAGATTTTCTTTAGTCAGGCTTCCTTTCAAAGGGGCTACATCATTTTACATTCCCACTCAGAATGTATGAGGGTACCAATTTCTCCATATCCTTTCCAACACTTGTTTGATGGCTAATGACATGAGCTTATTTTCATGTGCTTATTGGCTATTTTAACATTTTCTTTGGAGAAATATCTATTCAGATCCTTTGCCCATTTTTAATTGAGTTATTTGTCTTTTTATTTCTGAGTTGTAAAATTTCTTTATATATTCTGGATACTAGACATTTATCAGATATATCATTTGCAAATATTTTATCCCAATCTGTAGGCTATCTTTCTGCTTTCTTGGTAGTGTCCTTTGATGCCTAAAAGTTTAAATTTTGATCAAGTAAAGTTTATTTATTTTTGTTGTTGCTCTTGTTGCTTATACTTTGGGGATCATATCTAAGAACCTGTTGCTTAAGTCAAGGTCACAAAGATGTTGTGTTTGTTTTTTCTAAGATTTTAATAATATTATTTCCTACATTTAGGTTTTTGATTCATTTTGAGTTAATTTTTGTAAATGGTGTGAAGTGGGAGCCCAACTTCATTCTTTTACATGTGTATACCCAATTGTCTAAACACCACTTGTTGAAAGGAATATTTATTCTTTCCCATTAGATGGTCTTGGCATCCTGGTAAAAGATCAATTGGTCATAGATGTATGGGCTTATGTTTGGACTCAATTCTATTTCATTGATCTATATGTCTATTTTGTTGCCAGAACTGGACAGTCTTGACTACTGTAGCTTCTGCAGTAAGTTTTGAAATCGTGAAGTATGACCTCTCCAGCTTTTTCTTTTTCAAGATTGTCTTGGTTATTCTAGGTCCCTTGAATTTCCATATGAATTTTCGGATCAACTTGTCAATTTCTGCAAAGAACACAGCTGATATTTTGTTACAGATTGTGTTGAATCTGTAAACCATGAGCATTAGAAAAAATATTATTAAGACGAAATAAAAGAATCAGTAATCCATATTTTTTTTCAGGTCACTATCACCTCTTTCATATATTATTGGGAAAATCTCAGGATTTTTAACCAAATAAAAAGGAGAATGGACTTAAGAATCATAGAACTCCCACTCTCCTCTTGGTCCCATGGTAGGTATTTTTAAGTAAGTTTTTCCTCATTGAATTCTCATGATAATCCTGTGAGAGACAGGCGGTACTACCTCCATTTTACCTACCATCAAGATTCAAACAAGTTAGGAAACATGATCGAATCTCCACAGTCAGCAAAAGGTGAAGTCATATTTTCAATCCAGACTAAAGCTGTACTGATATGCCTAAGTGTTCGAAGAGCCTTATATCGCTTCTGAGAAAAGCTGTGTCTTTCCTAAAGGTACCCTCATGACTCTCCATGACTGGGCTACGGAGTGACCTTCCTTTTGGAAAAAAGTACAAATCAACTTCTGAATTTTCTCAAGAGATTATCTGTTAAACGGTTGATGGGTCTGGTTCCTAAAATATATGTTTTACACTTTAATCAATTACATGACATTCAGGAACTCCTCAGAAAATTCAACCATGAAAATTCACATT
The DNA here is from genome assembly GCF_059928025.1 of Delphinapterus leucas. Lineage (NCBI taxonomy): Eukaryota > Metazoa > Chordata > Mammalia > Artiodactyla > Monodontidae > Delphinapterus > Delphinapterus leucas. Next base: position 47,720,878 of record NC_143130.1, on the reverse strand, counting down.
TCACTTTTGCATTTTGTATTTGCAACTACCAGTGGTTGTTTCTGACAAGATTTAGGCATTCTTGAAGTTGGAAGTGTTCATTATGCATCACTCTAGGCTCTTAAAAAATCTATAATCATAATATCTTAATAAAATAAATAATACCGATAAAAAGAATAATCCTAGTAAAAATAAACAAATGAAAAAATGCTTCATCAACAAGAGAGTTTGGAAGACAGTAGGTAAAGCAAAATCAATCAAGTTTCTCTGTTCCAGGATTTCTCGTTTAACTTAAGGTTCATATGTATTCTAGAAGGTGTAAACACACAGTTTCTCAGACATGTTAAATGCTTGTCAATGGGCTTCTCATAGTACTAGCATATCATGGAACACAAGTTAGCCTCAGGAAATGCCATGAATGTTCTATATTTCCTTAGATTTCTATAGCAATAATTCCTCTGAATAAAGTCAATGCTCACCACTACGCTTCCCCCATCCCTACCACCACCATCATCACAGATTTTTAAATAGATGCATATAAGAAAAATTCTTTTGAGAAAGTTTCTAAATATTTAGAAAGTTATATTTTAAAATTCCATCTGCTGTGTTATCAAATGTCTTATATATAAGAATCTAAATAATAAATTTTACCTGAAAGCCAATGCCAAGAGAAGGTCCACCCCTCCATGCAAATGTGTGTACTTCCTTTGATAATGAAAGTTATATAATACAACATATACAACACATTTTTCATTTTTGCCTGACCCCCAGGAATCTGTCTAAGCTAAGTGCCTACACACAGTATATACCATCTCTATTGTATACTGGTTCCCAAGTATTTATGTTTTCTGGCTTTTTAAAATTGTATTTGTACATCTATTTTTGCCTTGTCTTATATGTTCTAATATGTTGCATTCTGCTCAAGTCTTACTTGCAACTGGGGCAAGAGGGTATGATTGATAAATCAATAAATAAATGAATAAATAATTTATATGAAAGCAAATTTAAATTTTTATATTTTTAAAATTAACTTGTCAGATGAAAACTGCTGTACATATTCTCAAAATATGTGAAGGTTGAGATTGAGGCTCTATGTATTAAAGCGAAGATTCTAGTGTATACGTGAAAATTCATGCTGAAGGGTCTTGAGAGAGGATGTAGTTTTAAGACATACCCCAGAGCAACTGATTCAATGACAATTCAATTACATAATCCTAGAGCACTGGATTCTGATGTACAGACTCACATGGTTATACATATGCAGAAACTCATCATATGTATTAAGAAACTATGAACAAAGCAAAAATAAAACAAAGCAAAAACTAAACCAAAAATTCCAATGGTTTTAAACATCAGCTTCCAAACAAAATCACAGGATGTACCAAATTTTAGGCATGATTTGTAATTGTGTTTACTTGTCAGATGAGCAAACTTAACTGCTATGTTCTAGAATGAGACACAATGTACTTATTGAACAACACTTAATGCTTCTCCAGAGCAAATCTAAAGACGTGGCATAAGTAAATTAATTAGTAAGCAAACAAACGGGTTATCTATGAAACCAGTGCATGTTTGGCCTTGCTCCTCAAAGTAAAGCTTAAAACTAGACTTTTTGAGAAATACTGAATGGAAAGATTTATGAATACATAAAAGGAAATTCTGGTCTAGAGATTTTCAGACTTGTCGTTGAGAGTGAATTATTTTTCAATCCTAATCTCAGGATTTAGAGCCACTTTTAGGGCATTAATGCTGTACATAGTGCCAGTAGAGAAGTTGAAATAGTCTTGAAAAATCACATTCATATTAATTTTTTTAAAAAACTCACAAGAGAAAGGGTGCCCTGAAAGACCCAATTTTTAAAATTTCTCTATTTATAAATGGTTGCTTTTGCTCCACTCCACCACTATCATTCCCAATGCTAAAGCTCCTTGAAATTCATGGAAGCAGTTTTTAAAGAAATGGAGCTTTACCACGCCTGAGAACCCACACTTTCTTCCCAAAGAACTGACCAGAAGCTTGTGTTGTATTACTTGACCCTTGGACCAAGGGGCAGGCACCCCCTGAAGACTGGCTGAATGAGGTGCCTGGTTTGCAAAGATTGGTCTGTTCCCTAAATAGACATTTCTCCAAAGAAGATATACAGATTGCCAACAAACACATGAAAGGACGCTCAACATCACTAATCATTAGAGAAATGAAAATCAAAACTACAATGAGATATCACCTCACACCAGTCAGAATGGCCATCATCAAAAAATCTAGACACAATAAATGCTGGAGAGGGTGTGGAGGAAAGGGAATCCTCTTGCACTGTTGGTGGGAATGTAAATTGATACAGCCACTATGGAGAACAGTATGGACGTTCCTTAAAAAAATTAAAAATAGAACTACCATACGACCCAGCAATCCCACTACTGGGCATATACCCTGAGAAAACCATAATTCAGAAAGATACACGCACCCCAATGTTCATTGCAGCTCTATTTACAATAGCCAGGACATGGAAGCGACCTAAGTGTCCATCGACAGATAAAGAAGATGTGGTACATATATATAATGGAATATTACTCAGCCATAAAAAGAAATGAAATTGAGTTATGTGTAGTGAGGTAGATGCAACTAGAGTCTGTCATACAGAGTGAAGTAAGTCAGAAAGAGAAAAACAAATACCGTACGCTAACATGTATATATGGAATCTAAAAAAAAAAAAAAAATGGTTCTGAAGAACCTAGGTGCAGGACAGGAATAAAGATGCAGACATAGAGAATGGACTTGAGGACACTGGAAGGGGGAAGGGTAAGCTGGAACGAAGTGAGAGAGTGGCATGGACATATACACACTACCAAATGTAAAATAGATAGCTAGTGGGAAGCAGCCGCATAGCACAGGGAGATCTGCTCGGTGCTTGGTGACTACCGAGAGGGGTGGGATAGGGAGGGTCGGAGGGAGATGCAAGAGGGAGGGGATATGGGGATATATGTATACGTATAGCTGATTCACCTTGTGATACAGCAGAAACTAACACACCATTGTAAAGCAATTATACTCCAATAAAGATGTTTTTAGAAAAATGGATTAAAGACCTAAATATAAGGCCAGACACTATAAAACTCTTAGAGGAAAACATAGGCAGAACACTCTATGACATAAGTCACAGCAAGATCCTTTTTGACCTACCTCCTAGAGAAAGGGAAATGAAAACAAAAATAAACAAATGGGACCTAATGAAACTTCAAAGCTTTTGCACAGCAAAGGAAATCATAAACAAGACGAAAAGACAACCCTCAGAATGGGAGAAAATAGTTGCAAGTGAAGCAACTGACAGAGGATTAATCTCCAAAATATACAAGCAGTTCGTGTGGCTCAATATCACAAAAACAACCCAATCCAAAATTGGGCAGAAGACCTAAACAGACATTTCTCCAAAGAAGATACACAGATTGCCAACAAACACATGAAAGGACGCTCAATATCACTAATCATTAGAGAAATGCAAATCAAAACCACAATGAGGTATCACCTCACACTGGTCAGAATGGCCATCATCAAAAAATCTACAAACAATAAATGCTGGAGAGGGTGTGGAGAAAAGGAAACCCTCTTGCACTGTTGGTGGGAATGTAAATTGATACAGCCACTATGGAGAACAGTATGGAGGTTCCTTAAGAAACTAAAAATAGAACTACCATACGACACAGCAATCCCTCTACTGGGCATATACCCTGAGAAAACCATAATTCAAAAAGAGTCATGTACCACAATGTTCATTACAGCTCTATTTACAATAGCCAGGACATGGAAGCAACCTAAGTGTCCATCAACAGATGAGTAGATAAAGAAGATGTGGCACATATATACAATGGAATATTACTCAACCATAAAAAGAAATGAAATTGAGTTTTTTGTAGTGAGGTGGATGGACCTAGAGTCTGTCATACAGAGTGAAGTAAGTCAGAAAGAGTAAAACAAATACCGTATGCTAACACGTATATATGGAATCTAAAAAAAAAATGGTTCTGAAGAACCTAGAGGCAGGACAGGAATAAAGACGCAGACTTAAGAGAATGGACTTGAAGACGCGGGGAGGGGGAAGGGTAAGCTGGGACCAAGTGAGAGAGTGGCATGGACATATATACACTACCAAAAAAACGTAAGGTAGGTAGCTAGTGGGAAGCAGCTGCATAGCACAGGAAGATCAGCTCAGTGCTTTGTGACCACCTAGAGGGGTGGGATAGGGAGGGTGGGAGGGAGACACAAGAGGGAGGAGATACGGAGATATATGTATACATATAGCTGATTCACTTTGTATTACAGCAGAAACTAACACAACACTGTAAAGCAATTATACTCCAATAAAGATGTTAAAATAATTATTGGTTCAGTAATTTTTGTGTACATAAACATATATTAATGTGTGTGCATGCATTCAAGCATGCATATATATTTTATTTACAATACAAATAGAAAATCTAATTTTAATTACATAATAATTACTAGAGAGAAAGTGAGTACTAATGCAACTCTTGAGTATTGCATAATGGTTAATACCTATGACTCTGTAGTCTGATTATCTTGTTCAAAACCTCATGCTACCACTTAGAAACTGTTACTAGGGCAAGATAATTAACCTTTCCAAGCCTCTGTAAAATGAAGGCAATAATAAATAGAACCTAACTCAGAAGCTTTATTTTTAGTGTCCAATGCTAAAACTATGCAAATGGGAATACAAAGATAAAATATACCAAAATTAATGAGTGTCATACACTTGCTTGGATTCACAGTAACTAGGAAATCAGCCCTTCCACCATCAACATAATTTCACCTCATTTATTTTGAAAGTTAAACCGTCTTCAACAAATACCACGACCCCTTTATAGAGCATAATTCTGGCTTTCACCTGTCATCCTGGCGTAACTATTGACAGTGATTCCTGTCACTCTCAAAAGTTTGCATGATAATTTATTTGGTTACTCAGCCTTTACAGAACTTGGATGTCAGTCTCTTCTTTTTTCCTCTAAATAAATACTGTGACTGCTTTTGTTTTCAGATGTCTATATGACATCTTTTCAAATATGTATGTTTTTTTTTCTTTCCAAATTTGTGCTATCAGTTTTTCCTCTCAAATAGCCCTTTGGGTTTTTTTTTTAAAACCTGTGAGTACCAGGTCTCCACCTGCCCCCATGTAACACAAGAAATTCCTATAAGTGGTGTAGGTATTTATACTGAAGGGATTAGGGGGAGAGGCCTGTATTCATGTATAATAGAAAACTGTAAAACTGATTTTCAAGGAACTGAGGTGTGCACTAATTCAACTTCTAGCTGATGGATGCACCCTTCTCTTCTCCCTGCATGAAGATTTGCATAAGCCACAAAAGCTATATTTCATAATACTTAGTTTGTGATCTTTTCCCCATAAGAACAATTTAAAACTAGAGATCGATGCATGAGACACAATTTGGGGAGCAAGGGGTGATAACAGGTCAGCCTTAAAGACTATGAACATTCATACAGTGAAGAGAACTCTTTGCTTTGGTTTCAACCAGACTCTCCCAGAGTGACTTGTGCACAGAACAGACCTTTTTTTTTTCTTTTTGCATTTGTATTTCTTTAACTGAGAGGCTGTGTAGTGGCATGGAAAGAGCTTACAGCAGAACTGTTAAAACACCAGATCTGGAGATAGTCGTGGCTGTATCACTTATCAGCTGGATGACCTTGAAAGGTTACTTAATCTATCAACTTCCTCGTTAATGAAATGCAAAACCAATAGCATCTCTCTCATCTTGTTATAACAAGTGAATATAAATAAAAAGGTTAATTTAATAAATAGTATTGAAAAAGCTAGTTATTCATTAGAAGGAAAACATATGGCCTCCCCATCTGATGCCATATACAAAATATAAATTCCCAATGAATTAAAGATTAAATACAAAAACAGGAAGAGCAAATACAATAACAAAAACCTTAGAAGAAAATCCAGGAGGCTGCCTGTACAATTTAAGGATGGGGGAACATGTTAACTAAGGCCAGTAACCTAAGCAACTGTAAAAGAAATTATACTTTTTTTTTTACTATATGAGAAATTGAAAACTTTTGTCTGTCATAAATATATATACCAATATACAAATGATAGAGTTGGAAAAAATATCTCCATGCAAATGACAGATAAAGAAGTAATATCTACATAATGCAAAAAGCTTTTGAAGACTGACAAGCAAAAAAAAAAAAAAGCCAACTGAATAGAAAAATTTTCAAGGAAATTGAATAGCAAGTCACAGAAGGGCAAATTCAAATGTTGTTTATATAAAAAGATGAATAAACTCATTAAAGATCAAGAAAATGCCAATTAAAGTAACAGTGAGATAACAGTGACACTCATCAAATTGGCAAAATGTATTTTTAAAAGTTAACATGTACTGATGGCAAATACTTGGAGGGGACCAAGCTCTCATACTTTGCTGGTTGAAATATGAATTATGTAGACTTTTTTGAAAAGCAACCACGAAGAAAAATCTATTAAAAGGAAAAATATGTTTATCTTTGTCCTAGAAATCCCACTCCTGGTTATTTATTCTAGAGAAATCAAAACACCGAGATGTTTATGCACATAAACACACACATAGTGGCAAAGGAATAGAAATGAAGTCAAGAAAACGGTTGAATTAACTATGGTGATTCTGTATCACAGGGCATTACACTCCATTACAAAGAATGGATTAGAGCCAAACCAATTCACCCGGAAGGCTAGCTACAAGACATTGTTAAATGAGATAGGCACGATGAGAAAGATTTTTTCAGCAAATTACTATTATTTACTAGTTTAGATAATAGAAAATGACACTCATCTTGTGCCCACACTAGTTTCTTGGCATTCTGTTGGCACCCAGTCTTCATTCTTGAACTATTGTATTTTATTTTTTATTTTTTTTGGCCGTGCCACACGGCATGCGGGATCCAAGCTCCCCGACCAGGGATTGAACCCGCGCCCCCTGCACTAGAAGTGCAGCGTCTTAACCACTGGACCGCCGGGGAAGGCCCTCAAACTATTGTATTTTAAAGGGTCAATCAGCATTCACAATCTATCCACACTCGAGCCCCATCTTAGGAGGAGACAAATTGCCGTCCATCCATGATCAACTCTTCAGACACAAATTGGTCATCATTCCTCTTCATTAGAGAAATCTTAGTGTTTCTTTAATAATTAAGATAATGAACAATAATCCAATTCTGTTTGGGTTTGTTCCTTTTATTTGGGACATTAGGATTTGGCTTCTTTGTTTCGCTTGTGAGAGATGTTTGTAAAAGTAGGTGTTGCAGTTTATCTCACAGACAAATAAAGCATTATTATCCCAAGAGCTTCTAAAATGGAGAAGAAAAAGCAATAGATTTACTTTTTAAAAATGGTTTGCTGATAAGAGAGACACCCCGTGAGTTGAAAATGTGAGAGGTCCTGAACTGTACAGAAAGATGCTCAACCTTGCTTGTGGTGGCATTTTCTTACACTAACTTAGGTAAGAAAGAACTATGTTTCCCAGAACTCCCTTCACTACATAGCTCCAGGTTCATGTGCACCAAAAGAGACCTGGTCCAGGGATTTGGAGAATGGAAGAAAAGCAGGAGTTTTATACTCAGGTCAGTGCAAGATACCACGTGCTGCTGCTACTCACACATGCCTACCTGCTGGCTTAACTTTCAGGGGACCTACAGCCAGCCTGCATCAACTCCCACTCCTGCCCAATCTCCACTTCTAGCTTTTCACTCTCCCAGACCTGGTGCGTTTTAGCTCTTTGTCAAAGGGCAACAGTTTCTCTTGCAGCTAACCTGCCACCTCCCCACCACCACCATTAAAGCCTGAGGCTTAGAAGAACTAACAGATGAACTCAGTTTCCAGTCCAACCTCTGGATTCTGGCTCATCCTCCCAGGTTCCCGCTTCTCTTTGTTTCCCCTGCTAACTCCCTGCCCTGCTGACTTTAGGCTCCAACATCACACAACAGAAGCAACAGCCACATATAAATTGTTTAACCGGTTCTCACAATTGTATAAGGTCAAATACATAAAACCATGGCTTATTATCAATATTTTCCACTGTTTCTGACTTTTAGATTGAACTCTGATTGATGCCTTACTCAGAATAAGAGAAAGGCATATTAAAAGTTCACTGAGGTAGAATCAGTGAATATCTGATATATAAAAATATATTTTTATGTTGGATGAAAGCTGTGGGAGCACAGGCCTGATCATGTATTGTTAAGGAAATTAAAAATACTGTGATACTTATGGAGAATAATTTGATTCACATCGAGTGAAACCATACATAGATTTACTCTTAGATCCTGAGGTACTGCCTCTGGAATCTATACCAAAGATACACTGGCAAAATTATAAAATGATGCATGCACAAGCCTGTTAATTGAAACACAAATTTAATAACAAAAGACTGGCAATAACCCAAATGTACATCAATAGGGAACAGATTGAAAAATTATAATAAATCCAAGCATTGAAGTAGTATAAAGCTGTCAAAGGGAATGAGGTGCCTCTCCATATATTACTATGGGTTAATTGCAAGATATAGTAAATATAGTAGAAAGTGAAAGATGCAAAGGGGAAAGAAGTGTGGGTAGCGTGTGTCTACCATTTATCTAAGTGTTTGCAAGGATATGAAACAACTGGAACTTTTATTCTATACACTGCTGGTGGGAATATAAAATGTTACTTTTGAAAACAGTTTAAACATACGCCTACCATAAGAACCAGCCATTCCATTCAAAGGCATTTAACCCAAAAAAATGAAAGCATAAATCTATACACAGACTTGTAAATAAATGTTCATAGCAGCTTCATTTTTTTTTTTTTTTTTTTTTTTTTTTTTGGTATGCAGGCCTCTCACTGTTGTGGCCTCTCTCATTGCAGAGCACAGGCTCCGGACGCGCAGGCTCAGTGGCCATGGCTCACGGGCCCAGCCGCTCCGTGGCATGTGGGATCTTCCCGGACCGGGGCATGAACCTGTGTCCCCTGCGTCGGCAGGCAGACTCTCAACCACTGCGCCACCAGGGAAGCCCGATAGCAGCTTCATTTTTAATAGTCAAAGACTAAAAGCAAACTGAATGTTCATGAACAGATGAATGGATAAACAAATTGTGGTATATCCATATAAAGGAATACTATTCATCAGTAAGAAAGAACTGTTCATACATAAAACTTTGATGAATCTCAATATAATTATACTGAGTGAAAGAAACAAGACAGAAAGCGTACACAGTTTCACAGTGATTTCTATTAAAATTCCAGGCAAATTGTATTTGCAGAAATGAAAAAATGACACTAAAATTCGTTTGGAATTTCAAGGGATCCCCAAATAGCCAAAACAGTCTTGAAAAATAAAAAAAAAAAAAGGTTGAGGGTTTATATTTCCTGACTTCAAATTTACTACAAAGACACAGTAAGCAAACCAGTGTGGTGCTGGCATAAAGACAAATAGTTTACTGGCATAGAATTGAGAGTCCAGAAATAAACCCATGCAGCTACGCTGCATTGATTTTTAGCAAGGGTGCCAAGAGCATTTAATGGGGGAAGGACTATCTTTTTAACAAATAGTCCTAGGACAACTGGATAGCCACATGCAAAAGAATGAAGTGGAACCTCTATCTCACTCCACATACAAAAATAAACTCAAACTGGATCAAACAGCTAAGGGTAAGAGATAAAACTACAACATTCTTAGAAGAAAACAGAGGGGTCCTTCGTGACCTTGAATTAAGAAATGGATTCTGGGCTTCCCTGGTGGCGCAGTGGTTGAGAGTCCGCCTGCCGATGCAGGGGACACGGGTTCGTGTCCTGGTCCGGGAGAATCCCGCATGCCGCGGAGCAGCTGGGCCCGTGAGCCATGGCCGCTGAGCCTGCGCGTCCGGAGCCTGTGCTCCGCGGCAGGAGAGGCCACGGCGGTGAGAGGCCCGCGTACTGCAAAAAAAAATAAAATAAAATAGAAATGGATTCTTAGATGTGACACCAAAAACACAAGCAACTAAAGAAAAAATAAATTGTCCTTGATCCAAATTAAAAACTTTTGCACATCAAAGGACACCAGCAAGGAAGTGAAAAGACAACTTACGGAATGGGAGAAAATATTTGCAAGCCATATGTCTGATAAGGGTCTAGAATCCAGAATATACAGAGGACACTTACAACTCAACAACAGAAAGACAAAAAATCCAATTAGAAAATGGGTGAAGGACTTGAACACACATTTCCCTGAAGATGAACAATTTCAAAATGTTGAAGAGATGCTCAACATAATTCGCCATTAGGGAAATGCAAATGAAGTCTGAAATGAAATACTAATTCACACCACTAGGTTGGCTATAATTTTTTTTAATGGGAAATAACAAATGTTGCTGAGGATGTGGAGAGATTGGAATCCTCACACATTGCTGGTGAGAATGCAAAACGGTGCAGCCACCATGGAAAACTGTTAAACATACTGTTAAAATATGACCAACCACTCTCTTAAGTATATGCCCCAAAATATTGAAAACACGCAGTCAGACAAAACCATGATTTGTCCATGAATGTTCATAGCAGAACAATTCACAAGAGCCAAAGGGTGTAAACAACTCAAATGTATATCAAGAGGTGAATGAGTAAACAAATTGAGGTATATCCATACAGTGAAATATTTTTCAGACATAAAATAGCAATGCCTTACTAATACATGCTACAACACGGATGTACCTGAAAAACATTATGCTAAGTGAAAGAAGCCAGACATAAAAGGCCACACGGTACATGATTCCTTTTATATGAAATACCCAGAATAGGTAAAACCAGAGAGACAAAAAGCAGATTAGTGGTTGCCAGGGGCTGGGTAGAGGAGAGAAAAGAAAAGTGACTGCTTAATGAGTACGAGGTTTCTTTTGGGGGCAATCAAAATGTATCGGAACTAGATAAAGGTGATGGCTACACAATACTGTAAATGTACTAAATGCCGCTGAATCGTCTACTTTAAAATGGTGCATTTTATGTTATGGGAATTTTGCCTCAACAAAAGAAAACAAGACTACATAGTGAATGACTTCTTTTGTATAAAATTATAGAGATGAAAATTCATCTATAGGGACAGAGAGCAGATCAGTGGTTGTCTTGAGATAGGAGGGTATACAGGGGAGGGGGATTACCAAAGGGCACAGGAAGCTTTAGGGAGTGATGGATGTGCTCATTATCTTGATTGTGGTGATGGTTTTGTAGCTGTATACATATGTCCAAATATGTGTGCAGTTTATTGTATGTTATAATATAATTCACAATTAGTCACACCTCAATAAAGCTGAAAGTAATTTAAAATGATGGAGTTCTCTATAGATTAAAAGATAATTAACACTCATAGTAACAATTGTACTGTGTGACATTATTTACCTCCTTATAAAAAACACATCATAAAACATAAAAGGTACAAGGAAAAATGTGAATGACAGATAATGAATGACACTAAGGTATTGCTGTTAATTTTGTTAGCATGATAATGGTATATGATTATGTATTTTAAAGTCTTTATCTTTTGGCGATACATAATGAGGAGGTTATTCTCTTTACCTTTATATACATTTGAAATTTTCTATAATAAAATATTTAAAAATAAAGTTAGCTTGCATATGTATTCTCCTCACATGATACAAGATGTAAAGGGAATTTCTTATACTTTTATTCCCTTTCCAAGCCATAAACAACATCATGGGGATAGATTTTACTCAGTAGAATGACTCAAGCCTGTTCTACCATGCTGTCTTAGTTAGTGATAGCTTTACTAGGTCCATACATTAACTGATAAAGGAGGAACTGACACAAAACCAATGACCAAGGTCTTGGCCTCCTGAGGCAAGACTGTCTAAGAGTCCCCCAACATAATTTCGAGGTGAAGGGGATCATTACCCTTCACTGAGATTTTTCAGAAACTGAATTTCTATGTTTTTCAATACCAATCATCTCTCACTCAACCATCATGGCAAAACTCCAAAGCCTCAGTCTGAGGTTACCCTGGGAAATGTCTTTAAAACACTATTTCCACTTTTATTTCCGGATGATCAGAAATAACTGTATCCTTCTGGGGATAATATAAACTATTTGTCCCATGTTCTGCACAGAATATTGGCATTTCTGATGAATAAGAGAAAGTGAAATCCATTTTGGGAGAGAAAGGGGAATTGGAGAAATCAATGTCTCTAAATGTTCTGGTTTGTATTTTCAAAAGTTTAAGGATTTTTTAAAACTGTTAATTCCTCTGAGGTTTTACTTATAAATATATGTGTGCCTCCCTTCCACTGAAAAATTCTTTCAATATTTCTTGGGTTGTTCTTAATCTATTCTATGCAATTGTAATAAATCAGTACCTTTATTGAGAGCACCACAAACCCAACAATTTCAAACCCAACTTTGAAAGTTTCCTGCTCAAATACACCCAGACATAAAACTGGAATATACCACAAAACTTAGGACTATCAGATTTATATGATTTTAAACAGAGATCTCTCTTATAAGTAGCAGATAGAAACTGAGTTCCAAAGTATAATGTCACCAAATCATTATCCTAGAATCAGTTAAACAAAAGATTTTGGTTTAGAAATCTACCCTACACGGAAGATAAAAACACATTACTTCAAATCACTATGCGCTATGGCATTTTTACCCATTCTGTTTAATCAAAGCACATAGCTCACTAAACCAGGACAGTGAACCGTATGTACATTATCCAGTCATATTAATCTTATTGGTCCTTGCCTGTCTGACAATGACCAACTTCATGTTAATAATGACTCCTCCCTAAAGAAAGATCTGAAATTCTTCTACTTACCTCTCACCCTCCTAGCTCTGCACAGAGACATTCCTAATAGTTGATATAGAGACCCTCTTCTTGGTGATGACACCTGTGAAGTTATTCAAACACAGAGGTACAAAGACATGAATTCAATTCTTCTTCCAATTTATCCTTCAAGTCACTTTTCTCTAGTAGACTTTTGTCATTTAAAATTTGAATAAAATACCTATTTTATCACACCTTCCAACTCTGTAACAATCACTACTGCTTCTTGAATGCCTTCTTGAGCCCTGGCGCTCACTAGACATGTGTATACTCCAGGCCAAGCCTCACAATAATCATGCAAAGAAGATCTTGCTTTTTAAACTGAGAACACAAATAGCCAGAGAGATTAAGCTCAAGCTCACTCAGCAATAAGTGATAGAGCTAAAATTCTAACCTCAGTCCACCTGCCTGTGTCTTGTGTTCTACGTACTACTTCCTTTCCACCCTCTACATCTCTCAACAGAACTGTGTTTTCACTTTCCAAGACTTTCACTCTCCTTAATAACTTCAGCACCTAGTTCCCAAAGTGTAGAGGCCTGACCCATCCAGCTACTGTGCCAGAAGTAAGATGTCAGCTAACTCTGGAGGTTTACTATTGAGAAGTCAATTTGGCTCTCATTCTTTTTTTTTTTTTTTCTTTTCCATATTCTTTTCCATTGTGGTTTTCTAACAGGATATTGAATATAGTTCCCTGTGCTATACAGTAGGACCTTGCTGTTTATCCATTCTATACATAATAGCGTGTATCTGCTAATCCCAAACTCCTAATCCATCCCTCCCCCACCCCCCTTGTCAACCACAAATCTGTTCTCTATGTCCATGAGTCTGTTTCTGTTTTGTAAATAAGTTCATTTGTGTCATATTTTAGATTCGACATATAAATGATAAATGATATCGTATGGTATTTGTCTTTCTCTGTCTGACTTACTTCACTTAGTATGATAATCTCTAGGTCCATCCATGTTGCTGCAAATTGCATTATTTCATTCTTTTTTATGGCTGAGTAATATTCCACTGTACATATGTACCACATCTTCTTTATCCATTCATCTGTTGGTGGACATTTAGGTTCTTTCCATGTCTTGGCTATTGTAAATAGTCCTGCTATGGACATAGAGGTGCACGTATCTTTTCAAGTTATGGTTTTGTCCAGATATATGCCCAGGAGTGAGATTGCTGGATCATATGGCAACTCTATTTTTAGTTTTTTAAGGAACCTCCATACTGTTTTCCATAGTGGCTGCACCAACTTACTTTCCCACCAACAGTGTAGAAGGGTTCCCTTTTCTCCACACCCTCTCCAGCATTTGTTATTTGTAGACTTTTTAATGATGGCCATTCTGATCAGTGTGAGGAGATATCTCATTGTAGTTTTGATCTGCATTTCTCTAATAATTAGTAATGATGGGCATCTTTTCACGGGCCTATTGGCCATCTGTATGTCTTATTTGGAGAAACGTCTACTAAGGTCTTCTGCCTAATTTTTGATTGGGTTGTTTGGGGGATTTTTTTGTTGTTGTTGTTATTAAGTTGTAAGAGTTGTTTGTATATTTTGGAAATTAAGCCATTGTCAGTTACATCATTTGCAAATATTTTCTCTCAGTCCATAGGTTACCTTTTTGTTTTGTTTATGGTTTCCTTTGCTGTGCAAAAGCTTATAAGTTTGATTAGGTCCCATTTGTTTATTTTTGGTTTTATTTCTACTGCCTTGGAAGCCTGACCAAAGAAAACATTAGTATGATTTATGTCAGAGAATGTTTTCCTGAGTTTTATGGAGTCATGTCTTGTACTTAAATCTTTACATTTGGCTCTCATTCTTAGGCCACATTTCATGCTAACTAATTTTGCCACTAATAAGGGTAATGTTTTGTTTTCCACCTACCTTATTCCTTTATCTTATTTCTCAGTTGGTTCAGAACCCAAATGGGGAAGATTGGGCCCACTCTATGATCTGACATCACTATTTTAGAATATGTGCTCCTAAGTTTGGGTGGATTTTGCCTTTGCTTATTAAAAAAAAGGGTTCCCTATGCAAATCCATACTGTAACCAAACACAGTAGTTGTTTAACCTGCGTGCATGCACCCACGGAGAAATTAGGTTAAGAACATATGTGTTAATTTGCCTCTGAGGAACAACTTTAATTATAAGTGAACATTTTTTGTTCCTTAACTAGGTCCAGTAGGACTTCTCTTTGGCAGTACCTACTTCTTTATTTTTAGCTGTTGGTTAGAAATGTTCTCTGCAATTGAAAGCAATAAAAAGATTTTCATTTAAAAGGAAGGGGAGTCTATAAATCAGGTTGATATTCTCCCACATAACAATGAGTCTTTAAGATTTTATTTAAGCTTCTTCCCCTGTTTAAATAATATTGAGACCCTTTCAACTTGCAAGTGGAAAGTAACACAGCTTGCTGTGCTACCAAACCCAAGAAGCCTCACAATATAAATAGAGCCAGAGGTACAGAGAGCCAAAGCCAGCTCAGCTCCTGGAGGATTCCCTTGAATACAAGTCCCTTGCCAGCAACCAACATATTTTCTTAGCAAGAGGAAAAATATTTCACAGCATGTTACATTACTTGCTGTTTTTCAGCTCTTAAATAATAAAAGTCAATAATCAGTGAAGTCAGAATAATGACTTTAAATTCACACAGGGACAACCAGGTTAAGAATTGTGGACCAGATTACCAATTCTGGCAAAAAAGGAGAGCAGGTTTATGATCAGATGGTCCATAGCATAAATAGCTGAAAATGGCAATAATCAAGGATTCATTTCAGTGCTTTATGACTGACATTTACATGTTAATGATCAAATGGAGAATCAGAATTATTGTTGGGAATAGAGACACTGTACTCCAGGAGAAATAGAACATTACCTAACTTCTGGGGTTTCACAGACCGCAAATGGGTCATCAGGGACCTTTACTGCACATTTAACAGTTCATTTCAAGGTGCATCCTATGTGTCACAGCCCCAAACTCAAATACCTGCAGGGTCAAATAGGTAATGGAAGTAAGCAACATGGACCCCATTTACTAGTTCACACAACTTCTCTAAATTCTCAGCAGGACTAGCTACACAATTTGTGGAGTCCAATGCCTAATGAAAATGCAAGGCCCCTTGTTCTCAAAGCAGCAAAAAAGTGACATTAAAGGTATTAAAGTATGAAGCTTTTTCATTTCTGCCCAGTCTCATGCTATCTCTGTCTCTGTCTCTCTTTCCCTACAACTCCCTCTACGTGTCCTGTCAAGATGATTTTATTTGCTATTTAATGCTGCTTTTTCTCAGGCACAGGGAGACTCATGAGGCGAGTGCAGACCGTATGGTGTAAGACCAAAAATTAAGATTCAACATTACATGCTGTCTTGACATCTGAAGCCAAGAGGCCCTCAGATGGCATAATGACAAGTTCCCCTCCCCACTCTGTTCCTGCAGATAAGGTCTCCTAGCCAAACACCCCTCCTTATCATGGGGCCCCAACACAGGGCCTGCTTGTTCCTGGGCAGCAGGTTTCAGCCCCCTGCCAGCCAACAGAATTATTCAAACAAGCCAATTCCATCCTCCCGTGGAAATCAGGGGTCACCTCTACCTCTTGTTACTACAAAGCCTGCTCTCACAGCCTCTGCTTATTTACTCTCTTCCCAAGCGCACCTCCTCTGTGGCCTTGTGTGGCACGTGACTTCTTCCTCCCTGGAGCTGTGAGTACAGGTGACTAATAACTGCTGTCAATCTCATTTGTCTTGTGTCAAGTGTCATGTGTTCAGCCATCCCCATAATCCCAGGGCATGACTCTCACCCTTGCCAACAGAGTGAAGAAGAGGCAATCGAAATAGACTCTCACAGACCCTGCCCTGTGACATCATGAGCAGGCATATGTGTACATGCTGGTATGTGATCCAGCAACTGCCAGGATCCCCCTCCCACACGCTGCTGGACCAGCACACCATGCCCCAACCATAAGCATGGAAGGTATCTTCTCTTACCGGGAGCTTACCACCCCAAGTCATGGCAGATGGGCAACCCCCAGGGGCATTGCAATCTCTTGTCCAGGACATGACAGACTAAGGATAGATGAGAGGGTCACTCCTGCCAAGTCACCCACCAACAACAGCCTGGCACTGCTAGCCCAGGGTGGAGACAGCCACCACCATGCCCGGCTCCAAGACAGGAGGAGGACATGCCTGTCCAGCACTGACTGTCCACATATCAATGCCCAGACCCTCGCTAGGGGGAGACAGTGGCAGTAGTCATGAGGTGGCAATGACGAGCAGGGTCCAGGCAAGGTCTGGGGCACCAGGAAGTGGGGAAGTAGGTGGCTGAGCATCCTTCCCAGGAATACAGGCAGTGAGGTGCTAGAGATGGAACTGCACATGAGTTGAGGCTGCAGACCTGGGGCACACTCCATTGTCCCATCAGACCTCATGAACAAAGCACAAATTCAAAGATAAAATTATTAAGAATTTTAAGACAGTAACCATAGGGCATTACACCCTAAGCATGGAGCCCTGCCTGTGAAGTTGGTCCTGGTTCTCAAACATTCAGCACACAAAGTAGCAATGCTTCTGGTTGTACATGTTTATGTCTGTTCATGACACACGATCTCTACTGCCCCCAGAAAATCCTCTGTGATAAACTTGCTATCTCATAAAAACTTCAATGCCTCCAAAGTATCTTCATTCTTACTGAATTTACAACATCTTAATTTATTTTCATTGAAATGTAAAACCTGTTGAAATTTCAGTAATTTCATTTTCAGTTTGGCCCATGGTTCTCAATGTGGTTATTTCATAAAGGATTCTTAAATTACATCACTTTGCATAGATACAATTGATTTGTACCTTAAACACCTAGGAATGTGTTCCCTATCTACAAAAGAATTTGCTTTTTTCTTTCTTGCATGAAACATAATACCCTCTCAAGGTATCTTCCATTATTCCAGTTTGAATAGATACAGAAAATACTTCAACTACCTCTTAATTCTATGCCATGAAAACCACACTGCAGGTATGACTGTGAGGACCCACTGACAGCCTCAGTGTTGAGAGGCCAGTAGAGTATGGTTTGGGGAGCACATGCCCCATCTAAATGGAGCCTCCATCACTAGGCAGCCAAATCATTGCCACATGGAAATATGGAGCCAGGATTGGCAGAGCTGCCACATTTTCAAAGAAAGCCAGTAATTCAGACTTTTACAGGAAAATAAAACTTATTTGTAAATGAGGACGACTGAAGAAAAAAAAAATTTAATGCTGATTTGACCAACACTAAAAGGACCTAATAAGACACATATAGGTAGCATTCAGCCACATTTGACGATCTCTGACATGGAAGAAGAGTACCACTCTCATAAAAATCCCATTTATTGCTCTGTCATGACACTTACCTTATCATACAATCATTATCTGTTTATTTGCCTGTTTCTTTCACTAGACCCTGAGCTCCCTGTTGAAGGGAGTATGTCTGCACCTGGCACTATGGTCTGGCATACACCAGGTGCTACAGAATCATCTATTAAATGATTTATTTTACTTTTTAAATTTTATTAATTTATTTTTGGCTCCGTTGGGTCTTTGTTGCTCCACGCGGGCTTTCTCTAGTTGCGGTGAGCGGGGGCTGCTCTTCATCGTGGTGCGCGGGCTTCTCATTGTGGTGGCTTCTCTTGTTGCAGAGCACGGGCTCTAAGCGCATGGGCTTCAGCAGTTGTGGCACACGGGCTTAGTTGCTCCACCGCACGTGGGATCTTCCCGGACCAGGGCTCGAAGCCGTGTCCCCTGTATTGGCAGGCGGATTCTTAACCACTGCGCCACCAGGGAAGCCCCTATTAAATGATTTAAATTCAATGAATACTTATTAAAAACTTACAACTTCCCAGGCACTGAGATGAACTGAACAAATAATACACATATCCTATGAATTAATCTTTCATTTTAAAAGCTTTCTTCTTTTCTTCTCAGTGAGACTTTAAAAATCTCTACGTTCTTTTTAAAATCACATCTATCAGTAGCAGAGAGTCAGGTGTTGGGATTTTATTCTGCAGAACATGGCCCTAGACCAAGAAATACATTAAAAATCACCCTTGAATTTTGGTGGAAATCTCCCGACATTCCTCAAGTTTCTTATTCATGTAATACATACATGGGACATAATGTCTTTCAACAGACATTAATTGAGGGCCTAATATATACCAGGTACTGTGTGAGCTTTGGGGAACAAAAGACCAAATAAACATGGTCTCTCCCCTCAGTTAATCTCAGACTATAGAAATACAATCTTACCCTGACTTCGTCTAACTTGCTTTTTTGGTCCACAAATTCTTCCTTGCAGGAGAATCACTCTCCTGCAATATCCATTGCAATATCCAATATCCATTCCCCTCAGTCTCTTTTCCAAGGTGCAGTCCCGCTGACTCCCAGGATGCCATAATATGCAATCTGGGGCCAACAATGTCCATGAGTTTACACTGGCCTGGCCTGTCTCAGGATGTGATGCCACTCTCATGGCTGCACCTATGAAGGCATCCTTCACACAACCACATCTTATTATGCCTACTGCACAACCAAGCAAGAATATCTTAACCTAAGATACTTGCAGATGTTCCTGGATGAGAAACCACACTGGTGCTTTCCAAATCTGCCTCCTCCTGCAAACCAACGCCCATTCTGCATTAGCAACGATAATATCAGATATCATTGACTGACTCCTTGCTCAATACTAGATCTATTCTGAGCACACTGTGTACAGTATATAAAGTAGTCCTTACACATATACACACAGCCTCTAAGGTAGTCTTTACAGTTACCTGGAAAGAAGTTAGTTCAGGGAATCCAGGTTATGACGCCAACACTTGTTTGGAACTCATACTGTTTATATTTGTATAGGATACAAAATCATAATTCTCTACCTTGTAGGCCTCCTGACTCTGATATGAATTTCTTACATACCCGACACAGGTCATGGGAACTAGCTCAGATTCTCTCTGCCTAACCTTCCCAAATCCATTAGTATTCACCCATGACCACATCGGCACACTGGCCTGGGACATTCGGCTAAGTGTCCTTCCCAGAATTCAAATAGGAAGAGGGGAACAGGTAGTAGGACACCAGTGTCCTCTTTTCTCCCAATCCTTTACTTTTGGCTTCCCTCCTCAATCTGTCTTTCCCACCTTCTTCCAAGTAATAGAGCCACTGGGTCCCTCTGAGCAACCCCACAAGAATTTTCACCCTAGCTTTTGCCTTCTGATTCTTGCCTCCATTAACTAAGCTCCTCTTTCCCATGGTAAAAGAACTTTCTACCATTTCCTCTCTAGTAAGACATTCCCTTAAACCTTTTATTTGCTCCTCTCTGTACTGTGTCTTGGCTCTTGGTATGATTATGAAGTAGAGTGGAATTTAAATAACCATTTTCTCTTTCAACAGACCCTAGCTTTCAATGAAGATTCAAGAAAATCTGTTCTGAAACTCAAAAGTGAGCACTGGTCTCTTTGGTCTAAGTGTAGCCTGAGCAAATTAATGTTTTAGGTCGATGAGTTGCCCTTTGGACATAATTTAAGGAGAATAAAATACATTGGCATAGTATATTTTAAAAACGATATCGCAGGGACAGTAACACTCATAATCAAAGGAAGTTGAAGTGACATTCATTATTTTCTGTCTCTAAGAAAAGCTTCAAAAGGAAGCAATCTTCAGACTGAATAAAATTTGTCACCCGCCCCCATCTGCATCCTCCTTCCTGGATGCCAAGAAGTTGGGGGAGGTGAATATAAGGATCCTCTACCACTCCGCCTTCCTCTTCACTCTCCTCCCTAATTCACTTCTTTCTCTAGGTTGTACTTTTATCCAGGTGGTCTGAGTGCCATAATTCCTGCATCAGATCAAGAGTTAACATTTTTTATCTAAGAGTGATTGACAAAGCCTCTTGTTGTTTCTTTATGACTTACGTTAAGTTTATTAAATAACATTTAATCATTTCTGGGCAGTGTTGATGAATCAAACTCTTGGGTAATGGGTGTCTGGAAATGCATCTACACTTTCTAACATTAACTTGTGTTTAAAAATAGCCAGTATAAGTGTTTTTGCTCTAAACTGCGTTTGTATGGAACTTTACAGTAAGGTATGTAACATGGAAAACAGCTCTATCTTTGAGAGGTGACATCAAACAACTTACCTAAGGTGACTCAACTACTAAGTAGATTCAACCTGTCTTACTTTCCTTAGAATCTATGTTCCTAACCACTAGGATAGACTAGCTCCCTATAAATAGGACACTGGTTCTTGCCTACAGTGCCATGCCTTGAGGCAGCAGGATAGTTTGCTTCTGACCCAGAATTCTGACACAGAAATACAACCTATGACTGCCCTCACAATGCCCTGTACCTAGGCTTTCTTAGTTGTTACTCTCCTTCAACACATCCTCTCCCATAAAGCCATTTGGAAATGATGACCTGGCAGAATTCTGCATAGTCCAACATCCAGACCATGTACCAGCAGATAAGGCATGACCTGTTCCAAGGATGTGACAAGCAGGTAGAGTCTCCAGGTCAGAGCCTCATCTGGTATCAGCTTAGATCAGAAATCTCAGCAACAGCCTCCCTGGGACCTTTCTATGCCAACATTCATGGTACTCAATGATGTGTCTTTGAGGTGTGCATTTTGTGTGTTGATTTAATCCCGCCTTCATTTTATTTTCCCATTATAGTCATTTAATCTGCTGCTACTGCTATTACTACATTCTAAAAACTGCCTAAGTCCCTTCTTAAAATGAGGCAATAGGTAAATATTAACCAGACCAGCCTAGAATGCTCATAGAAAAGTCTAGTAACTGTAAACCAAACGTTAGCGTTAAGAATCAGCAACCCAGTTGTGTAATGTCGCTACCTTGGTGACTGAGTACCATTGACCCACCCTATAAAGACAAGACCCTTCCTCAGCCGGGAGCAGGGCAGGGCCCATGGGGACAAGGATGAAAGAGACTGAGCAGGACTCCTGGGGATGACAGGCAGAGCCTTC
Source organism: Delphinapterus leucas (assembly GCF_059928025.1). NCBI lineage: Eukaryota > Metazoa > Chordata > Mammalia > Artiodactyla > Monodontidae > Delphinapterus > Delphinapterus leucas. Next base: position 47,699,045 of record NC_143130.1, on the reverse strand, counting down.
CAGAAGACTTAGATTGACTGCCCCATGGTTGAATCTGTCCTGCTTTCTATCGACATAGTCAACGCAGACAGCCTACCTCCTGAGAGCAGAGATTTCAAAACTCCCTCCTGTTTTCAGTATCTACAAATGGGCTCATTTCCAGTCCCTGGGAAACAGCATGGAGCATTGGAAAGGCATGAGATTTGAAACCAAACCCAGCTATCCATCCTCACCGGCCAAGTGATCTTGGAAAGTTACTTAACTTCTTTAAGCTTGTGTTATTTCATATGTAAACTGAATCAGTATATCCTTGCAGGGTGGTCATAAAGAGCAAATGGAAGGAACCTGGTTCTGTGCAGCGGTTGGTTAACAGTATATGGACTATGTTCGAATATGTCCAGTCTTCCGTTGCCCCTTCTTCACAACCTGGCCCCAACTCTGCCTTGTAAGCCATGGACTGAACTATTTATTATTAACTGTAAGTCCATGGGTTCCATGTCTACCCAATTTCCATGTATAAAAAGACTAAAATTGGAAAATATATATCTTTATGACCACTTTGTGCCAGATTGACTGACTAGCTTAAATTTTTGATGCATTAACAGGGGATGAGGGCATTTCTGTGGTTTGGTGTTCCTTGAATGTGAGCCAGACCTTGAGCCAGAACCTCTAACTTCTGTTGAAGGACCTATCTACCTGCTGATACTTTCAATACACTCCCTTGTTTTATACTCACACCAACTCTGGGATGTTAATTTTATAAACTGAGGCATAAGGAAGTTAAGTATCTTGCATCAAGAAAGTGGTAGACCAGGAAGTCAAACCTAGATCTCACTGGACTGTGTACTTTCCCAAATGATGCAGTTCATTTGGCAATATGCTGCATGAAACTTCCTAATTTTAGACCGTATAGCAGGCCTCAGATGCATTCTGTTGCACTAAGCCATGCTAAAGGAGGAGCTGTTCCACAAATAAAATCAGAATCATCCTGCATTTAAGGAACTCACTAAGCATGTCCCTTTTAGAATAAATGTTGAGAAAATCTACTGGCACCATCAAACGTAAAGATGTGAAGACAGTCAGAGCTGCTGTGCTCTATTTCTTGAGAGACTCAGAAATGTAAATCTCACAGCAAAGGTGGTCTATGTAGAATTTGTTGTTCTTTCTGTTGTGCATGCCAAAGTTAATTTCCTATCACAAAAATATCCTAGATCAGTGTTACTAACAAGAATGGTTCTCAAAACTTAATTTGGTAGAAATAAACATGTTAAGAAATTGTTGTATATCTTATTAAGGAGGGGAATATATTAGGGTTATTGTGGTAAAATACAGCCGGCCCACCATCTCCACAGATGTGGTACCACAGAGTCGGAGGGCCAACTGTACTACCATCATTTTATATAAGGGACTTGAACATCCACAGATTTTGGAATCCTCGGCTGAGAGTCCTGGAACCAATCCTCCATGGATACCAAGAAAGACTATACACTTTCTTGTGGCCATTGGAATGTAAAAGGAATGCTGACTTTACCATCAAAGTAAGGAAAAGATTCACTCACCTCTTCTTGTGCGATGTGCTTGGTCAGTGAATTTGGTGAGGGCAAGAAGAGCAAGTCGGCAGGCTGTCACCAGAATCTAGAGATCAGGCAACTGTCTGAGTCTGTGATTAAAGTTGGGAGTGGTGGGCCAGGATGGCAAAGGGATGGTAAGGCCAAGACCCATCCTGGCAGGTCACAGAGATGCCAGCGCCAAGCAAGGCGGTTCAGAAGCCAGTAGCCAAGGTTCCTGAAGACAAAGAATGGGAGACAATCACCATGTGAGCCAGCAAATCTTCAGGCCAATATTTCTCAACCAGAGCATTGCTTATCCAAGGCATCTGAAGGTGCTCCCTCAAATATGACATTCTGACAACTAGATTGTTCTAAGTATACTCTGCATACACTATGAATGACAGCACCTCCAACTACCACTTATATCACTCTTCAATTTCACTTGTTCGCCAAGTTCTACTAGATTTACCTACCAAGTATCTCTAGAACCCCTTTTCTTCCATTCTTTTCTTTTGCCGTGGTCCTTATGACAACTTGCCCTGATTACAGTTTCCTTAGGATGAGACTTCCCACTTCTGTTCCTATCTACCCTGTCCCTGTACCTCTAACTCTAATGGTATTGTTTCTCTACTTAGAGACTTGGAGCACACAATCTACAATCCCTTGCTGTGTTGATGTTGCTACTGCTGCTGATGCTGTGAGATGCTATGTTCCTGGCACTGTCCCAAGCACCAGGGATACAAAGAATAGGGCAGATCCCCTTCCCCCAAAGAGCTCATCATATTTAGGTGAAAAATCTCCAGCTTCATCTCATGCTCTTCGTTCCTATTCATGTCATATTCCTGCCACAGAACATCAATCAATCCATGCTCTTTAATATCTTCTTGCTTCTGACTGTCACTCCTCTGTCCAGAAAACTCCTATTCATTCTTCAATACCCAACACATTTATTACCTTGTGCCTAAATTTTTTCTCTATTCCCAAAACATAATTTGTCCTATGTGTGTTCCCAGAGCACTTTGCATTTCTCCTTGTATAGCACTGACCCCATTAATTGTAAATATCTGCTTAAAAGTCTTTTTTTTTCCACCAAACTTAATCAGTTTTTCAAGCACAAGAACCATATTCTGTTCACATTTGCCTTGCTCAGGAGCTGAGAGAGTGCTAAAATGTATTGATATTAGGCATCAAAACATGGTTTTAAAAATTAGTTTGTTAATTAAGTACATGAATGTAGACAAGGTTTGAGAAATCAGACTGAAATTTGACACAAAATAACCACACAAGCATCATATTTCATTTATTGAAGATGGAATACCAGTGGAAACACCCAGAATGTTTGGCAGGTAAATGGGGGATTCTTCGTCTTAAGAATGCAACAATCATATTTTTAAATGACTTGAGAGGAATTTATCCACTGCATAAATAAATTATTTCCTCAAAGATATTCAAGTCATATTTCTAATTCTTATCAGCAAGATCATCTACTCCTGTCTCCAGAATTTCTTCATTGGCTTAGTGGTAAATTTATTTTATTAGATAATTTTTCTCTATCTAGTTAAAGGCACGTTTCAGGGAGGTAGGAAATGGTGCAAGCTCTCCTTCAGCTCCCGCACCATCCTACAAGCATCCCCCAGCAACAAGAGCTTGGATACCAGAGACTGAGAAAAAGTCAATAACTGACAGCAAGGAAAGAATTCGAGGCATTGATCATCTCAGACTTGGGAGTTGAGATAAAGCCACAGAATTCAACACCACATTAACTCTGCTTGTGCTGGAAGAGATAAATATTTTTAAATGGGCTCAGATTAGAAATATGGGAGCGATTTTAAGGCATTGTTTCTTGGCACTATTGACACTTTGGACCAGATAATTTTCTGTTGAGGGTGGTGGGCAGGGGGGGTGGGGGAGGGGGTTGGAGGGTGTTGTCCTGGGCACTGGAGGATGCTTAGCAGAATCTCGTGCCTCTACTCACTAGATGCCAGTAGCAACCCCCAGCTGTGGACAAGCAAAAATGTCTCCAGACATTGGCAAATGTCCCAAGGGGCTAAATGGACCCCTTGTTGAGAACCACTGCTCTAACCCATCACACACAAATAAAAATGCTTCTAGCTCCATTATAGAAAGCTACCTTTTCAAATGATTTAACAATGACAAAATGTAGAATAGTATCAAATTAATATTTAGGCAAATGATGTTGCTCCAAAGAGATTATCCTAAAGAGATCATCTGTAAGCCCCACCAAAGGAATGTGAAACAGGCTTTGACATTACCTCAGCCAGAGGTCTATTTTGGATGAGAAGTGGAGGCAGTTTGCCATGCGGTAAGCTTCTCCTTTCTTGATATTTCTGGAGGGCATGTGCTTGCTTGCTCTACAGCCAAATCAGAAGCATTCAACACAATGATTTCTGTTTTAAACAAAAAGCGATACTCTAAGGAATGTTTTTCCTGACAAAGCAGGCTGTAAAAACCCTGCTGTTCAAATGAGAGAACTGATCTACCATGTCAGTGACTCAGCCCTCCTTCAATCCAGTTCACCTGAAATCAGCAAAACCAGACAAAAGGTCAAATTAATGTTAATTCAATAGAAAAAGCATCTTTTTATAAGATAATCTTTTTATAACCTCCCCAGGCCTTCATTTCCTCACCTCTGAAATCAAGTAATAAGATCTGTCTAACAGATTTATGAAAATTGAGACATTACATACAAAGGCAGTAGCTGACACATGATATGTATTCAAAAGTGTTTAAATACCAATTTGAATATATTTTCTCAGTCAGTTTCTCTGATATCATATGAGAACGAAGACTAGAATTTGTTTTCACCTCCTGTTGCCTACTGAACAACCAAAGGGTTAAGAAAAACTAAAAGAATTAGGACACTCATCATTTACTAATGTATGTAGTTACTTTTGTGTTTCAAGAAAACACAAAAGACATCAGACAAAAGTTTCAAATAAAGTAACTTTCTAATCCTAAATTCTTAAAATTTAACAAGCATTGCTCTCTAAGTAAGTGGTTGGCCTTTTTTTCCTACTGATATTTCATTCCAAAAATCATTTGGCATACAGGATGTGTGTTGTTGTAAATAATGGCAATTTTAAATATTCAAAATCACAGTATTCCCTTTCACCAAATATTAACACTTATCAAATGTATGAAATATAAATCAAAACCAAATCTAGTAAGGAATATCTATATGTGTATAACTGAGTCATTTTGCTGTACAGTAGAAATTAACACAACGTTGTAAATCAACTATATTTCAATTTAAAAATAAATTGAAAAAACCAAGCCTAGGAGAACCAGCTCAATGCATCAAATAAAAGAGAGCATCAAATAAAAGTAATCATTATAAATGGCTACTTCTTCAGGCTGCACCAGGCACCAAGCCAAGCCCTCTACATAAATCTTTGATGTTCTACGACGTGTCGTATTGTGATCTTATCCCCCACGGCAATTTTTATTATTCCCATGTTACAGATGAGGAAACCGAAGCTGAAAGTATCTGAGTGACTTGCCCAAGGTCATGCCCCTTAATGGAGCCAGGATTGAAACCCAGGCACTCTAGCTGGTCTTCTATCCATCAGGAATTACGCCTCAGTACAAATGGGTAATGGATATGAAGAGAGTGTGGGTTTCTCTTGCTGCCAAGTTACCATGGAAGCAATGACTTAAACCAGTCCTATTAAAACATATGACCACCTGAAGATCATGCTGATTTCCGTGCCTCACAAATTAGTCTCAGGCTGTTCCCAGGTAATGAAAATACAAATCATGAAAACTGGCTTCCCCATTCATAAGCCCATCTTTCCCATAGATAAGTCACCTAGCAGAAAACTCAAGACAGAGCCCTCATAAAACAACTATACTCCAATAATAATTAATTTAAAAAAAAGAATATCAATGAAACAAAAAGAGTCCTCTTTCTAAAAGATTCTTCTCCACCAGAGACTTCTAAGTAAGTCTATCTCTTGAGTAGATTTTGGAAAGTCCATGGACACTTTATCAATATATGCAGATATTCTGTATGCATCAGAGCCCAGAATTTTTGGAACAAAAAATTTAAGAAGCGCTGTGCTAAACCAAAAGAAGTACATGGATCAGAAGCCTATTAAGAAACTTTTAGTGCTGAGATCCAATAGGATCTGATTTTAAGATGGCATACTATCTATAGACAACTCCTAAAGTAGTAGCAACAACCAATAAATATCAATATGTCAATATGTCATATTCATGAGTGGTCAAACCCAAGGGACTCATGTGCCTCAAACCTGAAGATTCAATCCAGACTTCTGGACTTCCCTGGTGGCGCAGCGGTTAAGAATCCGCCTGCTAACGCAGGGGACACGGGTGGAAGATCCCACATGCTGCAGCGCAACTAAGCCCACGTGCCACAACTACTAAGCCCGAACCCCATGCACCTAGAGACCGTGCTCCACAGCAAGACAAGCCACGGTAATGAGAAGCCTGCACACCACAACGAAACCAGAGAAAACCCGCGTGCAGCAACAAAGACCCAACGCAGCCAAAAATAAATTTATTAAAAAAAAATGAAATCCAGACTTCTGTCAAAGCACCTACTAGACAACTAGCAGGTGCCATGATGGGCACAAAAAGTTCAAACACAAATTAAAATTTCTGCCTTCATAGCTTATTATGGAAGATTTTTTGAAAATAAGTATCAATGGCAAAATAACACTGAATGGTTGATGTTGCTATAAAGGTATGTGAAACATTATAAGGGATCAGAACAGGGTAGAATGATTAATTCTTTGTGTCAGGAAAACATGAAGAGTTACAGAAAAGTAATGGTGTTTGAGCAGAGTCTTGCAGGTGAAGAGGAGCTTGTCATACAACAGAGTTAGTTGACAGTACAGTGGTCATGTCTGAGAGGCGACAAACTGTCCTACATTCCTAGAAATGTACAGAAAGGAGAGGCCAGAGACAGGGTTTGGTATGTGGGCTGAGGTAAAGATGCAATAACCCTATTTTTGGCAATACTCTACCGATGATAATGAGAAGCTTTGGAGAATATACCTGGAAATGAAGATGATCTATCTGTGTGAGAATGAGTACTCCGAATGCAGAGGATGTACTTAATTGGAGACAGGAGAATCTGGGGACAGAATGATCAATTAGGATGCCCTGTTGCCATAATTCAGGAGAGAGATGAGCCTCAGGGCACATCAGATAAACAATTGGCGGTGCTGGGAGTTGCAGGAAGAAAGAGATCAGGGAGAAAATGGGGTACCCCACAAGGGTAACTGGATGTTAACTGACCCAATGAGAAGTGCCAGAAATAGCTCCCTACTTCAGAAGTATACATGGCCCTTATTGTATATCTTTCTTAAAATGGGTACACATCTATATTAATTCCAAGAAAAGACTTAGGTGTAACATATCGGAGAAAAGCTCTAAGACTCGGGAACATGGATGATCCACCAGGCACCATGCTGGACACTGCACACATTGTCTCAAAGACTGTATGTCAGGAGCTCACCCATATCCTGACCCACTGGTGGGCCAGACATCTACCTCTTCATGGATCAGCCTTAGCAATCCACCCAGAATGGCTCATTACTCTCCATTTCTCTTGCCAGCAACAAAATGAATCACTTTTTTTTATGACGTCAGCCCTACAAATCAATTCAATGAATTAAAACTGGCCCTGCTAGACCAGAACACAAGCCAAGGGTGTCAGATCTTCTTTCCTCACACTGGCTCTCATGGATCAAAACTGCTCCAGGGTATCTGAAGAGAACAGCTCAGGCTCCCCCTGCCCAGCACCACATGGGCTTGAACAAGGCCAGACCACCACCCTTAGGGACAGCTGAGATGCTCCTGAAATGTCAGAAGCAGCCCTGCCAGCCTCCCAGCCTCCGCCATGTTCTGTGTGATGGGTATTGATTTCAGACACTGTTTCAGAGCAAAATTGAAAGCGTGTGCCTTTGCAGCTTGTCAAGAACTCAGGCCCGACTTTCACAAGGGACTTTGCACCAGCAGCCTTGTGCCTGGTGCCTGGGAAAGTGGAGCCAGGCCCTCCGAGGCCTGTTTCCTCACTCTCTGAGATTCAATCAATGACCCACCAGTCAACGTTGGCATTCTTTTAACAAGTGTACATAAAGTCCTCCAACTAGGAAAAAAGGGAGGGGAAAACAGAAGACCTTCAGTCATTGGTGTGGACAAAATTCAAGCAGAATAAAAAATGTCAACATGCTCAGGTGCCTCTATCTTTTGCACTTTTGGGGGTCTGTTGTTCTTTTGAGCAAGTCCGTATTTATTCAACAGACATTTATTACACGTTATAGCAGATTTTGGGGTGGAGAGAAGGAAATCAATAAGGAAGTCCCTGCCTCAAAGAAACCTGTAATCTAGGAAGGAAACGGATATGGATACAAATGCTACAAGGAAGGAAATCAAAGGGGGTGAGGAAATAAGAAATCGGAGATGGATCTGAGCTGCACTGATGCTGGGGTAAGTAAGGATTTTCAGCCTTGTCCCAGATGGATTATTAAAAAAGAGAGAATATTAGGATCTAAAGTGAAACTGTTGTTTGCTGTTTAGCTGCTGGTGAAATGTCAATATCAATAAAAGCCTTGAATGTGACCTCCACATCAGATAGATCATCTAGCTGAATATGCTCCCCACATTTTACTTATTTTTTTACTTGTCAATCATTTATTCATTCAACAGATACTGATTAAGCACAGTGTGACTAATAAAAACAATAAACATGTTCATGATTAGTTGTACACACATAAAACTTCTGTAAACAGTTATAAAGCATGACCTAAACTTGAATTGTTAAAAATCTGTAATAAAAGGCATTAATTTTTTTGTCATCCTGAAGCATTTGACCATGACTATGTACTTGGCACATGGCAGGTGCTCAAAAATGTTTGTCCTGTGAGAAGAGGGACACCTAATTTCCTTAGGTAGCTAAGAGCATCATTCCCGGTTTCTCCTCACAATTTAAATCCAAGTGACACTAGAGTGGTCATATTAATCTGAGTTTCAAGTTTTCGAATCCTACACTTTGACTATAAAGTACGGTTTTGCAAACCATCTTTTTATAAAAAGCTGCAGAATGTTGAGAATAAAGTAACCTAGGAACGTGGGCCCTGAGCAATGAAACCGTCTGATATTGAAAGTAACCTTGAGGTTTCTCTCTTCAACCTCAGAGAACCACAGAAAGAGAAAGCAAAAATAATGGTGGAAATAAAGTAAGATAGGTGTTTAAAATGGCCTAAAATGCTATCTATTTTTAATGATCTCGGATGCTAGAAACCCAAGGAAGGAAAGTCAAATTTGAAAATAACCAGTGAGCCTTTACTTGGTATTCAATACCATCTTTCACAAAGTTTCTAAACTTCCCTGTATCATCTTTTGCAGTATATCATAAGGGGGCATTAGCATCCCCAATGCTTAGGAATTAGACAGGAACAGAGAGAAGAAATGCATAGGGGCAGGCTTGTAATAAAAGATCACCAAACGTAAGCTAAACGAAGCCAGAGGTCAACCTACATAATTGCAGGAGAATCTCAGACCACTTGTTCATACAACTATTTCATTCAGTCAACAAAACTTTACTTAACCCCTAATATTGCCAGGTACTGAGCTGGGTGGCTTGTCACCCAGAAGCTTGTCATCCAGTAGATCACGCTAGAAATGTCTATTGATCTAAAATTATGAATAAACCATCTCATCTTTTTTCATAAGTTAAAAGTGCGTCGTCATTCTACATTCTATTTCTCTCTCATTCATTCATTCAGCCAGTCAGTTGCTTATCCGACAAAGATTTAAGCATTTAATCTGTACCAGATATTTTCCTAGGTTCAAGGGATACCCAAATTAATAGAATAAGTACCTGCCCATAAAGAGGGAAGGATTTCTAGTAATTCTGGTTAAATGTGATAGGCACAATAATTACTACATAAACAAAATGCTATGAAAGGTACCAGCAAGAGGTGGGGAGGGTGAAGAGGGATTTTTAAAGTTTTAAGGAAAAAAGGGAGGTAGCATTTGGTTTGGGTTCCCCAATATGCATAGGAGCTTTCCAGGCAAAGGCGATGGAGGAAGGGCATTCCTGATTGAGAGCAGGACATGCAAAGAGGCAGAGGAACAAGAGTGTGTGGGCAGTAAGGCCAGGAGAGCTGGACGGCCACATGCTTGGGGCTGACGACTCCATACTGCAGAGTCAGGCACAAGCAGGAAGATCTTGGGGGCTCGGCAAGGAATTTGGACTTAATTCCGTCACGACCGGGGGGTGCTTTCAGATACCTACATCCTAACTTCATCAAGCAAGGCTTAGAAAATTTAAACCCAAGAGCAAGTCTATCGACACACAAAGAGCTATTTTGTTTTGCTTAGAGAATAAAACACGACGGTCCTCCTGGCTGGGCTAAATTTTGAGTGGATATTGAAATGTTTAGCCTATAGAGAAAGGGGAGATCACTATTAGGCCATATTTAAGGTTCGTTTGTCATTCCTCCATGCCTTTATTCAACTGCTTCACATCAGCCCCTGCAGGATGCCAAGCACTGTATTAGACCCTTTGACTCTAAATAATAATGAAAATAGGGAATTTCCTGGCTGTCTAGCGGTTAGGACCCAGCACTTTAACTACCAGGGCCTGGGTTCGATCCCTGGTGAGGGAACTAAGATCCTGCAAGCTGCGTAGCATGGCCAAAAAATAAATTAATAAATTAATAATAATAATGAAAATAGACATATAAGGGTTTAATAGTGGAGTTGGCCAAACAATATAAGTGCAGGGCATCAGAGAAAGCCCATATCAGGGAACCATGACCTGGCCTGGGGTGGAGGGGTCCATACCTTAGAATTGAAATTGCCCTGTGGTATTTCACTGGGAAAGCCCACTGGATGATGTCCAAGCAAACCTAATACTTGACATTCCACCAGCAGGTCCCATCCCCTGGAGTTGCTGTGCCTCCCTTGAATGTGCTTTTCTGTCTGAATACACATGGACAGGAAGGAAAGCAAATCCTTCTGCAGGTGACAGAACTAATTCCCAGGTCTCCATCTTCTCTGTCAGTCTAGAGCGAACCCCTGAATCTTGTTCATAAAACTAGGATGAAAAAGGAAAACAAATGCATTTCATTGAAAAGAAATCGCAAGGCTGTGACTGACTCCATCACTTCTGTCAGCAGATGGGAAATTCAAGCGCAACGCCTGCATAGAATTACCCACCATGTCTTGAATACAAAATTACTGATTTAACAGGTGACACATTCCACACACAAACATTGTAATAATATAAAAGGAGAGTTGGACAATAGATTCCATAAATAGAAGAGATGCGTAGTAAAGATTTTTTTGCTATTTTATTTTATGCATTGTGATGACATACACACTACAAATTTATAAGCACTTCGAAAATAGGATTTATATATTGGATTTCTTTTCACCTGATCACAAAATCTCTGCCACTTTCAGATTCCTCCCTTCGCAGCTTCCCGAAGACCCGGAAGGAACATCGGACTAGGAGTCAAGAAAAGCAGGTTTCTCAGGCTCTGTCACAAACTACTTTTTGTAGGCAAAGTTGTTTAATCCCTGTTCAATGTCCTCATCTATACCGCGTGAACAGTGGCACCTACCGCAGTGAACTCCCAGCCTGCTTGGAAAAACCCTGGATTTAGAGTTAAGAGGTTAAAGTTGGAGTCTGGTCTTGCCGCTGACTGGTAAATTACTTTGGGTAAATCACATACACTCACCAAGTTAATTCACCTGCAAAGGGGCCCTAATTCCACCTGCCTTATACATTTGTCCTGAATCAAGTAAGCCAAAGTGTTTTACAAACCACAACCACTTATGGTAGAATAAGGTATTATTAATTAGAATCAAAGAAGATCACAAAGAAGATAGATCTTATAACTCTAGTGCTTTGAGGAACACACAGTACGTGTGACATTGAATTTCTTATGCAGTCAACCATGCTGTGTGCATTTTCCACAATCAAACTTTAAGCTCCAGGACATTTTAGGGTTACCTCCTTTTATCATGAGCTGGGGAAAGACTCGGGGGGTCCCAAGTGGCAGGAATCCCTGGGCAGCCCAGGTTGCTGTGCTCTGGAATTATCCTAGGGAGAACGAATAACGCTAAGTCAGTGACTGAGGAGTGATGACCTGATGCTACTCCCAAACTGGGGAAAATTGGGATGAAAGAATGAGGAGCTCCTTTCTGCCCCAAAATTCTAAGGTTTAATAGTAAAAGGGGCCTCCTGTAAATCTCCAGTTAGCTATGATCAAACCAGTTCAATGCTCAGACCAAGATTTGTTCAACAAGAACCAGGTGGAACTTTTCTAGGCTAATGACACGAGATTGAATTTCGGAGTGGTTTTTGAACGCCTCAGGTCCTAAGTCCAAGTTCATCTACTTCACCACCTCCCTCAATCTGTCAGACATTCTAGAAGCACTCAGCCTTCTCCAAGCTGACCCACTGTTGCTCAGCACAGTTGGCCAAACAGAGAGAGGGAATATGCCGTCCAAATATCCCCAAGTGTCCACAGCACGCCGGTTGTCTTGACCGGGAGCGGTAGAAATAGCACTGGCACCTTCCCACTTTGGCCTTGGCATGTGTGCGGGTGTCCGCTGCACCCCGTGCCAAACCAGAGCACAGGGACACAGGCGTGAATTTTGCAGCCTAAATTCCCCAGGGTAATTTTTATAGCTCTGCTATAGCAGTTACTTTTTTTTTAAAGGTCAAGATTCACATGTTTATTATGACTTGTGTTTCTTGGCCTAATCCAGATTGGGGTGGGGGGAGAAAAAAAAGAAAGAACAAAATTGACACAAATAGATTAATAGTTTGCAAGTGAAATCTACAGCTCATTTTGAGCCCTGTCCTGTGAAGACCTTGCTTTATTTTATTGAAAAGGGCAAGAAAGAGTGACATTTCTGTTCAGCTCAGGGAGCCCAACGAGCCAAAGACCAAGTCCCAGAGAGGAACATCTGTTTGGCAAACACAAAGGAACGTAACACCTGCAAACTGGCCATGTTGTGTTTACTCTGGGACTGGTTGTCCATTACCCTCTGAAAATACGTTTCAGGGCTGGAAATGGACTGTTTGTGCCAAGAAAGTCTGGGGTGATAACGCAGCCTGTTCACCTTGGAATTCTCCCCGTCCCAGCATGGGCGGGCCCTGGTGAGCCAAGAGAGATTTGTAGTATTTTTCCACCTAGCACCTCTTTGCAGAAACCTCTACAAGTTTGGAGCTGGAGACCAGAGAAGGGGCGTCGGGGACTGAGAGCGTGGAGAATGACTGCTGGGCTTCAGGTTGTGGTTATGCTATTATTTATGCCTCTGTGATGACTTTCCGGCAAGGCTTTCCATGTTGTAGCCTCTGGACAGAGTTGCGCATATCAAAAACACCACCAAAACAAACGGTTTTAACACCCACACTTACAGGAAACTTTACCCCAGGGGCTCCAAGTGCTTCTAACAGAACAAGAAGGCCTGCTGTGTGCAGCTCTGTCCTTGGCAGCCGTGGTTGTCAGCCCTGAGCACAATTTATTGTGTCTTCTTTGAATCACTTTTGGTCTAGGATGAAGCATCCGCCGAAGAGACCTCACCCAAAGCAGCTAATGGTGCCCACGGCAGGAGAGTTCCCACCAAAAGGCAAAGCCCCCTCACTGCTGGGAGCCCCAAAACCCAGCAGAGGCACCCTCTGTTACCATCCTGAGTCAAGATTGCAGCCTGAGCCTGATGGGTACAGTAAACGCCATTGGCTTGGGGACAGTCTGAAGCCTAGAATGAAGAGACATCAGAAGACGTGTGTGGAAGAACAGCAGAGCTCACATTTATATGAGTCTCATCTTAAGCCCTCCTAGACAATTAGCTCTTTCCATGCCTTTTCTCATATAATTCCAGAAAATGATTCTATTCTTATTTCATAAGCTAGGGAAAGAAGGCTTAGAAAATGTAAGCAGTTCTCCCAGGGTCATGTTATTCAGTCAATTGGAAGCACTGGGGTTTCAACCCAGGCCTACCTGGCCTTTCTTCCACTGTCTCACGTGGCCTGCAGAAGGTTGACATGCATTGATAGTCCTTTTGCCTCCAAATGTATTCCAGAAAGACCCAGTGCGGTTGCTGGGATGTTTGTCTGCTTCTGATGTCTGAACCTGGTCTCCATTCCTTCCCTCAAGCTTCCTTGTCTCAATCTGAGAACAGGAGGAAGATTAAGGGATAGTGGAAGTCCAGGCTTGTTTCACACAAGAATTGTAGTGCATGATGACATATGTTTGCTGTATTGTTTAAGGATGTTTTATTTGACTCTGTAAACTAAGAAAAACAGACCAATGAGGATAGAGGAAATTAAGAGATGTAAGTGGCTGGTGAGACACATTAAACGTAGATAACGTAAGTTGAGCACGAGTACTGGCGGTAGGTGGGAAAGACGAAATATTCAGAGTTACATTAAGACACTAAGGTACTCAGAATTCACCAGGCCTAAAGTTGGCCATTCATTGGGAACACCTATTTTGGCTCTACCAATTTTCTGCCTACAGCACACAGGTAAAAGCCAGCAGGCCAACTGGCAAGCTACAGCTGTGACCAAGCAAACTTGTCTGTCTGTCTCGTAAAAGCAAGTCTGTGTTTGCCTCAAGCCCCTTCCAGACGCCCTTGTTCATTATGAATTCTGGTCCACCTCATAACCCCAGCAGGGAAGGCTGGTGTGTCAGAGAGACAGAAGAAGCAACAGAGACAGAGAAAGAGAGAGACTATAGGCATTGCCTAATACAGGATTCAAGGAGTATGGTCCTTTAACCCTGTTTGTAGCCACCTTTGGTGTGTCAATCATCCGTCTCTTCCCCCTTGCTTCTCACTGTGTGTTTATTAAACCACATGATTCAAACATCTTAATCTGGCACTTGAGTCTTTATGTTCCTGACCACTGTGGTAGGTGACATGGTAATACACTTGGAGGGTACCATTGCGTCAAGGTGATTTCCCACTTAACACATGACCTCCAAGAGTCAACTTATCTTTAGCATTTTGTAGTTCTTAATCTTCAAAACATAGGAAATCCTGGTGGAATGATTCAATGGCAAAGAAAAGCAAGTAAACCCAGGAAGATTAATGTGATTTTTTTTTAAAAAAAGACAATACTTATGAATTACTTCCTGAATGTAATCATAGCATTGGAATTTGTATCCATTTATTTAAAAATCCATTCTGTGTTCTCTGGACTCAGCCTGTCAGTAGGCACTCTTACTGAAAGTCCTTTCTCCCTTGTGGAAGCTATGTGACTATTATACTGACTTTGTAAGGTTCTCACAACAGATGTGAGTCTTCCTATTTTACAAATGAATAAACTGTGCTCAAGCTGGTAGAGAGAATTGCTTAAGGCTAGATTGCTACCAAAAAATGAGTACAGACCTAGAATCCTAAATAAATATTCTATTATACCACGTATACATTGAAACGTATATAGATTCCTGTCCACATGTGAATTGAAAGATAGGGAAGAAACAGAAATAAGGTGGATGGTAATGAATGACTTAATATTTTTATTTTACGTATATGGTATATACAGTACCCTTAGTTGAAGGCCTATTGTGTACCCAGTAATATTATTTGTGTCTTATCCACACTATCTCTTTTCCTTGAAGTGCTAGGCGATGTTATCATTCTCATTTCATAATTAATGAAAGGGAGATTTAGAGCTATTCCTTCTATGACATGCCTAATCACAAGTAGAAAACCAAGATTTCCGACGTAGGTCAGCTGACCCTAAGTCTTGCTTTCTGAGATGCAATAATTATAATGACCATCATTGCCAATTGAGAATCCATAAACTTTTTGAGTATTTTCTATGTGCTGGGCAGTGTTAAGCATTCTACTTGAACCATCTCCATTTTCCTCAGAGAGTGTCATTAACAAAATGTCTCTTTCCCAAAAGAACGGAAAGTTTACGTGTTAAACTATAAATGCAGGGCTTTAGACTTTAAAATATGCAATGGAGAATGCTCAAAAGACCCTATCAAGATGGGGATTGTCTTTAATCTTTGACGTTGCCTTCTAATCACTTCCAAAAGGAGGATAAAAAGAGGAGACTATAAACCCAGTGGTCAGGACTTGTCTTGGGAGAATTAATTGGGGAAAAGGGTACGAATGATCAAGAGGACCAAACACAACCTGTGCACCTTATTTGCATTCAGATCCTAACAAACTAAACATAAAAAGACATTGAATAGGGACTGGGTATTAAATAACATTAACAAAGTATTTGGATTGTGTTTTGTAAGGTATGATAATGTTCCTGTGAATATATAATAATATTTAATAAAATATCCTTATTTTTGTAAGGCATATATCCATTCTACTTTTATGTGTGTTCCAATTTTTTTGTAATAAAAGGAAAACAATTTGTTGGTGGCTGAGGGGTTTAGAGAGGAGGGGGTGGGAGAAGAGAGAGCAGAATGAAATGATCTGGAGGGAAAATGTTGGGGGCACCTAGAAAGGCAGTGAAAAGGATGAAAATAAGAAATAAACTCCCTGGGGTGAAGGGGCTTAGTCTGGAGTGGAGTCAGGGAATGGGAATGGGGTAAGTAAAGCTTCAGCCCTGTGAATCCAAGGATCCACATAAGCAGCGTTACTAACCAAAAAAATAAAGAAGACGAATTAGAGCCCAAATAAGAATGAGTCAAGGAATGGAAGACTAATTGAACATCTAGCATGCAAGTCACTGTGTGTGCATGTGATATTGTGATTTATAAGAAATATATATTTGGTCTTCGTCCCCATTTCTGGCACCAAGCTCCTAAAACCCTTGGAATTTATGTTAGTGAGGTGACTTTTGAAAAGACTTTAGGTAGCCTAAGGATGGGAGCTGGTTGCCAGGGGAAACTTAGAGGATTGGAACTTTCAGCCTCACCCCCCAACTTGGGGTTGGAAGAGGAGCTGGAGATTGAGGTCAATCACCAATGGCCAATGACTTAATCAACCATGCTTTGTAATGAAGGTATCGCTAAACCCCAAAAGGATGGACTTCTTAGAGCCTCTGGGTTGGTAAACACACTGGGGTGCCTAGGAGAACGGTGCTCTCAGAAAGAACACGGAAGCTCCAGGCCCTTTCTCCATACCTTGTCTTATGCATCTCTTCCATCTGGTTGTTCCTGAGTTATATCCTTTTACAATAAACTGGTAATCTAGGAAGTAAGATGCTTCTCTGAGTTCTGTGAGATGCCCTAGTAAATTAATCAAACCCAAGGAAGAGGTCATGGAAACCTCCAACGTATAGCTGGTTGGTCAGAAGCCCAGATGATAACCTAGGTTTGCAGTTGGCATCTGACGTTGGGGGCAGTCTTGTAAGACTGAGCCCTTAATCTGTGGGATCTGATGCTATCTCTGAGTAGATAGTGTCAGAATTGAGTTGAATCGTAGGACACCCAGCTGGTGTCAGAGAATTGCTTGGTGGTATGGAAAAAAAAAAAACAAAAAACAGACATCATCATGCATCACCTCACTATACTTCTTCATCATGGACCCAAATGACAGATGAGAACACTGAGGTGCAGGGAGCTGAAGACTTTTGCCTGAGGTTCCATGAGTCACAGAGGGTTGTTGATGGGTAAGGAGGAGAGTGGAGAAGCCTACTGGGCAAGGATCCAATGGAACTTCCATGAAAGCACCACCAAGTTTTTGCATCAATCTTCATTTGAAAATAGGGTTCTGTAGCTTAAAAAGACACAAAAATCCAAAACTGAGAGAACTAAAGCTGAATGTATTAGCTTGAAAAACTTAACCCAAACATATTAATGTAAACATAAAGGACAGTCACAGATGAGAATGCCCAAAAGGTGGCTTTCGAATTGTCTAATCTTGTGTCAGATTCAACCTCACTGCAATTATCCCAAAGATTTCACCCACAACGGCATGCAGTTTGTACCCAGAAATTCCCTCACACTGTAGTAGTTTGGGTATGAACTTGAAATTGCTCGGGGAGGGGTGGTGGTTGGGGAAGAGGCAAGAAGAAGGGGGCAAAAAGAGAAAAGGTAACTTAATTGGGCAAAGCTGAGGCCCTGCAGTGAGTTCTTTGAAGAAGATGCCAAACCAAACTGCTGCTGCACTAGAACAGCCATCATGTGCAAAATGGCCTTTAAATGGGGGGCAGGGGGTATTTCCCAGCTTTGTCTTCTCCACTAGGGAAATGATTCATACACATTCCTTGAGCCAGATGCAGAGTTCTGCACTGAGGCTCCTCCTTTAAGTTTTCAGTGAATGTGATTAGCATCCCATCTGCTACAAAGCTACAAAGTTCCCAGAAACTGTGCAATTAAATAATAATAAGGTTGGGTTCATGTTTGGCTGAACCCTTTGCTCACTGTGTGGCCTTGGGCCAGTCAGATGACCTGCTTGTGTCCTGATAGTCAAACCAGCTGGAAAATTGAGTCAGAGACAACGGCCTCCCTGCAAAACAGATGCTACAGTTGAGTCGCACACTTCTTTTTTTTAGTAAATAAATTGAGGGTCAAGGAAAGGAGGGATTGGTGAGTTGTTTTGAATATTCAGGAGCAGCTCCAAGCCGAGGAACAGATTAGAACCTCCTTCCAGAATGATCACCAGGTCTCCTATGGTCAACCTGGTCTCCCACCTCCGCAAACACTGTTGGATCACAGGTGGCCTCTCTTTAGACAACTCAACCCTTGACACAAAGGTCCTCAGGGATCCTATTTGTTAAAATATCACCTCATTGAAGCTGTCCTGGTGCCTAGTGAAAATTGCAAGCCGCCTTCCCCCGGCACTCCCTGTTTTCCTCCCATGTTTATTTTGGCCAGCACCTTCCTTGTTACCTAGCATCTAACGTGATGACTTATTTATGTTTTCTACCCCCGACTAGAACGTAAGCTCCTCCAGGGAAGCGACTTCAGTCCATTTCATTCACTGCTGTGTACCCAGTGCCAGAGACAGTCCCAATAACTCGCCCATTTTCTCTGGGCTGGAAAGCTGGGAAGATTGTCACAGTTAAGGGAAGCTGCTAGTATGCTTATTAAACAGTTGGTCTAGTCAATCTTTAAGGAAGTAGAGTGCATCCCATCAGATGTTCACAGTGTGCTGGGGTGAGATTACAGAACAAAGGCTCCTGACATCATAGTAACAGATTCACCAGAGGTGCGATTATTCATACCCCCGGTTTCTGGGACCAGAAACTGCACTCTTAACAGCTTTGTTCCTGCCTCCCTGCCTCCAGGCTCACCATGCTCCAACCCACCTCCAACCTCCTACCAGCAGGATCCAAGTCCGACCCTACGGTTCCCAGCATGATAAACTCCAGACCATGTTAGGGTCTTCTTGATCTGTGCTCCATCCACCTGTCCTGCCCACCCTCCCACCTCCATCATACCTTACCTGCCGACCACACTTTCCCCACCTCTACCCCTTGCAGTTTGCTGGACGCACCATGCTCTCCACGTCTTCAAACATTTTCTCTGCTCTTCTCTGCCTGAAACTCCTTTCTCAACTGGCCGACAACTACTGGCTTACCCCATTGTGCTCCAACACCAGCTCCTGCCTGAATCCTTCCCTGTTCATTGCTCCCCACCCACCCCCCGCAGAGGTCCCTCTCGCATCTTAGGAGAACCACTGTGATACTGTGCTACACTTCATTATGGCCATTTGGATGTTTCTCTTCCCTACGAAACGGCTGTGGTCTCAGGACAAAAATAGAGTCTTACTTATCTCCATGCCTAGCTCAGGGCTGGGCATATGTGCTGGCACTCTGCAACTAGCAAATGAACAAAAAATAAAATCAGGTTTTTTTTCCTCAGGTTTAACAGTTCCCTGGTTTCCTTCACCTTTATAGATCATTTTAATATTTCAAATAGGTAATGAAAACCTGATCAAATGCTGAAAAAGAGCTCTTCTGTCAGAGGTTCCATCCTGTATGACAGTCTGTAATTCCCAGACAGTTGATTAGGAGTGTTAAAAGATAAAGCAGGGGGCTTCCCTGGTGGCGCAGTGGTTGAGAGTCCACCTGCCGATGCAGGGGACACGGGTTTGTGCCCCGGTCCGGGAGGATCCCGCGTGCCGCGGAGCAGCTGGGCCCGTGAGCCATGGCCGCTGAGCCTGCGCGTCCGGAGGCTGTGCTCCGCAATGGGAGAGGCCACAACAGTGAGAGGTCCGCGTACCAGAAGAAAAAAAAAAAAAGATAAACCAGGGCAACTAAAAAGTTTGAGTTTATTTGAGCAAAAATGGATTCCAGTTGGGCAACACCAAACCGGAAGTGGTTAGGAGCAGTCCCGGGACAGAAGCTAGAGAAAAGACTCAGAGAGAGAAAGTACGGAAACAAAGAAAGGAAGTGATTTGATTGGCTATAGCTTGAATCCTAGTTGGCTGCTTGTGATCGATTGTCCTTAGTGTTTGATCTGTTTGATCTTGTAAACTTGAGGCATTTACGGGCTTAGATCTGGGCTTGCTTACGTAGGCTGCCATGGGATTAGAGATGCCTCAGTCTAATCGTTCCTGTGCCAACTACAAATTGGCACTTGCCACCTGCTTCTACAAGGACTAAGCACGAACCGCTGCGGCCGCTGACCTTCAACACCCCCTGAAAGGAGTTCAAGGTGGAGAGCAGGAATGAGGCCCTCTGTGCTCCGGGAAAAACTGGCAGAACAGGGCTTTAGATAGTTAGACACTTCCAGAAGAAGATTTTATGAGCCCAAGTCTTGCCTCACCTCATATCTAGAAAAGCACTGAAATCATTAACAGTGACATCTGCTCCTCGTGACTCGCAGCAAGCCTCTGCCAAAATATGTGCTCAACTGCAGGTACACCCCCTTCACTGAAATCATGTGTAACACTGACCAGCCTCCCTACCTCTTTGGAGCAGTTTCTAGGGCTATCTGAGATGCTGTCTCCCGGGCTATAATCCTCATTTTGCCCCAAATAAAGCTTAACTCACAACTCTCACGTTGTGCATTTTTTTCAGTTGACACTTGTTTAATTAATTTAACAGAGGTCTGAATTTCTTCAGCTCAAAGGGCTAAATCAAGCAGGTGCTTACAACCAAGGTGTATTGCTGGAAAGCTCAAGTGTATAGGCAGAAGAGGAGGGCGGGCAAAGGTGGATAGTGGAAGAGAGAGAAGGAAACTGACCGAGAACAACAGCCCAGGGGAAATCAAGGGCCTGAGTTGGATGTGATTCAGCCTCTCCCAGCTTCTTTACAAAGTTCCTAATGGCTATTGGGCCTCTTGGTGGCTTCTGAAGATTTTCCCAGCAACCCCCAGAAGAATAAAAATAAACCCTGTCTGAGAGCAGGAGAAACCTGAGAGAAGTTGCATAATTATCTTCCACCTGCACTGAGAATTGGCCCCTCTGGGCTCTCACAGAACACGATGTAATGCTGAGCCATGAAATTTTCTTGAATCTTTCAAGTATCTACAAGATTCTCGAAGACTCTATTTTCACACCTCAGAGTATACATATTGCAACACAATTTTAAGAGCTGGTTTTTGTTTCCAGACAAATAGATGCTGAGGGGAAATATACTTTCAAAAATTAATTTTTTTCAAGGTGGGTGGAAAGAACAATCTAAAAACAAAATTTGCCTTTTAAATTGAAACATGCCAAAGAAGAACTTGCTTTTCCACCGGTCTTGGGGCTCACTCATTTCCTTCTCACTGCAAGGGAAGAATCAGTCATAGAAACACAGACATTGCTATTCAAAGCCCATCCTTTTCTTTTAGAACTTACTTTTGACAGGAGACCATGCAATTTTCTCACTGGGGGAAGCTGACAGTGGCAGAAAGTGGATTCAGAAGAGCACTAGTTGGGCTTCCCTGGTGGTGCAGTGGTTGAGAGTCCGCCTGCCGATACAGGGGACACGGGTTCGTGCCCCGGTCCGGGAAGATCCCACGTGCCGCGGAGCGGCTGGGCCCGTGAGCCGTGGCCGCTGAGCCTGCGCTCCGCAATGGGAGAGGCCACAGCAGTGAGAGGCCCGCGTACCACAAAAAAAAAAAAGAGCACTAATTGACTCATAGACTTAGGTTAGGGACCTTTGTCTTGTCAGCCTGCCAAACCTTCCCCATTCCTTGCCCTCACTAAACCCTCCCAAACCTGCTGCCACTCAAATTATTAAACCATTGTCTTTTCCTGCCACTACTTTCGTCCTGTGTGGCTCAAGTCTAAGCTTGCTTCTTAAACAATGGGTCCAAGTGCCATGTGGGCAGGGACTGTGTGCTTTTTAGTCAACCATGCATTGGCCCCAGCTCCCAGCCAGCACCTGGAGCAGAGCAGGCATTCAAGAAGTGTTTGCTGAAAAATAAAAGCTAGGCTATATGGTTTTCTTTGTGATCCCTGATCCCACTGCTACATTTTCAGGCCAAGAAGAGGTAGCCCAACACCCCAAGCATGTATTCTTCAAAATGCCTTTACAATTGTTATTTTCCAATTGACTGTGAAAAAGAATAAACTCCCGTGACCAGGAAGACAGAAAGAGAACTCGTTTACATGGCCCCAGGCTCAGCAAACCCACTGGTAGAGATGCAACAACTCACAAATGCCCATCCCAGGGAGGCTGGTGGAGGAGGGGTTATTGTTAACTTAGTCATCCTCTTTATTCAAGGTGGTGGTTTTGCTTGGGCTTGTTTTGACCCATTGATCTTCCCTACAGATCTATCGCTTACTTGGAAAACAATCATGTTTTCAATCTTCTTTTACCTATTCACCTCCTTCTTTTTAAAGATTTTAATTTTTAGATTCTTTTCCTATCTAACACAACATTGCAAATCAACTGTACTCCAATATAAAATAAAAATTAAATTTAAAAAGGGCTTTAATTAGTTTACACCAAAGTTTTCAATATTCACAAGCCTTCTTCATGTCCTGTAATCAAAATCCTTCATAGGCCTTTGTATTCATTTTCTTAGGCTGCTGTAACAAAGTACCACAGACTTGGTGGCTTAAACAAAACAACAAAAATATAATCGCTCACAGTTCTGGAGGCTGGAAGTCTGATTGCAAGGGTTGGTTCCTTCTGAGGCCTCTCTCCCTGGCACGAGGACAGCAGCCTTCTCCCTGTGTCTTCACATTGCCTTCCCTCTATACACATCTGTCTCTGTGTCCAAATTTCCCCTTTTCATAAAGACACCAGTCACGTTGCCTTAGGGCCTAAAGAACTTATCTCCAAATAAAGTCATATTCAGAGGTACTAAGGGTGAGGATTTCAACATATTTGTGGGGAGCAGACACATTTCAACCTATGACAGTCTTTCAGTACTATTTGAAGCACCCATAGTGAGAGTTAGCTGGAAAATATAAAGAAACTGTTTTTTTCCCCATAATTCTGAAAATTAACTCATTACAGAGATCACCAACCCCTTTAGCTCCAACTCCCAAACAAAAAAATAATAATAATAAATAAACAAATGAGGACTACATCCCCAAAAGTCTAACTGCCCTCTGAAGCAACCCAATCCTACCTGCTGAACTTTCCCACTCCTGATGGATCAATAACCCTTTCTCCTTGCTGCTACATTATTGGACCCAATTTCTCTAAGTCAGGCTTAGGAGCTTAAAGTAAACCAGTGGCCTTGATTCTTACTAGGTAAATCCAACCAAAGAGGAATAATTTCTTGCCCAAGGTCAATAAGTTAGGCATGAATTGTAGTATGCAGCCTATGAAGCCAGAAAAAAAAAGCAAGTCTATCCCAAGAGTCCACACAGAGAGTAGCTGACGCATCACAACTGGGCTGAGAGGCAAGAGCCAAGCTGAGGGGGTAAGCTAAGTTCAAAGGTCATAGAAAGTCACTAACAAATGACAGGCAGCATTCCGAGATCAGAGACAAACTTCAACCTTTGCTGGGAGAGAGGTTTGAAAAGGAGCTTTGGGGACATCCAAGGCCTCCCTGCTAGCCAGCTCAGGCTGCTTTAAAAGGCAAACGGGATGTGTTTTTCAGTGGGTACCAGGGGTCCTCTTAAAGGCACCATCTAGCTCTATCTTACGTAGGATAGGAAAAAGCTTCTCTGAATTCCTGGGAAAATGGAACTGATGCCTTCCTCTTAGACTTGGAAAACTAAAAAAGACATTTCCCTAGGAGTCAAAGACTTTATAAATTCCTTGTTTTCTATTATTCTCCTTCCACAAGAAGTTTTTCAAATATTTTAATAGATTGGTCATCATAGGGAAACAAGGAAAATGTGAGGCACAGCAAGTAGTTAGGAGCAAACGAACCATGTTCATGGGGAAGCATATGCTCATGCTGACGCATACATTTGTTTCTCCATTTGCGTTTTATAATTGTTCATCACAAAAGCATGTGACAAATAAGCAGGATCAGAACCATAAGAGTTTCATAAACCGAATAATTTTTCATGGAGTCAATATTGGGCTCCAGGCCCTGGAGAAATAAAAATAACAAAACAATATCCTGCCCTTGGAGCTCCCAGTCTAAGTGAGCTGGATGCACAAGGAAGTAGATAGTAACACCAGGAGGTGACAAGGACCCCTGAGATGCCCTGGACTGTCCAGGTATATTGGGATGGGACGCTAAGTACCTAGGGGACGAGGAGAGGTCATCTGGAAGGAAGACCTAGGACAATGGCAAATGCTCTTTAGGAACCCAATATGCTCCCGACCCAATAATTTGGTCACATGCAAACGCTTTCCTTGTCCCTTGAGAAACTGCGCTATTCCTTCCTTTCCTGGTACAGCCCAAAGAGGCTGGAATGCCAA
Organism: Delphinapterus leucas; assembly: GCF_059928025.1. NCBI lineage: Eukaryota > Metazoa > Chordata > Mammalia > Artiodactyla > Monodontidae > Delphinapterus > Delphinapterus leucas. The sequence continues at coordinate 47,674,820 of NC_143130.1, read as the reverse complement.
GCAATTTACTCTTACAGGCATCTGTCAGGGAGGCATAGTCTTTCATCTTTCATTGAATTATAACATATATATTTAAAGTAAGCACATTTTAAGTGTAAGGCTCAATGAATTTTTTTCATAAGTATAATGCCGAGTAAGCACTACCTAAAACATGACTCAGGACATTCCCGGCACCCACAAGGCTCCCTCATGCCTGTCTCAGTGACTACCTACTCCCTGGAAATAATCACCATTCTGTTGTTGTTGTTGTTGCATGATTCGTTTATTATAAACTATCATCTTGAGTCAAATTATAACATGTAAATTGAGATTTCCTTGTCACTAAGAAAATAAACCAACATTCTGCTGATGTTTGTTTTTCTGTATGGACTCCTAAATGCCTGCTCTTAAATTCTGTCAAATTCTGAATTCTCGAGCTCTTAAGAAAACAACGTTCTTATTCTCATAACCATGGACTAGTTTTGCCTGTCCTTGAATCTCATGTAAATGAAATCACACAGAATATAGTTTTTCGTGTCTGGTTTCTTTTGCTCATTTTCACGTCTGTGAGATTCACCTATGTTTCTCTGCATACAACAATAGCTTGTTTTTATTTTTGTGGTGTACTCCATATACCACAATTTATCTGTCTCTTCTACTGTTGGTGGATATTTGAGCTGTTTTCAATTGGAGATACCATGCATAAAGTCAATTTGAACATTCTTATGCCTGTCACATATGTGCTCATTCCTCTTAGTTATATTACTAAGAGTGGAATTACCCTGTCAAAGGATACAAGCATATGTCATTTTAGTGGGTACCACCAAACAGTTTTACAAAGCAATAGTGCCCACTTACACTCCCATCATCAGTGTCTGAGAGTCCCAGTTTGAGCTATAATCCTGGGTGCAAGTTCCCCTCAGTATCTCTGTGTGTAAACTGGGAAGTCTGTCTAAGAAGAGAAACTTGCAGTGTCAAAAAGACTCAACATGTAACTATTTTCTGACCAATGCGCTAGTCCCTCCTGCTAGAAGACTGGATGGACGATGGTTAGTTGGATATACTAATAGGATATACTAATATACGAGCTAAGAAAACAGCAAATAGATATAAAGTTGGACTCTGCTGGCCAGACTGTTGGACCCAGGCTAACAGCATCTATAGTGATGGTCCCTCTGCCGGGTTCTTCTTCATGTTGGCTGGCCTCCTCGTTACCACTCAGCTTAATGGACTTAAGGACCAGAAGGGCTGACCTAGAGTCAACTGGGTGCTGTCCACAAATACTGATGGCTTTGGATACCTTCTCCTGGGGAAATCCTATAGAGGCAAACATTTCTTAGAAGTCCTTCTACTTCTTCAGTACTTGGCCATGTAGCAGCCAGCCACAAGGAAATTGCACATGTTTGGTAAGAAATATCACAGCTCCATGGAGGAAGTGCTGGGAAAATAGTAATAATGCTCTTGAATCTTTCTGACAACCAACACATCTGCACACACAGGGGGAAGATGTGCCTTTCACATCTATTAAGATATCAAATGAAAGATAAAAAGCAAGATTGAAGACACTAGTCTAAATATCCTTGCTGAACCCTCAAAGACCACTCAGAAGACACTTGAAGACATTGTAAATGGCTTCTTCCAAAATACTAAAGCTCCCTAAAAAAAAAACAGGGTGGCAGGAGAACACTTTTAACAGTGTGTTCTTTAATAGTGTAAAGACTAAGACAGAAGAAAACACTGACTGTATCTAACATTTTCCACATTTGTTATCCTTTGCTCTTCAGAATGGCATTTTTAGTTGAGCAGGGCTAGCCTTATTATTATCAAACTGCCTTCGCAAACCAAAAGGGCTGTTTCCTGATCAAAATCAATCCTAAAATAGAATGTGCAGATTTCATAAAATTGAAACGTCTCCATTATTATAGAAACGTTAGAGGCTCATTTTTTAAAATTTATTTTAAAAATCAAAATGAGATATTGACCAAAGGAATATCTGAATGCACTTAAATGCAGGTGTTCTTGAATATAGGCAGCAACACTTTGACATTTCACAAGGTCTTTCCAGAAATTCAGGATGTTCACCTTAGACTGAACCAATAAACATGAACAGTAATCTAATTTAAGAGAGAGAGAGAGTCTTTTGACATTTTAGACAGGTGGTAAAATTCTGCAGTGCTGTATAGACTTCTAGATACTTTGAACAGAGACATTTTACTCTGACAAGAGCTGTTTTTCCAGAAGAACTCATTAAAAACTTTCTGGCTTTCAAAAATCTGCATTTCTATTTCGAGACTGGGAAAGGTCTTTTTTTTTCAAAACTTTCAAGTGTTTCCATGTGGGTTCAAGTTCAGGTGCAGAATCTATAAGGGAGCAGGAAGGTTTCTGCTTTCTCTGTACTAGAAAGAATTCCAGGCAGAAAATACCTGGTCTTCAACAAGATGTGTGTGGGTTATCTTGAACTGGCTTCAAAGGGTCTTTCCAGCTTGGCTAACATTATAGAAATATCTATGGCTTTGGTCTTTATTGTAGTCTTTTTGTTAGAATTATTTACCGCTGCAAAGTCAGCAAAGCTTATGTCACCAGCAGCCCAATTCAATCACTGAATACAAATAAGCAACCTTCTGCCCAAGGGCCAGAGGGGACACCCTCTTCCCCATTTACAGAGGAGCAGAGTCACAGACAGTCTGAAGTTTTGATGTTCAGCGTTGATTTATGTCTCATGATTCAAGAAAATGAACTGACCTAAGAATTCTTCTCTCATTCAGTAGACTCATTCAGTTGACAACGCCAACTGCGTTTGGAAGAAATGGCAGTCATAATGACCACCCTCCTCACATTAAAAAAAAAAAGTTCTTCCTCTGCATGGGTCAACCCAAGACCATTTCAGCTACTATTCCCTCGTTATTGCTTATATCTAAGGATAACCTTGCAGCTGAACAAAACCCGTAGGGCAATTACATTTCGAGCTTCTCTTGGAATCTAGACGCCACGGTAACCCTACACCTCACGCTCCTGACCTCGTAGGGAGGAACTGGTGCCCTCTGCTTCCAGAGGAAGTGAATTATGCCCCCAAGACCCTGGGTCATAGCTGACATTCCATTCTGTTTGTGGGCAAAATGGTTCCTTTTTTCATCATTTTGCTATTGACACCAGTAAGCAGTGATTTCATTGACCTGAAAGTGAAGTCACCGGAACTGTCTCTTTCAGAAGAAAAGATTATTGAAAACATGTCTAAGTTATGGTCAGTAAAGAGATGCCTGGCATGTTGTTGATTGCCTGCAACTCTTTTTCAGTAAGTGGCCTCACTTCCTATTAAAGATTTCATCAAGATGTTTGCCAGAATACGCTCCACATATTTGAAATATATATTCTTAGAGAGGTTTTTTTTAATCCCTCAACTCCCCAGTCTGAGAGAAATGGAATTAAAGGGATTGTCCTTGAAGTGAGGTCTAATATCCCATCTATATATCTCATGTTTAGACCTTGAACACTGGCAATGGCTTCAGAGGGTTGACTTTCAGTCCTGTCTCCAAAAGACAACATTTTGAGAGTGTTGGGCAAGTTACTCTCTCTCTCCATATCTGTAATCAAAAAAAAAAAGGGATGTAGAAAAATTGTCCCAGGCTCCCATAAAGTGGAGGTATTTGTGATTTTTTTAGAATAAAAAGATTAAGTCACAGTGCAAATGGGTACAAGGGTTTCTCTTTAGGGTGATGAAAATATTCTAGAATTATGTGTTCACAATTCTGTGAATGTGCTAAGAACGATGGAACTTATATGGTATGTGAATTACATCTCAGTAAAGTTGTTGTATTAACAAAAAGAATTGTCACGATAGTTTGTCATACAACTATTTTTAAGAGTTAAACAATGCAAGCAAGCACTTTCACAATCTCACTACAGTTTGGGAAGAAAATATTTGGAAAGATAATAACAGCAATTTGACTACCTCAGCAATAATCTTTCAAAAATGTTCACCAAAGGGGGATTCCCTGGTGGCGCAGTGGTTGAGAGTCCGCCTGCCGATGCAGGGGACGCGGGTTCGTGCCCCGGTCCAGGAAGATCCCACATGCCGCGGAGCGGCTGGGCCTGTGAGCCATGGCCGCTGAGCCTGGGCGTCCGGAGCCTGTGCTCCGCAACGGGAGAGGCCACAGTGGTGAGAGGCCCGCGTACCGCAAAAAAAAAAAATGTTCACTGAAACAAAGAATAAAATTTATATGGGTACATAATTATGTAACACTAGATTGTTATAGTATTATTGTGATTTTATTTAGCCACGCCTACATGCTCACTATAATCTAAGGGAGAAAGTTACCCTTTGTGTTAACGAGGTCAGTATGTGCCCCTGAGACCCAGATGTGAAGGATCAGCCACTGCCCCTTTTGAGTGAAAGGAGTCATTGCACGTGGTATATGTCCCTGCTGCATCATCAGGGAGACTCAAAACATGACTTAACTCTGCACTGGCTCCATCATATATGGAAGATGGGGAAGTAAACTGGCCCAACGCTTTAAGAAAGGAAAATCGGAGAAGGTATGGAGAGAAGGGAGCCCTGCTACACTGTTGGTGGGAATGTAAATTGGTGCAGTCACTATGAAAAACTGTATGGAGGTTCCTGAAGAAGCTAAAAATAGAGTTACCATATGATCCAGCAATCCCACTCCTGGGCATATACCTAAACAACACCAGAATTTGAAAAAAATACATGCACCTAGATGCTCATTGCAGCACTATTCACAGGAGCCAAGACATGGAAGCAGCCTAAATGTCCATCGACAGATGAATGGATAAAGATGTGGTATATATATACAATGGAACACTACTCAACCATAAAAAAGAATGAAATAATGCCATTTGTAGCAACATAGATGGACCTAAAGATTATCTTACTAAGTGAAATAAGTCAGAGAAAGAAAAATACCATATGATATCACTTATATGTGGAATCTAAAATAAGACACAAATGAGCATATCTACAAAACAGAAACAGACTCACAAACATAGAGAACAGACTTGTGGTTGCCAAGGGGGAGGGGGGTGGAGGAGAGAAGGATTGGGTGTTTGGGATTAGCAGATGCAAGCTAGCATATATAGGATGGATAAACAACAAGGCCCTACTGTATAGCACAAGGAACTTTATTCAATATCCTGTGATAAGCCATAATGGAAAAGAATATGAAAAAGAATGTATACATGTATAACTGAATCACTGCTGTACAGCAGAAATTAACACAACATTGTAAATCAACTATACATCAATAAAATATAAAAAAATAAAAAGAACAATGATATCTACCAAAAAGAAAGGAAAATGGCAATAGGTATAAAAATTCTAATGATATCATATCCTTTAGACTATTGTCACACTTGTAGAAACCTATCCCAATGAAATAAAGCACAGAACTATGACCAGAAATGTAAGTTCAGCATCACTGCTGGTACACAGACTTTAGAAAACCACCTAGGTATGTATATACATATGTACGTACAGGTATGTATTTGGGAAAATTGTGGAAATCCACTTTAAGGTGTATTATGCAGCTATGATAATTTTTATTATGTTAAAAGAAAAGATAAAGAGCAACTGCATATGTACTATAATCACAACACTTTTTTTTTTCTTTTTTTTTTTTTTTTTTGCAGTACGCGGGCCTCTCACTGTTGTGGCCTCTCCCGTTGCGGAGCACAGGCTCCGGACGCGCAGGCCCAGCGGCCATGGCTCACGGGCCCAGCCGCCCCGCGGCATGTGGGATCCTCCCGGACCGGGGCACGAACCCGTGTCCCCTGCATCAGCAGGCGGACTCTCAACCACTGAGCCACCAGGGAAGCCCAATCACAACACTTTTAAGGGTACAGTGTGATGGTTTTCAAGATATGCCCACAGACTCTTTGCTGTGTCTTCCTTTTGAGGAAGGGAGCTTAATTTTCCTTCTTTTGAATGTGAGTGCAATTTAATGACTTGCTTCTAGTGAACAGAATATGGTAGAAGTGATAGAATGTTAATTCTTAAGATTGACTGCAGTTTCTGTGTCGGGGTTCAGTCTCTCCCTCCCTCTTTTTCCCTCTCTCATCACTTGATCCGGCGGAAACCATGACGAAAGGCAATGCTGCAAAGAGGGAAGGCACCTGTCCTGAGGAGACACTGAGGCAGACTATGGAGAGGCCCAGGTGATGAGAAATCAATAGAGGCCAGCCAGCAACCACGTGAGGCCGCTCAGAAGAGCATCCTTCCCCAGACAAACCTTGAGATGACCTTCACCCTGGCCAAAAGCTTGATGGCAACATCGCCATGGACAGACTGTCAAATCACCCACCTAAACTGTTCTGGGAGGCTCGACCCAGAAAAAATCTGTGAAATAATAATGTTTGCTGTTTTAAGCCACTAAATTGAGGGTAATTTCTTACACAGAAAAGGTAACTGATACATATAATACAGAAAAAAATTACAGGAAAATACACCAAAATGCAAACAGAGGCCTAGTAGTCAGATGACAAAACATGTTCCTCCTTTTGTCTCTCTTTTCAAATAATCTCTAATTAACAGTATTCATTACAGCCTGCTTGAAAAATATTTTAGTTCCTTTATTCCACAAACAGTCACAAACAGTCATTCCCCAAACCCTAAATATCTGAAGGATGTGAACTTTATTCTGGTTCAGAGACACATACGAAGTGGGGGAGGAAAGTGACCAACCCTTTAAGACATCGCTGCTCAGAACATAGACATCGACACATATCCTGTTAGGTACTGTTCCTTTTGAAAGATGCTACTGACTCAGCAAGAGCAAGGCAATCATTGAAAGGTTTTTCTGGTTGTTTTAGAGTTTATCTTGATACACCCCTATTCTGTTATCCAGCGTTTTTTGACAGACACTGTGGATTTTTAAGAAGTCCATTTATTAGCTTGGTGACCTTGGGTATTTAACCTCTCTGTACCTCTGTTTCCTCGTGCATGAAATGGTGATAATTGTACCTTTCTCATAGAGTGGTTGTGAGAATCAAACGAAATAAAACATGCAAGGCACCTCATAAAGGGTCTGACACATAAGGGCTTTGCAGAAGTAGCTATTATCATTAAGAACATTAAGAGGACCGTAAACTGTCTGAGCCGTTAGTTTGACGGGTAAGCCACGGGCTAAGGAATGAGAGCAGGTTCTGTAATGATACGCCCAACCAAGCCAGGTTCACTGAGTTTTCGGGTACCTCAACCCCATCACAGTGCCTTTTTCAAGGAAAGTTATTCTGACGACTTGCCCCTAAAGCTAATTTGTCACGACAGGAAAATAATTACATGGACCCAAAGCTTGTGTCCATTTCCATCTGCCTTGATAGGATGTTTTTTTAATCTTTTAAATTATGAATATTTATTTTGATCCAATTTAAAGTCTATCTCTGAACTTAGGAGGGTGGGATTCCAGCTCTTCCAAAGCCAAGAAGCGTGATCAATCAGGCACTGAACCTGTAGGAAAGGAGCAACTGGATGAGGGTGCTCGCTGGGTTTGCAGGCCACCTGGGCTAATTATTCTTAAGTACAAATTTGCATTTAACCTCAGCTTGAATCATTGCACTCCAAAGGTGGTGTGTGCTAATAATAAAGCGTTTAGCCCCATTCATCTCTCAGGTCAAAGGACCTTTTCAGTTTTCAATTAAAGACATGAAAGAGGTGAAAGTGTGTGAACCTGGCTTAAAACAGGGAGTGTGTATTGTCAAGGAATCAGCGAATGCTCCTTTTACTCAGAAATCAAACATGTTTGGGCTACACAGAGAGAGCCAATCATAATCGTGATGGCGTGACCAGGAAGATGGGCTTCAGTTTCCACTGGGGCATACCCAAGAAAGACATCCAACACATAGAGCAGTGACAGAATCTCACAATTGCTTTGGGGAGCTATGCCTTCTGTGCTCCCCAGAAAACTAGTGCTCTGAGCCCAGTGGGTGTTAAATTTTGAAACTCCCCTATAAAGGAAAATGAAAAAAATCTAAACTTCTAAACAAAGTACACATTAATTGGGGAGGTATAACCAATTGACCTGATCATTAAGGGAGATAGTATTGATATTACTGGAGTTAATTCAGTTCATTGACTAGACTTAGCTCTAAGCAAAACAGAGGACAAGAGAGCGTGCTGGAAAGAAGAATTGCTTCAGGGATCAGGTAATCCAGGTTCTAGCCCTGTTTCTATCATTTACCAGAAGTGTGTAACATTAGTTAATTCTCTCACTAAGTCTGCTGGAAAATGATGAACTGGGCCCAAAGCTTGTGGCTATTTCTATTTGCCTTGATTTATTTTAAAAATCCTCAAATTTGGGATGTTTATTTTGTCCCTAACTAAAATCGTTCTCTAAACTTAGGAGGGTATGATTCCTGCTATTAGCTTCGTTCTATGTAAAATGAAAGGGCTGGACTAGTCCAGTGGTACTTAATTAAGAATATGAATGATAGACCTAGAGTCTGTCATACAGAGTGAAGTAAGTCAGAAAGAGAAAGACAAATACCGTATGCTAACACATATATATGGAATTTAAGAAAAAAAAAATGTCATGAAGAACCTTGGGGTAAGACAGGAATAAAGACACAGACCTACTAGAGAATGGACTTGAGGATATGGGGAGGGGGAAGGGTAAGCTGTGACAAAGCGAGAGAGAGGCATGGACATAGATACACTACCAAATGTAAGGTAGATAGCTAGTGGGAAGCAGCCGCATAGCACAGGGAGATCAGCTCGGTGCTTTGTGACCGCCTGGAGGGGTGGGATAGGGAGGGTGGGAGGGAGGGAGACGCAAGAGGGAAAAGATATGGGAACATGTATATGTATAAGTGATTCACTTTGTTATAAAGCAGAAACGAACACACCATTGTAAAGCAATTATACTCCAATAAAGATGTAAAAAAAAAAAAAGAATATGAATCAGAATTTCCTGAAAATATTGTCCAGTCTCAAGACAGATGTTATTCAGAATATCACGATCTAGCACTTCTGGGGCTGCGGTCTTAGCACCTGTTTCTTGAAAACTCTCTCCAGGGGATTCTGATACGATAAGAACGAAAGGGAGGATGAGCTCTGAGTGCCATCCATGTGCAGTGTCCTATGAGTCTATCTCTCCTGCCCATAAAAGTCCTCAGTGCCTCACTTCACTTCTTCCCAGGTTGGTCCTGGGACCCGCAAATCAAGATGAACTTCACCAGTTATAGAGAAGGCGGCTTTCTTAGAGCAGGGTCAGGTAAGTGTCTGACATTATCCTAAAGATGTTAAGTCTGAACAAGAACAAATTGATGTCATAGAGAATTCCTTCTGTGTGTAAACACACACACACACACACACACACACACACACACACCCAGAGCTGCTGGGCAAAATCCCTCCGTTTCCCAACATAGTTCTGATGCTCAGCTCCTGGTCAATTATAAGATCCAGTGTCCTGTTCCACTGTGATTAGGGACCTAGGACAGGAAGACAACATGTGAACAATTACTGAGCACCCAAACCTTACAGGAGCTACCTCTTTCCATCATCGATAAAACCCTCTGAGTGGTCCCTATTTAACATACAAGGAGAGTAACAAGAGAATGATGGTGCCATTTAACCGAAGGAAATAGTTACTGCTACGAAAACAAAGAACGTGGATGTGAAATGTTGAGCTCGGCTCTCCTTTTCATGCAACAGGTCTGCACACGGGAAGAAACGTCAGGGACAGACCGACCAGCAGAGAGAAGTCTGGGAGTCTCACACCTTGGTTCTTAACACATCAATCTTACTTCTTCCTTTTGGAATGAATGTTAGCCATGCACCCCTCCATGGGGAAGGAACCTGAGACTCCCAAGTAATCAAACCTGGAGAGGCTATTATTTCTGAAAATAAAGAGAGTCACAATGTTTGTGCAAGAATACAAAGAGGCACGTGACCTGGAAACCCTATAAAGGGGTCCCAGCTACTGTGGACTCCAACAGGCATGTGACACGTTCATGCACTCAGGACACCACACTCAGAAGGCCCCGTGTTTGGCTCGGTGCTCTACTATCTCTGTCTTTGAAATCCTTAATACTTTTTACACATGGGCCCCGCATTCTCACTTGCACTGGGCCCGACAAAGTGTGTATCTGGTTCAGTGGAATAGAGCACCAAGGATATCTTCCGCTAGATGAGATTTTTGCTTTTAGAGCACGTGGCATAGTTGTGTGGCCTGTGGAGGTGCTGATTTCATCCTTAGCAGGTTGGACTCCAGTCCAAGGCCTGGGTGGCCAAGGCTGAGAGGAAACGTGACCTCCTGAGACGTGAGGGACCAGCCGCTGAGACCCGAAGGCTCCAGCTCTCACCTGGTGTTCACTGGATCAGTCAAGGCAGCCAGCACTGGCCTTAAAAATGGACTGGCTGCTGGAGGGGAACCTGCTAATGTTACTACCCGGAATGGAACCAGGCAGAGACTAACATCAGGGTCAGACGAGAACTATTTTCTTCTCCTTGGCCAGGCTGACTCCCATCAGTAACGTTCTCCTGCATGACTCTCTCCACAAAGCCCGCATGGCCCTGAGGGCTAACCAGCAAAGCACTGGAACAGCAAATGTGGTTTGGTGTGAAGGGAGGAGAGTGGGACGGGGATGTCAGATGCCAGGGTTCAGAGTTGGGATGAAGGGGGCCAAGCCAGGGACTCTGGAAAAGTCTCACCTCACTCCAGCTATTTATCCAAGGTGCCCTTGCCTGTCGCACAGCAGTGGGCTATAGGTGGAAGGAGGGCTCATTCTTTCCTCCTCTCCACTTAGGAAAAGTCTAAGCAAGAAACACAAATATTGAGTCAAATCTGAGGAGAGCAGAAAGAAGAATGGGCTGAGTTTGAGAAAACTGGTTTCCGAGAGAATCAGGGCTTCAAGAGGAGGTACGGGGGTGGCAAGGGGGGCAGAGGCAACAGCAAGAAAGAGCAAGAACTAGATGGTCACGTGACCCAGGGGAAGGAGGGTTGAAATAACACCCTGACCGGGCAATCCCAGCAAGAAAACTGAAAGCTGCAGAAGAGCACGGCTTCTGGGGGCTGCTTCCCCTCACAGCTACCGTACTGGTGGGCTCCATCGCAGGGCCTGGAACTGGACCTGGGCTCCCAGCAGGATGCCCCATGGCTAGTATCCAGCACACACCTACCCCTGAACTGCTACACTGCCCTCCTTGCTTCTCTTCTCTGGAAGCCTGAAACCAGCTCCCATGGCAAGGCCTTTCACAGCTGAGGCACAACAAGCCACCAGCTCTGGCATTCCTTCTTTCCTTCACTCGTTTCTTCGACAACGTCATTGGAGATGAAAATATGGACAAGACAGACAAGATCCCAGCTCACATGGAGCTTAAAATCTAATTGGGGGAAAAGTGCAATGAATAAATAAACAAGACATTGCCTAAAGGGGTAGGTGATACAGGAAATAAACCAAAGTGACGCAATAAAGTGATGCAGGGGTGGAGGTTGGGTGAGAGTGGGGAGGAGAGCTGTCAAAAGATCACCCTTGGGGCTTCCCTGGTGGCGCAGTTGTTGAGAGTCCGCCTGCCGATGCAGGGGACGTGGGTTCGTGCCCCGGTCCGGGAGGATCCCACGTGCCACGGAGCGGCTGGGCCCGTGGGCCATGGCCGCTGGGCCTGCGCGTCCGGAGCCTGTGCTCCGCGATGGGAGAGGCCACAACAGTGAGAGGCCTGCGTACCGCAAAAAATAAATAAATAAATAAAAGAAGATCACCCTTGGGACGTGGCAGGCTAAAGCCTAAGACTCAAATATATGAGCAAATCCAAGGCAGAGCGCTCCAGGCAGAAAGGGTCGTAGGTGCAAAGACCCTGGGGCAAGAGCCAGCTTCCTATGTCCCAGGAAGAAAGAGGACCAGCACTGCTGGAGGAGGGAGAGGAGGGAGCCATCTGTGGATGCGGGCCAGATAAAATAAAGGCTTGGGTCCCCAGGACATCCACAACAGCTATCTTCCTATACCTAAAAGACCATCTCCCAGAGAAGGATTTACCTACTCCTTTTGCAGGACCAAGTAAGTAACAATCATGAAGTGCTGCGCACATTGTCCCCCCAGGGAAGCGAAGAGCCAGGCAATATCTACGCATCTGACCGCTTCCTGAGCTGTTGTGATTCTCACTCGTTTCAGCAGCACCTGCTCCAGCCAGGCATCTCCCAATCACTCGACAGGTGCCCTCTCATTTAATAATTTCAAAGGAAATAGTTACTGCTACGAAGTAACTAGTTACTGCTAAGAAGTCTTAGGAGATGGATGGTGCTTTCCCATTTTACAGACAAGAACACTGAGGCTTAAATAGGTTGAGTTACAAATCAAAACCACACAGCCCTCTGAGTAGCAAAGTCAACGTTCTATCATCCAAGCAAATTTGTAGCTACAAAGCTCTTGTTCTTTCTGCCCAGCCACAAGCTTTGACACCACACCCTAATGATCCCACTCCCCTCCCTCGCTCTGATCAAGCCATTCCAGCTCCCAACATTGGCCTCTGGCAACACACTGGCAATGGCGAGGTTCCTCCCCACCCACAATGCCTTTTCAGATCCAAGTGCCTTAAAGTAACCGAAGAATTGTTGGAGACAAAACAATGATTTTTAAATCCACTTTGAAACTCACTTTCCTTTAATCTTTCATTACCCAAACTGGATCAATAATTTAATACAATTGCTGATGTGGTTTGCAGAAGACGTAGTTCTTTCTTAGCATTTACACCTACCAAAATGCATCATTTGTCTGTCAATCAGTCTGCCTTGATGAGGGATCATATCTCCTTCACCACTGTGGTTCCAACCCAAGTATGCTTCCTGAAGATTGATGGAAGGAAAACTCACCATCCTCCATATGAGGTGCTACCTGGCCAGGTGCTTATGATCTGGAATAAAGTAAGCAACCGGTGGTGATACATACATGTAATGGGCAAGGATGCAGATAAATATATGTAATGAGTGGGGATGCAGGAGCCTCATTCTAAGATGGGATTTGTTGTCCTCATCACAATACTCCAATTTACCTGGTGTCCTAAAGTTTGAATCCTAAGGTTTAGCAGCTGCAATATAAGAGAAAGAGTGCAATTCTTGGACTCAACACACATGAGCTCGTGTTCCTGCTCTGCCACTCCCTAGCTTGGTGACAACATCCAAGTCTCTTTGATGCACTGAGCCTAAATTCTCACCTGCAAATAGTACCAGCTTCTGTCTTTGGGCCAATGCTATGAGCCACATTCTAGGCTAGATTCTATACATTACAGCTAATCTTTATAAAAACTCTCATAGGCAAATGTGTTATTTTGCCCCCATTTTAAACATCAAGAAACTGAGTCTCTAATGATAAGAACTTTTAAGATTTACTCTCTCAGCAACTTTCAAATATACAATGTAATATTATTAGCTATAGTCACCATGCTGTACATGACATCCCCAGGACTTATTTATTTACAGCTGGAGGTTTGTACCTTTTGACTGCCTTCACCCATCTGGCCTACCCCTCACCCCCTGCTTCATTTTGCAACATATTCAAATAACGAATCATTATGTTGTACACTTGGAACTAATATAATGTTATATGTCAATTATACCTCAATAAAATAAATACGTAAAAGTAAAAAAAAAAAAATTAAATTAAAAAAGAAACTGAGTCTCCAAGAGATGAAGTAACTTACGAAAGGGCACATATTTAAAAGGTAACGAGAAGTCACAGATGTAGAAAACAAACTTATGGTTACCAGTGGGGAAGGTGGAGGGAGGGAGGAATAAACTGAGAGATTGGGATTGACATATACACACTACTATATATAAAATAGATAACTAATAAGGACCTACTGTATAGCACAGGGAACTCTACTTAGTACTCTATAATGGCCTATATGGGAAAAGAATCTAAAAAAGGGTGAATATATGAATATGTATAACTGATTCACTTTGCTGTATACCTGAAACTAACACAACATTGTAAATCAACTGTATTCCAATAAAATTTGTTTTTTAAAAATGAATTATTTGAAGGTCAGGTCTTGCATTAACAAATTGAGGATTAAATAGTGCTGTTCCTTTCACAGCAGGCCCACTGTTTTACTTTATATTTAGGTATTGTAAGAGCAATTTAAATAAAACTCCAACTGGACGGTTACATGTAAAAGAATGAAATTAGAACAATCCCTAACACTATACACAAAAATAAACTCAAAATGGATTAAAGACCTAAATGTAAGGCCAGACACTATAAAACTCTTAGAGGAAAACATAGGCAGAACACTCTCTGACATAAATCGTAGCAAGATCTTTTTCAATCCACCCCCTGGAGTAATGAAGATTAAAACAAAAATAAACAAATGAGACCTAATGAAACTTAAAAGCTTTTGCACAGCAAAGGAAACTATAAACAAGATGAAAAGACAACCCGCAGAATGGAAGAAAATACTTGCAAACAAAGCAACTGACAAGGGATTAATCTCCAAAATATACAAACAGCTCATGCAGCTCAATATCAAAAAAACAAACAACCCAGTCCAAGAATGGGCAGAAGACCTAAATAGATATTTCTCCAAAGAAGACACACAGATGGCCAAGAAGCACATGAAAAGCTGCTCAACATCACTAATTATTAGAGAAATGCAAATTAAAACTACAATGAGGTATCACCTCACATGTTCAGAAAGGCCATCATCAAAAAATTTACAAACAATAAATGCTGGAGAGAGTATGGAGAAAAGGGAACGTTCCGACACTGTTATTGGGAATGTAATCTGATACAGCCACTATGGAGAACAGTACGGAGATTCCTTAAAACACTGAAAATAGAGCTACCATATGATCCAGCAATACCACTCCTGGACATATATCTAGAGAAAACCATAATTCAAAAAGATACATGCACCCCAAGTTTCATTGCAGTACTATTTACAATAGCCAGGATATGGAAGCAACCTAAATGTCCATCAACAGAGAAATGGATAAAGAAGATCTAGTACATATATACAATGGAATATTACTCAGCCATAAAAAAGAATGAAATCATGCCATTTGTAGCAACATGGACGGACCTAGAGATTGTCACACTGAGTGATGTAAGTCAGACAAAGACAAATATCATGTGATATCACTTATATATGCAATCTTAAAAAAAAAAGGCTACAAATGAACTTATCTACAAACCAGAAATAGAGTTACAGATGTAGAAAATAAACTTATGGTTACCGGAGGGAAGAGGGGAGGGGGAGGGATAAATTGGAAGATTGGGACTGACACATACACAGTACTACATATAAAATAGATAACTAATAAGGACCTACTGTGTAGCACAGGGAACTCTACTCAATACTCTGTAATGGCCTATATGGGAAAAGAATCTAAAAATTAGTGCATATATGTATAGGTATAACAGATTCATTCTGCTGTACACCTGAAACTGACACAACATTAAAACTCAACTCTTGGTCTTCCCTGGTGGAGCAGTGATTGAGAGTCCACCTGCCGATGCAGGGGACACGGGTTCGTGCCCCAGTCCGGGGGGATCCCGCATGCCGCGGAGCAGCTGGGCCCGTGAGCCATGGCCGCTGAGCCTGTGCGTCTGGAGCCTGTGCTCCCCAGCAGGAGAGGCCACAACAGTGAGAGGCCCACGTACCGCAAAAAAAAAAAAAAAACTCAACTCTACCCCAATAAATTTTTTAAATAAATAAATAAATAAAACTCCAAACAGTGTCAAAAAATAAAAGGTAAATGAGTCAAGTTTCAAAGTAGGGTCAGTTTCCCTCCAAAGGCCAACCTCCTGCTCAAATTCACAGCCTCCCTTATAAAGCGCCTGCCAGTGCCTGTTCTGAGGAAACATAAGTGCACAGAGCAGAGGCAAAAAGAATGGCAGTAAAGGAGCCAGAGGAGGCCTGCCTGGTCCTCTGGGGCCAAGCCCTGTGAAATTGATCCCCAGGCGTGGGCCCAGCCTGCATGCAGGCCTCACCTGCGTGTGGCCCACATCCGACTGCCGGCCCAAACTGGCAGTGTCAGCACTCCCACCATGCAGGCTCCCAGGCCTTTAAAAGCTGTTCTTCTGCAAGAAACGCAAACACCCTTCCTCAGACGTGGCTGGCTAGACAGACGGTCCCAGGATTCAGTGTAAGCAAGACACCAGTGGGTACAGCTAGAGTGCCAGCTCATGCTGTAGCAGCCTTGCCAGACTGATAAACTGCTCTGCCTCTGGTTCATCTTAATTTAGAATTCATTATGTCTCCCATTCCATGAAAGATAAACCAATAGCTGCCCTTGACAGCTGTTTTCTTCGGGGTCATTCTTTCTATCCGCCCAGATACTCTTTCTTTGGGGATTTGAGCAATGTAATGTTAGTCCTATCAATTTCATTCAATCCTTCCAGGGCAGTCTACAGGGACTGGGGAGGCAGCCAAGCTGAGTGCCCTTAACTGTTTGTGCACTGTGCAAGTCCGAGACGGAGGGAAAGAAGGATCTAGAAAGAAGGTCCCAAAAAAGAAAAAGAGAAAAATAACTTCTAGGACAGGATCTGTGGAAAGTAGACAAGGAAGAATGAAAATGGCAGCAACTTGGAATGCTGAAATCAACTTCGACCAGACTCTGCTCCATGGCTGGGGACAGTGACCAGCTCATAAACTGCTTTCCTCAAATAGGATGCTCAGCTATGGAGGCACAAAAAGCCGACCCAGCCAGCAAATCATTTGTCCGTCAAGGAGAGAGAGTCCATCCCTTGCACCTTTATGTAGCTGAATTTGACGATTTCATGGGCAGATAGGCGTCGGAGGAAACCTAGACCCATGTGAATGGTGGAAAGGATTTCTATATCGTGAACATTGGGTTGGTGATGGGGAAAGTAGACTCCAATTTTCTGAGAATTGAGTGAAATGGTCAGCACTTAACAAGCATTATCTCACAGCAACCCTGAAAGGGAAAAACAAAGATCACCAGTTTGCAAGTGAATAAACTGGGGCTCTTGGGGTTTCATCAACTTGCCAAAGATGATTCAACTCAGAAGTAAAGAAGCTAGGATTCGAACATAGGTGAGACTAGCGGTGCTCCTCCTGGGTGATTTGGTCCCCGGGGAATTTGCCTGGAGAAATTTTTGGTTGGCACAGCTGGGGTGCTGCTGCTAGAGTCTGAGAGGTAGAGTCCAGGGATGCTGTTAAACATCCCACAATGTGTAGGACAGCTGCCAACAGCAAAGAATTATCTGGCCCCAAATGTCAGTAGGTTGTGGTTGAGGAACCATGGGTTAGACTGACTCATAGCCCGTGAGGCTGTGAGGTTGGGCACAATAAAAAAATTATTCAAAATAATAGGACGTTTTATAATTGAAATTCTAAGCAGGGCCTTGGTTCCTCCTAAACTTAATGGGACTCATGAAGAAGAGAGTTTCCAAGGCTCTAAAAAAATGATCCCCATACACAATTATGACAGTTTGTCTAGTGGAAACCACATGGCCAAACCCCCAGGCAGGGTCTTGAGATCAAATCCCCAAGTCTTTTCTGTGCCTAAACTGGATTTTTATAAACATGTATGAAGCATTTTCAAATGGTGACCGAAAAAGAAAAGTTCCCTGCGAGGAAAATGAAATACAGTTCAGGAGTGGCAAGGGACACCTCATCCAGAATTCTCCAGAAGCTTCTGGAGAATTCTAGACCCGTGGGCTAGAGTCAGCCTTGGGGTTATCCAGGCTCTTGTCCCTCCACAGAGCATGCATCCCCCGAGCAGGTCTTGGAGCTACCGGGATCTCCTTTCATCCTTGGAGGAAAGAGCCCTGGCAAGTGGGATCCTTCCTGACTGGGCTCCATGCAGCCCACCCGAGGCCCCAGCCCTTGCAGATCTCTAACCCCCTTGCCGGGCCTTTGCCCCTGCTGTGTCTTCTCTCTGGAAAGTTCCCTAAGGTCACCCTGAGCCACCTTCCTGGACACTCAGGGTCCCTTCATCGTTCTTCCTACAGCCCTGGGCTTTTCCTCTGTGGTGGTGCTGGGTTCACCTCCTGCCATTCCTCAAGCACCGAACCTTCCTCTTACACAGTTTTGTCCCCAGCACCACGGGACAGAAGAGCTTCTTCAGGCAGATGAAGAAATGAAGAAAAGGCAGTGGTGAGTTGTCTTGAGTGGTGACAGGTAATGACTACTAAGTAGAGGGCACTTTGATGTTAGGTCAAGAGGCTTGGGAGTCAGAAAGCTCAAGTGACCTCACACCTCAGTTATGTCATGAACTTATGCCTGTGGCTTCACCTCTCTAATCCTCGGTTGCCTTATCTGTAAAATGGGAGGGGAGTTGAAAAACAAAGCCCACAATAAGGTGGGCTTATTGTGAGGATCAATGAGATATACACGCAAAGCATTTAACCGGCACCAGGCTTGGAGAAAACATTTTTTAAAGAAGGCATCCTTCTTTAAAAAGGAAAGATGACACTGTGGCCAGTTAGAGGAGTTTTGCTTTAGTTCCACATTAATGAACAGAGAATCAAACTGACACACCCGGAATTCTACAGCCCCATCTCCTTTGCCACCCCGGAGAGAGGGGTTTGAAGCAGGGTTGGGCGTTCCGCCTGTGGCCGGAGCTTGGCTACAAGATACCCTCAGTAACCTACCGCTGACTGAGGCAGGAGAAGGTCCCACACGTTTTCTAGCAATTGCAGGACAAATAGAGCAAAGATCATCGGTGCAGATGAGAAGGGCTCCTGCCATGAAAACTGGTATGACCTGTCCCAGAAGGATAGAGCTTCGTGGTTTTTAAAAGAGATTCTTAATTTCTCAGGCGCTACCAATTTCCCGTGGAGAAAGCGATCTCCATCTCTGTTAACGGAATGATTTGAGACAAAACTACAAAATGCTTTTGCTGGAGTCATACTGCCACTTTACTCCCCCTGCCCCCTCTCAGCCGCCCCTTCCCCCTTCCCGCTTTTTCGGGGGGACTGCATTCTCTGGTATCCACTGCTGGCTTCTCGTGAGCACTCCAGGGAGGCAGGGAGATGTAACCAGAGCGGGTGGGCGATGGTATCAGCTGCCCCCAGTGACTGGCACTCCGACTAAAAGCCTCCTCCCCGCTCCTGCACTGTGATTGAGTTTCCCTCTCCCAGCCCAGACCCCCAGCCCCCTCTTAGAGACAGTGTCAGTGCCAAAGGGCCAGGAGCTCACCCTACAGCCAAGAGCACCTGCGAATGTGAACCAGCCTGCCTGTCTGAGTTACACACTATCTTCCACTCGGACAGACAGCTCTGCGAGCTCTGGGCAGGCTGGGAGCGGGAACCAGAGGGACCTGCGGGCAATTCCCTTTCCTCGGTCCCTGGGATGCTGCGGTGGAAATGCCCAGGAGGAGGGGTGAGGGTAACAGTGACATCCCCTTCAGTGACAGAGATCTGGGCAGGGTTAAAGGAGGTCCTCAGAGCTGGGAATCTAAATGAAGCAGGAGGCTGAGCAAACAGAGCCATTTTCCTGCCCCCAAGAATGGTAATGAGGGTGGGGAGAGAGACCAGAGCTATTACGGGGCGTTAGGGTCCTAAATGTAGTCTCAGGTGTAGCTCAGGATCGCCATAGCGCTGATAATAGGCAGACAAAGGAACCTTGAGGGTCAGAGAGGGTTGCACCAAAGAAAACCAGAACCTCTGTTTGCATCTTTTACACAAAAGTCAAAAGACGTTGCATCATCAGATGCAGTGCTGACATCTTACCATTTCCCCCAATTTCCTTACGCTAATCGACTTGTCAGTCAGCGTGGTCACTTACAAAAGATGGCTGAGCAGAGCTAAATCCCTGCCACGAGCTCCTTCAGCAGGACCCAGCTTCGTCAGCCAAAGGCAGCACAGATGCAATCCAACCCAACTGTAACAGAAAACTTGGCCATTTCATAAACCCACATGTCTTCATTTTATTTCCCAACAATAATAAATGTAGAGCTTACTCACACCTCCCGGGAGAAAGGGAGGACTCACGTTTATTGAGATCCTACCGTGTGCCTGGCCCTTCCCAGACATCACCTCATAGAATCCATACATTGCCTAGGGGGTAGTTTTTCTCTCCCTGTTGACTCCAAGTCTCAAACTGTAAACCCAAGATTTGCCTGGCAGTCTTCCTTCCCCCACTCCTGTGGCCAGCAGTCAGCAAACACTGCCAGTTTTACCTCCCAAAGAGGTGGTCCTTGGTTCCACCTTGCTCAGCTTCCACTGAGATTTCAAAACGCAGCTTCGTGGCCACCTCTTCCAAGTGGCCGAGACAGAGTCAAACTCCCCTCTGTACTCCGCCTCCTTGACGGTGTTTCCTTTTTATTCTTATAATCATGTACTATAACTTTTTGTTTGTTCGCTTATTTAAGAAGATATGCCATGTATCTGCTTATTTGCTTTTTAATTGAAGTATAGTTAATTAACAATGTCATGTTAGTTTCAAGTGTACAGCAAAGTGATTCAGTTATACATAAATATACTCTTTTTCAGATTCTTTTCCCTTACAGGTTATTACAAGATATTGAGTATAGTTCCCTGTGCTATACAGGAGGTCCTTGTTGTTTACCTAGTTTATATCTAGTAGTGTGTATATGTTAATCCTAAACTCCTAATTTATCCCTCCCCACCACATTTTCCCCTCTGTTAACCACAAGTTTGTTTTTGAAATCTGTTGAGTCTATTTCTGTTTTGTAAATAAGTTCGTAAATAGGTTCATTTGTGTCATTTTTTAGATTCCACATACAAGTGATATCATATGATACTTGTCTTTGTCTGACTTACTCCACTTAATATGATAACCTCTATGTATGATAATTTTTTTAAAGTATCTGTCTCCCCTGATAGACTATCAACAGCTTGCAGGCACCATCTGTGTCTTATGCCCCAGGGTCTCTCTCTCTGTCCAACACAAGAGGAATAAGTAAGAAAACCATGATTCGAAGAAGCAAACAATTATGTGCACAATTCCAGGGCCCAGATTCTCACCCAGGCTGACTGCGGCGAAGGCTCCACGTTCCTGTCCAAAGTAATGCCCAGCACCATTCTGAAGCTCCTTTCCATAGGCTGCTGGAAGGAGTTCGAGATTCTGCTGTCCACGTGATGCAGGGATGTCCCTAAAGCAACAAACTGCAACCTCAGGCACATTCTCCCCTAGACACAGTATCACGGATGCATGGTGAAATTTTATTCTACAGCTGGTGCTGCAGTTCAGTAACATTATAGATCAAGAACGTCTTCATAGATTATCATAGACAGGTAATCACACCCCTGGCTTTCCATTACAAATGATTAATTTGTAGAATTTTAGATCTCCAAGTGTTCTAAGTGCTTGATGTACACTAGCTCGTCTAATCTTGATAACAATCCTACAAAGTGGTTAGGGATCATTATCATTCCCATTTTAGAGGTGAGGAGACTGAAGCAAAGAGAAAGGTAAGTAAAAAATTGTCCAGATTCATAGGATTTGAGCACAGGCAGAGGTCCCTTAACTTCTCTGCAAAATCGCAAGTTAGATGTTAATATACTTTGTTCAGATAAAACTAGAAAGTGTTATCTGGAAAAGATTGGAGAGAAAATCTAAGTCCCTTACTTTAAGCAGGCCCTCCTTGGCAATTTACCCTTAGCTCATACATAAACAAGGTAACAAGTTACCTTGTTTTCCAGTCAAAACACACAAAATGCAATAAACTATGAAAAGGTAGGAAAGCTGTTATACATTTGCTAACAGCCTAATATATCAGGGGAAGAGGGAAAAACCTCTGCCCCCGATACATATATAATATATATATATATGAAAGAGCACTCTTCCATGACTTAGAATTCAATAACCAGACACTGACGCCAGAATCCCATCCCATTTATTTTTAACCTTTGACCTCCTTCACCCATTTCTCCCACCCCAACACTCTGCCTGTAAAACCGCTGATCTGTGCTCTGTATCTATGAGCTTGAAGGGTTTTTTTTTGGCGGGGGGGAGGCGGTTGTTTTGTCTTGTTTTAGATTCCACGTATAAGTGAGATCGTACGGTATTTATCTTCCTCTGTCTGACTTATTTCACTTAGCATAATGCCCTTGAGGTCTGTCCATGTTGTCACAAATGGTAAGAGTTCAATCTTTTTTATGGCTGAGTGATATTCCATTGTATATACGTACCACATCTTCTTCATCGGTTCATGGACATTTAAGTTGTTTCCATATCTGGGCTATTATAAACCATGCTGAAATGAATATGAGAGTTTATACATCTTTTCAAATTAGTTTTTTTGTTTTCTTTGGATAAATACCCAGAAATTCTGAAATTTGAATGTCGTTTCATATAAGAATTTACATTTCATTCTTCATATTAACGCCTGTCCCCTCTCAGCCCTAGGCAGAAGCCTCTTTCCCTCTTTCCTGTCCACCTCTCCCTCTGCAAATAGATGCAGTGCTGACACTTCCAGGGTTGGTTGGATGAAACAGAGAGAGAAGTAAGGGAAGTTCTCACTTACCTGGCACTGTTAGAAGCTGGCCTTGTGTTCCGAGCTTGGCAGATGTATTTACCCAATGCTTTCTCTGATGGGACGCTTTCATGGTCCTTTAGAATCCATCTCTGAACCATCGCTAGGAATCTTTCACTTTGTTTTATGGGTTCAGACACTTGGCTTTTCCAGATGACCACTTATTCATTCTGTAATTCCTAAGAATCCAGCAATGAACACCTTCAGCTTCTCTCCATTGAGTTCCAGTTACCTTCACAGTAGGTCCTTTTGAACAGGTCCTTAGATAACCTTGCATTCGGTTTCACACAGGGTCCACCTCTGGTCCAGAGAAACACTTGCTTTGTCTCTAGAAGCACCATGCATACAAAGCAGCCCTCTTGCTGTCAGCTCATCCAGCCACACCTGACTAGCTCAGCTCTTGTCCCTTGGTTGAGAAGGAGCCAGGCACCAGGCCACTATGCTCCTTACTGAAAGTGACAGATGCCAAGTTTTCTACATGGTATTGTTGACTTGAAGTAAAAGAAGAAGAATCAACACCACCCATCCCATGCACACACACACACAGATACACTCACACACAGACACACACACACAGGCACATACACTCACAGACACACACTCATACATATAGACACACACACTCACACACAGACACATACACACTCCTTGCTCTACATGAGGCAATACAGGGTTCACAGCAAAGTTCTTTTCCAAAATCTCCTTCTCAAAAAACTTGTCTTCAAGATCTCTGTGCTGACTCATTTATACCCTTGATATAGATGAGAGGGTTAAGAGTCACCTAACCAGTTGTAGATCAGCCGTTTCCCCACTTTTTCGTGGTGGCCTCTTCAGGCGTGACGTACCCATTGTCTTCATCCTTGACCATAAGCCAGAGGAGGCCCCTTAAAAGTTGTGTTATACCAGGTCAGGAAGTGAGGTGAGAAGCACATACGTCAAACAGTCCCTTTGAGAGTCATGCGTTTGGTGCTCAGGCTGAGGTGCAGAGCACTTAAAACTGTAACTGTACCTGTTCTGAGAAACCCCAGGCTCCCAATACAACAGCCTCAAATGTACTTTCTCAGAAAACTCCTGACCCCAGCACCTGTGGGGCTGCCATACCCACCCCCCCACCTCCACAGTGTTACGTCCTTTCTATGTCCCCCACTGGCTCCCGTTGCAACAGACCGTTTCCCCTTACCCTCACCTTTGTAAGACTGTTAGGGAAGCCTTCCTCTGGAATTCCTGCATTCCTCATGAAAGAGGCTCCTTAGCATTTTATAAGCTTCTCCTAGTGGAAACAGATGTCCAGCTTCATCACCAAATGACCTTCATTTCAATGGTACTTTCCTCCCAACTTGCCACATAAGTGGCTTCTCCCGCAGAGAAACACTCATGACCACAACTTCAGATTCTTTCCCCTCATAGGTTATTACAAGATATTGACTATAGCTCCCTGTGCTATACAGTAGGACCTCGTTGTTTATCTGTTTTATATATGGTAGCGTGCATCTGTTAATCCCATACTCCCAATTTATCCCACCCTCCGCTCCCCGTTTGGTATGTTTGTTTTCTGTGTCTGTGAGTCTGTCTGTTCTGTAAATAAGTTCATTTGTGTCATATTGTAGATTCCACATAAAAGTGACATCATTTATCTTTGTCTGACTCACTTCACTTAGTATGATAATCTCTAGGTCCAACCATGTTCCTGCGAATGGCATTATTTCATTCTTTTTTATGGCTGAGTATTATTCCATTATATGTGAATATATATACACCACATCTATTTTTTTAATAACAGAATGGTTTTTAAAGGCCCAGAGACTTCTGATCCTAACTTCATATATCCCTGGCCATGAAGAAAAGAAATCATTGTCCTTTGCAACAAGACATGTTTCCTACACATTACCTATAGACCTATGTTGATCACTTAAAAGACACAGCTATGTCATGCAGGTGACCAGACCTCAGATTAGTCTGTGAGAAACAGGATATTGGGTGTAAGGACTTCTCTGATTTCCTTCCCCATCTGAGATCACAAATACCTGAATTTTCCTTTTGATTCTTCAGTTGGGCAATGAGACCTGATAAGCATTAGCGTGCAGCTAGAGGAGATGGACAGGTGGGCATTTAAAGGAGAGGCTGTGAGTTCTAGGGGCTCCTTCAGAATCTTTCGGGGTGGGAAGATCTGGATCCTGTCGTTCATCTGTCTCCACCCAAATCTGAAGACTTGACTGGAAAGGGGAAAGAGACATCCGGTCTTCACATTTCCTTTCACTCTTCTGATAAAGGAGAGTCCTTGGTGCTGGTAGAAAGTGAGCAAAATAACAGAGCAGCAGGGCAGGGACATCTCTTCCCCAGCTGTGCTTATCCGAGGCCTCTTCCCTTCCATAAACAGCACCAGATGGAGAATAATTAGGATCTTAAAAAGTAAATAACGTCAAACCCAAGTTGGTGTCTTTCCTATCACCCAGTGGTCGAGAGGCAGTGAGTAAAAAATAAAGAGCGGTAAACAAGACTGCTTTCCCTCGGGCTGACAGACAAGCTGAGCTTTCCTGGCTTGGCAGGAGTGGAGCGCTTCAGTTAAGGCTCACTTCACACTGCCGCTCTGTCTGAGGCCCTGGGACAGAGTGGCTTCCGTTGGCTATCAAAGTCTCCTTTTCAGAACACACATTTATAAACACGTTTTTCTAGAGTCAAAACATTTTTTTTTTAAGTAGGGTGGGTCAGAAAACCAGGAGACCCGGGGCTATTTTCTCAGGGTACACACACCTGGTAATGCAAGGATCCACCTAGAGGTCGAGGCAAGTTCTGTCAGCCTGGTTGGCTTATCCCAAATCAGATAACGTTCAACTCTTAAGCAAACAGACCCCTTGCTTATAAGCCCTTCGTTGAAAAGCCAACAACAATTAGACACATTATAGGAACAGAGCAATCACAACAGTCTCGAGGCAGAGGCTGCCAATACTAGGGGGACAGGTGGGCATTTAAAGGAGTGGACATTTCAAGGACAGGTGGGCATTATCAGTCATACTCCTGGAAAAGGCCACCCCATTCCGGAGATTGACTCACTGGATTGGAGTCATACCGCCCCCTGTGAGCAAACTGAGGGGTGACACTCCTGGGTGCCGTCTTCTCTGTCAACTGCAATGCTATAAAGAGACAATAAAGTTCCTCTTCACTTCACCCTCCTCCACCTTCTCCCTGGCAGAAGCACTAAACTAAGGTTCAAGAAAATGATTTGGTGAGGTACCCCAGACCTTCTGTTGAAAACAGCAAAGGCATACACTCCTGTTCACCTACTAGATTCCCAAAACAAGTAAAGATGAACATGAAGACACACACACTATGACCAAGAAGCAATCTTTTGGTCAACTGAGTGACATTTAGAAATTTCTGCCAGCTCTCAAGATTAGTTTAGTGAAAACAACCAAAGCTGCTTCATTTTCAACCACATGAGCTAACGCTGCCTACTTTCTTTGAAGAAAGTAGAAACAGACTTCATCTCCCCCACCTCCCTGCAGCGCTACCCAGTCAGAGAGCTGGGATCCATCCAAACTGAACACTGGAAGTCTGTCTCTCCACTGCATGGCTGATGCCCTTGATGTGACAACGGTGGTACTCTAACCCCGTCACCTCTGTTCGTCTTGCTACTCCATTAGGGCACTGAAATTCCCAGTACACAAGAGTGCAGGGTGGGTGAATGACTGGAGAATGTGACATGGAAATAGATCCCCTACCAGTAAAATTCCATGGGAGAGTCAAACACAAGAAAACTCAGACAGATGCTAACGATGAAGACCAGTTTTTCATTCATCTAATCAGAGCAATAGAAATACAGGTCTGAGAGGATGTCTTATGGCAGTATCAAAGGGCCTGCCACAAGCTAGGAAGTGAGCTGGGAGCTACCTAACTTAATCTAATTTCAGCTACTGAACTGATTGAGGAAAATCTATACATCTGTATTGAGGAGGAGAAGGGAAAGCCAGGATAAAAATGGCAAATGCTGAGACTAAGCACATTTTTTGAGGTTGGGGAGGCAGACAGGGAGGAAGGTACATACATATACCCACGCATGCACACACAAATACAAATACATTTTAAGTCTATGTCAACATGGACTCATCTACGTGTGTTTTGAGAGTGGGGTTCATAATGGTTTAGAATCATCTGAGCTTGCTTTGGTGCAGTTCGTTTCTCCATTCCTTATAGCCCTGCATATCCCTAAGTTTGAGTTTTAAGCAGTAGGTTCAAAATACACAATGATTATCAAGTCAAAAATTAGAACCTCAGTGTCTGTCCATTCTCTCTGACCACTTGGAATCGTTTGTGTTTAAAATGTAAACAGTGAACACAGTGTGATTCTCTAAGGGGCAGTGTTTTTGTAAGGACCAATGTATACAGTAAGTTCATTATGCAATATTTCACTGAAATCAAATTTTATCTTTAAAATTGAAATGTATACTCTTAAATTGAATGAATGAATTCATTCATTCAAAAATGAATCGAGAAAATGATTCCTTAAATTGGGAGTATGGAATTAACAGATGCACAGTACTATATATAAAATACATAAGGATTTACTGTACAGTAGGGGGAACCATATTTAATATCTTGTAATAAACTATAATGGAAAAGAATTTTTAAAAGACTATAGATGTTTACAGATATATATAACAGAATCATTTTGCTGTACACCTGAAACTTACCTAATATTGTAACTCAACTATACTTCAATTAAAAAAAGAAGATGATTCCTAATTATTACATTATTACTGACAATAATTTTGCTGTACGGAGGAGGTCACGTAAAAACTGATCCACTTTGGGTAGCCAGCCCACCAGCTGCACCTCTGCATTTGCTGCATCCATGTTCTGGAACATTCTTCCCTCGATAGCCCCAGGGCATGGACCCGCACTTCTTCAGGCCACTGCCCAAATGCCACCTTATCCAAGAGGTCTTCTGTGACCAACACCCACATCCATCATTTTGGGGCTTCCTGGCCAGATTTGCTTTTGTGCATTTCTGCAGCCCCCTGTCAAGTTCTATACTGTTTGCTCAATGTGTCTCCCCTTCCCCAGGAACTCCCAGCTCCCCGGGACAGCCAAGACTTCATTTGTTTTGTTCACATGCGGGTTGTTAGCACCCAGAACAATGCCTGGCCTGCACCCCCAACACAGGCACTCGGTAATTACCCATTGAAAAAAATAATAATTGGGTGATTTCTGGATGAATAATTGCATGATTCATGCTTTACTTCCTGACTTGGAATGACACATTTATTCAGGAAAATTACTTGCTTGATATACTCAAGGGCAAAGGCCTGCATCTGTAGTCTACAGAGTGACCACGGTGGTGTTGGGAGATGATGCACAGATGATGCTCAGAAAACAGGAAGGCCGTCCCCATTAGCTGCATCCGCTCCCACAGCACTGCCTTCTGTCAGAGGCTTCACACAACCCTCCTTCCCCCTTTTCTTCTTATCTTTAAAGGAGATCAAGGGCACCTTCTAGCAAGCATGCACAGAGCTCTGACACATCTCAGGGTTCCAGGTAGCAAAAGCATTCAAGACCAAAAGGAAGATGGCTAAGCAGCTGAACACAGTGTGACAGGACATAAAACTATGGGGAACCAGTGGCCGGAGAGGGAACAATGTGGCCGGTGGCTGGTGCCCGCCTCGTCCCAGCCTTTGCACCATGGTGGCAGTGAATGGGGCACCTCCCTTGCTTTGTTCCCAACAATGATGCACCTTCTATCATTCAAAGTTCTAAATGACAACACCCACTCCTCTAAAAGCAGGTAAGGCAAAAATAAACCCGTATCTTGACTTTCTTGTCATTTGGCCACCAGCTTTGTACTGTTGAAACAATTTCAGATGCAAAATATGCTTTAAAATCTAACAATACAAGCTTTTGCGTGCTCGTGTACTTCTTTTCTGGGCGAATTTTACTTGTTCTTCCCAAATAAATTCTTCCAAATCAATATTGGAAATATCATTCCAAGTTCAAAAACCTCCCATTGCAATGCTGATTGGAATTGTGTCAGATGCGATTCGTTTGGGAAGAACCGGCCACTTGGCAATGGGACGTCTTCCTTCGACGAGATGCAGTGGATCCCTCTATTGACAGCAGTTCCTGCTGCGTCCAGAGCCTACCCACCAACTGCTGGTGGGCACTGTTGGTGGGGAAGGAGAAACGTGAAAAGCAGGCAATGGCCAACCCCTTCACATCTGGGCCCACTGTCCTCCCCTGCTCCTCTACAAGCCCAAACAGCTCTCCGCTGGCCCCCGGCCTCCCCCACCTCTGCAAGAGGCAGAGATAAACTCTTCCCTGGACCTCCTTGTGATCACTGTTGCCAATCTAAGTCATTCAGCTCATACATTTGGCTTCCTTCTTCCTGACATTGGGAATCTACTCCTCCGGACTCTTGCATCTCTCTTGACTCAACTCCCCCTCTTGTTCAGAGCTCTTAGTTTCCCTTGGGCCTTTCTACACTTCTGTATCTCTTCCTCTTCACCTGCGCTAGGTCATTCATAAAAATTAACATTTACAATTCGCAAAGTTAAAAGCCTGTTTATCTTGAGAAGGTGCCTTCCAAGGACCCCTTCGGAAGTGCCCCTGGACATGGGGCCCAGACTCAGGAGGGAAAGATCCCCAGACAGACAGTAGAAAACCTGAACCCCATGGCATAGCAAAAGTCAGTCGCCTCTCCTTTTGACCTTCCCCTCCTGGATGAAACAAACCTTCTGTCTTCCCACCTCCTTGCTTTCAAATGGGTCCCTCTCTATCCTCTCACCTGAAGGTCACCTGAAAGCCCCTTGGCTAGAATCCTGTAGTTCTTCAGTCTTTTGAGGTGAACATGTAGCTGAGAAAATGTCTTTCTTGGGATGACCTTTGCTCCGTCCTGCTGTAAGCAACACTCTCACCAACCAGCTGATGTTTCCTTCTCCCTAAGGTTTCTCAAAATCACCAATACAATAACACTCACACAGAGAACACCATTCAGAAACTGTAGGCGGTGGCTGGGTGGTCACCAAAGTTCCCAGTGACTCTCTGACATAATCAGCAGCGTGGCACGGTCCATGGGTTTCTGACCAAACAGAGGAATCATAGCAGTGGCCAATGCCTCACTGTCCAACCCAGGGAGACTGGCCTTCTCCCCAGAGGAGGGCCATTCCTGGATTCATTCATTTCTAGCACTTATCTTGTTTCACTGTGCATGTGAAGGAAGATGTTTTTGCAAACCAGCAGAAAAGTTTTGATCTTGACCCCACATACTCCTTTACAGGCGAAGGATTGCAGGGCAGCCTGGCAGGGCTTTCCTCGGATGCTTCTCATCTTTGGCACGTCCTTCAATTCACCAAACACTTGTTGATGATCTACCAGATGGAAGTCACACTCTGAGCACCCAGGGAAAAGCACGTCTGCCTTTCTGCTTCTGAAACTAAATAGGGGCTTGGCAAAGATTAACACTAACCGTGACCTTCCCCCAGGAAGGGTCCCAGAAGGGTTGGTGTTTACTGAACACTGAAGTATGTACCAGTGCTCCCACACTAACGTTTTCATCAGCCTTTCAGCTTTACAAAAACCTGGAATCTCCCCTACATCATGCAAGCCTCAGCTCAGCCATCTCCTGTCCAGAGAATCAACTTTGTCTCTCTTGGACAACCTCACCTGCTCACACTGCTATTCATGACTCCGAGGTCATTTCTCCTCAACATGACCTTCAGCCACTGCCCCTCCCAGAGATACCACCCCGTATTACAGCCATGTTCTACAGGGGAAGCAAATTTAATGAATAGAAAAAGTGAGAGAAATTTGTCAGTCAGTTCTTTCCTCATAGACTTTTTGTCTGCCCATCTGTCTGGGGTTAACAGAATTCTCTCACATCATTTCCTCTCATCCCCACCCCAGCTCTGTGTGGTCAGCTGGACAGGTAGGATTATCCTCATTTTACAAATGTAGAAATCAGTGCTCACAGAGGTGCCTAAGATCATCTAATTGGGACAGGAAATCATTTTCTTCCCAGAAGGTTCTCGCCACCTCCCAAACAGCCACACCCCAGTTTTTGGGTGGCCAATAACTGGCTTCATTGTCACCCTATCAGAGAAGATTTCCATGACCTAAAGTTAGGTTACCTTCATCTTATTTATTCCCATTAAGTTTTTTTTTTCCCCTTCACAGTGTTAATCATATTTTGTAATTATTAAAAAAAAAATTTTTGCCTGTCTCCCAACTGTCGTCAGCTCTGTTAATGCAGGTACCATCTCTCTCTTGATGGCCAAAGAAGTCTCAGCCCCCAGCACTGGTCCCAGCACATGGAAGACTCAAATATGTAATTGTGGTCCTCTGACTCCTAATTCTGTATCCATCCCACTCTAATAAGCATTCTTGGGAAAAAAAATTCTCCATACTAATCCTCACACGTAAGCCTGAAACCAAATCTTATCAATACTGTTCAATCATGAACTTGCAACACCTACTTTTTGAGCAGCATGGAGTCACAGGTTGAGTCTCCTGTTCCCCCCTAAAAATCTATTTCTTTGCCCCCACATATGTCTTGCCTTGAGGGCATGAGGAAGCCACACCCCAAATGGGGTCTGAAAGTGTTCTTTCTACCCCATTCTTCCCCCTCCCTCACTGTTCCCACCTCCTTCTGAGGCCATGGCCTCAAGCCAGCAACTTGGCAGGACTTCCCTGCCTCCACGTGGTGGGGCTTCAGTTATGGAGTGTCTAGAATTCCAGGCACAAAATGGCGGCTGGACCCAATGCTCTGAGCGGGGACCTGCATGCCCCGAGACATGGCATGCTGGCCCAGGGAGTGGTGGAGGGGATCTGATGGGCTGCCTCTATTTGCTGAGGTTGTCTTGACTTGTAACCAGCTTTGACCCTTCCCAGCCTCTCGAGCGGCCTGTCTCTCCATGACCCCTTTTCTCTGGACCCCATGAATATCCTGAGGAGCTCTAAAAAGGCAGAGGGGTGAGGCAGGGGGAGGGACAGAGAGCCTGTGTGGGCTTCAGAGATTTTTCTCGGAACCTGCATAAATTTGAAATCAGAGTCCTGTGACCCTGACCTGTTTCCTTCAGGGATCTCGGGACCTCAAAAAGAGGATATTCTATCTTCTCCTCCCCTCTGACTGTTCTCTTACCTTTTATAGTGACAAACTGCTTCTGTTTCTTGCTTCTCTAAGAAACATGCCTATGCCAGGAAAAGAAAAGACCTTCTGCCTATCTTAAGACCCAACAGACCATGGAAGCTGGCACTCCTTAGAGGCTGGTGGTCAGAGCTAGCCTTGTTCTCCCTCCAGACCACCCTCCCCAAATTAAGTTTCTTAATCCCGACAACCTCCCCAAAGAGCCTCCCCATCTCCTGTCCCTTGGCCTCCTTGTTTCCTTTCTTTATAATGTCCCTGACTCACAGCCCATGGACCTGTAGATAGAGAAAATTCTGCCACCCAACCTCGAACTTCCATCAGCTTCTTCATGCCTCTCACTGTGCCACCAGATCTAATGGAGCTTGCCAGAGCCTTTCTTGGTCCTCCTGCCCTGTACTTGAAGAGTGCCTCCCTGCCTTTCCCAGAGGACATGAGCAGTGTTTCCCACTCTTCTCCCTACATCTCACATTCAGGATGATGGAGATGTGTTTGTGATGAAATCATCTTCCAGGGTGAGTGGTTGTGGAGAGCAGCAAAGATACTCTTTCCTGGGGTCCCTCCTTCTCTGGCCATTCCTCCTCAGCCTCCTTTGAGAGATCCTCTTGCATTCCCCTAAGGCCCCTGTACTTTTCTAGTCTTTCACCTTGGCAAGCTCCCCAATGCCCATGGAGGTATTACCTATAAACAGATATTCACCAATTTCTA
The DNA here is from genome assembly GCF_059928025.1 of Delphinapterus leucas. Classification (NCBI taxonomy): domain Eukaryota; kingdom Metazoa; phylum Chordata; class Mammalia; order Artiodactyla; family Monodontidae; genus Delphinapterus; species Delphinapterus leucas. The sequence continues at coordinate 47,642,591 of NC_143130.1, read as the reverse complement.
TCTACATGTCAGATCTCTCGCACAAATTCCATACCTGAATGTCCTGTCCTTTCAAAGTCACCTCAACTCAGCATGCCCCAGACCTCACTCGCAATCATCTCCCTCAGATGAGCTCTCCTCCTGTATTTGCTTACTGTTGAGTGATCACCATTCACCAGCCCCATGTGCAATCCACCCCCATGGCCTGCCACTTTCCACCACTGGGTAACATTTCCAACCTTTGCTTCCCAAGCCCCTCCAGTCCCAGCTACCAGCCTTGCCCAATGGGCCTCATGACTGACCTCCACTCCTGCCTTCTTCTAACTTGTGTTCCACACAACTAGTGCCTTCTTGGGAAAAAAAACAAAAAAAACAAAAAACCCAAATGTGATCATTTCTCTCCTCTGCTTAAAATCCTTCAATGGTACTTCAAGGCTTCTATGATCAAAACTAAAATTCTAAACCTGGTCTACCAGTTCTCATTAGCATTTAGGCGTCCTTTCCCAGCCTCCGCTCACACCATTAGCTCACACAGCTCCCTCCAGCCAGGTGCCCCACACATCCTGTTCCCATCACACAGGTGGCCCCTTAGACTGGGAGCTCTGTCAAGTCAAAGTCCATTTCTGTTTGCCTGACACTTTGTGTATCCCCAGTACCTAGCTAATGCCTGGCACATAGGTATTCAATAGATATTAAATGAATAAATGGGTGACGGAATGAATGAATGAATGAGGAAAGAACAAATTGTGACTTGTTCCAGGAGTACAACAAATGGCCAGAAGAAGCCCTGCGGCCCAAAGCCAGCTCTGCTTGGATGGGCCTCTAGCTCCCAGGAGCAAAACATAAGGGCTTTATTAAAGACAAATCAAATCAGAGATGCAGCCCCAACTTTCCCACTGGAGACAGAAGCCCAGAAGAGAGCAGTGGTGAGGAGAGAAGTCACAAGTTCATATTTCTTAGAGCTGAACGCATTTGTGACCCCAGGGGAAGCTACTGTAAGCAACACCTTTCCACTATCTCTTTGAGCCCAAGGCTAGCCTGCCCTCCTCCTCCACGGCCTGGCCATCCTGAGAGTGAAGAAGCAGGAGTAATTAGTTGGAATCTTGGGACAGGAGCTACTTCGGGGCAGTACAACAAGTGGCAGCCACAGCTGGGATCAGAGTTGCCTGCGGGGCTGGGCCACATGAGGTGGCAGGAAGTCCTTTGGCTCCCACCTTCCCTCCGCTGGGCCCGTCAATGAACCCACAAGAGGGTTCTTCTCAGCAGGTAGGGAGAGTCCAGTAAGGTTGTAAAACTGCCACAGAGGGACCAAGCAGGTGGCCCTGAGTGCCTGGAAAATTTGAGTAAGCCTTTGGTTAGGAAATCCAATCGCCGTGCGTTGCTGTGTGGCAACCGCATACTAAAGGCCCAGCCTTCTCAGCGGGTGAGAGCCTGCGCCCTGAGCCCGAGGTCTCATCCACCCAGCTGCAGAACCAGGGCACCAACCCCTTAGAATTTTAAGGAAAGAACAGTCTGATGGCAGTTGAAGGCAACAGTTGAAGCAAAGGCTCAGGGCAGGGCAGGATTCACAGACCAGAGAAGGGCATAGACACCCCAGAAAGGATTTCAGAGAGGGGAAGGCCCCTACAGGCCCTGCAGACAGGAGAGCAGGGATGCAGACAGAGGGGCCTACGAGGATCAGAGAAGAGCTGAAGGGTGAGGGCACCTGAAGGGGTGAGGACCTAAAATGGCCAGTGGGCCAGAAGTCAAATTGACCTCTCTGGGATCTGCTGGGAGCCTGCCCTGGAGAAAAGGTTCCCAAACTCTTCACTCAATGGGCAGGAGTCATGGCTGCCTCTGTCTCGGAGCTGGTGCTTTGCAAAGGGTGTTCACTGTGAATCAGGACAAAATCAAGTCCAGGTGCATCCTCTAGCATCAAGTGTCAAATACTAAACCCATTCATTCATTCATTCAACAAATACTTATTGAGCACCTATTATGCGCTGGACATTAGGAATGTAATCGGGAAGAGAAGGATGGAGATGACAAGTAACTCTAAAATACTTCTCTGTGATGATAGGTGCTTTAAAGGAGCCCAGCAGGGCACTGTGAGTGCTTAAAGTCCTGACCCAGGTGTAGGGCTTCTCTAAGAATGATGGAGCTGAAAAATGAAAGATGAGTGAGAATTACCCAATGGGTAGGACAATGGTGTTTTAGGTAGAAGGAACTGCAGAAGCAGTGCCTAAGTGCAGAAAAAAAACTTGGCAGATTTAAGATGCCAACAGTGGGCCAGGGGTCAGGAGCTCAGACAGACCTGGAAGAAATGAGGCTGGAGAGGCAGGCATGCATCGAACCACACATGCTCTTGGAGGTCATGGCCAATGTTTATTTTTGGAGTTCGTGTTGAATTGTTCTGGTCTGTATGCTGAAGGCAAAAGCACAGGCAGCCAATGGCAAGACCACAGCAATGGCCAAATGCAGAAGGTTAGGACGTGTCCGATGTGCACATCGTAAGCAAAGATGAGTATATATGTATTCATAGGCGATACCAAGCCACAGGGCGGGTCAGGCACCAAATCCATCACTACCAGAGTCCCTGTTCTTTCTCTTGGCTCGGCATCAATTACGGAGAAGAAAACGTCAGGCATCTCAGGCACAGAAACTTACTAAAGGTTAAGTCATGGTTTCACTGATGACAGAGGGACCTTGGCACAGTTTTGTTGTGTTTATGTATATATATGTGCATAATTCTCCAAACCATATCGATATGTTGAGGTAGAAGGCGCAGATTGCTATCCCATTTCGCAAATGGAAAACTAAGGCCTAGGACGATTAAATGGCTTCCCAAAAGTCACAAAGGGAGAAGGAGACAGAATGCAGGCCAGAAACTACCTTCTAGCTCATCTCTCAACATGCTTTCTCTAAATAACATAGGCCCAGCAAGGCTTGGAACTGATATATGAGAAGAAAGTAAAATAAGATCAATTTACCCCCCAAAATGCATTCCTATATGCTTGTGAAACAGCTGGATAATATATTGAGTTCTACTCTATAAGTTTGCAAATAAAGATGTTAAATACTAGATAATTTACTCATCTCCAAACCGAAGGGATTTGCTTAAAGCAAAGAAATTCTCAAAATCATAAAAAGAAGCAGGAGTAACTGGAGAGGTAACAAAGTCAACGATGATGATGGAGACTCATCGAAATACTCTTTGGTTATGTAATTCTAATTAATACTCCTACTTGGCTGTTCAGAACTTGAGAAACTCCTGGTGAGATTGATCTGGAAGACAAACATGTCTCACCTAGTACAGAATGGACTCCCTGATAGCAAAACAGGCAACAGGAAAACCATATTGAAATGGATTAAAGATGGAGGGAATTACCAATGGTTTGGAAAAGAGAATCTGAGAAATGCAAACACGACAGCTTGTGGATGTGAATGCAAGTGCTCGATAGGACACCTGCCCCTGCTTGTCCTACTTGCTTCTACTTACCAGTTGGCTCTGACATCCTAAAAATACTTCCTACCCTATAATCCCCCGAGCATCTCAGGATAAGCTCTCCAGTGGCTCCCCTGCCCTAGGCCCACACAGCCCAAGGTCATACACATCATAATAATCTTCTGACAGCCTCACCTCATTGACCCCTAAATCTAACCCATGGCACCTCGTTCCTCTTCCTCTAAGCATCCGGCTCATTTTCCCCAGCTTACACATACCAGAAGCTGCCATATCCTAAGGAAGGAGACTCCTTGGGATATCATGTGTCCATTCACAGCTGAACTCTGAGGTCCCCTAAAGCAACCAGGGCATAGCCCTTCCCAGCCCGGGCCCTGGGCAAGCATTCACGGACTGGGCTCTCAGTCCTAGATATTGTGGGCAAGAGAGCACAGAGGTTGAAAAGACTTAGCTCTTCTCATGAGGAGACAGTGGCTCTCTGTCCCTCTGTCCCTCCTCCCTTCCGAACTGGGATTGACCTCACGCTATGTTACCCCAAACTGAGCTAGACTCAGCTGTGACGCTCAAGGAAATGAAGCGTGTCCCCCAGCCTTCTTTTAAGGAATATAGAATCTCAGCTGATCAGAGAGGTCCCTCTGCACTGGCCACGTCCCCCTGGGGAGGCTGCAGGAGGCCGGCTGCTGCACTGCCTTTTGGGGCGTCTCCGCTCCCAGCAAAGTCTCCTGGAGGCCAGGCTGGGCGTGGGCAGGGCTCAGCCACATCTCTCCCCATGGCTGTCTTCCCTGAGCCTCCCTACTCTCCTTCCCTCTCTCCGCATCGTTCATAAGACTGTGGGGTGAACTGGGTGAACTGAGCCCAGGGTTCCCGCAGCTCTGGTGGGAGGGGAACGAACAGGGAGAAGTGGGCGCGAGGGGAAGGAAGGGCAGGTCAGGTCCTGCTCCTGGAGGCGGGGGGGGGGGGGGGGGACGGGCGCTGTCCCCCTCCCCAGCATCCCCAGGACAACAGTCAGTTGGCACCACAGCCCAGGTACGCCTAGACACCAGCCTCTGCCCACCTTCCCCCCGCCAGGTGGAGGACCGGATCTTTCAGATCTCAACCCCGTTTCCCCCCATAAAATCCTTTTCATAACAGAGACCATCCCTGACCTCAGAATCCAGCGGAGGGCATGTTGTCTCCCATGTCCCGAACGGCCGGAGTTTTCTCTCTCAGGGATCCTTTGAGCCTCCTTCCTCCAGTGGAGGACTCCGCAGAAACCTTCCTCTGAAGCTGCACGTTCCATTCCTCACTCCTTTTTCCTACTCATTTTTGGGTGAATCTCTCCCCTTCCTTCCCTCCCATCTTCTCCACTTTTCTCTGCTTTCTTCTTTCCTAAGATGTGAAGTAAGAAGGCTGACATCGGCCCTGCTCATCACTGCGATACTCTTATTTTCCTTGGCATAGATCCACACCCCACCCAGGCCGCACTGCCCTGAGAAACACTCAGCCTTGGGCAGGGGACCATTCCCTAGGGCATCGTGACATTTCCCGCCAGGGCCAGAGCCCCAGACCAACCATTCTTTCTAGAAGGCTGCAGGTCCTTGCTCTTGACATTCTCCCTTCTCAGTCGTCTTTCAAAATCCATTTATGTGTTTGCAACCCAGGACACAACAGGAATTTTAGTAATCAGATGGGGTCTCTCATACAGTTTCTCTTATATATCTAAATGATACATTCTTCTAAATGTCAAGTTGAAATAAATCCTCTAGTCACTCCAGAAAAAAAAAAAAAAATCTCCTTAATTCCTCACACTTTCATCCACAAACACTGATCAAGCATCATGCTCACTTGTGAGAATTTACAGAAGGGCCTTTTGAGAATTCAAACTGCTCATCACACCAGTAGAGAAACTCTGGAATTAGGAGCAAGGATGGGGGCTGTACTCACATTTTAAGTCTTAAACCTTAACTGGGCTTCGTTTAGCAAATCAAGTGCTTGTTTCCTGAGTATGTGGTATGGACTAAGTACCATTTTATATTATAGAAAGTATGAGGACTTTAACTTGGAAGTGTATGAGGGGGGCAGTGGATAAAGAATCATATCTATAAAACTGAATCCATAAATATTTTCGCCTGCCATCCGGAATGCTCTGGCAGAAGGCAGGGGTGGGGGGGCGTACTGTGGCCTTTCCTGTACTTGTTTCAGTGTTTTCATCTCATGGTTTATCAGTGCTCTCGTTTTTGCCTTGAGGGTAATGGGAATAGAGAGGCTGTCTTCAGTCCATGAATATTTCAGGCCCATGTCTCCCAGAGCTGATCCACTGGCATGATTTGTCGTAATACGGACATAGTGGCTCCTCCAAGAATGTGGAGTCTCCGCTGGCCTCCACTTTTCCCAAGAAGCCAGCCCTCCCTCTTCCTGACTGGTTCTGGCTCTGGCCACCCGACTCTGGGATGGCCTCCAGGTCCAAGGACCCTGGGACCCAAGTCATTGACAGAGGTGCTGTCTGGCAATTGAAAGTGGGGCAGCAATAGGACAGGGGAAGGTAGAGGCAGAATGAAGTGACTTCAGGAGGAGTCCCAACCCCCAGTACTGCTGCACCCCCATCCTTATGTCTCTGTTCATGACCTGCTCTTTCCAAAGCAAAATATCATAAGAGTGGGGCTTTATGTGTCTTTGCCTATGAACCTGACTTTGATGGTGAGCGTTGTTCCTCTGATAAAGCCTGGATCTCTGTGATCTAATGCTAGAGGTCTGACCTCCAGCATCTCGTCATAAAACACCCACTACCTAGAGCCTTCCTTCTGCCCACTTAAAGGGAGGACTCTACAGAAGTGTTTCCTATCAAATGGTAAGAAGTTCCCAAAGCAAGCAGCAGAAGCTGTGGTAATTGTAGCAGACAATCAGAGCTCAGCTCAAGGTCTGAGCCCTAGGGAAAAAGGTCAGCCTTCGGATTCGGGGTCCTCTTGAGCCAGGCACATGTGGAAGCCTTTCTAGAAGAGAACTCATGCTGCTTTCCCCCAGAGCACTCTGCCAGACAGGACTCTCAGGATTGTTTTTACATCCAGATGGGCCAAAGGAAGGAATCCACTCAAGCCCTCAGGGCCTGATGACGAGTGCTCAAAGATCCCATGTCTCTCTTCTTGCTCTGAAGGAAAGAAGGTGATGAAACCGTAGGTGTAAACAAAAGAGCTTGAAAAAGGAGGAACTCTCCAGCCTGGATCTTCCTCTGTACAGTATGTAGGGCTTAGGGTACAAAAACACTCTGGGCTGTGTGGGAAGTTATGGATCTTTGCCAGAGTACCTGAGGGAGAAAGAAACAGAAAATCACAAACTCTGGGTCCCTTTTCCTCTCATGTAAATTACAGGGTAGGGGGTCTTGATCATCTCCAGTGAGAACTCTTCCATCACCTCATCCAAATGGGGACTCAGCCTGCCTTCCTCCTCCCCACATGGTGGTTCTCAGAGACACCATGGTGGCGGAGCATGGCATCTCCGTGCCCCATGGTCAAGGCCAAAGGCTGCTCTTCACTTTAAACCTGTAGATTCAAAAATGTGTATGCTCTGAAGCAAGAAACCGGAGCTTCAAACCCAAACTCTGTGGGATTTTTATTCCACCACCATTTATTGAGTACTCATCAGGGGCCCGGGGCAGGGATAGGGGAAGTGGATCTGACCGTGGTCCCTGGCCCCAAGTAACTCACAGTCTGATGGTGAACGAATGGAGGCAGGAACAGGAGCATGTACGGAAAATCCCTCCATCTCACGGGGGCTGACTCAACCCAGTTAGCAGCAACCCCCTCTGAATTAGCAGGTACCCAAGAGGAGCCGTAATCCCGGAGGGCAGGGAGGGAGGTTTAGGAATGAACATCCCTTTCCCAAATCTCTGCTATTTGCTATGAGCTACGTAAAGGTGTCTGCTCAAGGCTTAAGGTTTGGGCTGATCAGAATATTTCAGAGATAGACAAGTTAGATTTAATAGTGAGAGACATTTGAAGGACTCGATCCTCTTTTGCCTTCTCTAAGGTACAGAACAGTGTACAATCAGCAGCTATCTCTTTGCAGCAAGGAGAGGAACAAAGGAAGTTTGAGCAATGCAGGCTTTGTTGGAACCAGCTCGTTAAAACACCATTACAACTTACTGCAACCTTTTGCAATGGGGACAAGATTGTTTATGCAGAAAATTATAAGGACTGTAACCCTAGCTCTGAAAAGGGTTTAGGAAGCAAATTCACATGATACTAGGGGAATGTTAGCATCTTAAAAATTCAATCAAAGGCTTTCATTGCTTCATTTGGATTAAAACCGTGAGATGCCAGTTCCAAATGATTCTGACACACAAGCGTGATGGTTTCTGCCCAGCATTCAAGGATGCCTATCAGGCTAGGAATCACAGAACTCAAGAGTTTTCAATGTTTTTCCTGTTTTGTTTTGTTTTTTTTAATTCAGATGGAGCCATCCAGCGAAGGTGTTACAGGTTGGGAGTTTACGTCAGAATCCTGAAGATAGAGCCAGAAAGTTCAAAGAACTGCCCCCCACCTCCTCCCGGCTCCCCACGCTGCATATGCTCCCTTTCTCAGTTCCACTTTTCCAACGGTACCTTAAGGGTTTCCCTCTAGTCTGCTCCATCCAAGCCTCCAAGAAACTCAAGGGCTCTGACCTCCTCACTGAGACAGAGATGTTGGTCACCAGTCCTCCCTTGGGATATTTTCCGCTTAGAACTTTTTCCCAATTCACTGTCCTGGCTGCCTTGGCAATCTTTCCCAGGGTCTTCCTCCCTCTACCCTCCCCCTAAGTCTAATTTCCCGACTACCAGAGTCGTGGTGTGCCTCTAGTACCAGCTTGGTCTCTCATCTCTGCCCCTGGCACAGCCTGGGCTTCTGGGTGGGTGGGTGGGGGGGCGGTTCTCCTCTCCTCCCCCCACCCCTCTCAGTACACAAGTCAGACAAGGCTGCTACCTCGGAGTGAAGCGTGGGCTGTCGCCCCTGAGCATGGGGGGGAGCCTCAAGTGTTGATCTCCTCTAAAATGTAAGGAGCCTGCGTCTGGAAGCCATCTCCCTCCCTATCTTCATTTCCAAATGATACAAACAGTCCCTAGAGGCTGCTTTTTTGCCCAACTTCCTGGCTCTGCCAGCAGGCCCTGTCCTGGCTGCCCTGGCTGCCTGGCTAGACCCCAGCCAGGCCTCTCCCTGCTCAGCAACAATAAACTTTGGGAAAGAATCTCTCTGGCCATCCAAGTGGAAGACCTCCTGCCGGCCACCCTGCACAAGGGTCTTGCACACACTGTGCCTCATTTTTCTAGAATGATGGGGAAAATAAGAAGGTCCCCTCTGAGACACGATTGCCTTCTCGTGCCAACATGGAATAGTCAGGCCAAGTAACTGTGTGCTGATGACGCTTTTCTGATGATACTGGGTCTCCGTACGGGGAGGTCTCCAGAATGGGGAGCGGCCAGCCCTGCCCTGCGCTGGGGCATACAGAGCATTCAGTGTGCTGGGAAGAATCACCAGGCAAAGGCATTCCGTGCCTTTGTTAGGGTTTAGCTCAGTAATGTAAAAAGAAAACAAAGCCAGCCACTGGTGAAAGAGGGCTTCCTTTTATGCAGAAAGGAGGCTCTCACAGAACAGCGAACAGAAACTGGAAAAGCAGTCTCCGCAGCTCCATCCTTCCCACCCTGGGCTTGAAGGGCTTCTTAGGGGCTCCTGCTTTGCCCAGAACGTCAGCTCCCTTCTATGTGGCCAATCTGTGTTTACTCACGGCTGCTATTTCTGCCCTGGGGGCAGCCTCCGCAGCACACAGCAGTATTTGGCTTCAGCTTCTGTATTCTTCAAATCAGATTATCCAGTGAGAGGCTCTGGGCACCTGTGGCCACCAGACAGATTCCTGACGCCCCTGGGATCAAAAGTCCACTCCAGTCTGATCCGTCCGGGACAGAACAGGTGATCTGAATCCAGTAACGTAGCCCAACTGGTGAAACCAGGAAGGGAGTTCAGAGATGGGAGTTCACCTGCATTGTGATGGAGGTGAAAGGTGAAAGCAGCCTGGAGATTGCCGAGTGCCCTGCCCACTAAGGACTGCAGTGTGGAGGGGTGCCGCGGAGGTCGCCAGTAGGGCGTCGAGAAAGGGGGAGCCAACAGGATGGAGCGCTGGTGAGAAATCAAAGAGCCTGAGGATGTAGGAAAGGCCTCAAAGATTTGGCCCACGGGAAGTCTCAGTGGTCTTTGATCATTGCAGGCAGAGGTAGCAAAGGGAGAAATAGTGTGGCCAGTCACCTGGGCGGAAACCAGGTGAAGACAGGAAGGAAGGGGTGACTTGAGGTGACGTGTGAGAACTTTCTCGAGAAAGAGGGAAGTAGAAGGAAGATGGGAGGTGTAGGAGGCCAGGCCCACTCAGTCCTCCCTCCTTCAGAGAGAGCAAACTGCTCACAGGGGGAGGGGTGGGTTTTAGGTTTGAACCTCAGTTTTGCAGCTAATTAACTATAAGGCTGCACTCTGTTTCTCAGTTTCTTCTTCTGTAAGGCAAAAGCGTTCTGTAATTTACAGGGGTGGTATAAGAATCAGATACGTCCCTTGCTCGACCTACACTGAGTTCACGGTAAGGGCTCAAAGGGGCCTCTTAATGGTCCAGAAGCTTCCCTTACGAGGAGAAGCGATTTCCTCCTCTGGGTACACATAACCCACGCTGATTTTCTCTCAGACCCTACCTCCCTCTGCCCTGAGTTTTGGTTACTTAGGTGCTTTCCCACCTCCCCTCTTAGCTAGACCAGGCAGGAGAGCCCCACCCTGTGGACCATCCCACCCACCACCAGAGGTCCAGGGCCTGGCATACAGCAGGTGCTGGGTGCACTTAGTGACCTGCCCAGCCACAAAAAATCATCTCGGTGGGGAATTGCGGAAGCCGCCTTCCGAGCCCCAGTTTTGTCCTATCACTGGCCACATGCGAGCAAAGGACACCGTGTGAGTGGGCCTCAGCGTCCATGTCTGTAAAATGGGAGGCTTGGTCTTCGAGTCCTCTGGAGGCCTCCCTTGGAAAAGAAGCTGATTTTTTTTTTTAAGGAAAAGCAGATTCATGATCTTCTGGATCTAATAAACAGAGAAGTACACGAAAGGTTCACCCACAGAAATATCTATTTCAAAGGTGCCATTAGGTTACCAGAAGTGGTAAATTTGACACCCAGCAGCTCCCTCTGAGCTCAGAGGAGCTCAATAGTTTAAAAAAAACAAAAAACAAAACAAAACAAAAAACTATCCTCCTGAAGCAGGAGATCTATATCAAGAGGGAAAAAAATTCAGAAGTGAAACTGGCTCTTTCTTTCTTTCCACTCTCCACTCATTCCTTTCTTGGTGAGCCAAATCGCAGTCCCCTGGTGTCGCCCATCACACAAACCTCTGCGTGGGAGGGGGCACTTGAAATTCTGTAGAGCCTCCGCCGATGCTGGAAACTGGGCTCACAAACTTCAATCCAACCAACTGCCGTGAAACCCTCAATCCATGTGCAATGACCCTCCAAGAGGACTTGCCTAGACAAAGTGAACCTTTGCCCTCCTGGTCAGGCCATGCTCTGGTCCTCAAGGCAGGTCCTGAAATTCCATCCATGTGGGCTGGCATGTTTGCCTCCCCTCCTAGACTGTGAGTTCCTTGAGGGCAGGGATGGTGGGAGCCCTCTCCCTCCAAAGAGCACACACGTTTTCAAACAGCTGGTCTGTAGATGACTAACAAATATTTGAGACATATTTTAATTAGGTAATTGACTTTGGGAAATAGTAAGCAGTGGTACCACACACAGAACTAAAGGACTCAGACAAACAAGAAGACTTGAAGGGTGAAGACCATTAATTGATTTGGTGGTGGGGCGGGTAGGCGCTGAGTTTGATGTGTCAGCTGAAAGGGTCCAGCTGGGTGGAAAGCACCTGGAGATACAGGGCTAGGGCCCAGGCAAGCAGTCAGGAATATGTTTGGGGAAATCAGCTTACCGGCTAATAAGCATCATGGGCACGTATGGGATAAGCCTAGGAGAGAAGGGTGACCAGGACACTGAGGCTGGAATTCTGGAGAAGTCCATCTCTTAGAGAACAGGGAGGTTGACACAGAAGAGCAGAGAAGCAGAGGGACAACCAGAAAGATCATGGGAGAAAAAGGAGGAGGGAGTTGCAAGAAGGAAAGGCTGGAAATTGAGTCGGGATCCTTAACAGAGTGGTTTTGTGAGAGACGAAGTGGGTGGGAGGAGAACAAAGGCAGAGGAAAGGAGGGCAGACCTGATGGTCAAGTTCTGCCTATAATAATGAAGCGTGTGGAAATAAACTGAGGAATGCAATAACACAAGGAGGAAAATAGAGGTAGCAAAGATGTTTTAAACAAAAAACAAGCAAGGCAGCCTTAGCCAGCCCTCTTGCCGTGTTATGTTTCTTTCTATAGGGAACTATTTTCCACACTCTAATCAAGTTTCAACCAGGAGACAAGAAGTTGAGTTTCTCCACGTCTTCCTTAAACTCTTCGTTAGCACTTTCTCCTTCAAGTGTGTTACTTATCTCGTGGGAGAATGGCAAGAAGGACAAATTCCATTATGGAAAGTGTTCTCACAAGGACAAGTTGGAACACAAATGCCCCCTTGGGCTCTGTGTCTGGTTGCACGGGGCACAGGAAGCATAGAGTCTACATGAGGCTGAAATGGAAAAGTTGCCTTCCTCAAATCGCAAGTGTAAACTATATACACAGAACAAAAGATAACTTCCCGTGCACTCAAGGCCCTTCTTCCTCTCTATGCAGTCTTCTCAGAGGACTGGATAAGGAGCAATGGAGTAAACAAAATCAGCAGCAAAGCACCTGTCCTCCAGGAGTTTGCAGTCTACCTATAACTCCACACAAATGCTCCAAGGGTTTCTTGAGTTCTGGAATCATCCAGATCTGAACTGGGGTTGGGGGTGGCCCACTGGACCTGCCAATTGCTAGCCTTGAGTAAGGAACATAAAATCCCTGGGCCTGATTCTTGGCCTATAAAACAGGAAAATTTTTCACATTTTTTAATTAGGACTGGAATCGTGTTTAAAGCACTTGACACGGTGGCTGGTATATACAGGGGAGAGTTGCCTTAATTACTCTGGTCGCAATGTGGGGTTGGAGTTCATACCAAATCTAGCCAGGTTGCTCAGAGAAAATGAAAACGGCTTCTTAGAGAAAGCAGAAATAAAAATTATCCTTCAAAGGTAAACAGCGTTTTCCCTAAACAAGATGCTGCTTGTGAAGTTCTGACTATTCATCCATCCATTCATTCATTCAACAAACATTTTTGGAGTGCCCAGAATGTGCCAGGCACATTAGGAACACATTAGGACATTAGTAACACAGCTAAGCAACCACAGTTTTCCAATGAGGTATTGAAAAATAAGCCAAGCTTCAAACCCAGGTAATTCCTACCTCCCTTTTCCTTACATGTATCAGAAATGCCATACAGAAATGAGCCGTGACGTGAATCTCTAGACCCATTAGTAGGTTTTTTAGTGAGATTTTTCCTTTTCTTTTCAGCTGCTCTGGCTTTTCACAAAGAATCAAGTGTCTACACATTGTAGAATTTCCACGTAAAGTAAAACATCTGTCCTCATATAAGGGCTTTTAAAATAATGCTGGAGATAGCTCTTTGTTGAAGTTCATCACTGGAGAACCACTCTTCCCTCCCCGTAGGGAGCTTACTCTTCACAGCCAAAGGAAGAGCCGGGAGCATGGGGATGGAGATGCTTTGGGGAGGTGGGGAGACATCAAATTGAACTTTTTTTTTTTTGCTGGCCAGAACCTCCTCACTTTTGAAAATAAAATTTAAATATTTATGAAGTTTCTTTGACTGGTTTGTTCTTTGTTATCCAGTCTCATTCGCCCATTTCTCTAACCTCTCTGCAAAATTCAAGCACGTGTTTTTTCACCCGTGGTCCTCCCTACTCTAAGAGAAAGCCAGCAGGTAGCCCTTCCTAAACCCAGTGGAAGCTGTAGCTAAAAATTCCTGCAAAGGAAAGGGGTAGAAGCCACTCAAGGTCCTCAGTCTCTTGAGCCCAAACCCTAGAGCTTGAGGGGTCCTCAACCATCAACCCATCTCTTCCTGGAGCTCTTTGCACACAGAAATCCCACATCCTACTCAGAGAGGAAAGGCTCTCTAACTTCACAGGGACCCTGGAGGAGCTGTAGTGACGTACTTGTCAACCGTGGAGCAACTTTTCTTATCACTGAATTGTATCACCCATTATTGTCAGGGGCTTGGATTCCCTCTCCAGCCCTCCACAGGGAGCTGGCCAGAAAGGGAGCCTAGATGCCAAATAATTGTCTTTAGAGAACTTTCTAGTGGATAAAGCACTTGTAAAGTAATAACTGAGACATGGTTTTTCATCATCTTGTGGATCATAATAATGGCTACCTCTTATTACACCAGATGCTGCTCTTGTGTTCCTGACATGTATTTACTCATATAATCTTCAAAACAACCATTGAAAGCCTTGCTACTCAAAGTGTGATCTGTGAATCAGCAGCATCACCACCATCTGGGAGCTCACGAGAGATAATAAGCATCTCGGGCTCCGCCAAGGGCCAACAAAATCAGAATGTGTATTTTAACAAGACAGTGAGTTCAAGTTCCAGTTTGAGAAGTGCTGCTCTAGTCACTGCTATTATCCCCATTTCATAGATAAAGAAACCAAGGCACAGAGAGGCTAGGTAACTTGCCCAAGAATATGTGGATAGTAAGTGGCAGAGCCGGGATTCAAACCGAAGAAACTAGAGGTCAGAGCCCATGCTCTTCACACCACGTAACACTGACATTGAACCACTACTTAAGTACCTCTCCAGAGTAATTTCTTATTCCCAGCTCCTGCCATGAGTCCAAGCCCCCTCCACTCTGCTGCCAGTCTATGTAAAACACTGCCCTCATCATACTTCCCAGCATAGCATGTTCAATGTCACCCCAAGACTCGCCAGATAGGGGCTAAATCCTCTTTCATAGAGGACAAGACCTCTGACAATATGGCCCCAGGCAATCTTTCCAACTTCATCTTTCAGCTCTCCCTGACTCCCCATTCATGTCACCCAAACTTGGGGATACCTTTGCATCCTCTCACAGATGGGAAGTGTCCTCTACCTAGAACTTTCCTTCTTCTCCATCTGGCAAATCCAAATCCAAGCCCAAGTGTCAATTCAGCATGGAAGCATTTCCTAGCACCCTCAGCTGAATTGTATCGTCCCAGGCCCTCTGGGCTCATAGCACTTCGTTCACACCACGTTGGTAAGTCTTGTATGTGGTTATGGATTTATGTCTCTCCTACAACTCCAAAATGTGACCTCCATGAATAGAGTTCACGCTATATGTGTCTTTGAGCCCTCGGTGACCACCACAGTGCTTTACGCATACTGGTGAGTGCTTGTGCTGTGAGTCAATGAAATGTGTGGGTTGCCTCATTCCATGGATAAATGGGGAGAATGGAGCATTTTATCCAATGAACTCTCTGCTTGGGTAGAGGGAAAGTGCCACCTGCCAGATTGTGCTTTCACTCAACACAGTCTTGGAAGAAGCAGCTCAGAGTATTTAACAAGGAGCCTCATCTTAAGAGGCACCAAGTTCTCCACTGAGCCTCTTCATGTAGAGGTTGGAGAGCGCAGTTTTGCCACCATAGTCCTTCTCTTTGTATCATGATGCTTGAGGGAATTCCCTCAATGTCCCTCTAGATTGCAGTGGCCTGTGACTAAAAATGATATTGTGTACGAAGCCAACACCTAGGCTATTTGACATGGCAAGACCTGGCCCTTCAGGATGGAGGGAATTGTTTCAGTGCATAATTTGGGATCCCAAATTACTCCAAGGTACACTTCCTTTTATTAAATTTCTACATCTTCCACCAAACCAACTTGCCTTTCCCAGGCTCCTGGGAAATCTAGGTACTTTGGGACGCGGTCCTGAACACAAAACCAATTCCTGGACCATATCCATTGGCAAGGCAACATCTGTTTTTTGAAAAATCTTAGATGTCAACACTTTCTCCAAAATATTCAAAAAAAAAACCAAAAATAAGGCCAGAGACTGTGTCAGCAGAAGGACACTGAAAAACTTCTCCATTTTTTTTTCTTGATTGCTAGAGAATATAACTATTTGGAGAGGCTCTCCATTGTAGCTGGTGTTACAATTTAATATTTTAATTAATTTAATATTAAATTAATATTTAATATTAATTTTAATATTACAAACCCTTGAAATTTTCAAGGGTTTGTAATATTCACATGTGGCCTCAGAAAAAGTTGACCCTGGAGGATGTGCAAGACCTATTTCTACTTCTCACCCCCCTACCATCTGGAAACAGTAGGAGTGGTCTGTGTATGTTCACCTTGGAATGTCCCTTTGCCCAAGGGACACTCAGGGCCCTCCACACACTCAGCCCCAGTCTCAGATCCCACTAACTCTCACCCTGTGGTAAAACAAACGGGGCACCTCGCTCCTGGTCTTTAACTGTGCTCTTCCCTGAACCTGTGGTGCTGCCTCACACCTGCCCATCTGTCATCATTCTAAATCCAACCAGGACCTCATTGTCCAGTTCCTCTGCTGGCACAGAGTGGGCCAGCCGGAGATCTGTGTCATGAAGGGCTGCTGCCACCACACCCACTAGGAAGCTCTTCTTGCCACCTCCCTCATCATTAAAGAACATGTGAAACACAATGGTAATTGACATTTAATATATCTGACCACAGGTTTCTACCATCTTGATATCAGGAGCTAAATTATACTCCATTCGTTTCTCCCCAGGTGAAACACTAGGTGTACCTGGCACCTAGTAAATAATAAATGTTTGTTGGATTAGTTGGATAAATAAATTTCCCTGCACTTTTATGAATACTAGTTGTGATTATACACAAACATATGTCTGTGTATTTATAATAGTCTTTCCTAAGTGCAATTTTTTAATAGTGCTGTATTAAAAATGAGGCAAATTCAAAAGAATAAGAATATTAATGAGTCTTATGACATCTTTTTCTGTTAATTAGGGAAGTGGCAGTAATTTCAAGTAAAATGGTACTTGGGTCAGCCATGCAATAGGTATGAAACAACAGTAAGGCAGAAAGCCCAGGTGAGCCAGAATTTTGCTACACCAAGGTAGATTATAACCTCAATCACTACTGCTGACACAGTGGGAGGAGGGGAAAGGGATTTATAGGGATAATAGGGAATGCCATGGAGGAAAATGTTCTGAGTTAAGAGTGGACAAATATTTTCTGGGCAGCCCTCAGACCAGAAGGTCTCCTCTTTTTTTTTTTTTTTCTTTTTTTCCTGAAACAAGACTACAAAGTTTTTCTTAGTACCACAAGACACAACACAGAAGGAACTTGAAAAATGCCTTCTTACTCACTGGGGGCATCAAAGTCCTAACTCCCAAGGTACCACCTCTATGAAAATTTACATAACAGCAATCAGCAATATCCCTGGACTTATAAAATTTTGAAGAATTATTTTGAAAAATTGCAGCAGAGAGATTGAGATCCCTTGTAGCATCCATTTTGTAGAGAGAAGCACAGGTAGTCGTTAAGAGCTTGAAGCCAGGCTGTCTGGACTGGACTCTGGATTGTCCATTGAGTAGCTCTCATTTTTGGCAAGTAACCTAGCCTCCCTATGTCTCAGTTTCCTTCTCTGTAAAATGGGGATAATTATACCTTATAAAGTTACTTTGAGAATTAAATAGGTTAATATTGAGGAATAAGTGAGTTAACATTGTCAAGGGCATAGAAACATGTGTGGCATATGCCAAGCACTGTTGTTATACATAGAGCAACGTCCAATGCAGAAGCGACAAGCATGCGTCGGAAAAAGATACAAAAGAAAGATGATGATATTCGTATTATCTGCTTTTGTGAAGTGTCTGTTCAGGTCCTTTGCCCATTTTCATTGGGTGGCTTGTCCTTTTATTATTTATTTCCGAGTTGTTTGTAGATTCTAAGTGCCAGTCCTTTGTCAGATATGTGTATTTGAAATAAACAAAATAAAAGACACTCAGTATCATTAGCCATTAGGGAAATGCAAATTAGAACCACAGTGATGACATTTACACACCCACAAGAATGGCTACCATTAAAAGGACAGATGACGCCACGTCCTGGGGAGGATGTGGTGGGAATGTAAAATGATATAACCGTTTTGGAAAACAGTTTGGCGGTTTCTCACAGAGTTATTCACCTACCCTATGACTTGGGTATTTACCTAAGAGATATGAAAGCATATGTTTACACAAAGAACTTGTACAAGAATGTTCACAGCTGTGTCGTTCAGAACAGCCAAACACTGGAGACAAGGGCTTCCCTGGTGGCGCAGTGGTTGAGAGTCCGCCTGCCGATGCAGGGGACACAGGTTCGTGCCCCGGTCCGGGAAGATCCCACATGCCGCGGAGCGGCTGGGCCCGTGAGCCATGGCCGCTGAGCCTGCGCGTCCAGAGCCTGTGCTCCGCAACGAGAGAGGCCACAACAGTGAGAGGCCCGCGTACCGCAAAAAAAAAAACACTGGAGACAACCCAAATGTCCATTAACAGCAGAACAGATAACACCCCACAGTATACTGATCTAATGGAACTAATATGCACAACGACAAAGATGAATCTCATGGACGTAATGTTGAGCAAAAGATGCCAGATACAAAAGAGTAGATACTGTGTGCTTTCATTTACATTAGGTTCAAGGACAGGAAAAACTAATCTATAGAGATAGAAATCAGAAAGTAGTTACCTCTGGGTGGGAGGGGGATTGACTGAAAAGGACCAGAAAGCAACATTCTATGGCAGTTCCAACTGGGGGTGATTTAGTCTCCCAGGGAACATTCATCAATGTCTGGAGGCATTTTATTTTGATTGTCCTGTTCTGGCGTCTATTGCACAGAAGCTCTTAAGTATCCTGCAATGCACAGGACAGCTACCCACAACAAAAGATGACCCAACCCCACATGTCAGTAGTGCAGAGGGTGAGAAATCTTTGCCTGGGGTGACGGAAATGTTCCATATCTTGATTGGTTACATGGGTTTAGCAAAACTCATCAAACTGTATTTTGCTGTATGCAATTATAACACCAATTTAAACAAAATGACAAAAGAAAACAGACCATGAGAGAGACATTCCCTTGGACACATGTGGCTCCATTATCAACCTTCTGAGGATGAATCATCGGTTTTACTATACCCATGCTGTAACTATACCAATATTTTATGTAATCTGATTTAATTAGCCATTAGTAAATATATGTAATCCATCTAGAGTGTGAGTTCATTTATTCGCCACTAATCCTTTTGGATGACCCTACCAAATCCTGAGTTAACCATGGTTCCCTCTGAGGTTGAGAAGAGATCTTAACCAGGAAGATCCTATCAACATCCCGGTGATTAGAAACCTTACACACAATGGATAGGTAACTGATGGATGAAACTCGTTCCCCCAAACAGTTTGGAAGATACTGAAAGACAATAGTTTTTAGTAGATTTTTTTAATATTTGAGAAATAGATCTGTAGAAGAGCATAGGAAGCTAGGAAAAGTATCTTACCTTTGGAGAGAATATCAGGGCATGAGCAAATCCCACCACAAACCAGTCCTTGGGGCAACAGCCAGCGAAGCGCTAATAAAGGATAACAATCCCATCAGACTGTATAGAGCTGGAGGATTTTAAATGTGTTGTCATACGTAATAAATTAATTGATCATCAGAGCAACTCTGAAAGGTAAGGCAGATATTAATCTTCCCACAAATAAGCTGAATCTTAGTATTTAGATGCTTTGCTAACAAAACAAATGGAGGATTCAGAACACAAATCCATAATCCCATGGAAGAACATGGATGGAGGTAGCCCAGAGCAAGGAGTCTACGGGGCCAAGGTAACATGCAGCCTGGAGCCTGAACCCTCCATTCTGTTTCTGGACCATACTCTGGGTACCTGGGAACCTGAGTTCCTTGTCTAAAGAGCCCCAACCTCACATCCATGGCAAATGTGAGCATCTTTCCCAGTTCTGTTGTCCTAAGTATAGACCACATTGCCAATGTGACCATGCCAATAGGCCCAGAGGGTATCAGAAGAAAGTATGAATGAAGTTTGGGTTTGTGGGCTGGGTCATCTACATGTGGGCACTCAGGCTCCTTGTAGCATAGGATGAAAATTAGGGTGAGAGGAAAAGGGGTAGTTAGGCCAGTGACCATTATTCCCTGTGCCACCATGTTCCGACATGCAAATACAAAGAGTCTGAGAACTCTAAACCTGAACCTAGCCTTCCAGGTCATCATGAAGGTATATTTGTTAAAGTAGGATAGAGTATTAATAGTTTGCTAGTTTGGTTTATAACTTACACTTTGTCAAGTAGTATGTGGACCTTCATTTGTACTCTTGTCCTAGGCCATACAAATGTTCAGGCAGGTCTGAGGTCACATACAAATGGGAAATTTAAGGACATATAGTTGGGCTATAGTACCAGGGATTCTAGCTTTAGCGAGCGTAGCAAAGGAGTAAAGAGAGTAAAAGAATTCCCAATGCCTAGAGAATCCTTTTCCTCCTGTCTTAGAATTCTTCTTCTAGATAACCATCGTTTCCCACCCACACCCCAATTCCTCTGGCAAAGTAAAAGGAGTCTGGGATGATTGTTGCTTGTTTCATATCCGTACTTCTAAATACTTTCTTATGTTACTGAATTTAATGGGAATAGCACTAATAGTCTGGATGCAGGATATTTCATAAGAAAACTCTTTGTCATGTAAGTATCCGTTCCCAATTTTCTAAAATTTATTAGCTAGAGATGTTCAATCTTGTCAAATAATTTTTGTTATCTATTGAAATGATCATTTTTTTGTTTGCATCATTGCTATGAATACTAAATCATCATTTTGTCATTTCAAAATATTGAAATGTTGGTGTTTTAAGATTTTTTATTTTGTTTATAAGCAATATTTTTTCTATACTGTTATTTTCCCCAGTTTTGTCTGATTTTTTTAAAGCCAAGAATAGCTAACAGAAGAATGATGTGGTTTTTGAAATTTGTGAGAATGCATTCATAAATCTATCTAGTCTTAGAGATTTTTTAATACCTTGAAAAATTAAAAATTTTTACCTTAGCTATTTCTCTCTCTTTTATTTTTTTGGGTCCTGTACATCATTTGAGTCATATGTATTTTTTCAAACATATATTTTTGAGATATCAAAAATATTACCATAATTGTACATGATTTTTATGGCCATTTTAAAGCCCTTTTCCTATCTAACCAATATTTTCTTTCTCATTCCTACTTTGGTATATTTATACTCTCTCTTATTCTTTTTTTTTTTTTTTTTTTTGCGGTACGCGGGCCTCTCACTGTTGTGGCCTCTCCCGTTGTGGAGCACAGGCTCCAGACGCACAGGCTCATTGGCCATGGCTCATGGGCCCAGCCACTCCACAGCATGTGGGATCTTCCCAGACCGGGGCACGAACCCATGTCCCCTGCAACGGCAGGCGGACTCTCAACCACTGTGCCACCAGGGAAGCCCCCACTCTCTCTTATTCTTGCCAGTTGATATTTTCAAGTTCAAAAGTTTTCAGTTCTGGTTACATTGCAGAGCCTCAGGGGAAATTTTTTATTGTAAAAATTTTTATGTTGTGCATTCATTCTCATTCATCTCAAAAGTATTTTCTAATTTCCTTTGTGATTTCTTCTCTGAACCATTGTTTTTAAAAGATCTGTTGTTTAATTTCTACAAGTTTTTTAATGTTCCAGTTTTCTTCTTTTAACTGATTCCTAGCTTCCATTCATTGTTGTTGGAGAAGATACTTTGTATGATTTCAGAGTTTTTCCATTTATTGAGATATTTTGTGGCTTAACACATGGTCTATCCTAGAGAATGTTCCAAGTGCACTTGAGAAGAATATAGATTCTGCTGTTGTTGGGTAGAGTGTTCTGTATATGTCTGCTAGGTCTAGTTGGTTTATAGTGTTGTTCAATTCTTCTATTTCCTTAATGATCTTTTGCCTATATGTTCTATACATTATTGAAAATAAGGTGTTTAAGTCACCAGCTATTATTGTAGAACTGCCTATTTGTCTCTTTAATTTTGTCAACTGTTTCTTTATGTACATAGTGCTCCATTTTGGGGTACATATATGCTTATAATGGTTATAAGTTCTTGATGAATTGATCCTTTTATCAAAATATAATGTCCTTCTTTGTCTGTTATAACAGCTTTTAACTTAAAATCTGTTTTGTCTGAGATTAGTATAGCCACCTTTTTTTGGTTACTATTTGCATGGAATATCTTTTTTCATTCCTTCACTTTTAACCTATTTGTGTCTTTGGATCTAATGTGAATCTATTGTAGGGAGCACATAGTTGGATCATGCTTCAAGTCCATCCTCCCATTATCTGCATTTTAATTGGAGCGCTTAATCCATTTACATTTAAAGTAATTGCTGATAAGAAAAGATTTGCTTCTGCCATTTTACTCTTTGTTTTCTAAACATCATATCTTTTTTTTGTCCCTCAATTCCTCCATTTCTGTCTTCTTTTGTGTTTAATTGATTCTTATGCCCTCCTCATTTCTTCTTCTGTATATTTTTTAGTTATTTTCTAATTGGTTACCCTAAGAATTACAATTAACATTCTAAATTTACAGCACTCTGCTTTGAATTGATACCAACTTGGCTTCAATAACATACAAAAGATCTGCTCTCTTGTTGTTATTGTCACAAATTATGTCTTTATACATTGTGTGCCCATGAATCTCTTTGAGTTTAACCTACTTGGTGTTCATTGAGCTTCTTGAATGCGTAAATTCATATCTTTCATCAAATTTGAGAAGTTTTTGGCCATTATTTTTGTCAAACATTCTTTCTGCTTCCTTCTCTCCTCTCCTTCTAGGATTCCCATAGTACATATGTCATTGTGTCTGATGGTATACCACAGATCTCTTAGACTTCATTCATTTTTCTTTATTCTTTTTTCTTTCTGTATAATTTTAATTGACCTGTCTTTAAGGTTGTTGGTTCTTTCTTCTACCTCCTCAAATCAGTTGTTGAAATTTTCTAGTGAATTTTCATTTTCTGCTACCAGGAGCCTTCACTTCCTGCTGCAAAAAACCTAAAAATCAGTCAGACATGTGAGCTTAGGGGTCTTCTCAGGTCTTTTCTGAGCACACGTCAAGCCCTGGGCTTGCACATTGCCTTCTGGTTTCCTCAGTATACCCAGGAGCTTTTCAAAGCCCTCATTTGCCCATGTATTTCAGCCTCTTCCTTCCTAGGATATACACTCTCTCTGCTGCTTGCCCACCAGTTTTCTCAGATCCAGATGGTTTCAGGTGATATATTCCACTAAATGCTCTTGACAGGCAACATCCAGAGGGCCACTCCAGTCTGAGAGAGTTCCAACAGGATGAAACAAAGGTGAGACCCTGATCTGATTCCTCAGATTGCCCCCAGACAGATAAAAACCCACAGCTACAATTCCTTGAGGGCAATGTCCACATTTCCCCACTTTGGTACCAGCAAGCCACACCAGGAATGTAGACTGGTGTAGGCTTCATGGCTGCTATTCAGCTGGGTAATGGGGGATTATAGATGGGTAAGTAAAAACACCACAGTGCTCTTGCCAACATTTAGCAGATTCTCTCCTCATTAAGCACTCCTCTGATGTAAGTTTTTACTAGATTCCAAAGTTCTGAAAAAGTTGATTATGACAGGTTTGGGCCACTTAATCTAACTTCAGTGGAAGGAGGAATCCTTAGAGCTCCCTACTCCATCATTTTCAATGGCATTACTTTTAAAACGTTTTTAATTTTTAATTTTGTCAGTGGTATCACTGAAAAGTTTATTTTTAACATATTGAAATTTTATTTATTGCCTGGGAAAATAATCAGCTTTTTAAATTTTTGATGGTAGTTTGTGAAAATATGTTTGTATCCTGTAGAACACAAAATTTGATTTATTAAATCAACCCTATTAACTCATTTACTTAAATATTTTATATCTAATTGTTTTCTTAGAGGTGAATGATGCATTTAGTTCTCTTATTGCTACTAAGTTTTTGTCTTTTCCTCATATTTCTAACTTTATATTTTTAATACTGCTATTTATCATACCAAAGTAAATGATTTCTAAAAGTTTACTATGGCTTGTACTCTTTAGTTCTTTGTTCCATTTAATGTTTTTTGCCTAAAATTATATTTCGTCTAATATTAAAAATACCATCTGAGCTTTTTCTTTGTATTTTTGCCATTTGTTTTAATTTTAATATGTAATTTTTAGGTGTGTTTCTAAAGTAGAATATAGCTTCATTGAATTTTGTTTTATTAACATAAAATATTTCACTTCTGTAATTTTGCCTTGTGCTTTTGTTTTTTCATGTTTCCTTGCTTTTTACCATTTTTTTCTGTGCTAAATATGTTTTCTTTCATCCACTGATTTAAAAGTTATATCTATTTTTGTTCTACAAGTGATTTCTTCAATTAAAAAAATATATTTGGACTCTTTCTTCTCTGATTGTCAATGTCAGTAATTAAATAGCATCCATCTATAAGTCCTACCTGTGAGAAATGATATTTAGCCTGCATTTTCTTTTTTCTTGCTTGCTTTCATAATTTTCCAGGTTTGGCTTTAATAATCTGGGATTTTACATGTACATAATTTAATATACTTATCATTATTTATCTATTATTTAGGGAATACTTTGCAGTGTTTGAGCAGTTTTATAATCATACTAATAATAACTGTTTGGACTTATTTATATATGTCTCATAAGCTTCACTGTTCACTGCTAAGTCTGTCAAATCACAATCCTCTCATTTTGTTTCCAAAAGCAAGTTTCCCCCCATGATCTTTTTTCTTCTTCTTCCAGTTTTATTGAAATATAATTGACATACAGCACAGAATAGTGATTTGACTTACATACTTCATGAAATTATCACACTAAGTTCAGTGAACTTCCATCATCTCATATAAATGCAAAATCAAAGAAATTAAATTTTTTTTCTTGTGATGAGAACTCAAGATTTACTCTCAACAACTTTCATGTCTAACATACAGCACTGTTAATTATATTTATCATGTTTTACATTATACCCCTAGTACTTATTTATCTTATAACTGGAAGTTTGTAAGTTTTGACTGCCTTCATCCAGTTCCCCCTCCCCTAACCAACTGCCTCTGGTAATCACAAATCCAATCTCTTTTTCTATGAGATTTTTTGTTCATTTGTTTGTTTTTGAAATATAACTGAGTTACAACACTATGTTAGCTCCTATTACACAGCGTAGTGATTTGGTACTTCTATACATTTCAAACTGATCACCACAATAATTTAGTTATGACATGTCACCATACACAGATATTACAATGTTATAGACTATATTCCCCACACTGTACATTTTATAACTGTGACTCATTTATTTTGCAGCTGGAAGTTTGTACCTCTTAATCACCCTCACTTATTTCACTCATCCCCCACACCCCTTCCCCTCTGGCAACCACCTGTTTGTTCTCTGTATCTATAACTCTGTTTCTGTTTTGTTATGTTTGTTCATATGTTTTGTTTTTTAGATTCCACATATACGTGAAATAATACAGTATTTGTCTTTCTCTGCCTGCCTTATTTCACAGAGCAAAATACTGTCTAGGTTAATCCATATTGTCGCAAATGGAAAAATTTCATTCTTTTTATGGCTGAGTTATATTCCACTGCACATATATATTACAACTTCCTTATCCATCTATTGATGGACACCTATGGCTGAGTTATATTCCACTGCACATATATATTACAACTTCTTTATCCATCTATTGATGGACACCTAAGTTGCTTCCATATCCTGGCTATTGTAAATAATGCTGCAATGAACATAATGGTCCATATATCTTTTCTAATTAGTGTTTTTGTTTTCTTCAGATAAATACCCAGAAGTGGAATTCCTGGATCATAGAGTAGTTCTATCTTTAATTGTTCTGAGGAACCTCCATACTGTTTTCCAAGTGGCTGCACCAATTTACATTCCCACCAACAATGCACAAGGGTTCCCTTTTCTCCGCATCCTCAGCAACACTTGTAATTTGTTGTCTCTTTGACAGTAGTCATTCTAACAGGTGTGAGGTGGTATCTCACCGTTGTTTTGATTTGCATTTCTCTGATGATTAATTAGTGATATTGAGCATCTTTTCATGTGCCTGTTGCCCATCTGTAGGTCTTCTTTAGAGAAATGTCTATTCAGATCCTCTGCCTACTTTTAAATCAGGTGGTTTGAGTTTTTGATGTTGAGTTGTATGAGTTCTTTGTATATTTTGGATATTAACCACTTGTCAGATATATCATTTGCCAGTATCTCCTCCTATTCAAACGGCCCATGAAAGTCATAACGTGACCTTGCACATAGGAAGGACTCTGTCAGTTTGAGTCACAGTATTTTCCCTGAAAACTCTGTTGACACTATTCAGTTGTCTTTTAATGCTATTGATTCAGAAAACAGTGGATTTGATTTCTTCATATCTGGCCTGTTCTTTGATTTTGAATACTTTTTATTCTTTATATTCAAAATATTACCAGCATGGGTCTAGATATTTATTATTCACTTTATCTGCTATGCAGGAGAGACCCAAATATGTTTCTTCAACTCAAGCAAGTTGTCTTCTATTTATTCAATCACTGTTTTTGCTTTGCTGTTTTCTCTGAGGAGTTTTTGTTTTATGCACATTGCATCTTCTTGATAAGTGTTCCAGGTCTTTTATCTATTCTCTCATCTAAGTGCTCCAAGGACTCTTAGGCTGACTCCTGGGAGAATTTCTCAGGCCAGTATTATTACTGATTCAATTTCTAGAGTCTCCAATCTGCTGTTTATTGCCCCTCTGCCATTCTTAATCCGACAGTCAAGGTTTTCATCTCCTTGCAGGGTTTGCTGATCTTATCTGGTCCTTCTTCATAATAATCAACTACCATAAGGGTAATTCTGTCTTTAACCTTACTGCATGACAAATTCATGTTTTCTGAAGTTCTTCTCTGCATATTTTAGTAATATAGGTATTCATTCATTGTAATTATTTAGTGTCATCATTTCTTTGCAATTTTATTGATGTATTCAATCATGTTTTTCTTTTTCTCCTCTTTATACAAGAAGGTCTTTGCTTGTCCAGCATTGACATTGGAGATGAGTTCTGGCAAAGAACATTAAAGCCTCTAGTCATATCATGCTGGCCCACATTAAAAGAGAAGGGGATATTTTGAATAAAGTATGGTGTAACTCTGATTTTGTGAAAGTCAGCAGGGCAGGGGGACAGAGGGGAGTTTCCAAAGCCAATAGCTATGATCAAGGAACTTCATTAATGTGCTACAGAAAATTTTGTCTATATTTGGGACAGCATCCAGGAATCACTCAGGCCAGAGCACCCACTCATTGTCTGTAAAAGTTGTCTTCAGTAGTCATCAGCCATTCACTGCATGGCCATCATTACTAACAGGAAACGCATACTTCCTGTGGCTATCAGGCCATGTGGCCTATAGTGCCTGGTAAACTTCCAGGAGGTGAAGGTGAGCTCAAGATGAGCCCTTCGAAGGGTCTGTGACCTACACTCTCTGCCGGTCCTAGCCCAACCTTAGAAGGAGACACAGATCTTCAATCTTTTTCTGAATCTCTTGGAGCCAGCTGTGTTTCAGAATTCAGAATTTAAAAAGGTAGAAGCTGGAGAACGAAGGTTACCATAACAGGAAAGAATCTTGCAGGGCAATAGTGGAGTATAAATTACACCAAGATGTGCCACCCAAGATGAGACAGCTGGAGTCCTTGGTTAAGGGTGAGGGAGAGAGAAGATGAAGCATATATTCTCAGGTGCTTTGAGCTCTTGCAAATGTGCAGGCACAAAGTGGACTCCCGTAGCCTGAGGGTGGTTCCCCAAGAAAGGGTCTCAGGTCTCAGGTATGGGTCCTGGGAAGTAAAAGTACATGAAAATGAAATTGTAAAAATAGATCCCAGGGTTTTGAGCAGAGCACCCACCTTGCCCATCATACGTGCATCATGCAACACCCCAGGTAGGTTTCAGGCAGCATCTTGAAATCGAATACACATTCTGCCACAAAACATAGGAAAAGTCCCAGTAAATGGGATAAAGGGTACAAAATAATATAAACATATTAGAGTTTTTTCAGAGTTAATGTACATTTTTACAGGCTGGTTGGAGAAATCATATGATTATACCATAAATACTCTGAAACTTTTTAACAACTTTAACAACTTATTGAGTTATGATTAACACGTAAAAAGTTGTACATGTTTAATGGATACATCGTTAATACAATTTGGGGATAAGTATACAAACTCTAGTATGTTTCCTAAGGAATCATTCAGTATAACTTCAAATCCATATTGGCTCAAACTAGGCTAAATACCTTTAGCTCTGCATGCAAGAAATGTCCGTGTCAGCTGGGGGTTCCTATTGTGGCCAGGTTGGAGTTGGACATCAGTGAATTGGGAGCAGATGCTCAGGTGAAGAGCCAGCACCACTATAGATGGCTTTTCTTACTGTGTCCTGTGTCCTCCCTCTCAGTAAGCACGAGTTTCTGTCTAAACAGTTTCTGACTGAGTCAACAGCCATGATCTCTTATTCACAGATAAGTGCATGTTGTCCAATTGTGCAGCAATTAACCCATCATTCATTTTCACCATTTCACCTGTGGGAATTTTTTCTCCTGTATTCTCAATGTCAATGACTATTATCCATCTCAGTTCAGGTAGGGTTAGATTCTGTGTAGACAAATCCATTTTGGTACCAATTTTGAAAACAACTGTGCTTTTTCAAATACGCTCACATTTTGGAATTGCAGATATGGGGGGTCTCAGGTTTGTACTAAAAGAATTTCTTTTTGATCTCTCACCTCCCTCTTCCCATCCAAGCGACCTGCTGCTTTACACAAGGGGAATCACAAACTCCTCTTCTATCCAGGTACACCAATCCAGAAGAAATTCCTCAAAGTTTCCCGAATGTGGATGCCACACTACAGCACTGAGGCAGCTTCTATTTTATTTTCCAGTGGGAATCAGGGAGGGGAGAAAAGTGTGTTCTTAGATTGCCCTTTGCCCAAAAGTCCTGCTTATGGCATGTAATGCTGGAAACAGGGCAGGGGTTGAGGGGTATTTCAAGAGCCATACACTTTCTGATAAGGTGTCCTACTTTGCTAATCAAGATCTCTTTATTACTACCAGTAAGTACTAAGTTCTTTCGTAAGTATTTACTGCGGTGTCAGTATGCATGTATGCGTTTGCTGTCTCATGTTTCTTGGCCTCTTTTCAGTCATATACTCCCGTCCATATGCAATCCCTCTGAAGTTACTATTGTGTCCTCTACCATATAGCTGGCATCGTTTATGTGTCAGAAACATTTATCCACTAATTTACATCAACCACTTATTCATAGACCCAAGTTTAAGCACTTGCTTTGGCAGTTTAGTAATCATAAGTTTTTGGTTTTTTTTCTGGACTTAGGGGACAAAACAGTCTAGTCCACAATCGTCTCCATCAGGTTGGACATGACTCATTCAACTGTAACAGCAAAATCATCCAAGAACTTCCAATAGGGAAAACGTAAGCTTAGGGAAAATTTTCTTCCTTTCCTATCATAAAAACTAAACTATGAATATTTATTGAATATGTACAACAGAAATGACAGTTTGGAGCACACCTGGATTTAACTGTCTGTGGGAGGTTTAATTCTTTGCAGGTCAGTGTTAAAGAGGTGACCAGGAAACAGGTTGGAATGAACTCCAGTCTGTACACAACACTCTAACCCAAATCTCACACTTATGAAAAATCAATAGATCATCAAGAGAACTTTGATCTTTATTTCAAGCTTCCACCTCACTTGGAACCCAAATTCTAGACAAGTGATTTAAGACTAGAACTCAGGAGACAGGAGAGCAGGGCTTTGAAGTCAGGCAGTCTTGGCTTCACCAGTTCTGGGTCTAGCTTTGGAAGTTAATTGCATCTCCATAACCTGATTGCTCATCCCCAAGGTGTGCCTCTCACCACTTACCCCATAGATTTGTGAGAAAACATTCTTGAAAGCACTGACCACTATATTTGACATATAGAGGAGACACTTGGAAAAGGTTACTATCATCATGGTCACAACTGAAAACTTTTCACCCCAGGCCACTGTCTTTGTCAAAGACCAAGATATATGACAATTATTATGTTCTTCAGGCTGAAGTAGTTTCTATAAAAGTCAGCTTCCATAGGGCCAATCGGCCACCAACCTGTAGGAGGTGCATCCCTTTCCACAGGTGTTGACCAACAGAAGTGCACAGACCAGCTGCTGAGCAAGCCTGATGGATGGGAGCATGGGATAGAGATTGTCACCCAGGGCCTCAGGTGAGGAGCTTTCCCTCCATGTATGTGACACTGAGCTACCCAACCCAAAGAGAGTCCTTGTCTTCACAATGGCTAGCAAAGACAATGGGGCAAGGCAGCCAATGCCCACTACCATAAGAGATGTACAAAATGAGAGCCTTGGGTTTATTAAGCCCAGCATTGGGAGCGAGAATTGAAGATGGGCAAAATTTGAAGAAGGGTAACTGGAGAAGAGAACGTTGCAGACTGAAAGAGGGGGTGACTTTTCTGTCACCAGCAGGATTATGAGGAAGAGAGAGAGAGCTGACCAAACGAAGTCCAGCGAGCCAGGCTGGTCTCTCAGGCCAGGTATAACTCTGTGCAGGTGTGCTCCGTGGGTTTGGGAGTAGGGATGCATGCATGCCTGTGCCCTGTTCCCTCTATAGAACCTCAGCTTTGCTTTTCACGTGTTTCCTTACAGCACAAATTTAGGGACACGTTCAGAAGGGATTTTTTCTTCCCAGTGAGGGCTGAAAGTAGAGTCGATGTAAATGCATTAAAACGATGCTTCTCCATCAGCGATTTTTATGCCATCAGTTTCTATAAGTTGAAACACAGGGCACAGAATTTTAATATTCCACCTCTTAAGCTACTGACTTAGTGAACAGACCTCAGATAATCTCCTCCACGGCCACCAGCAGAGTCTCCTGGAAAGGTCATTCCAGAAAGTTCCCCCAAGCTGGAACATCTGTGGCTCTCAGGTATTTCGTCCCTGGATCAGCCTTCCTGTCTATGCCGACCACTATGATTAAAAATGCATCCAAAGTAGACCTCAGGCAACTGAACCTCCCTCAGCAACGTGGGGGGCACTTGGTGTTAGGGGGTGGTCACCCCGAGTCCTTGCAAACTTTGCCCCAGGTACTTAGCAGCTGGCTGGAACGGCTCATGAAATTCTATCCCTCCAGCTCCCAACATGCTGAGAAGTTACCCAGGGAAGCCAACAGTCCTGTCCCACCTGTGGAAATTAAGGGCGCCAGCTCAGCACATTGACGGCAAAAAGAAATTTACAAAGCAAACAAACATGCTGAAAAATTGGAAATATTTGTTTAACAGAAGCACATTGATTAAAGTCACTCCAAGATCAAATTACTCTCCCAGCCCAGGCAATTTCGTCCCAGAGGGCAGCAGACTCATATTGGCAGAGTATTGATGAAAAGCCCAAGCTATGTCTAGATGTACCATATTAGGGGTGTAAATCTCAGAAGTGGTTCATAAGTTTTCCCCTCCAGCCTGAGTCTTCATTTGGAAGAGTTTAATTCCAATACAAACAGTAATAAGGAAATAAAATCACTGATGTATGCCTTTCCAATATCCGTCTTTGGTAAGAGCTTTTCATTTCCATGGTCAATTAAAGCTCATCTTAAATAAAATGTTGAGCTCCTTTCAAATAGACTTCCAGGGTTACTTGGTTTCTCAAATCCTCCACAATTGCAAAGGAAAATAAAGGGCAGAGCCAAAGTCACTTCTTAACTACAAAGGCAAGCAAACCACCAAATAAATGTTTAACATGAGAGTTATGACAATTGCAAGAAGGCCGCCTCACCAGGTACCTGAGGGCTTTTGAGGGCCGGGCCAAAGTCAGCAGGCTACTTAAAAACGTTCTTCAGCTGTTTGAGGAGGCTGGTTAAGGTCTCTCTGGGCCGCTGCAGTTACCCACTGAGACACTGATTCCATATTACAACCTTGAAAATGACCCACATTCAATTTGCTGCAGTGTTTTAAACAATCCAAGAAGGGGCGGCCTTTACTTTGCACACGTCTGTTCCCTAAGGTCAGCTATGATGAAACAAGACCATCTCAAACTCTGGCTCAGGCGGGCTTCTCTTATGGCCCTTTCAGAAGTGATGGAGGCCAAGCCACACGCTGGTAAAGAAGAGTGAGCTTCCTCTCCCCGTGTGCCCAAACGTGCAGTAGCTTCAAGGCCCAAGGGCCTAAGAGTAGCAAGAGAAGGGAAGCAAGGTGCACAGGGTCCAGGTGACTGCACAGGCCTGGACCTCCCAGCCTCTGCTGCCCTGCTTCCACCCAACAGGACTCTTGGGGCTGCCCATCACTCCTGCCCAGAGTGGACGGACAACAGCCAAATTCTGAGCTCAGGTCTGGAATCCCCCCTCCCTTCCCAAGTGTGAGTCCCCAGACTACAAAATCATGCAATTCTCCCCATGCTCAGGCCACCCATCTCCAGCCTAGCACAGTCTACTGGACACCCAAGTTACAAAGACAGTGAGTGCTCCCAGAAGCTCCCCACATGGGTAAAAGGCAAGCTCTCCCTCAGGAAGGTTCACAGCACTGACAGAAAGAGGTAATAACACTTCAGTAGCCTCTACAGGGAGAACTCAAAGAAGGCTGCTGCCCTGGGACATGGGACACAGTTAGCTGCATTTTCATCACATATGAAGTTATTTAAAAGTGAGAAGTGATTGGTTTAAGGTTTTCAAACATAAGGTTCATTGTTGCATTATTTTCATATATATGTGTGTGTGTACGTATATATTTTTTTAAAAAAAGACAAGCTCTCTACACCTTCCCAGAAATCATAGACTCCAAGCTTCCCACACAACCACCTGCCTTCAAAGAGGGTATGGAACCCACCCTGCACACTCGCTCATATGTGCACACCCATGAAGACAACAGGCACTTAGATGGGATTTGCAAAGGTTTTTGCTTGTATTAGCTCATCAGGAACCCAAGGTGGGGAGGGAATGGGAATGATAGGATGGAAGAGGTCGAAGGTAGCGGGTTGGGGGAGAGGTAGGAGACCCCAGAGGTGGTGAGGGAAGGGAAGCCACTATGTTTGAGCACCTAGGTTCCAGGTACTGTTCTGGGTGTGCTTTTTCTTGTTTTCCTCATTTAATTGTCACGTTATGCCCCTGTGAGAAGCCAGGGTTCCAATCCTGGCTGAACATTAGAATCTTTGCAGTAACACAGGTGCTGAGCACCAACTGGATCAGTTGAATCAGAATCTCTAGGGATGGAGGCCACGCATTCACAGTTCTTTGAAGCATCACAGGAAATTCCACTGTGCGGCCAGGATGGAGAATCGTGATGCCAAGGAACTGCTAAGCTCCTTTTCCGCTCTTGTATAATGAAATATCCCCCACCGATTCAAGGAAGAACAGCCAGCTCAGGGTGCCCGGAGGTGAGCCCCATGGGACCGGCCTCCCCTCACCCTGCCCTCTGCAGCTCTCCCCCAGGCTCTCTACCTACTAAGATTGCAAGAAAACATCACCCAGAGGAGCTTGGGATTTTTGCTTTCGGTGATTCAATAAAGGACTGAACTGGAGTTAAGTTTTGCTTTCTTAAACTCCTTAAATTCCTAAGACTGTTTCAGTCTTGAAAACATAGGATCACAAATCTTAGAAGACTTAAGAGCTTTTCAGATGAGGGTTTTTTTTTTCTTTTTCACCAAGATTTGGAGGCAGGAGCTCACTCCTGGTTTGATTATGACATGCAGTGAGCAGCACAATGTCATTTTGAAGAATAAATTTTGTGGCTTAGGAGAAAATGCGTGTTCTACTTCCTGATAATTGATTCGCAAGGTTCCAATTTAAGAAGCAAATTGCTCCCGTTACCCGGGTATTTCATATCTTATATGAGCATTTAGATAGAAAACTCAATATTACTTATGCTGACCAGGAAATGACAGAAAGAATTTCAGTTTAGATTTGGGATCATTTCTCTACTCTTTTTTTTTTAGTATCATTCTAAGAAGCCCTGGTTACAAATAGATGAGGGTAGTTAAAAATATAGGGGTAGGAGATTAGGAGGTTTAAACTATTATGTATAAAATAAACTACAATGATATATTGTACAACACAGAAAATATAGCCAATATTTCATATTAGCCATAAATGGAATATAACTGCTAAAAAATGTGAATCACTATATTGTACGCCTGTAACTTATATAATATTGTACCTCAACTATATTTCAATAAAAAAATAAGAATAATGTAAATAGTGTCTTTTAAGTGTACTTTTACCCTAAAAAAAGGCTCAGCTCTCCCCTCAGCACGTAATCAACGCTGATCATAATGCCACCTGAGCCCAGGAGTTGGCAAAGTTGGAAGGTTCCCATTTACACCCAAAGACACGGAGAGCCTGAGGTTTGCTCAGTGGTTGATGGAATCAGGAAAAACAGCCAGCCTCCTCAGTCCCCAAACAAGAGAGGGAAAGAGCAGTGGACCCACGTCAAGATTCCCGGCCTTCAATTCCCAGCCGTGATGCTTGATCCACATGTAAGACTTTAAGAAAAGCCATGTGTTTCCCTCTTCAGGCCACGGTTTTCTCTTTTGTGAAAAGAACAGGTTGGGAGAGTAACTTTCAAGTGTCTTTTCCAGCAGGAACACCCTGTGGCTGGAAGACGCTGGGTCCAAAGAGTAGTCGAGGTATCACCCTTGGGGTCAGACTGACCTAGACTTGATGTCCAGCTTGGCCACTTACTGGCGGAATGACAGAACTATCCCACAGAGACTGAAGAGAGGGGTAGGTAGTCCAGAATGGAGAGAGAGCAGGCAGAATACCAGACACTGCCTCCCAGAGTTGATAGGAATTATAAAACTACCTGGTTCAGCAACTCATATGATGATTGGGACCCTCCTACCATAGCTCTGCCAGTTGGTCCCCAGGCCATTTTTTTGTTCGCTTTTTTGTTACCTATCAATGGCAGTCCTTTCATCTTTAGAGAGCTCTGATCATTACACCTCCCGTCCTTAGACCATCTCCCTATGGTTCCTTCCTCTGTAGAGATAGTTTGTTGGAGGAAGGGATCTCAAGGTATTTACCTGGGAACCTGAGTGCCAAGGATTGCCAGCAACCATCAGAAGCTAGGAGAATCATGGAACAGGTTCTTCCTCAGAGCCTCCAGAAGAAACCAATCCTGCTGACACTTTGCTTTTAACTTCTGGACTCCAGAACTGTAAGAGAATACATTTCTGTTGTTCTGTAATCACCTAGTTTGGGACATTTCCTAGCACCCCTAGGAAACTAGCACAGTGTAAATCCTTCCATTTGTTTGTGCTCTTGCAAAACACAGATTGCCTCCTATGACTCATTTTGATTTACATAAATGATATTGTGCTATGGACCACTTCTGCCCCTTTCTCAATTCCTTATGACATACCCCCCGGCATCCAGGCATCAGGTAGTGTGCATTCACATGTTCCCAGGACACTCATGGTGATGGGTGCCTGGAAGTCTTCCCTGAGATAAACATCCTGCACACATGTCAAAAGACTTGGGCTAGGGAGGGTGGGAGGGAGACGCAAGAGGGAAGAGAGGTGGGAACATACGTATATGTATAGCTGATTCACTTTGTTATAAAACAGAAACTAACACACTATTGTAAAGCAATTATACTCCAATAAAGATGTTAAAAAAAAAAAAAGACTTGTGTAACAGTTTCTTTTGTTCGTACACCCAAATGCAGAACTGCTCAGTCATACAGACTGTGCATATTTCTTAATGTTTTTTTGTTGTGGTGAAAGTCACATAATGTAAAACATACTATTTTGACCATATTTAACTGTACAGTTCAGGGGTACTAAGTACATTCACATTGCTGTGCAACTCTCACCATCATCCATCTACTATGCATGTTTCATTGGAGTAACTACTACTACTAGATTGCTTTCCGGAACAGCTGTACTTTTCTGACTCGTACCAACAGAAAGGGAGCATGTCCTCTATCCTCACAGCCCCATCAATGCTTGTCATTATTCAGTTTTCTATATTTCGCCAATAGTAGGTATAAAGTAACGTCACATTTTTATTGGCATTTCTCTGATTAGAATGAGCCCGAGCAACTCTTCATATGCCTGTCGGCTTTTTCTATAAATTACCTGTTTGCAATGTCTGCCCATTTTTTCTGTTGGGATCCTGTCTTATTCTTGTTGATTTGTGGGAGTTCTCTGTATATTCTAAATCAGTTCACAAGTTTTGAGCAGGAGAAAGGGTACCCTTTATACACTTAAAAATAAATTAGAGCCCCAAGAGCTTTTGTTCATAACTGTTATATCTAACAATATTTACCATTTTGGAAAATAAAACTGAAAGTTTTTAAAGATGTCTTCACTTATTTAAAAAAATAATAAACTCATTATATGTAAACGTAAATAACATTTTTACTAAAAATAATGTTTTAGTAAACATTATTTTCCAGAACAAGTAATTTAGTGAGGACAGAAGCGATGTGTTTTTCATTTTTCCAAATCTTTTTAATGTGTGACAGTAAAAGTAAGTGGGATGCTCATATCTGCTTCTGCATTCCACCTGCCATATATTATTTTGGTTGAAGCATATGAAGATATGCAGTTGGAAAGAGGAGGAGTATTTTAATAGCCTTTGCAGATAATTTTACAGACTCTCTTCTTTGATAATACACTAAAACCCACTAAGTGGTAGTTTCTTAAAGGTTATTAACAATGTGGAATCCAAAATTATATCAATGAGCTTTTGGCACTCTGTGTTGTAAAAATCCACTGGTTTCTCTTGCACTTTCAATAGATCTTTTATCTGTGCATGATTCTGTAGCATCATTCATTGGTCGTTTGGGAAATATTAGTTCACAGAATTGCACAGATCTAAATGCTGACAGATTTCATTATACAGTATCAAAGAAGTCAATTTGTTAACATCACTGCCAATCTCATCAGAAAGTCTTTAAGTATTAGGAACCTATCAAGCTCACAATGGTGGACCTAAGTTTTCCAACATTCAATCTTTGCTTTAAAGCTTCACTGTTATCATTGCCAACACATACAGTCTGCCCGTCCTTTTCTTTGAAGTGACAAACTCACTTTATTCATTTCTGAGAAAGCAAGGTGGGAGGTGCTGGGATGCGAAGTGGGTGGTTCGCTTTCAGTCTCCCAGATTCTACCCTGAAAAGCTTCCAAGTCCAGCAGCCCTGACAGCTGGGCCCAAGGATCAGAGCTGGAAGGCAGTGAAGCCCTGGGCCAGCCCCTCACTCAGCAGCAGAGGGCAAGCTCCACCTGTCTTGTGACCACCTGCCTGGGAGGTGCCTCCAGAGAGGAAACACGGGGTTCTCAGCCCACAGACGCAGGAGTACTGACCACTGTCCAGCTGGGTGGACTAGGAGTCTCAACTGTCTCATCTGGGAGACAGAGATCAGGGCAGCAACCTTCAACCACAGTTTCTTGAGTACCTGTTATCTTCCTGACTCTGGTTCTCAGCAGTGAACCAGCCTGGAGAAATTCATGCTCTGGTGGTGAGCACAGCAGGGTCCTGCAGTGAAGACAAGGGACTGGAGATGGGAGAACAAAGGTCAAACCTGGCTCACAGGGGTGAGGTCTTACTACCGAAGAGACCTGGGGCATCACCTCATCTCCTGGCCCTCATCTCTCTGATCATTTTCCACCCCCAGAATCCCAAATAACCACCAAATTACAATCACACTGATTTAGTACCTGATATTTCAGTTAACTTACTGTAGCTAGATAAAATATTAAAAATAGTTCGTGCACATTCCACCATGAGTACCCCTAAGGTCTGAGTATCACAGATGGTTCCATAAAATCCTCATCCTTCAATATAACAAAGACAGATTAAAGATTTAAGGAATTTTAAACAAAACCATCTCCCTCTCTCTTTCTCTCTCTCTCTCTCTCTCTCTCTCTCTCTCTCTCTCTCATACACACACACACACACACACACACACACACACACACACACACACCCTTTATGCCATCACTAAGGCCCCATTCTTTTAGGGTCTTCAAGGAATTTTGGTCTCCTAGGAGTACCATCTAAAATGCAAATAACCCAGGAGGAGGGTGCACTTAAGCCATCAACACTTTACACTGGAGTTAACAATTAACTCTTTAGAGAGGTTTACAGCTCCTAGAACTTGAGAGCAGTCCTCGATCAGAGATCAACCACCAGCTATCTCACTCAGCAAATGGGGTTCCCAAACAAATGAGGACCCTCGGGCCCAGAAAGAGGAAGCGCCTTCCCCAGATCACACAGCCCACTGGCAGGAGGGTCTTTGTTGGAGGAGCTGGTCCCCGACTCTCACTTCAGACCTCGACAGCCTCCTCACTTTCCTTTGGGCATCATCAAAGGCTTCCCAAGCAGCACAAAGGTAGCACCAGTCCAAAAGAACTCCCCCTCCCGGCTGCAGACACCTTGCACTGTGGCCCTGCAGCTCAGGGAGTGATTCTAGAATCTGCCTCAAGTCCACTCACTGCTGGTTCTCCAGAGTTCATGCCACGGCCTCTGCCCTGGCCACTGCCTCCGCGCCAGCCCCTCAGCCTGCTTCTCCCCAGACCATCTCTTGGGCTTCCCATCTGATTCCACTCAGAGGCTGCCTTTCAGCTCTCCTTTGCCTGTGTTGTGCAGATAAACCAGGCTCAGCCTCAGATCTTCTGCTCGGGCCCCACTTCAGAGGTCTTTTTGTGTCCAGAAAGAGGGATTCAACGGCTATTGTGGTAAACGCACCTCTCATAGCACATAAGATATAGTAAGATAAAAGAAAGAAAACAAAAGACATCTAAAAAACAAGGAAGGGGAGTAATGAGTGTTCTTGGGGCAGCCTGACCTAGGCCCTGTCTGCGGGACACCTCCTTATGAGGCCTCTTTAACCCAGGATCACCTGGTTCCACATCCTGCCCCTCTGAGTCCCTCACAGTGGCTTGGGGAAGCCATGGAGGGCCAGCTACAGCAGTTAGAAGCACACAGAAGGAGTCACACTGCAGCCCAGGCCTTCTGTTGTCATGAGCCCCTGGAAACCCTTCATTTCAGACTTCAGTCATTCAACATCCCAGTTATTCCCTTACTCTGATACTTTGATTTTGTGTTTTTAATTTTTTTCGAAAAAAGATTTATTTTCTTATGTTTGAATTTCATGTAAAACAACAATTTTTTTATTGAATGAAAGATTCTTTAAATTCTATAGTGCTTACAGTTTTCAAAAGTTTCACATACATGATTTCATATAATCCCATAATAACCCTTCTTTATCCCCCACGTCTATATTGCCCCTCCCCCTTTCCCTCTTTCACTTTCACTGGTAACCGCTAGTTTGTCCTCTGTATCTGTGTCTGCTTCCTTTTTTGTTTTATTCACTAGTTTGTTGTATTTCTTAGATTCCACATATAAGTGATATCATACAGTATTTGTCTTTCTCTGTCTGACTTATTTCACTTAGTATAATGCCCTCCAAGTCCATCCACATTGTCGCAAATGGCAAAATTTCCTTCTTTTTTATGGCTGAGTAGTATTCCATTGTATATATCTACCACAGCTTCTTTATGCATTCATCTGTTGATGGACACATAGGTTGCTTCCTTAGCTTGGCAATTATAAATAGTGCTGCTATGAGCATTGGGGGTGCATGTATCTTTCTGAATTAGTGTTTTCAGTTTTTTCGGATATATACCCCAGAGTGGAATTGCTGGGTCATATGGTAGTCCTATTTTTAGCTTTTTGAGAAACCTCTATACTGTTTTCCATAGTGGCTGCACCAATTTACATTCCCACCAACAGTGCACAAGGGCTCCCTTTTCTCCACATCCTTGCCAACATTTGTTATTTGTGCTCTTTTCGATGATACCCATTCTGTCAGGCATGAGGTGATACCTCATTGTGGTTTGATGTGCACTTCCCTAATCATCAGTGATGTTGAGCATCTTTTCATGTGCCTGTTGTCTATCAGCATTTTCTCTTCGGGAAATTGTCTATTCAGTTCTGCCCATTTTTTAATTGGATTGTTTGTTTTCTTTGATGTTGAGTTGTATGAGCTATTTATAAATATTGGATATTAGCCCCTTATCGGTCATATCATTTGCAAATAAGTTCTCCCGTTCTGTAGGATGTCTTTTCATTGTATTTTTAATTTTTTTATTTATTTATTTTTTTTTGCGGTATGCGGGCCTCTCACTGTTGTGGCCTCTCCCGTTGAGGAGCACAGGCTCCGGATGCACAGGCTCAGCGGCCATGGCTCATGCGCCCAGCCGCTCCGCGGCATGTGGGGTCTTCCCGGACCGGGGCATGAACCCGTGTCCCCCGCATCGGCAGGCGGACTCTCAACCACTGCGCCACCAGGGAAGCCCTGTATTTTTTATTTAAATGCTCACTTCAGCAAAATTGATGTACATGGAAAGTAAATATTGATGTGTTCATAACAGCAGGTGAACTAGCACTTACTCATTACAGCCACCAGCCTGGCTCCTTCCATGTATTATTTCATTGACTCTTCACAAGCCCTACCTTGCAAATGTGCATACCCAACAGAATACATCAACGGGCAGGTGTGCCCACCAACCATTTGCTCAAGCATCACTAACATGCACCAAATTAATGCAACATAAAAAAGTGGCAGTGCTTACATTGCTAAGACTGGGAGAGACCATCAAGATCATCTCATCCCAACCATCTTTCCAGATGTGGTAGCTGCAGCCACTCGGAAGGCATGGCTTGTCTAGGGTCACACAAGCTGGTGGAAGCAGTGCGGGGACCAGAGCCACCCTCCCATCATGCCTGGGCTGCCTTCCTCAACAGCCTGGACCCTCCAGCTCTGTCCCACTTGAGGAATACTGCTGCATTACACCAGATTCCTGGAATGCTCGACACACCACTAAAGCCACTGTTTTCAATTTGGAGAGGAAGAGGGGACATGTCATAGACTTGTTTAAGGGTTCCATGACTGGTACAGGTCCTCTTAACAGATAAATGCTTATGTACGTTCTCAAAGTTTCATACAGAATGGCATGGGTTCCCAGTGTCCCCTTCCCATACCAAGCAGTCCCTGGATTCCCCTTGGACCCTCATTCATGAATCCCAGGGTCAAAACACTCACAGGCCTTCCAAATGGCTGACATTAGTGCATGGGGACTCAGGAGGGACACTCCACCTCTGCCTCAGTCTCCCAAGCCCCACCCTTTCTCCACTTCACTTGCCCCACACCTTTACTAGCCATCAAAATTTCAGTCTCCATCAGTCATTCAGTAAACTCCTTGCCTACTGTATGAGAAAATCCAGGGATAGCTATATAATGGCAGGGGAATTACAAGTGCACCACTTTGTTGCTTGGTTCAGCTCTCTCTCTGCCCTGGGCCAAAAGCCTTGCTTACATTCTGTCCTGAGTTGAGTAGTGTCTCCCAAAATCATCTCTACCTGGAACTTCATAATATGACCTTTAGAAATAGGGTCCTTGTAGATGTCATCAAGTTAAGATGAGGTCATATTGGATTAGGGTAGGCCCTAGTCCAATAACTGGTGTACTTATAAAAAGAGGGAAATCCAGACAGAGGCCTGCACAGAAGACAATGGGAACACATACACACACACACACACACACACACACACACACACACACACGAGTTGGCCATGTGAAGATCAAGGCAGCGATTAGGCTCATGCTGTCATAAGCCAAGGGACACCAAGGATTGCCAGCCACCACCAGAAGCTGGAAGAGGCAAGGAGAAATTTTTCCCTAGACACTTCTGAAGGATCATGGCCCTGCCAACACCATGATTTTGGATTTCTATTCTATAGGACTGCGTAAGAATAAATGTTTGTTGTTTTAAGCCACTCAATTTGTGGCAGTTTGTTATGGCAGTGCAAGGAAACTAATATATATATCTAACCTGCTTCTGCCCTAGTCTGCCCACCTCTCATGTAACGGCCATCTTTGGGGAAAATTGATGCTTTCCAAGGGGGGTCCAGGTACAGCCCTACAGTTTCAGATAGAAACTTGCTTTCCTAAATCTAAGTAAGTGAATTAAATCTAAAGTAATTAAATCTGATAAGTAATTAAATATAAATCTCATCATAGATCCTCCTCCCTGGAATTTAACCGAATGTCTCATTAACAAATCTCTTCAATAAATATGCTTGCTTTTGGTCCTAGTCTAGGATCCATGAGTGGGGACCCATGAGGGTTTCAGGAAAACTTCAAGTCATGCACTCTTATGTATATAGATCTCAGGTCATGTCTTTTCTTCTCCATTTTGCCTGCTCCCTCCCCCTCCACCATCCTCTCCCAACTCAAAACCTTGGTCTGATTCTTCATGTTCCCCCATTCCTGTTTGCCAATCAGTCAGTCCTGTCTCATTATAAAAATTTGCATCTATAAGGACTTCCCTGGTGTCACAGTGGTTAAGAATCCGCCTGCCAATGCAGGAGACATGGGTTCGATCCCTGGTCCGGGAAGATCCCACATGCCATGGAGCAACTAAGCCCGTGCGCTACTACTGAGACTGCACTCTAGAGCCTGTGAGCCACAACTACTGAAGCTTGCACTCTTAGAGCCCATGCTCCGCAACAAGAGAAGCCACTGCAATGAGAAGCCTGTGCACCGCAACGAAGAGTAGCCCCTGCTAGCCGCAACTAGAGAAAGCCCATGCTCAGCAATGAAGACCCAACGCAGCCAAATACAATAAATTTTTTAAAAAATGTATGCATCTATGAAACCCATTTTTCCTTATTTATTTTCTACATACATTTTTCTTCTAGGAATCAGGGGCACATGCTCCAAACTTACACATATTCTGGGGGAAGAGAATGATTTCTCACATAAGCTTTCCATTTAGGTAGTTTAAGCAAAGGTGGGATGATTCCCTTATCTAGGAGGTTGACACAAAAATCATAGGGAGCATTAGCTGCCTCCCTGACACCCCTTTCCCAAAGCAGAACCCCTCTCAGTTTGGGTGGGATTAATCTGAATGGACCCTGATGGGTCTAAACCATGATTCACAAATCAGCATAACCTCATCCCCTGGACGCAACACTTAGTTCAGAAATGGCCATGTGACCTAAGTTTGTCCAGTCACAGTAAAGTCTAGGATTTAGATCCTACGGTTAGAAGAAA
Organism: Delphinapterus leucas; assembly: GCF_059928025.1. Lineage (NCBI taxonomy): Eukaryota > Metazoa > Chordata > Mammalia > Artiodactyla > Monodontidae > Delphinapterus > Delphinapterus leucas. Next base: position 47,600,007 of record NC_143130.1, on the reverse strand, counting down.
GAAATAACCCATCTCTTCTACTGAACATTAGCAAGGAAGCATGCGTTCCCCCCCCCCCCCCGCCCCGCCACCCAATTTGTTCCTGGCAACCATCTTGAGACCATGTGGGAGTCAGCCTTAGGATACAGCCGATGCCTTGGAAAGTAGAGGGAAGAGAAGGAAAAATATTCAATCCAGAGCTTCTGGATCAAGCTTTGTTGGACATCAGCCGCATCCCTGGGCTTTCCAATTACATAAAAACTCCTATTATCTTCTCAGCTAGCTTAATTTGGATTTCCTGCAGCTTATGCCCAAAAGCATCTGAAATTCTGATACAGAATTTCATGACTCCAGTAAGGATTTTGGACGATCTTAGGTGACATCTAAGAATGTCACAAATCCTGAAATTCAAAACATGTTTCTGGGGCGATGAGGCATCAAGGGTGACTATGCCCGAGCTCTAAAAATCCCTCTCAGTAATTCAGCAAGGCTCTCACTCCTAACAGCTCCTCTCATGTGGACATTACAGGTCAACCAGCATCGGAGCTTCCCAAATTGTTATTTACAACAGAACAAGTTGGAGATATTCTAATTTTTTGAGCCACAACTCTTATCTCTCAGGTTTAGCTCTCCCTGACCTGAAGGTATAGTGGTAAAAGTATACAAATTCTCTCCCCATCCCCCATGCCATTCACCCCTGTGAGGCTTCAAAGGGTTAAATGCCAGCAAAGTGGCTTCTAAGAACAGCTGGAAACAAAGTGCTGTGCCCGGCTAACAGCAATCAACAAAAGGTCAGGAGGCTGAGGGAATCATTTTCCGTAGGAATCATTTTCTAAGGGAAATGGGGAAATAGTAAAGTTATTTAAGTCACCAGGTGGGACACATAAAGGACAATCTTTCTGGGCTCTCAAGAAATGGATGATGTTTGACCTCACGGATTTTGCCTGTCCCCGACCTACATGATGAGCCAAAACCCTTGTATTAAATTAATTTTTATGTATAATGTTATCTCTCTCATATATATACCATACTTGTTTTCATTTTGAAAGGTAGTGTCACCGCTTTGTGAATAAACTGGAAGAGGGGAGAGAGGAACATAAAATGATCGTACCCTTTGACCCAGTAATTCCACTCTTGAGAATGCAGCCCCAAGAAATATATTCAACAGGGGAAATAAGTTTTATGTGCAAAGATGTTCACTGCAACATTATTTATGATAGGAAAAGCAATCTAATGGTTTAGCAAAAGGGGGTGAGTTTGTAAATTACTGCACGTTAAAGTGAGAGAATATCACGGGCCATTAAAAATGCAAAGTAACAACACGGGGAAATGTCACCTTACAAAAGCAGACGTAAAACAATATGCACAGGATGACTGTAACTGTGTTACTCTGTATCTTTGGCACATAAAGACAGGAAAGTGTGGCAATAATGAAAAAAAGTTAAATTGAGGCAGTAGAATCATGAGAGATCCTCTTTTATTTTTCAATTTCGTTTAATGTGAATTTCTTTTTTCTGATTAAAAATATAATTTTGTTGGGGAAGTGAAAGTGTTCATAAATTATGGTGATGGTTTAGGACACCTCTGTGAATATACTAAAAGACATTGAATTGTACACTTTCAATGGGAGAATCATATGGTATGTGAATTATGTCCCCAAAAGCTGTTACCAAACATGTCATTTTGTTTTAAAAAACATGGGCCATTTTCAGTGAAGAGAGGAAAAGATCTTTGTTTGCAGCTTAAGTAAGAGTGTCATTCAACAGCTGGACTACACAGGGCTTTCTAATAAATCTCAACACAGTTTATGAAGTTGGTGACAAAATCTTGGGCCCAATTTTAACCAAAGCACACCCAATATGATTCATGAGACAGGATGTTCCCTGGTGCCTCTTGAGATGGGACGAACACCAGTGGGAAAAAATCTTCTGAAATCAGACAGAGGGAATTCAAATCTCAAAACAACTTAATCATAGTATTACTTTGAGCAGCTTACTTACCTGCTCTGAGCCTCTTGTTTTTGGTTTTTTTGTTTCCATAAGATGGACCCAACTCCACCATCCTGATAAGGTTGCTGTGAAAATTAAAATGCATTATGCCTGTAAAGTATCTGAGACACAGAAGGTACTCAGTAGCTGCTATATTTTTTATTGAAATATATGTAATATAGAGATGCAACTGAACCAAGTTTTTAACTTACTTTGAGTTTTGTTCAGGGGGTGCCAATGATGATGAGCCTGGGGAGTGGTCTGTTCACGTCTGTGTGGCAGAGCTGTGTCTGTTTGAACTATCCCCTGGGGAAGCTGAGGTTTATCTAAGAGGCTAACCACTGGTCTCGGTCACTGGTCTCTCATCGCCAACAATCTGAGCCAGCAGCAGCTGTGTTCGTCAATATGGCCCATCCCAAATCACAGCAGCCTGGAAAGAAGAGAGAAAAGCTTTGTCCACAGGCTCCTAAGGCAAGGGCTCAGTTCAGTAAGATGAAATCAACTAAACCAGTTTCCAACAGCTATCTAAACTGCAATTGGAGATTTCCACGCACAGTAAAACTGACTTCCTCCTAACAAGAAAATTCTGCAGCATAAAAACAGTGCACCCAGCCTTGGGGTCATAAAGCCCTGGGGTTGAGTATTGTCTCTACCCGCATATAGCCTTCAGCCAAGTCTCAGATACGCACTTTAGCTGAGACACAGTTTCCTCCGTTGGATAATGGGACTTAACTATCCAATTCATACTGTACAGAAGATTAATGAGACAAAACATAAACATTCTCTGGCACATGGTAGATGCCCAATAAATGATAATATTAGCCCTGCCCGTTATGCCTTAATTGATGGGCTTCTCTTCTGCTAAGATAGGCTCATTCATTCTCTTTTTCCTACTCCCCAGCCCCATTCCTACCCTCTGATTTCTTCTCCTTCCCAAACCAACAAGTCCAAGAATCTAAGCCTCCAAATGTCAGTCAGCACCAACTCAGGCCATGGCATATGGCCCCTCACAATCTCCCCATGATCTCATCCAGTTGGACTGTTATTTTTATAGACTGGTATTAAGAAGCATAAGCCAGGAATGTTATATACACTGTCACGCTGGGTATTCTCAGGCCTGCGGTGCAGATGGAGTGCTCCTAGAATTTTATGGTACAACACATGGGCCTCTACCCTCCTCTTCAGACCCCACGTCTCCAGGGCCCAGAGGAAAGCATTGGAGGATTCCTTGCCCCCTGCTGCCCTCTCTCCTCTTTGTTTGCCAAGCAAGTATTCCCCGCCCTAGTTGCGGTTGGCAACAGCAGCCATTGCTCTGAGAGAGAGAGAGAGAGACAGAGAGAGGGAGGGAGACGAGAGTGTCAGGGGAAACAGGGAACCATGCAGAGGTCCTGCACATTCTACCATAGAAGAGTTTATGGGGTGAACAGTCCATAAACTAAGAAGCTCAGCTGCTTGTCCTGACAAGAAACCCTGTTCCTCTACGCCCAGGAACTCTGAGCATTGCATGGAGGGGGGTTGGGAGGGCAAGTCTTCCTATCCGCCAACTTCCCACTGACGGAAAAAGCAAGGATTTCACAGCTGTTGGACGTGTAATAGAAAGGTCAAAACTGCAATAAATTATCTGTGTAAATTATGAATATAAGCCATGCTCTTATTGTTTTGTAATTCTCAAACGTAGAAGAAAAAAGCAAAGAAAAGGTATAAGTGCCTTGGATGAACACAAGGTAGGATGCACGGTTCAGCAGCACCACTGGCCCTTCATCATCTCCCCTCCCACCCACACGCGCCCCTCCCCCCACACTCCACCCCCACCCCGCGCAGAATCACACTGCTTTTCTTCGCTTGTTATTGATGTATGTGTTTCTGACTCTCAGTCGCTCGATAATTTTCTGTCATCAGCTGTGTCCTCTTTCTTGGTAACTACAATTCGTTGAAAACAAAGTCAGCATGAAAGTCTTTCTTCTTCCCCCCTGGCAACCGCCCCAGCTTTGCCTCTCACATGCCCCATCTTGCCGCCTCTCCAGCTCAGCTCCTTTGTTTCTCTCTCTCTTCTATCTGCCTCACCCCTCACCTGGGTGGGAGTGGCCCCGGAAGAGAAGGGACAGGGTCACCAATGTCAGCAAATGAGGAGCAACCCCTGTGCCCTCACACACAATGATGGATTCAAGGTCAAGGTGGAAAACCCATTAACCATCCCTCCAAACGCTGGGGTGAGGAGGCGTGTATAGGAGGAATTGGGTCCCAAATGGGACACACAGATCCCTCTCAACTCTTTGCTCTTTCCCTCACTCAGAGCACATGGCAGAGCAACTTCAAAAAATTGTAAGGACTCGCTCCCAGTCTGAGGTTCCAAGAACTCAGAGCACCTCAAAGAAAGAGAAGATGAACGTTCACAGCTACATTCAGCTTTTCAAAATTGTGAAAAAAATCCATGCATTGACTGGTAGGAGGACTACTCAGGCTGACTACATTGTCATATTTCTCCGCTGTGGCTTAACACGGTGTTCACTCAATCTGGGGTAATGCGCAAGCTCACACAGATCAGAGCCCTAGAGAGGACGCATGTATCTCTTAAAGTGAGGAAAATAAGGATGACTTAGCAACTTAGCATGTTTAGTGGAAAAAAAGAAGTCTTTCTAAACATAGGACTAGTAGGCAAAGAATCTTGAATAAAACAGTCCTTAATAGAGAAATAATCAAGAATCTCTGAAGTCAACCTCATTTCAAAAGAAAGACCCCCTCGGTAGCTATCTTGGTCTAGGCTGCAATAAAAGGGATGCTGAAGTGACAGATAACAGCTGCTATTAGCCTGAAACTCCTCCGTGGCTTCCCAGGAAATGGTACGGTATGGACATCTTCATGATTCACTATCCCAAACACCAGAAAATGAATCAATGACCATTTCCATCTCTTCATCCAAGACCCCAAAGGCCAAGGATGACCACTCCACTGAGAATTTCCTCATATTGAATGAATCATCTCTAACAGTCTCCAAAACAAACAATACTGAGAAATACACAGTCTGGATCAGCACAGAGCTTCAGACTGATGAAAAGTTAGTACTCCTCAGAACAACACTTGTGGTATGGAAATCCGTTCTTCTGCTAACCCGCATGATGGCCATCTTCCAAACTCTCCTGAAATCTCACCTCCTCCAAAACTCCAGATTAGAGTTAGTGATGAATGGCAAGCAACTCTTCTGTACCTGTCACATCCCATAGATCACATGGGCTCTGCATATAAAATATGTTCATGTCAATAATAATACTAGGACATAGCTATTATTTCCTACTCACATCTGATGTGCCAGGGCTCCCGACTATTTTAGGGAGACCCAAGACGTCTATCACATGTGCTCCCCAAAAAAGCACATGATTGACCGTGGCCTTACCTCTTCAGAGATGTCCTAAATTGAAGCCACCACTTTCTGCCAGCTGCCTTCAATGTATCCTGCCTGTGCCCACTGGCCACAGATGAGCCACTCCTGTCCATCATCACCTTGGGTACCTTCTCTACGGTGGACCATCAGGCCTGCCAGCCATCACTGCCACTCCTACTGGGTAGAACCGTCTCCATTGGACCCTTCCACCTGGTCAGAAAATTAAAAGAAAATGTGCTTTCCTCTTTTTGTGTTAAATACTGCTGGAGGCATATCAGAGCGACACAGATTACTGAGGATTTTTTAGTGAAAAATCTATTTTAGTCTTTACACACAGCCCTTTGCCATGGAAAGACCCAGACATGGGTCCTTGAGGGTACCGGACCGTAGATAAATCTAAAGATAGTCATTGGGTCATGTACACGTATTGGCTTCTTTCCAATGGCTGAAGCTTGGTAATGATGCCAAGCATACTTCTCTGTTCCCTTGGAACCTTAGAAGGAGCTCTTTTCTGGGAAGCTCCTTAGCCCCTCATTAAAAGCTCTCAGGAGAACCCTGAGATGTGCTCAGACACTTCCGTCTGCCATCACAGCATTTCATTTAAGGAAGGATACATTATCACCAAAAAAGTAAACAAAGATATTTCTCTTACCAAGAAAGGTGTGTGTGTGTGTGTGTGTGTGTGTGTGTGTATTCTCTCCCTTCCTACAGCCTACAGTATTAGGGGGAACAAGGGTGAGGGGGCATGGCACGGGTGTTTTGAATCTTAGTGTGTGCAAGGGATTTGAGTTTAGGCAGGAAGAAATACATCAGAGGAAGTGTGTCATCAGAAATGGAAGTGTCTGGAGAGGTTTGGATTAATTCACCTCATTTGAATAATGAGCCAACTATATATTCTGCACATTTTGTCACAAACTAAAGAAGATGTTATCACATACTGGAGAAACCTTCATGTTGACAATCTTCTGAAAATCACTACACTATGGCACTCCTCTTTGTTCAGGTAACTGGAAGCTGAGCCCACATTTTTTTGTCCCATTTACATGAATGAGGACATGGTGGCAACAAGTTGTCAGAGCTGATGTAGAATATGAACCACCATCTTTTCAATCCCCCCAGATCAATCCCTAGCCAGTTCCATATCATTTGTAGAACTATCTGTGCCCCTCCACCCTACACTGCACTAACTCATAAAAGGCCATTGGTTACAGATGGTACTAAAAAGAGTAAATTCAGAAGTCAGGTTGCTCAAGTGGACCAGCTCAGTGATTCCAGTGACTGCATGCCCATCTCCCCATTACTCTATGAAGACAGATAATCTCTGTTCTTCTGTCTTCTTCCCCTCACCTTCTCCCTCACTCCTGGGTCTGCAGCAGACAACCATTCCACTGTAGAGTTTAGTTTGGTAACAAGTAGATTGCTCACCTATGCCCTACATCTCAGAGAGTGCTCCTAGGTGAACCATGTAGAAACCATGTTATGGGCTAAACATTTGTGTCCTTCTAAAATTCATATGTTAAAACCCTAATTCCCGGTGTGATAGTATTTGGAGGTAGAGCCTTTGGCAGGTAATTATGTTTAAATGACGTCATGAAGTTGTAGCTCTCTTCATGGGATTCATGCATTTACATGAAAATGAAGAGATCAGAGATCACTCTCTCTCCACCATGTGAGGAATCAGCAACTAGAAGGCCATCTGCAAGGCAGGAAGAGAGCCCTCACCAGGAACAGAACCTGGCCATGCTGACACTCTGACCTCAGACTTCCAGCCTCAAGAACTATGAGAAAATAAATGTCTATTGGATAAGCCACCTAGTCTGTGGTATTTTGTTACAGCAACCAAAACTGACCAAGACACCATACAAGAGTGAGCATAAATCCATTGTCATTCCTAAACAAACAACCGAAATCCAGATTAACTTCAGGCTTGAAGAGCCATGAAAATGACATCAGCATTTTAGAGGCAGGTCTTTTGCCAGCCTGGTCCATTTTCAGCAGGGTCATAATAATGGCTGAATCACTCAGAAGCCTTAGCAGCTTTCAAAATCTTACTAAATACATTTATAGAAAAAGAGAGGAATTTCCTGTAGACCGTTCTGCTAATTGTGAGCAAAAATTTTCCTAGATCTTACTGATACAAATACTTGTTAGTCACATGTACCTTGAGACCGAGTAAGAGAGAAAAGTGCTGGTGACGTTGTCATGGCTGCCATCAATGGTTCCTCTACCCCAGAGGCGTCTGAGACTCTGCATTAGATACTATTTCTTCCAACAAAGGGAAGGGAAGGGTAGGGACCTTACCATGTCCTGTGTGGTTCATTTAGGCAAGAGTGTCATACAGGGCCATTTGCCACCAAGCTCTGAGAATGGATATCCAGATACAAGATCATCCTTACCACCTCCACATCCCATGCTGGTTAGGGTCTCTCATTGTTGACGCCACTGACACTTTCACATTCTCTGTGCCTTAAAATTGTCTATTCATCTGTCTCACCCACTTTACCAGGCTTGCATCTTTGAGGGCAGGAAACAAGCTCATTTCTCTCTCTCTTTCTCTCTGTATCCCCTCAGTATTTGGCATATGGTAAGCATTCAAGAAGTGTTTGATGAAAAAATGAACTAAGCAAGTAAACAACTCATTAATGGAAATGAAATTATTGTATTTGTTTCTAATGACAAAACAAAGTGTCTTGATTTCCTGCCCCAGATCCACACCCCAATTTATCTGTGACAGCCTCTGTGTCCTTCCTTTTACTACTGACATTTGTGACCCAAACTGCCCTATATTTAAAGTTCTCAGAGAAAGTAACAAACAGGGACTTTCTGATTATAGAGTTTTTTATGCTAATGGACATGTGAACTAAAGTTCAATACAACCCGCGAAAATAAGAAGCCAACTCTTCTCTCCCTGGTTTTGAGAGAAAATTCAGACGCTTGCCAGCCCACCTCAGAGGTCATTCTCATTGTGCTGGTTCCTACATGCAACCAAGGACCTGGCCAGCTGTATTTATAAAGGTCAGACTTGTGGGAGCTGCATGAAAATGATGCACTTGGGGGTTCTGACCTACAGATGTGAAGGTGTTTGATATCACAAAGGGGGTGGGCAGGTAGTCAAGAAGACAGACAACTAAGCTGACCCTGGAAAGAGAGACAAAAGGAGGAGAAACCATGAAAGCAGAAGGAAGTGCAGAGAAGGGAAGAGGGAGCAATGAAAAGGGGGCCGACAGGGGACAGCGTGAAGGAATGTGCATGATCAAGGGAAGTCCCAGAGGTAACTGACAAAGCAGTTCTAAACTCGGAGGGCGTCTCAGGTGGCAAGCATTCATGAAGAAATCTAGCCAGAGAATGGTCTTGTTCAAAATTTGGTATCACAGTAAGTCCCCTACATACGAACGAGTTCCATTCCGAGAGCACGTTAGTAAGTCCAATTTGTTCATAAGTTCAACAAAGTTAGCCTAGGTACTCAGCTAACACTATATAGTACTGTACTGTAACAGTTTATAATCCTCTTCACGCTGTGAAGAGTACGTAACACAGAAAATAATAATACATAAAAACAAATAATACATAATACATACAAATAATACATAAAAACCAATAAAAACAATACATAAATAATACATACATAAAAACAAACAAGCACAAAAAGTAGAAAACACTTTTATTCTTACAGTGCAGTACCTTGAGAAGTACAGCAGTACGGCACAACAGCTGGCATCCAGGGGCTGGCATCGAGTGAACAGGCAAGAAGAGATGCTGACTGGAGGAGGGGGAGGAGGTGGGAGATGGTAGAGCTGAAGGGTCGTCAGCAATAGGAGACTGGGGACAACATGCAATGTCACTCACACCTGAACGCACATTCTCTTCTTGGAAAGTTCGCAACTTGAAGGTTCATATGTAGGGGACTTACTGTATTAGGGTCTTAGATGAAGAGGGAATTTAGGACCATACTTCTCGAGAGTTATACCTTGGGAGGTATATATCAATGCAAATGCCCAGGCCCCGCCCTTACAGATCTTGATTCTGTGTAGGCTTTGAGGTCTACGAGTAGCTATATCACCAACAAGCTCCCAAGGTGATTGGATGAGTGAGTAACCAGATCTGGGAAGCCTTATCTTGGTTTGTCTAACCTCCTGAGAACGCAGGAATTCCAGCTCTGATCTCACTGATATGTGCCCTTGGGCTTGAACACTTCCGGGAGCAAGAAGCTCTGGAAGGAAGAAAATTCTGGTTTTTCACACAGTGCTTGCATCTGCCTCAGGAAGCAAGTTCTACCAATTTAGGAAGAGACGATCGGGCAGGGAATTGAAAATATATATCCCCTGGGCCCCGAAAGGGGGGACATAGTCGCCATTGCTGCTGCTCTAATATCCTTAACTCCCTCTGCAAAGATGTGCAACACCTAAGTACCATGACATCCAGGGTTCCACAAGGACAAGTTTTGTGTTCATATCTCAGATCATGTGCATGAGTAGCCACCCCAAGTGAACTGAAAGGTCAAATCACCCAGAAATCCTCCTTTATTGGATCCGTTGGGAAAGTAGGAGATAGTTGCTACTTCTTGCCAATTCTTGTCAGAAAAAGATGGACTGTATCCAAATTTCTAAGGAAAGACAAGGAAAACCAATGCCAAAAAAGCCTGACTGTACTATGGAAACTCTTCCCAACGAGCAAACGAGGTAGAGGATTGCGTCCCTGAATTAATGGTCTCCTAGAAAGTGTTGCTGATCACGTGCTCTGAAGCCCTCAGGAAATCTTTCCACCCATGAACTTGAAGGCCCCAAGTGTGCATGTTTTTAACAAGGCCTGGTAATCTTCTCAAAGAGGTCTCCTAGCTACTTGAAAAGGGGCTCCCCAACCCCACTCTACCTACCCCCACCGATCCTACTGCCCCACGTTAATCCACAGCCGAGTTAGACCAGAACCCAGCCCACAGTGTGGGCCCCAGGTCTGAGAAGGTCACGTCCATCAGTAAGAGGAGAGAAGGTTCCTGCCAGACATTCAGTTCCTGCCGTGAAAAGCAGTTGACGAGAAACCAGTTAGCATTCCTGTCTGAACCGCTGAACAGAAAAAATACACAAATCAAAACACTCCTGGGGGAGTTCTGTCTGATGTATCGCCATCCAAAGGCACAGTGTGCATTGTTTCAGCCATGGCACCTCCTTCCCTGGAGAAAAATACTGCCCTGTAACTCAGTAAATATGAAGGTGACAGGAATGCAAACTCCTGCTAGGACTCTGCTAATCTTGGGAGTGATTCTGGATCCTTTACTACTCAGAAAACTCCACCAGAGAAACCAGAGCACAGGTAGCTAAGGGTCTGGAGGGAGGGATGAAAAGAGGGTGACTGTCCCTAGGACTAGCCAGCAGACTTGACGAGGGGCATGCAGGGCTAGCACAGCGTGGGTGGGGCGGGGGCACTCATTGGGAGTTCACGAGCAAGAGCCTGCAGGGCTGCGGGAAGCCTGAACAGGAGGCAGGCAAGCGGAGGAGAGGCAAGCCATTGAAGGGATGACACCTCTGGGGCATCTGTTTCATACAGGACCCAGCATCACCTAATTTCACTTTTACCATCTGTGGCAGGTCATATTTTCCCCGTTTTACAAATGAGGAAGAGGAGGATAAAGGAAAATGCCTAAAATCACAAAGCTGGTTACTGAGGGATTCGAAATTAGAATACACATCTGTGTAAATCCAGAGAGCATTCACAACAGCTCGCCATTCTGCTTCAAGAGAATAATGATTTCCTTAGAACATAAGGAGTGAAGACTATTCTTCCGCTCCTTAGTCAGCAAGCCCCTCTCAGCCTGCACAGTAAGATCGACCCTGTACCCTCTCCCTCCCACTTCAGGGCAGACCACCAGGCCATCTTTTACCACATCTCAACCCAACCTCAATGCAGGGGTCCCCAGTCTGGAAGAATAACCCCTGTTAATATACTATTGTTCACCAGTAATTGCTTTCCTTTTGACACCACCTTTTCTAAAGCCATGGGCAATTTCTCTCAGCTTCTACCTTCTTGAAGCTTTTGTTTAAGTCTTTAAAAGACACGACTTTCCAAAGAAATAATTAAGGCTTTCATGCCCCACACTTTTAACAAATATATTTTGACCTTGTTTCATCCCTTCTGGATGTGAGCAGTTTTCTGGCACCTTAAAGGGATTTCCATTCAATTATCCTCCAGAATCCTCTTTTCTCCTCTCCTTTCTTTCAACACAAAAAGCTTCCCATTTGCCTCCAAAGGTGAAATTAGGTGCTTGCCCATTCAGCACCGGACAGACTTTTAAATTGGATGAAATAATAATGCTTCTTTGAATTTCAGGGCAGCCTTCACAGAAAGAAATTAGAATCTTGCCCTACGAAGCAGCTCCTTGATTCGTTGCCCTTCTATTCTCTCTTTGCTCTGGGGAAAGGGGCAAAAGTAGAGCTGGGATTCACAGAAAACACAAAGAGTCTTTTAAAAAAAAGTTTATTCAGGAATTAGGATAAAGGCAACGCGATGGTCCCTCATCCCGCCATGCTTCCGGCCACTGCGATGTGCTGGTCTTTACAGTTAAACAACCTAACCCTCAGCCCCCATGCCGCGCCTGGAAGAAAACCTTTCAGAGTAGGAATTGTGAGGGCTGCCGAGTTGTGAGTATTTTCTTTTTGATAGAGCAGAAGGAATTCAAAAGTAATAGTGATTGAAATCAAACAGAAAGCACTAGAGGGGAAAGAAATGAAAAGAAAGGATTGAGATTAGCTTGATCAGAGGCTTTAACTTTTAATTTGAAACAGAAACTTGCTCTAAACATCGCACCTGAAGATGGACAGTCTTGTCACGTACTACATGAAGCATCCAGCGCTTCCACTCTACTCAGAACAGCCCCGACTACACACACACGCACGCACACGCACATGCACACACACAAATCCTAGGCATCCCAAAGAACTATTTATAGAAATCTGACCAATTGGCACCCTCTAGTAACTGGAGCTATTTCAAATAACTCCGATGGGAAGACTATCACCCATATATCTCCTGCAGCGTGTCTGAAATACCGACCATTTACTGTCATGCTGTAATAACTTCATTCCCAAAGAAAAGTGAGGAGTATGTAGCAGAGTGACAGCCTGTCTTTGGGATAACCTGCTAAATGTATAACAAAGTTGAAGGATTCGCTTGTCTAATTAATCCAGTGTCACCCGGCACAGGAAAGAGCCTAAAATGATTTGCCCAGAAAAGTACAAGTTCTGATGAAGCTCTGAGGGACGTGAGGCAAGGGGGCGGGATGGAAAACTCACAGGACTCCTGCAAGGGGTCAGGGGACAGGAGAGAATCCCAAATCAGAAACAAGCCCACAAAGGCAGTATCTCCTGCTTCTCAGCTGTGCCCAAGGCCAGGATGGGTCTTATTCTATTAAATCTTCTAAGCCTGGCACATCGAATGCTCTAAGGCCCTTCCATAGAAGAGCCTTTTTGTGTTATGAGAATATTCACTCAAATGAGAAATATCCAGTGATCTAAACTGGCCTCTCCATGGGCTTCTTCCTTTGACGGACACCACGTCTCCATTGTGCTTCTGAAGTCACATCCTACATCCTACATTGTCTAAATGGGAAAATGGAAACATTTAAAACACAGGTTGTTCCAAAATGTACTAGAATATTTGGACCCACCAGGCAATCTCTGCCAAAAAAAACGGAAAAAAGAAATACATGAAATTCAGACCACTGCCCCTCCAGTCCAGTGGAAACACAGTTTCCCACACCCAGCCATGCAGACCTAGCCTCCCTTTTGGTGAAAACATGAAGTCTCCTCTGTAAGAACCACTGACCTTGGTGATAAACTTCTTCACTAGTGAGAAGGCCCCTCAATCAATCGAATTTCATTAGCATGACCCAAATTGGTGAATCAACCATTTTCAGCCTGAGTTTCTTTCTTCTTTTTTGTCCCCGCCATCCAGTTAAAGATTGTTACAAACTAAGAGTTAGGGCAGGAAAATAATTTTTAAAACCCAGCCTACAGCACTGGAAAATGACTCAAAGTGGGTTTGAAATACCTGTAGTACTTTATTTTCAGCAATCCCTAAAAATTGAAAGCAAGCCAAATGCCTTTCAGTGGTTGATTGGTTAAACAAAGTCCAGTTAGGGAAATCCCCTGGCGGTCCAGTGGTTAGGACTCTGTGCTTTCAGTGCCGAGGGTGCGGGTTCAATCCCTGGTCAGGGAACCGGGGATCCCTGGTCATGCAAGCCGTGTGGAGGGGCCAAAAAAGAAAGACACAAACAAAGTCTGGTGCATCCTTACAATGGAATACTACTCAGCAATAAAATGGAGCAGATTATTGGTACACGCAACAAATTGGATGACTCTCCAGGACAGCATGCTAAGTGAAAGAAGCCAGTCTCAAAAGGGTGCCTACTGCATCCTTCCTTTTATATAACGTTCTCAAAATGATGAAATTACAATGATGAAGAACAGTTCATTGTTAGGAGTTAAACTAAGGGGAGGCTATGACTACGAAGAGGTCAAGGAAGTTTTGGGGGCATCATCAAACAGTTCTCTGTCCTGATTGTGGTGGTGGTGGTTATACAAGTGTGGTAAAATTTCATAGAACCTACACTAAATTATTTTAAAGGAGTGCATGTAAGAACCAGTAAAATCTGATTAAGATCTGTAGTTAATAGCGTTCTGCCGTGTCAGCTTCCTGGTTTTGACAACTGTGCTATCGTTATGTTAGATGTTATTAGGAAGCCAGGTGAAGTATATGAAAATACTGTGCTATTTATGGAACTTCTATGTATGTCTAAAAATATTTCAATAGGAAAGGTTTAATTTTACATCAACACCTGGGGATGGGGGAGCATGGACTATATTTGAATAAACTCTAAATAAATAAAGAAGGCAGTAGTTTGAGGTAGAAACCCTTGATGAGCCAGGAGAACAGGTTACGGTTCTGAATCTGTTACTAACACTGCATAGACTTGGGCAAGTTCCCTAACTTCTCTAGACTTTAGTTTTCTCATCTGTAAAATGGGAAGGGGGTGGGGATACGCTATATGACTTTTCTAACGTTTCTAGCTCTAGAGCAAAACCCTCGGTTTTAAAACCAAAGCGTTTTCAATTATGCAAGCCTGCTGCATCAGGGGAAAAAAAAAAATCTCCTGAAACAGGTTCCTTATAAATTTTCTATAGGTTTCTGATTTTGACAACTCACCAAGAATTCCCTCCTTTGGTTTTACTGCAATTCCCAGCTGTAGTCAGCAAAGATGCTTTGATTCTGCCCATTCCAAGCTTGAGGACAATTTCTATCTCTCATGTGTCTCCACTATTCCTGTCTCTGGGAGACACCCTGAGCTGAGCCCATGGTAGGGAGCCCCAAGCAAGGAACTACTGCACATGCAGAAGGCAGAAGCCAGGACGTGGCCATCAGACGACGAAGTCCATGACCAAAGGACTCAAGAAAATGCAGAGAAGCAAGCCTAGCCCATGGACAAAAAAGGCCTTCATGAGTCTGCAGGCACTGGGCATGCAGTCAGATGCCCCTGCTTCCTTAACAGCACACAACTCTAAAACTCACTACTGGCCAAAGCCAGCGTAACGAAGAAGACATGCTAGCGGAGATACCTTGAGTTCTTTAATGCCTTACCAGGAAGGGTCATATGGGCTTATATTTAGGATATTTTCAGTAAGAAGGACCAGACAATACCACCCAAATTGGCCTTTTTTTTTTTTGCGGTACACAGGCCTCTCACTGTTGTGGCCTCTCCTGTTGCGGAGCACAGGCTCCGGACGCGCAGGCTCAGCGGCCATGGCTCACGGGCCCAGCCGCTCCGCGGCATGTGGGATCTTCCCGGACCGGGGCACGAACCTGTGTCCCCTGCATCGGCAGGCGGACTCTCAACCACTGCGCTACCAGGGAAGCCCCAAATTGGCCTTTTTTTTAAAAAGGAAATTTAATAACACAATGAGCTAGAAGTCTAGAGGTAGGGCAAGTCCCTCTGTTCGTTACTTTAGATCTGAATTGTCCATATTGGACCATTGAGCACTTAAAATATGGCCAGTGAGAACTGAGATAAGTTTTAAGCATACAATACTCACTGGATTTCAGAGACTTTGTCTAAAAAAAAAAAAGAATGTAAAATACATTATAATAACTTTATATTGATTATATATTGAAATTCTATTTTGAATAAGCTAGGTTAAATAAAAGATATTCTTTAAATTAATTTTACCTCTTTCTTTTTCTGTTTTTAACGTGGTTCCAAGAAAATTTTACATACATATGTGATTCACGTTATATTTCTACTAGACAGTCCTGCTTTAGAGCAGTTTTGCCCCCCAGGGAGATATTTGGCCATGGCTGGACACAGTTTTGAATGTCATGACTGGAGCTGGGGATATTACTGGCATCTACTGGATTGAGGCCAGAGATGATACAATGCTCAGGACTGTGCAAAAAAGAATGATCTGACCTAAAATGTCAACAGTGTCCAGGTTGAGAAACTCTGCTGCCCAGGATTCTCCTCTCTGCTGTCGATAGGACTGGCTTCCTTTTAAGACCAATTTCCCTTGTGGTGAAAAAATGGCTACCAAGAGTCATCTTCCTTGTTGGTGTCTATGGAGAAAAAGGCTGGCTCCCCTTTGCTCTCTCTTAAGATCAAGGAACTTTCTCCCCGACAGAGGAATCAAAATTTCAGGGATTTATTTCTGAGATCAATGAATAAAGTACTATTTTCATTAACAGATTAACTACATAGCAGAAAATAGACTTCTATTATATAAGTGGTCCGCTCTTATTCTCTGAAATAAACATGACATGAACTTAATTGTTGCAAGGAGAAATGGCTGTAGATCTCATGCGCTTACTTCAACAGACTGCTTTAAGTGATTCTCAGTATCTTCCATTATTGAATGAAGATGTATTCATTCCCACCACTGCAATGGCAACACAGTGTTCTCATTAAGTGATGTTTAAACAATTAGTTTTATTTCTCTCCCAAACTGAATATCCAACTATATATTTGTTAGGATATAGGACCAAATAATTTTTCTTACCATGTATTCTTTAGAGGAAATTCAATAAACCATACGTGGCATGTTTAATTCCATTGATTTTCAGAAAATATAATAGAAGTTACGTGGAGACCTGGAGGGAGGATGAACTGCACTATTTAAGCAGAGAGACATTCTGCTTTCTTAACAGAATCAATATTCAGTCACCTCAGTGCCAGAAAAGCACATCCTTACAAGGAAGGGAAGAGATTTGAGGTTTATGTTATGGAGGGGGGAAAAAATGTGCTCCTAATCCTTTTCTTTACAGAGGAGAACCCAAGGCTTTTGAAAACAGAAAGACAAATATACCTTGTCCAGGAAGTGTGACCAGACATCAAGTTAAACCCTTTCAAAAAGTCATGCATTCAGGGTACCCCTGCTCCCTCATTTTAGAGACATGGACTTGAGTTCGCTTTTCTCTTGATCTGAAGTTATCTCCTATTTGTCTCCTTGGAGTCTCATATAATTGAAAATGTGCCAAAGGGGCCGCAGAGAAAAGAGGAAACTCTGGACCTCACTGCCCCTAGACTCAGGCCTCCCCTCAACCCCCACGGACCCTTTCTGCATCACCTCTCATCCCAGGCTCATAGTTAAAATAACTCTGGCCATTAACACAGCTCTTCTTAACTAGAAAACTGGAAAATCCTTTGGGGAAGTGAAGATGCACATCACCCCTCTTTCCAGCTGTTCTGGCAACTTCACTGCAGTTAACACTGTACCCTTAACTCCTGAAAGAAACTCAAAGAGAAGTATATTTCTTGTTAGGGTATAGCAAAGAACACCCCAAATAGCGATGGCTTGACAATGGAAAGGTAGTCCTCACTCACTGAACACGTCAATATTTTTGACACTGGTTGGGGTGGACCAGAGAGGCCTGTGCAGGGACCCAGTAGGTGGCTCCTACATGTTCTTTCCAAGCCTGCCTGGGGACACCTTCCAACGGGTAGGTAGGAGGCATAAATACTGCTTAAACACATCACTGCCACCTTGGTGCCACTAACATCTTTCCCACTCATAGGGGAACTAAGCAACATCCCTGCCTGGGAAGTCACTTCCCAGGGAGAATTTTGTACTGTTGACAGGCCTATGAATTTGCGGGGGATAAGTGCTCTCTTTGCCACAAACACTATACCTCACACAGGACAGAGGACAGTTCTCAAACTTCCAGTTATTCTAAAAGTCTGGTGTCTCTTCCTTAAGCAGCACATTTGTCCCTTGCAGCATGATACAGATTTTCCAAAGATTGTTCACTGTAATTTGGGGAAGTGACAGGAGCTAATGGACTTTGGACTCATACAAGCCAGTTATAAATCCAAGCTCTGCTACTACTGTCTCAATGAAGTTGGGCAAGTTACTTAACCTCTCAGGCTGACTCCCTATGTCTAAAAAGAGGATATTCATATCTACTTATTCAGCTTATTGGGAATATGAAATGAAACCATGCATTTGAAGTGCTTAGCCAGTGTCTAGCCCATAGTAATGCCAAGTAAATGCTAGCAGTTGCTAGCAAATGTTTCAGCTTTTGTGATGGAAATTGTTATTTTAATCAGCAGAATACTTTTTCAACCCTGTTTCAAATAAATAATAAATCCAGTCTCTTTAAAGATCCATGGAACTATTAAGATTATAACAAGCCTTAAATTAAAACTTTTAGAAAAGACTTGTCTTTGAAAACATTTTAAACATCCTCTCTTCCTTTTAATTCTACAAACCTCAAGTTGAAAGAACTTCAAGTTTTGAAACAAAACACATTTGTTTGGCTTGGTTTACTTTGTTGATATTATTTTTTATGTATGTCTTTGGGGAGAGGGTGTTTATGTAAATTACCATCTTCTTATGTGGAGTTATACAGATATATTTGTAATGGATCCAGAGAAATCAATCATTTATGAGATTTTTCATAATCTTTGAATCTGAAGAAATGATAATAGATGATGTTAGTATAAATGAGGTCAGATTCACATCCTTCAATGTTCCGGAGGGATTCCATCAGCTCCTGGACATTCTCAGCCTGATTGGATGCAAAACCATTGCCTCCTTTAGAGACAAATACCAAAGTGGGGCGTTCCAACCCATAACACAGAACAACTCTATGGCCATTTATTAGTTTTAACCTTGGGATAGTCTTCCATGTTGATATTATGTTAGGTCACCATTCAAATAAAGCAACTTAATAAGATTAAGGGTTTTTTTGTCATGACAAAGAAGGAAAAAAATTAATATAATAAAGAGAAATAAAACAGAGCTGAGTCCAGAGCACACAGCAGCCCTTGCCTTCCCTTGTGTCTGCATCCCTCCTCTTCCCTTGGGTAAGCCACTTAACACGGCGACCTGTGGACTTTGCCCCTACACAATCCCTCGCCAAGTCCCAGAGGTCAGGGCACAGGGAGGGATGGGGAATTGGATGAGGTGAGGGGCAGAGGATGGAGCTCGTGTCCTGCTGCAGGAGGCCCCAAATGAGCTGGGGCCAGATGGCAAGTCACCGGTGAGGGCCATGACCTAAACAAGAATTAGCAACCCAGGCTAGGAGTTTCAAAAAACTTAAAGCAAGAGCTGGTGGAAACTGAGGCAAAATGGAAGTTGGGTGAGGATCAGAGGGAGGGTCCTGATTGACTGCCATAACTAGCTCCACAGCTTAACTTGGTGGACCATCCATCGGCTGCATAGCAAGCTGGCACATTGGAAAGGCTTCCGGGTCAAGGCTATGTCAGTCACCACAAGTCTTCTGTGATGTGAACAAATGACTGTGCCTCATGACCCCTTTCTCCATTTGTCCAGTTGAGCACCAGCTTTCTGCTCTAGACCCTGGGAATATTAAGCTGAAAGGGAGGCAGTCCTTGCCTTTGCGGTGTTCAGACCAAGGAGAGAAATGGACGAGCAAACGAATGCAGTATAGTGAGTGATGGGCACAGAGCATTCTGGGAGCACAGAAGAGGAGCATATAAATCATCACAAACAAAGGGGGAGCTGACAAGGGAGAGGGTGGCAGAGGCCTGGGCTGATCAGCTCTAATATCAATTTCTTTATTAAAAAACCACCCAAAACATTCATTTTCGCTCCCAATATTGTGGGTTGGCAATTTGGGTTGGGCTCAGCAGAGCCATTCTTTTGTGATCTTTCCTGGGGTTGTTCATGTCTGCAGACATTTAGTGGCCCAGTTGGGGTGGGATGGTCTAGCACGGCCAGACTGTGGCTGCTGATTCCTGGGATTCTCTTTCTGTATCATCTCAGAGTACCAAGAGGGCAAGTCCCAAACACAAGGACTTATCAAACTTCTGCTTATGTCATGTTTACTAGTGTCCAATTGACCATGGCAAGTCATTTGGCCAAGCCCAAAGCAATGTGGGAAGACATGGATACACATGGGTGGGGACCTACACAGGGCATGGATATCATAGATATGTGTTCATAGGGGTTATTATTGTAGCAATCTGCATAGCTCTCTTCTCTGCTTTATCCCAGATCTGACTGGGATAAAGAATTTAGATTCTGGGCTTCCCTGGTGGTGCAGTGGTTGAGAGTCCACCTGCCGATGGAGGGGACTCGGGTTCGTGCCCCGGTCTGGGAAGATCCCACATGCCGTGGAGCGGCTGAGCCCATGAGCCATGGCCGCTGAGCCTGCGCGTCCGGAGCCTGTGCTCCGCAACGGGAGAGGCCACAACAGTGAGAGGCCCGCGTACAGCAAAAAAAAAAGAATTTAGATTCTGTTGAGGTTATCCCCCTCCACCTGTCTCCATCTTTCACTGAGGAACCACATTTAGTTAGGGGCCTGGGGCAGGAGTCATCTCTGCTAACAGCCAAAGCCTCCAAAGCTACCCCAGCTCCGGGAACAAGGATCTGTCAGGTCAAGATAGAGCCTGAGCCCCTCTCACAGGCTGCCTTTGCAGAGTGTCAGGAAGCAGGTACTTGGGTCAGGTCACCTAGTCATTCACAGCCCAGATACCCGGAGAACAAACGAAAAGAGAAGGTGCTGAGGAAGACAGATCCATGGGGACTTGGTGGATATTTGGGAGAGCAAAAGGGGACTTGACTGCTTTGTGGTACTTACAAATTCCAGAGATCTAACCCCTAGGGGTCACAAGCACCCAGCATGTTCATGTCTGAAAAAGACCCTATATAGTGACCCCCGCCCAAAATATGTCTCCTCTTCCAACCCAACTAGACATACACACTTAAGAACTCTTCACAAGAGCATAAAATCTCAGTGTCAGGAGGAACTAGGGAGGCTGCTTGTCTGACTCCTAATCTTTCTGATGGGTAAACTGAGGCCTAACATGGTTAAATGATCAACAAAGTCATAAGTGCAGAACCCTCAGGGGTGTAGCAAAAGGATTAAGAATACAGACTCTTAATTTGACCTAGATATTCAAGATTTGCAATCCCCTGGACAGTATGATAACTGTGGGTTTTATTCCCATACCTGACTAAATCAAAATGAGATTTTTTTTTCCAGTTAATCCAATGATTAGAAAAGATGTGAAGAAACTGGATAATCTTATTTGAAATAAGTTTTATTCCTGGAACTCACTTGGCCATAACTTTTCACTTAGGAAGGAGTCAGATAAATCATAAATCTCCATTGAGCATCATCACTTTTCTATTAGACTTTTTTTTCACATTAGATTTTTTTTCAATAGACTTTATTTTTAGAGCAGTTTTAGGTTAAAATACATTTAACACACTCTACCTCTGCTTTCTTCACCTTCTATTACAAGTTACAGAAATAATTAGAGCTACGTTTGCTGATGACTTCTACATGCCAGATAAGTGTTTGCCATTATACAATTTAATCCTCACTACAGTTCTCTAACTTAGGTTTATTATTACTAAGATCTTTGATGGGGATTCAAGACTGGATGAGAGAAGGAAGGACTATTATAGACCTATGGAAATTTGAATAAAGTGAGATGAAAGTCTATCAGACTCCTGAGTGGAACAATGCAAATGTTATATATCAGATCTTGATATTTAATTCAAGGTTGGTCTTTTGCTTTAAAATCTAGATCACAGATTTTCTTCACACATTTCTTCCTCAATATAAGTCCTTCATTTATTTTACAAAGACTCAGGCCCAACAACAGTGATAACAGCTGGATTTCAAGCAAATAAGGATATAATCCAAACTCATTTATTTATGTAAAATGTGCCAAGTCCCTAAACTACTGGTTTCAATGAGTTTTCTATCCCAAAACTAAACAGACTCTTGCTGGTGGTAGTGGTGGGGTGCTTTATGCGTTTAGCAAGCTTGTTCTTTCAAAGAAAATAGAGGAACTCAAATTGCTTAGGACTTCAGACATAGCAGATACCATACTAGAAACAGCGTTCACCATCTTCACCTAGTCCTTTCAACACCACTGTGACGGGGTATTATTATTATTTTCAGTTTTCTGATGTGACAGCTGAGGCTCTGAGAGCTTTAGCCTCATAGCTCTGTGGTGGCAGAGCTCACATTTGAACTTAGGTCTGTGCAATAACAACACAGATGCTGTTGAGATTTTAGCACTTTTCCTAGAATTCTGGCTACACCAACCCGTGAGGAGTACTGACTAAGGGGGAAAATGCATGCCACTTAAATGAGAGGGAAATTTTAAATTAAATATATTTGAGAACATTTGATCATCCAAATGGCACTGGAGGTAGACACGTATGTCTGGAAACATCTTGTGTTTGAGATTTTGAGTAGAAGTGAAGTGGGTTGAGGGATTTAAATGTAAAGACCATAACTCAGTCAGCAAGAGGAATATGTCTCCATGAAGAAGCAGGAATTATAGATGAAGTGAGAGGGAAGAACTGAGTTTGGAAAGTAGCTTGGGCAAATCTGAGTCTCTTTCTCTGAGGAAGGTCTGAACTGGAAAAAAAGAGCCTCCATTGAGCCTTCTTGCTCAAGATTTCCTGGCAAGGTGCCTTTCTCCCTGTGGTTTCCCGGTGACCCCAGTAAGTCAACTGGGTGTCCAAGAGTCCACGAGGGCCCTGCTTTCCTACTCTTCACATCATTACATGGAAGGAAACCTCAGGGGGGAGGCAATACCAATTGCGTTTTCGTCCAGCTCTCTGGATTGTCAGAGGTTTAGGGAGTGGACACGTGGGCAAGCTACTCTTCCCAAGTCCATGAACATCCTCCATTTGTTGTTAAGAGACTTAGCAGTCATCACCAGACATTTAGGTTTCCTTGACAAGCCTACAACAGGAGCATGCTATATCTGACCTTAGATGCTCGGTGGTATTGGCTGGGTGGCAGGGGGGTGCCCTCCAGCTTCAATATCTCTGCTCCAAGTCTCTGAGTGAAGTAAGAAGGGCAAAGCAAACCTACAGCCGGGTAGACTGAGTCCCCTACTAGGAAGCCAGGTGGTCACAAAACCACCCCCTGTGTCTGAGGAAGGAGGGTCTACAGCACCTAGGGAGTTGGGGCAGGGCAGGAGCCTCACAAACACTGTCCTCTGGAAACTGGACATCGGAACAGAAGCGTCTGAGGCAGCCGTCATCCCAAATGGATGCCAAAGGGTTCTTGAGCCCCTTCTGTGAGGCGGCTCAGATCTGATCATAATTCAAATGCTTTCTTTTCATCCCTACATCTGCTGCTTGTCAGCTCTACCTGTCTATTTCCAGGTCTTAGGGGACATACGCACCATCTGCACAGGAGCATCCATTTTAATCAAAAATCTGGTAGAAAAGCTCATTTGTAGTCCTAAAACCAAAATAGATATATTAAGAAATAAAATACCAAACTTACAAGGATTTCTTTTTAATAAAAAACAATTTTAATTGAACCACGTCAAAGAGAGCCCCCTCCTCAGATCCGGAGGTGGAGTGGAGATGAAATGGTTGCTTGTTTGGGGTGTCCATAGTACTTCTGGGGAAACTGGAAGAACCCCACACATGAATCTGGACCTCTGAGTCCACACTGGACTGGCCATGGGGCCTGAGAGGGGGAGGCTTCGAAAATAGTCTTACTGTTTTCAGGGGTGTTGGAGTTCAGCTGCTAGTTACCGATCCAACCAGGAAGATCGTTCCCAAACTCCTCTTATTCCCTTGAAGGCAGGCCCCCTTCGTGGGATCAAAATCCAAAGCCCGCAAATCAAAGACGCAGGAAGCAAAGGAGGAATCAAGACTGAAAAAGCGGAACAGCAAATCACAACTTAAGACCCTTTTATTTCTTCCCAGAAGCTCGACTTCTGGTAACAATGGATTACAAACACAGCCCTCCACTTCTTCCACGCTGATCCCGTGCATAAGGTCAGCAGGAGGCAACCATTTCCAGTTGGACATTCTCACTTGGGTTTTATTTCAACCCTGTAAGGGTGTGTGTGTGTGTGTGTGTGTGTGTGTGTGTGTGTGTGTGTGTATGTGTGTTTGATTTGGGGTTTTTTTTGTGTGTTTTTGTTTTTTGTCTGGGGAGGCAGATGGAGAATCTTAAAGAAGACCATTCAAAGGTTTGGGAGTTTCTGGGGTTTGGTTTTTTTTTTTTTTTGAACTTTTGTTTTGACAAGCGATTACAGGTGTTCCCATTTGGAACATAAACTATATTTTTTAAAAAATAATAAATTCCTGAAAGTCCCTTTGGCCCAAAAAAGGAAAAAAAAGCAGACAGACAACCTTTGGGGAGATGATCCCTTTTTGGCAGGCATTGAATTGTCCAGAATAACACTGTCCAGATTCCAGCCTGGAAAGCTGCACGAGGGGCCTGCGGGAGATCTGGGTTGTATTAACTTCGAGAGCAACCCTCCACACTTTTCAGTTCTGGTCGCAGCTGCAAGAGAGGATTCTGAAGGCAGGATGCAAGGTGCCATCGTTAGCAGAAGTCCTCTTTTCTGCTGTGAATTGTGTGCAGCCAGTGACTCCCCTCCAGCCCCCACCAGCCAAGTACAGGTGTTTTTTTTAAGGGAACGCAAGCAACAGCTCCTAAAGCAGGAAAGGGAAACACCCTTCTAATCAGAAGGTGTTTCTAATTACAGCAGCAAATTACCAAACCTCCACTACAGTTAATTGCCACAAAGGAAATCACAAAAGAACAATTAACAAGCAAAAGCAGGTGTTATCAATTGAGTCTAGAAAGAAAGGAAAGAAGTAGAGGGAGGGAGGGAGGAAGGGAGGGAGGGAGGAAGGGAGGGAGGGAGGAAGGGAGGGAGGGAGGAAGGGAGGGAGGGAGGAAGGGAGGGAGGGAGGAAGGAAGGAAGGAAGGGAAGGAAGCAGGGAGGGAGGGAGGCAGGAGACTAAGTCCTGTATAATTTGTCAGGAGCATGTATGCAGTTGTTTTAAATCATGTCTATGCTTCTCAGTCATCCTGTGAATGTTCACTTGTGAAATCCCAGGGCCTTAAGTCTGCCAAAAGCATCAGGAGTGAATTAGACAGTGAAAGTAGACAGCAAGTAAAAAAACAACCCAGAGCCATTATTTATGTATTGTTCACCTGCATTTCCCAAGCTTCCCCTTGGCTCACATGGATCTCCAGTTGGCTAGAGACAACTGTTTTTCCAGTTTTGTCAACATCTCCAGAGTTCCTTTGTGTAAGTTATGATTTTGCCCAAAACTTAGAAACTGGTGTGTTGATTTCACAGCAAAAAATTTGGTTTATTTCTAAAATGGAGAAACAAAAATTCCTGAAATCCAAGTCCTGGCACAGGCCACAGTTCACACAAGAATTTTTATATTACAGTTATAGGTTAAATTGGGCCTCCCACTACCCAAAAAATCCACATGTTGAAATCCTAATCTCCAGTGTCTGAGAATATGGTCTTATTTGGAAATAGGGTTGTAGCAGATGTAATTAGTTAAGATGAAGTTATGCTGGGGTAGGATGGGCCCCCAATCCAATATGATTCATGTCCTTATAAAATGGGTAAATATGGACACAGACACACACCTGGAGAGAACACCATGTGAATATGAAGGCAGAGATTGACAGAGCAATGATCTACAAGCCAAGGAACACCAAGGATGGCCAGAGATCCAGCAGAAGCTAGAAGAAAAGCATGGAACAAATTCTTCCTCACACCTCAGAAGGAACCAACCTTGCCTACACCTTGATCTTGGACTTGTAGTCCCCAGAACCATGAGACAATACATTTCTGTTGTTTATTTACTGTTACCCAGCAAAGTAACACACCTCCTATTCTACCTTATGATGTCCTTCCCAATGGGCCCCTTCCCTGTGTCTGCATTTGCCACCACACTTATTTAGTCATTCGTCACCTCCTACCTGGACCATCGCAGCAGCCTCCTAGCTACCCTGCCTGCCTCCCAACTTTCCCCGCCTCAAATGTCCACTGCACCAGAGTGAGATTTCCTCACCACAGCCCTGACCATAGACCCTCAGGATCAGAAGAAGAATAAAAACAATGAACATAATAATAAACTCTCAAGTACGTTTTATATGCCAGGCATTGTGGGAGACACATGGAAGACAAAGAAAATTACTGTAAAGCAATTTCTACTCTCTAGGAGCTCCCAGCTTAATGATGTGGGTGAGGACAGACACATCATAGATCATTAGACGGAGAAATAGTGCAGGCTTGCACAGGGCATTGTGGGAATTCTGAGGAGGGGCTCCTGACCCATCCTTGGGGGAGGGGATGTATTATGAAGGGCTTCCAGGAGGGAGAGACACCTGCGCTGAGCCCTAAAGCACTGGCTCTCAATTCTGACTGCACACTGCCGTCACTTGAGAAGTTTCACAAATGTGAAGGCCTACGTCCCATGGACCCCCAGACCCTGGGGCTTAACTGGTTTGGGGGTGGCTTGGTTTAGGAAGTTGCACAAAATATCCAGGTGAGTGCAACATGTAGCCAATTTTGAGAACCTCTGTCCTAAGGCACTGATTCTCTGCACATTGAAATCACCTGTAGCATTTTAATAAACTCCAATATCTGGTTCTACCCACTAAAGATTTGATTTAATTGGTCTGGGTGTGGCCAGAATTTTTTTAATGCCCCCCAAGTGATTGTTATAGGCAGACAAGTTCAAGAACCACTAGCTTGTAAGAATGCATCTCAAAATTGAATGTGCAGACGAGATCAAGTGCATTCAGGGTGGTATGGCCGTAGAATTTTTTTCTGGGGGCGGGGGTGTGGGCAGTGAAGTAGAAAAGTATAGCTTTATTACTTTGCCAGGCAAAGGGGTACACACTGGGTTTCTGCCTCAAAAAACGATGTGAAGTGAAAGAGTAGCATTGACATATATACACTACCAAATGTAAAATGGATAGCTAGTGGGAAGCAGCTGCATAGCACAGGGAGATCAGCTTGATGCTTTGTGATGACCTAGAGGGGTGGGATAGGGAGGGTGGGAGGGAGACGCAAGAGGGAGGGGATATGGGGTTATATGTATGCATACAGCTGATTCACTTTGTTGTACAGCAGAAACTAACACACCATTGTCAAGCAATTAAACTCCAATAAAGATATAAAAAAAAAAACATTGGATGTGCACAGAAATGTTCTCGAGATCTTGTCCATCTGCAGATTCCTGAGCGGTGGGTCTAGGGTGGGGCCTGAGATCTTACCTAAGAAAGACTCCAGATGCTAATGTTGCCAGTCTGGAAGCCACACTTTGAGAAGCAAGGCCTTAAAGAATGAGACAAGTTCTCCAGGTGGAGAGAATGTGGTCCTGAATCAGGATGGTGTAGAGGGGAGAAGAACAGGACATGGAATAGAGGGGTTCTTGGGGATGATTCAGTGGATTTGGTATTTGATATGGATGTGGGGCATGAGACAGGCAAGGGCACCAGTCAGGTTTCTAGCATGGAAGTCTTAGCCTCCGAATTGACCTTAGGAACATCCCAAGCAACGTCAAAGTCTTGCTAACTTCATGGTCCCTTTCATTTTTCCCAAGTACCATTTTCCAAGCTCATTAAACATCTTCTCATTGCTCATCTTCCCAGACACTTCACAGAATTAACCATGCCTTCCTTGCTTTTCTTTATTCTTTCTCCAACACCAAGGGTGTTGCTTGCTTCCAGTGTCACATGCTTCCAGTGGCCAATTTGGTATGGACTTGAGTGAAGCAGCCTGGATGGGTGTGAAGAGAAAAGTAAAAGTTCCCTTCTGCTACCAGCCCCCCAACATATATTAATAATATTAATATTAATTAATTATATCTTAATAATATATCATGATGTTTAATATTCCTATCTTCATAGTAATTAATACAAGAAAAAGGGGACATTCAAGGGGAATAATGATTTAAAGCCTGCCGATTTTGCACCAGAAAAATGAATAAAAGCTAGAAGACAATAAAATATTTTTAAAACACTGAAATGTTTAAACATTTTAATATCAAAATACCGTTTAAAAATGATGTTAACATAAATTTTTGATAAATTAACATTTTAAAATGCTGAAAGAAAAAAATCTGCTAATCCAGATTGTAAATCTAGAAACACTATCATTTAAAAATGAGGACAGGGGGCTTCCCTGGTGGCGCAGTGGTTGAGAGTCCGTCTGCCGATGCAGGGGACACGGGTTCATGCCCCGGTCCGGGAAGATCCCACATGCCGCGGAGCGGCTGGGCCCGTGAGCCATGGCCGCTGAGCCTGCGCGTCCGGAGCCTGTGCTCCGCAACGGTAGAGGCCACAACAGTGAGAGGCCCGCATACTGCAAAAAAAAAAAAAAAAAAAAAATGAGGTCAGAATAAAGACTTTTGGGGTTTAAAAAAAAAAAAAGCTGAAAGAACCCATTGCCAGCTAACCTACACTTTAGGAAACTCTTCAAATTGCAGGGAAATGATTCTAAATGGGCACTCAGATCTACAGGAAGGAGTGAAGAGCCCCAGAAACG
Organism: Delphinapterus leucas; assembly: GCF_059928025.1. Classification (NCBI taxonomy): domain Eukaryota; kingdom Metazoa; phylum Chordata; class Mammalia; order Artiodactyla; family Monodontidae; genus Delphinapterus; species Delphinapterus leucas. The sequence continues at coordinate 47,571,857 of NC_143130.1, read as the reverse complement.
GTAAACACATGGGTTAATATAACATAGTGTTTTTAACTTTCTTTAAGAGACAACTGACCACTTTAAGCAACATAATAATAGTGTATTGTGGAATTTTTTAAATATGTAGAATTAAAATATAAGATAGCAATAACACAAAGAATGGGGAGAAGTTACCTTATCCCCCTGTAAAGTTCTTACATTTTATCTGAAGTGGTACAGTATAAATTCCAAGGTGACTGTGATAAATGAAAGACGTGTAATATAATCCCCAGAGTAAGTAATACAAAACATGATACAAAGAGAGGATAACTAAAAAGCTAATAGAGGAAATAAGATGAAATAGTATTTCATATGAATATTTATTGATGTGTAAAAAAGGAGCAAAACTCAATTATAGTGTTTTAGAATGAATGTCTAGTAGGTAAAACTATTTTTAAATGCAAGGAAGCAATTACCACAAAAGTCAGAGTAATGGTTACCTTCGGCCTAAGGAAGGGGGTGATGAAAGGGAAGGGGCATGAGAAGGATTTTGGAAATGCTGGAATGCTCTATTTCTTGACCCCATGGATGTTTGCTTTCACATCTTTGTTTTGTGCCCTTTTCTGTATGTAGGTTATAGTTCAGAATTATTCTTTTTAAGTTTTAAAAAATCAGTGAAAGACAAAATTAAATGTATTGGCTCCCAACTACCACTAGGACTTAGGAAACGTTACCTCCCCAACTCTCAGTTTTCCAAACCCTCACGAAGGGATTCTTGCTAATGATTGGGTCCCTTTAGCTGCCTCTGCTGAACCAAGCCCACAGTTGTCCCAAATGTGGGTTCCATAGAAGCAGAGGCAATGATCAAGAGTATGGCAGAAAAGCTCACATATCACCAGGAGACAAATCCCTCCCAGGGTGAGGCTTGGGACCTTTTTTAAGTAAGCCAGGTTTCTGCAAAGCAAGATGCATTTTCAAGTACAGCCAAAGAAGTGCCTTGTATCTCTCTTCATGCAGGGAAAACCTCTAACCCACATTCCTCACTCACACGCTCATACAATCCCCCCTCTTCCCTCCTTTTTCTCTACCCCGATCCCTGCTGAGCCCAGATGCTATGATCAAGAACTAGATGTAAATTTGATGCTATCACTTCCTGAGTAACCTTTGTCAAATCACTCGACCTCTCTAAACCTCAAATTCCTATTCTTGCAATGGTGGTTTTATCCCCACCTTCACAGGCTTGAGAGGACAGACAGGACTGTGCTGGGCTGGGCTGTGAGCCTGAGCTGTGGGTGTCCAGAGCCTGCTGACCCAACGCTGTACTGCAGCAGCAGCATGCCCTGCAGTGCCTATGGATCAGGGTAAGCCACTCTCTGACACTGGCTGGAGAGGCTCACCCGTCAAGTGTGTACACTGCCCAGTCTGGTCAGCTACCATTCAGCTCCTCTTGTCTTGTCCCAGCCCCTCTCCACCCAGCAGTGATGGGTGACCCAAGAACTCTTGCTGTGTCCACTGGACACCCAACCATTAAAACAGCCATCCCCAACATTTTTGGCACCAAGGACCAGTTTCAAGGAAGACAATTTTTCCACAGACCAGCAGGGGGATGGTTTTGGGATTTCAATCACATTACATTTATTGTGCACTTTATTTCTATTATTATTACATTGTAATATATAATGAAATAATTATACAACTCACCATAATGCAGAATCAGTGGGAGCCCTGAGCTTGTTTTCCTGCAACTAGATGGTCCCATCTGGGGGTGATGGGAGACAGTGATACCTGAAGTTTGTTGCTTATGTCCAGTCTACCCCATAAGATGCAGCTTAATTGTCACTTGCCACTCACTGATAGGGTTTTGATATGAGTCTGCAAGCAATTGATTTATTATGGTCTCTGTGCAGTCAAACCTCTCTGCCAATGATAATCCGTATTTGCAGCCACTCCCCAGCACTAGCATCACTGCCTCAGCTCCACTCAGATAATCAGGCATTAGATTCTCATACGGAGCACACAAGCTAGATCCCTCGCATGCACAGTTCACAGGAGGGTCGTGCTCCTATGAGAATCTAATGTCGCCGCGGATCTGACAAGAGGCAGAGCTCAGGTAGTAATGTGAGCGATGGGGAGTGGCTATAAATACAGACGAAGCTTCGCTCTCTCTCTCTCACCTGCCTGCTGTGTGGCCAGGGTCCTGACAGGCCATGGACCATTACTGGTCCATGGCCTGGGGGTTGGGGACCCCTGCATTAAAAGAACAGAATGTATCAGAAAGGTGAAGATAAACAGCGATTCAGCTCATCATATAAAGCAGAGGGAGAGATGGCTCCACCCCGAGCTCCAGATGACTTATTTTAACCTCACTAGCAGCAGCCCCCATCTTGAATGCCTGTGAGCCCAGCCCCACCCCCCAGCCCCGAGTTCCTGCTGGCATACCTGTGGCCAAGGTCGGGTAGACTCTGGGCAAGGTATTTGCTCACTGGAGTCCTGTGTATTTTGTGGGCAGTGAGCATGTCACAGTTAGACTTACACTTCAGTATGAAGATGTTCATGCTTCACCAGGGTGCAGCCAGAGGGTGCTCAGGGTAGGAGGGGCAATGGGGGGGAGGGTGCCTCTTCACTCAGCTCTAAGAATGAGCAATGGTGCCCACCTCCAGCTTCAGAACACACATCTTGGGATTTTAAGTTAAACACTCGCAAGATCGCTTCTCACATATCTAATTGTAGTTTCCCATGGTCTAGATAAACTTTTTCAAGGAAAATACATTTTCTGTGATTTACTCAGTTGAAGATCAAAGAAATAAGGAAAATGTTGGTAAACTGGGGAGACAGGGCTGACAGTTCATGTAATGGTGCTTGATTTCAGGTCCTCATTTATCCAGGCTCTCTTGCATGCAAGTACCAGGCAACATTATTCTATGGGCCAGCAGCTTGGGCCCCTCAGTTCTCAGGGGCCATTCAGGACTCTTTGATTCTTTCACTCCACTGAGTTTTACATAATGATTTAGACCCAATTTTTCTCCTCTGTAACCTGCCTGCCTTTTAGCTACTTGGGCAAAAAGTGCGGTCTTTCAGTGCCTGGAGTCTGGCTGCCTGGATTCAGTCTTGCCTCCATGTGGCTCAGTTTCCTCATCTGTAAAATGGGCGACAGCACCTTCCTTATAAGGCTGTCCTGAGGATAAGTGGACAATCCCCAGATAAAGTGCTGAGGCCAGCACCTGGCACACAGGGAGCCCTCAGCAAGCGCCATCTCTTATTATGACTCAGGGAACCTCAACTCCTCCAGTTTCACATTCTCTGCTGCGTTTTCTTAGAAACATAAGCCAAGGGAATTTCTGCCTCAGACAAATTAAGATTTTTTTCAGTCTTGTACCAAAGGAGCCCTGCCCCCTGGTTAAATAGTTCTAGTTATGAGTGGTCATAATATTGCCTCACTGGCTATACATTTTCATAACTTACTAGATCCACTTAAAGTGATTTTAATTACAGATGCTCTAGTTTCACTATGTACAAAATGGAATGCAGGCAAGTAATTGTATTTTCTCCATCTATTATGTTCAGAAAGAAATTAGAGTAGCCTAGTGCATCCTTACTGTCAAAAGGTTTCTCATGATTCTGTAAGAAAGGAGCTTCCCATGATTTGCTGAAGATGTCAGCCACTAGTGAGACCAGGAGGACTGGGTAGGGAGTGGATCTGATGCCATAAATCTAGCTGGGGTGACAGACAGCAAACATTTGTCTCCCCGGTTTGTGATTCGACCTTAAGGAACACTAGTCTCTCCTTTGACTCAGCTCTTGAATTTTCTTAGGACTTTCCTGTCAAGCCACCTCCACTCCTATCCCACATCACTTAACTGCTTCCCTTGGCAGCTCAGCTGGAGAAACAGGAGAAATACAAAGGATGGTTCTGGTATCCGCTGGGTTTAAGGGACCCTGGGTATGAGTTTGTCTGTAGTAGATGCCATGGCAGGGGAAGACAAACTTGTTAGGGCATAGGAGATCATTTAAGGGAAAGAATTTTGATATAGGGTAAGTGCCACACAAATGGAATATTGTAAAATGAGCCCAGTCAGTCTGTAAGCTTTCCAAAGTCAGAGAACATTTCTTGCATGAGCACTTTCTTAACTTGGTAATAGAATGTTGAATAAAACCACAGGTTGGTGGAATGATTTGACTTATTCTCACTCTTCATTATTTTCCAATAAATTTGGGGTCTGAAAGCAGGAGTTCTGGAAAGAGAACCATGTACATGTACATATGGTGTTTTTAGCCCCTTTGACAAATTAGCAAATTAGGGTTACAGAAATTTGTAGCCATGGGCACATGGCTACAAAGTGACAAAGCCAACACCAGACCAAGTCTGTCTGCTACCCAAGGCTCACAGTCAGAGGGAGGCCTGGGTATCCCTTTATGTTGCCAAATGTAAGGATTAGGTCAGATCCTAAGCTTCACCTCAGCCAGGATACTTCCCTCTCATATGGACAAACATGGCATTTTGCTATAACGGCTGATGGCTCTCCTGTCGGGATTTCCCGTGTCATCTCAGAAAGTCTCCGTCTTCCCTGCCCCCCACCTCTGCCTCCTGGCTGGGGCACCCAGGGAGGGCAGAGGTAGAGGTCCCGGTCAGGTGGGCTCCAGCATCCAGTGCATCTGGTCAGGCCCTACTAACTGCAGGTTTATGCCCTGTGCTGCTCCGGGGGAGCTCTGGGAAGTTCACCATGTGCGTCCTTTGGAAGAGCTAGGCTGTGCTTGAAGCAGGCCTGTGTGATCTGCCCCAAGGAGAGTTCTAGAACACAGTCTGTGCACACACACTGCCCAGGCTCTAAAGTTAATACCTCGCTTCCCCAAGTGTGTCATGCATGAGATGATTTGGGGTGGTACAAATGGAAACATTTTCTCTGGCAGTTATGTATTTATTGTAATGTGTATTAGCTCAGCATGTCCTGGCTCACCTGTCATTTCACCAATATTGTTTAGGACAAGACTAGTTCTAAAGCAATCTCTAACACGTCACCTGATCTGATGTATCCACCACCTCTGCATCCCCAATTAGATGCACACTGCCCAAGAATATAAATAGATGGCCCTCCCATGTATGAGAGAGCGGGGGAAGAAATAACAGTTTGGAGTAATCATAGCGTGTTGGATGGAAACATAGCAGAGAAGTGAAGAACAGGTGTTCTGGAGTCAAGCTGCCTGCACTGTAAATGTTAGCATTTTAATTTCCTAGCTGTGAGACCTTGAGAAGTTACTAAACTTCTCTGTCTTACTTTAAGTGTTGAGCCACTAAAATCTACGGTGTCCTTTGTTATTGCAGCTCACACACCCTCATACAGCCCATATGCCAAGCTGCAGCAAAGCATTTTCTTCTCAACTCATTTGAAAAGATATCAAGTTATCAAAACTAAAAGCATGAATTTACAACATTTAATAACTTACTATCATCAAAAATAATAAAGTAAGGTAACATGTTCAAGCCCGGACAGTTTTGAAAGCATTATCTTCCTAATCGAAATCAACAGAGTTATCAAAGATGCCACTGCTGGGCTGGGAAGTTAGCTCTCTCAGCAGGCCCAGGACTGCTGCCCTCAGGGCTGAGCTGCTCTCCCAGACAGTGATTGGATCTGCACCAGGAAGCAAAGATTTCACCTGCAGGCAGACAAAGTGTAACTTCAGGCAATGAGAATATCATCTTAAAATTAACAAGGCCTCAGGCTTCCCTGGTGGCGCAGTGGTTGAGAGTCTGCCTGCGGATACAGGGGATACAGGTTCGTGCCCCGGTCTGGGAAGATCCCACATGCCGCGGAGCGGCTGGGCCCGTGAGCCATGGCCACTGAGCCTGCGCGTCCAGAGCCTGTGCTCCGCAACGGGAAAGGCCACAGCAGTGAGAGGCCTGTGTACCGCAAAAAAAAAAAAAAAAAAATTAACAAGGCCTCTACTAGTCTGCCTTAAGCAAAGGACATTTTATGTCAACAAATATTTTGTTTTGTTCCTTTAAGCTAGGAAAGGTTTAACAATAATTTTTCAAGTTAATAACCTACAAGTCTCCTTTTAAGAAAATGAGTGAAAATGAAAGGACTCTGCCCAACCTGCACTTTCCTCACTCCATCCATTTGCCATGTTTCTCTGGCTCATCCTTCAGATCACAGTTCAAAGATCATTGGCTGTTATAGAAATCTTCCCCCATCCCTGGATGAGGTCCGGTGCCACAGAGCCACCCTCTCTTCCTATCCCATCATTTTCCATCATGGCACTGGCCATGATTTCTGATTCATGTTTATTGCTGAATTATCTGACTACATCTTCAAGCTTCCTTAGGGCAGGGACCACGTCTGTTTTGCTCCCTGTTGATCTCCAGCAGTCAGCACAGGGCCGGTATACAGCTATAGGAAGAATGAATGAAAAATGAACAGTTTGTTGATCAGTATAAAAAAGCCATAATGTATTTGACCAATCTTACGTCTGGCCATTTCGACTTTTTCCATTGTTTCAGAAATATACCAACACTGTGATGGATCACAGAGGTATCTTTGAGCAAATATCCAATGATTTCCCTAGGACAAATTATGGAAAGAAACTGATTGCTCCAAGACTTTAAAGCTCTAGATAATTGTTTAGTGGGAAGGGTATTAACAAGAAACACATATTAAAAAAAAGAGAGGGAAGGAAGGAGGGAGAGAAAAAGAGAAAGAGAAAAAGAGAGGAAGGAAGGAAGGAAGGAAGGAAGGAAGGATGGAAGGAAGGAAGGAAGGAAGGAAAGGAGGGAGGGAGGGAGAGAGGGAAGACAGAGAGAGAGAAAAAGAGAAAGAGAAAAAGAGAGGAAGGAAGGAAGGAAGGAAGGGAAGGAGGGAGGGAGGGAGGGAGGGAGGACAGAGAGAAAGAAAAAGAGAAAGGAAAAGAAGGGAGAACGATGGAAAAAAGAGAAAGACCAACACCTAGATTAAAGAGTCCTTGCCTCCGTGAGAAGTCCCCTCTTCGGAGACTGCCATCCAACCAGTTTCCTGGACACACTCTCTCTGTATCCCTGCCAGACCATCCCTGGGAAAGGCAAAGTCAGACACTCTCAAATCCCAAGGTTTAAGATGATAAAGACCCTCAGACCCTCCTTCTCAGGGGCGAAGCAGTTCAGGGCTTTTTGTTCTCCCGCTTCTTTGTTCCAGTGACCTTTCCCATCTCAAAGGATTTTCAACAACACCAAGAGCCTGACACTTTGCCCATCCTGGTTCTCACAGACTTCTCCAACGAAAGACAAAGCCAGGCTGGCACGGAGGAGGGCCTGAAATAAAGGGAGACTGAGAAAGAAGAAAAGCACCAGGGAATCTGGCCGCCCGCATATTCAGTTGCTGCAGCAACTAGAAGTTAAACAATGAAGCAGGGAGGGACCACCATCTTCCTCCCTCGGTCCAGTTGTCATGGATACTGGGATTTTAGAAGTGAGGGGGTGAAGGGTTTTCTTTACACTTTACAAGTGGTGCTTTTTTCACTCACTTGGCCTGTGTCCTTTTTCCACCCGGGTTGGGGACGTTCCGTTCTGAGTCTTCCTGCAAGGAGGCTGGGGAAGGGGAGTCAGGGAAGGATGCTTTCTGTAAAGGACCCATCGGCCAGTAGCTCTAAAGTCCGTTCCCATCCCACACCAGGCAGAAAGGCCTGAGCATTCGTGGAAATTTCCATGCACTGAGATCTTCCCATCCACATTGCAGAAGGCTAGCTCTCTCCTTGAACTCTTCCTCCCATCCTTCTGATTCTCCCAGGAGCGCTCACACACAGGCTGTCTCCTAAGGTCCCAGCTTCGTACCCTCCCCAACCCCCCAGAGACCCCTCGTAGCTTGCTGCCCCTGCTTCCTCCTCCAGGATTTAGCAGGAGGAATACAGCTCAGTCCTCCTCTGAGGTTGTCTCCCAGCTTCTTTTCCCTGAAGCCACTTCAGGCCCTGCACTGTCTTGCTGAGCTGTCCAGCAACGTATGGTGAGAGGTTACCAGCTTTAGTGACCGCAGGTCAAGACTCAGCTCTGCCACTCTCCAGCATGACCTTGGGCAGGGTACTTACTCTCTCTGAATCTTGCTTCCACATCTGGTCAATGCAGATTGTAGTATCCACCACGTAGCCTTGTAGAGGTTGTGCAGTGAGAAAAAGTAGACCGTGTTTGAGCTACAGCAGGCACCCCAGCAGCAAGAGCGCCCTTGGCCTCCTCTCCATCACCCACGCCCTCCCCGGCCACACACTCACACTCTTTTACACACTCTCACACACAGACATTCACACTCTCTCATACTCATTCACTATCACACACATACACACACACACGTCACAGGCATTCACACAGACACACACACTCACTCTTGTATGCTCTCGTGCACATCCTCACACTCAGCATTCACACACTCACACTCACGCACTCACACACAAAGACACTCACATATATGTACACACAATCACACGTACTTAGGCAGGCACACACATTCACACGTATGCACACACACTCTCTCACATATATACTCATACTCTCTCCCACTTTCACATACTTCCACACACTTATTTGCACACACTCAGCTTTCCTTTCTCTTAAAATTTTTATTGGAGTATAGTTGACTTACAGTGTTGTGTTAGTTTCAGGTGTACAGCAAAGTGGATCGATTATACATATACATATATCCACTCTCAGCTTTCCGTCTTTGACTTAAAATGAAAGACTGCGAATGTCTTATTTTAGTCTTTATCAAGCAGGAGGGAGTCCAGCTGCTTGCTATAAGCAACACGGTCTGTCCATCCATCCATCCAACCAACAACATTGGCTGAGGATCTAATATGGGCCAAACACTGACATCATAAAGAGCCACCAGGCAAGGCCACCAGCCATGGGCTTGTGTCTGCCAGGCTGCTCAGCTGCTTGAACTCGGAGGGGCCCCGAGACCCTCCCTTGGCCTCCACGTGCCTTCATTGCCCAACACTTGGCCATGCAGCCTGAACGCCAGGACACGGCGCAAAGACTGTTTGCGTTTGGACAACCAGGGCAAGGTTGGGCTCACGGCGCCATGCTCGCTCTGCGCTGCCTATGGGTTGGAGGTCCCCGGCTCGCTGGTCTTACAGACATTTGGAACAAATGCCATAAACCCTTCCAGGTGATGATCTGACCTCCAAGGATGGTCCAGTTTTCCCTCAGCCTGTCCTGCACTTACTAGGGGCAGCAAGCTCCACTCTTCACCCTGGGCAGCCTGGAAGTGGTAAGAGAGGGTTGGGTGTGAGCCATCAGTCATGTCGATGCAGCTTCCCAACCTGGCCAGCCCTGTCTAATACAGTGGAGAGGAAAGGCTCAAATACAAGCTCACAGGGTGTGTGACTTGGAGTGAGTCAACCTCCTTCATACTTAGTTTCCTCATCTATAAAATGGGCATAATCATACATCCATCTCCCAGGATTGGCGTGAGGATTCAAAATACATGTGAACCATTTTGCCTGGCAAATATTAAGTACTCATAAACAATGGCTTTACTGTCTAATTAGATGACTACTCTTAGCCCTGTTAGGGCTCTAACGATGCAAAAATCATAGATGTGTATGTTAAAAGAAACTGGAATGAATCACAGAAAGTTAAAAAATGTCGATTTGTTTAGAGTAATGGGACTAGATGTTTTTTACCTTAATTTCCATTTTAACATTGTTCCAATACTTCTGCAAGACATAAAAATTAAAACGATAAACACGGGTATTTAGAGGGTGATTTATAGTAGCCACATAAACAAAATATTTAACTTAAAATTCTCTTATTTGTTTGCACTACACACAGGATTAATTTCTCCTAAAAGAACAGAAGGAAGTATCTGGAAGTATCCATTGAATACACAACTAGATGTCAGACAAGAACATCAAAAATTCATGATACTTTTTCTTGATTCATATTGCTGTTGTCATTTCCTCACCTTCTTAAATATATTTATCATGCTTATTTAAAAAAAAAAAATTGAACATCAGAAACTTACCTGGACTCCTGAATCCAAATCGTTAATTCCATGTAATGGAAAGTTCATCCATACACGTAGCAATAATTTCACCTATATGCCTCACTATGTCCTGAATGGAGGCCACCTGATAGTAGACAGTAAACATCATATTGGATACAAGGATAGGTGATTGCCAGGACTGTTCGAGATACAGAAGACATCTGACCTTCAGGGAGCTGGAAGTGTAGCAGGAAAAGAGAAACTACCATGAAACAGGTAGGCTCTGGATTCGGTAGTTCTAACTCTGAGCTGTATAAGCAAGGTAGATAGTTGGAAAGAGCTATTGGGGAAGAAGCAAACTTTTGTTCAGTCTTGAAGGTTGAACACAAGCCATTATTCTTGTCCTGGAGGCGGAGGACGAGAATTTGAGCATTCATGTTTAACCTCCAGCCAGCGTAATCATTCACACAATGCACTGAGAACTGAAGAAGACACAAAATAAATACTGATGAAAATAAACTGAATTGTCAGATTCTTTCCCCAGGATTCCAGAATGAAATAGATCTGCACGGCCCTTGCCTACCTGCATCTGTTTAGAGAAAATATACCTGCATCTATTGACCAATAAAGACAGAGGTAGATCTTCTTTTTAAAAAAAGTTTCAGGGATTTCCATGATGGCCCAGTGGTAAAGAACCCGCCTTCCAATGCAGGGGACACGGGTTCGATCCCTGGTCGGGGAACTAATATCCCACATGCCGTGGGGCAACAAAGCTTACGTGCCACAATTACTGAGGGCACACACCTCAACGAGAGAGCTGGCGTGTCGCAACTAGAGAAGGAAAACTCGCATGCCACAACTAGAGAGAAGCACACACACCACAACTAGAGAGAATCCCGCATGCCACAATGAAGAACCCACATGCCCCAACGATGAGACCCAAAGCAGCCAAAGAAAAAAAGAAAATAAATAAATTTTTTAAAAAAAGAAAAGCTTTAAAAATAAATAAATAAATTTTAAAAGTTTCAGAGATATTGGGAGTCACTTTTAACACATACAGGTGTTTACTGTGATCCAGACACATCCTGAGTGTTTTTCATGGATTACCAGATTTAATCATCATTATAAATATGATACGTAGATGAGGGACAGAGACACAAAGAAGTAAAAAAGGAAATATTAGGCATTATTATGAGGACAACAGTTAGAATTAGTTTCGCCTGACAGGGTGATTGTATAGAAGAGAAATAAGAAATGGAGCTGGGAGAGTAGTTTGGGCCAAAGTCAGGAGGCTCCTGGCTGTGGATCATTGGCATTTGATATTCTTTAGGGAGTAATAAGGGTCTCAGAGCAGGTGGTCAGAGGAATATGTTAAGACTTCTTCCAGGTTTTAAGAAATAAAGTAGAACTAGAAATGAAGAATGTAGAACCACTTTAAGGGGACTCTAAGGAAACAGCCCCATCATTATCACCATCTTCACTCTACCAGATCCACTGCCCTTTGACCTCTCACAACATCCCACACAGTAGGAATTATTGTTTCCGTTTGATGCCTTACTATCTTTCATGGGGATATTTTTTAACTAGCACCCCAAAGGATCTTAAATTATTACCCCAGAAAATTCTGACTCAGAGGGCTCCTGGTATTGAGAAACACCAACTGTCAAAGAGATGATGGCTACCATACTCCCCAGCTGGACCTCCCTGTTCTTTCTGTCTCCTTGTTCAGTCACCGCTGCCCTCAGAGCCTCAGAATAGCTCTTCTGTTTCAATCCAGGCAGTAGTTCCCATGGCAATCACCATGATCCCTTCCATACCTCCAGGTGGGTGACACTCTGGGATATAAATGATTGACCCAAGTTTATAGACAGAAAAACTGAGACTTAGGTTAAATGTTTTAACCAAAATCCCAACTTTCTTAAGGAAATTTCCCGGCTCAGGGCCACTCCTGCTTTTGCACAGCAGTGTGTCACATCTATCTGGCTGACAGCTTGACAAAATCCCACCCCTCAGAGCATCTGATTGCGGTCTCAGGCTCCCAGCAACTGGCCTCCAATTAAAGAGGAACAATAGGCAAGGCGTGTGGGACTCAGTCCTCAGGGGCTGATCCTCAGCACCAGCTCCAAAGACCCCCCCCCCATTAGTCACAGAATGCCCACTGCTGTGCACAGTAATCCAAATTGGGTTCAAGGCCCCAGCCTCCGTGTCCCATTGTCATGCTATATATTTTATTCAACACAAGATCAGAGATCTGCTAAGACCTCGTGTTGCCAACATAAAAGAAGAAGATTTCGTTAATCCCAATGAAAATGAATCCTTCTTATTTTTTCCTGAAAAAAAAAAAAGGAAAACATGAAGGTATTACATCAGCCTCTCAAAAAGGCAGAAAAATCCCTGCCATCCTGAGACGGTTAAAACATGTGTCTTTAAGAGTCGACACAAAGAACAACAATTACACACCCCTTCACCTTTTACTGGCTTGTTTTATTATCCTGGATATTCCAACTGTTTTCTCCTGGGATGCTTTTGGATATGATAATCCCACCAGCCTTGAAATAGAGTATTAGAGAGGAAGCAGGGTCAAAGCGGGGAGGATGTTCACAGGATTGGAGAGAAGAGGGCAAGGGGGAAAGAGAGTGGGCAGGGAAAAACCTGCCGCAAAAATCTGAAATGTCTTTATGAAATCTGAGCATTTCATAGCCAGAGGGGATCTTGAAGATAACTAGTCAGACCTTCTCATTAAACACACACACACACACACACACACACACACAGAGCAAGTGAGGGCAAAAGGGGGATGATTTGTCCAAGGAAATGGATGCTTCATTCAGGCCTATAGGTTAAAAGGAGTGGAAAACAACAAGACACTAACCTGTCAGAAAAGAGCCTTGTGTAAATTTCAGCAAAAGTCTCCTCAGAAAAAAAAGACCATAATGACCCCTCTTTATCTTGTCAATACTTGTCACTCATCTGTCCTCGTTAGAGCTCTCTTGTTGACTCATTTGTTCACTTACAAAAGTCTGATTAACTGAATGGTGTAGTGTAGGGGTCCACACAGTACAGTCTGTGGGCCAAATACAGCCCGCTGACTGGTTTTGTATGGCCCACATTTTACAATGGATTTTACATTTTTTAAGAGTTGAAAAAAATTTTCCAGTTAAAACAATTTTTCAAGAATAATACTTTGTAACATGTGAAAATTATATAAAACTCAAACGTTGGTGTCCACAAGTAAAGTTTGGCTGGAACACGGCCACGCCATGCGTCTACAAATTGTCTGAGGCTGCTTTTGCCCTACAGCAGCAGAGCTAAGCAGGTACAACAGACATGGTATCATCTTCAAAGCCTAAAACATTTACTATCTGGCCCTTTACAAAAGAAAGCCTTCCATTTTACTGACATGAAAATTGGAGCACCCCAGCCCGGGACCACCACTTAGGGGCTGTGTGACCTGGGCCAATTCATGAGTGTGTCCATGCTTTGGCTCCCTCATCTGTAAAATGGAGATCAGGTGTATTGAAACGGTATAATTGAAATTCAGCTTGATGTCCACTGAGGTCACCCTACCCTCTGAGACTTAAACAGCATTGCTTTAAGTTCAATGTCATGTCCTGGCAAAGTCCCATGTCCTCTTCAACATTCCCAGAGCCTTTCACCCTCTTGGTCCTTTTGGTTTCAAATTCCAGCTCTTTCCCAGCTGTGATCTCACTCATCTCCCCAATCCTCAGCTGGTCTTTCTGCTCGGTACCAACAAGGACTTTGTAACTCAGCTATCTCTCCCTCTAAACAAAGTCACAGGAGGCGTTGTGTGGGAAGCAGGTTTTGCTGGTGGTTTGGGGCCTTGAGGAGGGGATGATGTGGCTAAAATTCAAACAGTTTAAACATGGGCAGCCAGCTTCTCTCATTCCAGCTCTCTCATGGCTGTCCAGCCACCAGCAATTTCCCACTGGCCACACTTCCCTGAAGGTTCCAGCCCTCTGCCATGCCTCTCAGCCTTCTGCCATGTCAACCCACTTCTCCATTTGTAGCCATCCTTTCTTGGAATTCCCCTCACATCTTCCATCTTCTCTGTTTCCTGGAGCCCTTTATCCTCAAGACACCCCCAGAAGCTCAATTTTCACTTCCATCTGATACAGGACACCCTAGTTCATCACCCTGATGCCTACATTTCCATGGTTATAAACTTCAAGTTTTTGTTAAACAAAAGGCCCCTCACTCCATATCTCACTCTTAGAAGCCCAGAACAACTGTCAGAGCTTCAGACACACTTTCTCCTCGTCCCAGAAAATTATATATTCAGTGTCCAACTGATAGAAATTATGTCACCACCTCCCCCTTAGAAGACAGAAACACTTTCAGTAGCTTTGGGGTTGACTTGCTTTTTCTCTCCACTAAAATATATAAAGCATCAATCATACTGCTTGACATTAAAAAATAACCAATACACGCTTTCCTTTCCGTGACTTTTCCCCAAAAGAAACACAGACAAAATACCAACATGTATAACAATATATATTGCACATGTGGTTCCTGAACACACACCTGCCCACAGTGAAGTTCTCCACCTGGAGCATGTATGGGAGAAGAGGGGACAGAATTGGGTTGGGGAACACCACCTAGGACAAGGTGATAAAAATAACAGATTGCTTTTTCTCTACAATCTAAATGCACCAGGAGCTGAATAAAAGTCACCAGATGCAACCCCTTTGGGGATTTCCATATTGTTTTGTTTGCCAGACAAGAAGGGTTCCAAGACTTTTTATCTATGGCATCTATTGCTGCATAACGATATATCCCCAAAACTCAGCAGTTAAAGCAACAAACATGTAGTACCTCACACAGTTTTCTGAGTATCGGGAATTCAGAAAGGCTTAGCTAGGTAGTTTTGGCCTAGGGTCTCTCATGAGGTTACAGTCAAGAAGTTGGCCTGAGCAGCAGTCACATGAAGGCTTGACGGGGACTGAAGAGTTTGCTTCCAAGATGGCGCACTCAGATGGCTGTTGGCAGGAGGCCTCAGCTCCTCACACAGGCTTCTCCAGAGGGCTGCTGATGGCATGGCTTACCGCAGAGTGAGTGATTCAAGAGAGAGAGAGAGATTTTATAACCTAATCTTGGAATGACATGCCACCACTTCTACCCTATTCCACAGATCTCACAGACCCACCCTGTATGGGAGGGTACTACATAAGGATGTGAGAGATAGACTGACCACCTGCCTTTGGCACCCTTGAGATTCTTTGTGTCATTACAATACATTCCCCTTTCTTACTTAAGCTAGTTTGCATGTTTTACTATGACTTGCAACCAAAAGAGCCTGGAATAAGATGGGCTTCTGAGACTAATGCTCTATATTTCTACCTCTGAGGAAAAGAAGAAATCCATTCCACATAATAGCACAAATCAAAAGCAAAACAAAACAAAACAATGAACAACTTGGTATTGTTATAATATCAAATTATCACAAAACTTAGTGGCTTAAAACAACCATTATATTTTGCTCACAATTTGTGGAATTCAGGAAAAACTCAGGCAGTTCTCATGTGGGAGTCTCTTGTGCTATTGCATCTAGATGTGCACTGGGGCCACAGTCACCTGACTTCAGTCCAGCTTCACTGGGCTGGACATGCGAGATGGCTCCCCCACCTGGCTGGTAATTGAGGCAGGCTGTGTGCTCGGAGCTCAGCTAGAGCCATCAAACAAAACACCTGTGCGTGATTTCTCCGGCATGGTCACCTCAGGTAACTGGCCTTCTTATATGACAGCTGCTTCCCGCAATGCAAGCATCCCAAGAAACAGTGGAAGCTGCATAACATTTTCTGCCTAACCTCAGAAGTTATAAAGCATCACTTCCACTGCATTCAGTTGATGAAAACCAAGTCATTAAACTCAAGCCAGGTTCGAAGAGAGGGAACAGAGCCTCCATCTCTCAATGGAAGGCTTGAAAATGGCCAGAGGCAACTGGTTTTCCCAAACATTGAACCTATCCACGCCAAGCGCTGGTGGGAGAAACAGTGCCTCCCACATAAAAGTGATAGAGAGGGATCTTCTCAGCTAGAATGTAAATAACCTTGACTACAAGAAATGGTCCATCTGGCCCAAGATATCTCTCTTTCTGGGAACTTAAAGATATCTGCCAAACCACATTTATCAGGAGACATTTTCACGTAACCAAAAACTCAAGTCAAGCTGCCATAAACAATAAAGAAATTTGACTCATATACCTGGAAGTTCCTCAGTCTTTAGAGTTGGCTTAATTCAGAGGCTCTGCATGCATTTCACAACCATCCTCTGGCCTATCCCCCTTTCATCTCAGCTGGATAGCAAGAAAGTTGCAGCTGGTCTGGCCCTTCAATTGGTGCATGACCATTTCCAGAAGAAAGCAGAACGAGTTGCTTCTAGACACTGTCCTAGAAGAATGCAGATAAATTTTTCAAATGCCCATAGCTAGTCTTTCTTCATATTTTATTAGATCAAATTGAGTTATATGGCCAACCCAGCCAATCACTGGGGAGAGGAATAGAATGACTCTTAAACCAACTAGGCTCACTCCTGAACCCTATGAATGGGATTAGCTCCCATGCATGAAGGAAGAGAGGATACCCGAACAAAATCAGGATTTTGTTAGAAGTAAGGGAATGAGAAATGGATGCTAAGGAAACAATCAACAATGTCTTCTATGCTGCACTACAGAAAAAGAATTCCTAACACACCTAAATCAAGTATAATCTGTCTTTTGCTGCCTTTTCCCCAACATGCAAATACAGAATTAGTTCTCTGAAACTCTGTCTCCAGATAATTCTGGGAGTGTCCAGGAAGCAACTCACATGAGTTTATAGGCAAGTCCAGCGAGTTACCAGTGGCATCTGCAGCTCTTTCCTGCTAGGTTCCAGGGGTCTGCTGTCCACTGCTGCCAGTTCTGCCAGGTAATTCTGTACTTGCCAGGCATGTCCACTTTCCTCCAGAGCCCACGTTCAGTGGCCAATTGCAACATGGGGAGAATGTTGCCTGTTCTATTTGGAAGACAACAAAGCAGTCCAGCTTGACCCATAGTGTAACATCAGGATTTGTTAAGAGACATAACTTTCATATTTTATTTATCACATCCCCTGCCCCCTGGCTTAACCCAGGTGCTACATGTCCGAGGCGCCTTAATCCTCTTGCAAATATACTTCTAACGCATCTCCTCACCAGCTTGTCAGGCATCCCAGGCATCTGTGGGCCCCAGTGATCCAGCTTCATTTTGTGCAGAGGCTCCTAAATTGAAATCTAGCCAAGAGCATCAGCTAAGCGTAATTCCTTCTCTCCTCACCCCTCCTTTTGCAACCCAGTCATACTGGATCGCACCATCCACGGGGACAGGGAATGCCATCTCCACATGTACCTCCTACCCTCATACCATATATCCCCAAATTCTGAACTTCTCATATGCTGCTCTCTTTACTAGAACTCTCTTTTGCTGCCCAACTGTCTCACCTTGCAAATTCCTGCACATCAATCCAGACTCAGCTCTGTACCTCCCATAATTGACATGAGAAATAGACCTGCAGTGTTTGCCAACTTTAATTCAGTGGCTCTCAAGGCATTCAGTCTGGAAGATATCAGGCTACTAAGAGTCAAGGGGAACAAAAAAAGCACTGCCCTAAGGCCTACTCTACAACAGGCTTCCTGGGCATTTCCCAGCACAGACCACATCTCCAGGGTACTGACCCTGGCCAGCATCTGCCAACTATAGTCAAAAGGCTACCCTTCCCCATCTCTTAGCATCCTCAGGGTCCTACTGTCTGAGTTATCCAGCTCACCCTCCATTCCCAGAGCTGCCAAGCAGTCTCTCCATTGGCTCGGTGCATGGAATCAGATTGGGAGTATCTCTTAAATGAATTGGGCTTTTGTTCCTTCCAACCTGTGTTGAAATTTACAAGACTAAAACAAAGGCCCTCACTGTGCCCTGGTCCTGGCTCTGCTGGGACACTAATTACCCAGCAACAGCACATGTGGGAGAAAGTGGCCAACTCTGATTAAGGAGCCCCATGGGAGGGCACTGAAAACAATCTTTTCTTTTTCTTTCTAAAGTTGCCTTTGTTCCTATCACCAGCGGCCACTCTGCCTCCATGCTGCTGGGCATTTGTAGATACAAATGAGTTACCAGATGGACACCATGCTGGAGCAGGAGACCCTGGTGCACTGGGTGCCTGCCACGTGCTGAGGCCGTGCAAGATGCTCTTTGTACATGAGCACTGTTCCTGCAACATCTCTGCAAAATAAGCATCATTATCCCCACATGAAAGACGAAGGATCTAGAGCCCAGAGCTGCAAAATCCCAGCGAGACTCAGCTGGATTAAAACCCAGTTCTGGCTCAAAAGTCATGGCCTATGACTTCCAGAATAAGCTAGAAAGGGTGGCTCTCCCCAATTCCTAGATCACAGCATTTTACTGCTGGGAAGGACCTTTCTAGAGATCAATATGTTCAGTCAAGGCCCAGTGAGAGGGCTTGACCAAGAACACCCACCCATTGGACAGGTTGACTGGCACAGACATAGTCTTGAAATTTGAAGCTTCGCTTGCACTTTCCCATCTACTTTGCTCACCCATCATTGTCCTAAACTTCTTAAGAGCCTCTCGTCACTGACAGCTGACCAGACTGACGACGAACAGGCAGGTTTAATTAATTCTGCGGTAGCTCACATCTCAGTGAACGCAGCCAAAAAACAAATATCAATTCTCCAGCTGCAGAAGAAAGAATCTATGAATGAGTTTCAACTAGGGACATATGTAAGATCATACGTATGGGGGGACAATAGCCATCATTTTTTTCCAGCTGGAGTCACTTCAGAGTAAGCCCTGGAGATCCTAACATACTCCCACTGAATATAAGGGACTGAGCAATGCACAGCTGGAGTTAAGAAGGTTTGGTGTCCGAGGCCTCGTGGTCACAGCAAGGTGCCTGCTTAGGTTCTCACCATCAGCCCAGCAGTGTGGTGAGTTGGGGTCTGACACAGAGAGTTCAGGTATATAGAAACACAATTAAGACCCTTGCAGTCGGCAGGGGAAAGCCTGGAGGGAAGACCTGAACCACACAAGGACTAGCCCTCTTCCCCAAGACTAAGGAAATCAGGTTGAATGGATGGAAATCTGGCAGTAAGCCAAATTAGCTGTGCCTTGAGTGTGGAATCTCTCCCTGTTACATTTTCACAGAAAGGGCGCCCAAGGTACCAAGCAATCAGATTCGATAGGGGCGGCTCTTTCTTCTCCCCCAGTGACGAACATTGGGGAGGTAGGCAAGGTGGCTCTGAGTGGGGGAGGGTGGCCCTTCCCAAGGCTAGTGGTAGAGAATTAAACTATCTGCGCCAGAGGTTAGAAATGCTGAGGCCGGATTTTAGTAAGCTCTCCACGGGAATAAAATATGGCATAGGTGGATTTTTTTTTTAATCCATCAAGGGCAAGATAAATGGACTTTTATGCATTAAGGGCAAGATAAGTGATAAAGGTCTTAAGTTGTCTTAAACAACGCTGAGCTTAAATATCGATCAGAATGGAAAGAGTGACAACATTTAAATCTGTTCAATTCGGTTAAGCTTTGGGACTTAAAAGTTCACGCAGTGTCAAACTGTTCGGACTTAAATTTTGATTCAAAGCACTTACAAGAGTCCCGCCTTTAGGTCGGGGCCTAAGACCCCAGAGTCTCAGCTTCAGCCACCACATAAGTCACAGCATATCATTGGAGTGAGGTACCAGGACCGGCAGTGTTTAGGGCACTGTGGTTGCTACTCTAAACATTCTCCATGTTCATCTCATTTAAGCTTCATGACAACTCTATGAGTTAGTGACTCCTGTCTCTCACACACACACACACACACACACACACACTGCACAGGAAAGGAGACAGAGACATGCCATGCCCACCATCACCCAATGGCAAACAGTAGAGCCAGGATTTGAACCCAGGCATATTAACCACAAATCCTGTGTCTCACCACCATCCCATTTTGTCATTCATATAAATGTTTACCCCAGTGCCTGGCACCTACCAAGCCCTCGGGAGCCTTCAGCTCCTGTGCTGTTCTGATAGTCCCAGAGATGTTAGAAATCATTGTCAAGCAAGGCCTCTCTACAAATTTTACTGGGACACTAAGAGCAGGGCTGTCCAGAGACTATCGGACTCACTGGATGGCAGCTGGGGGCCCCATCCAGCCATCAGATTTGGAGTCGTTGCTCTTCAAGCCAAGCCTTTGCAGCAGGGTAGACACGACACATAGAATGTGGAGGCCAACCAGAGCTACCAAGATGATTCTTTGAAGTCTTGGCTTGAGCTTGCAATCTTCATCTTAAAAATCAAGTTAGATTCCACCCAAAGAGTTGTCTTCCCGTGTTCCTAGGAAAGTGACATGTCTTCCGGCTGGGCCCCAGCTGGGCCCTCCCATAGACTCTCCCTTCTTTAAAATTCATAGGATCTCAGCTGGTGGCAATGACTTAGACGGGCATGTGCCATGGCCTGTGACTTTTGTACCCCTGGGTAGCCTCAGATGGTTTCAAGCGCTGACTCAGGCCTGGCAAGGAAGAGCAGACCGTGCGTGCATACCACAGCCGTGACTTCTTACACAGTGCCCACCACCAACACGCGCTTACACAATAAGCATGTTTCACCAGGAGGCCCAGGTGCCTGCCAGCATTGTTACAAAAACCCATGGGAACCTGGCTTCCGTGCTAGCCAACCAGGCCCGGATCCTGCTCTTCTAGACCTTCCAACTGAATGTCATATCAGGGCTTTCCAAGTAGAATTTCTAAACCCATGAGACTGTGGGAAATGCTCACATCCTCAGACTCATCCCTTTTCAGCAGCACTCCTGACTCAGTAGGTACGAAGACACTGAGTAAGTATTCATTATAGGAATCTAAAATACAACACAAATGAACCTATCTGTGAAACAGAAACAGACTCATAGACATAGAAAACAGACTTGTCGTTGCCAAGGAGGTGGGGGGTTGGGGGAGGGAAAGACTGGGAGTTTGGGATTAGCAGATGCAAACTAGTATGTATAGGATGGATTAAAAACAAGGTCCTGCTGTATAGCACAGGGAACTATATTCAATATCCTGTGATAAACCATAATGGAAAAGAATATGAAAGAGAACATATATATGTAGGGACTTCCCTGGCAGTCTAGTGGTTAAGACTTCACCTTCCAATGCAGGGGGTAAGGGTTCAATACTTGGTCAGGGCGCTAAGATCCCACATGCCTCACAGCCAAAAAACCAAAATATAAAACAGAAGCAATATTGTAACAAATTCAATAAAGACTTTAAAAATGGTCCCTGTCAAAAAACAAATTTTTTAAAAAAAGAATATATAGGTATAACTGAGTCACTTTGCTGTATGGCAGAAATTAACACAACATTGTAAATCAACTATACTTCAATAAAAAATTTTTTTAAGTATTTATTATAATTTCTACTAGACTCACCTACCCTGTCCCCTGGAGTCACCCTCCCGTGCTCAGAACTATCTGTGCAGGATGAGAGGAAACTCTTACCTGTGACTATCTGAAAGGCAACCCAGGGCCCAGGACTGAGGCCACGTGTCGCAAGACAAGACCTCCCACATTCATGATAGAGAGAATCAACTCAGTCTCAAAGAACCCATGACTCCTCCCTCCCCAAAGACGACTAGAACGAGCATGTTGCCTTATTCTCCGTGTGACGTGTAAGCAACCAGGAGAAACCTTATGGCTGACATGCACTGGGCTTTCTCTAGTGCCACTCTCCTAACATTTGACAGTGATTATTCATCTTCACAACAACCCTATGAGAGAGACTGGAAGTTTGGAGTCGATCAGCAACCCATTATAACTTTTTCCATTTAAAATAATGAGAAATATATTTCTGATTAGCATTTTTGTGCAGAACTTTAGATTTTAACTAAGAGATAACTGAAGTTTAGTGTGAGATGTCTGCATGTATTGTCAAATTGTGGGGAAAAAAAGTTTAAAAAGAAGTGTGTTCACCATTACCTTATGTTGTTTTTTGAAAAGCACATGTGGAATTGCACAGAGTACAAACATGAAAAGTGGTAACATGACTTATAGATAGGTGGCTGGATTCCAAGTGGTTTTTATTTTCTTCCTTTTGTTTATCTGTTTTTTCTACAGGATAAAGGTTATAATATGGAAAAGGAAAGGGATAAAGTTTATTTTGTGGGTCTTCAGAGGGCAGGACTGTTGTATGGAGATAGCAGGGAGTAGTTCAGCTCATGTGAGAAAGAATTTTTACCATTAGGGCTGTAGGATAATGGGATGGGAAGAAGTGAGTCCACTTTCAAAAGACATGGCCAAGTAGAGGGTGGATGTCCACATATTGGAGATATTTTTGATTCTTACCAAGGAGAAACCCAGTGGAGTTTTTAACACCAGTTCCCATCTTTAAAAACTCAGGAACCCAGTTTTTAAAAATATGTTAAAAGATATTTATCTTGGGCTTCCCTGGTGGCACAGTGGTTGAGAGTCCGCCTGCCGATGCAGGGGACACGGGTTCGTGCCCTGGTCCAGGAAGATCCCACGGAGCGGCTGGGCCCGTAAGCCGTGAGCGCTGGTCCTGTGCTTCCAGAGCCTGTGCTCTGCAACGGGAGAGGCCACAACGGTGAGAGGTCCGCGTACCGAAGAAAAAAAAAAAAAAAAAGATATTTATCTTTTAAAGATGCAGTAGTTGAAGCGTAGTGATGATGATGTGGGAAAGAAGGGGAGAGGCGGAGGAAGGGGAGGTGAGGAAGTGGGAAGATGCAGGAGGGAGAGGGGCTGGGGCTTCTTCTGCATCCTTGTTCCCCCGGTGTAAAACCCACTGAACCGCTAAGGTTTCAGAGAGCCCTTTTGGAAAGCACAAAATTTTAGACCAGTGGTAAAAGCTTTGTTGCCTGTTGGTGCAGATTTCTCTCAGGATGCTGACACTCTGGTCTTTCCTTTTTTATTGAAGTATAGATGATTTACAATGTTGTGTTAGTTTCTGCTGTACAGCAAAGTGATTCAGTTATACCTACATATACATTCTTTTTCATATTCTTTTCCATTATGGTTTATTACAGGATATTGAATATAGTTCCCTGTGCTATACAGTAGGACCTTGTTGTTTATATATTTTGTATATGGTAGTTTGTATCTGCTAATCCCAAACTTCTAATTTATCCCTCCCCCACCTCCTTTCCCCTTTGGTAGTTTGTTTCCTATGTCTGTGAGCCTGTTCCTGTTTCGTAAGTAAGTTCATTTGTGTCATAGTTTAGATTCCACATATAAGTGATATCATATGGTATTTGTCTTTCCCTTTCTGACTTACTTCATTTAGTATGATAATCTCTAAATCCATCCATGTTGCTGCAAATGGCATTATTTCATTCTTTTGCATGGTTGACTAGTATTCCATCGTGTATATATATATATATATCTCACATCTTTTTATCCATTCATCTCTGACACTCTGTTCTTAAGAAGGCTTGTCCTTAACTCAAGAGGTGTCCTTCCTATGAAAGGCAGTGATAGTGGATGCATTTGTATATGTTCAAATCCTTTGTTCATCACTGCTTCAATAAAGTAGTATCAATATTTCTATGTACAAAGTCCATAGAAGACCATTAAAGAAGAAATTCAAAATAACCTCCAATCTACCTACCTAGAAATGGCCATTGCTACTGTATCTGGTGTATTGCCTTCCATTCATTTTGCAATACATTTATTTTCATAAAATTGAGCATAAAATGTGTTCAGCTTTTCGTTATCACCTAATATTATGTTGTAAACGGTTGTCGTATCAGTAAATATTTTTTGAAGATATAATACTTCCATGTAGTTTAATATGTACTTTTTTATTTCTGATAACATCTTTTTCTTATGTTTATTAAATATTTTTATTTTTTCTACCATTATCTGTTAATATAATCTATTTTCTATTTAAAGATGAGTTGTTTTTTGTCTTTTATTTACTGTGGTCTTGTCAATTTTATTGCAAATACTTTTTCAGCTTAGTGATAGCTTTTAAATTTGGTTTTGATTTTCAGACAATTAGCAAAAGCTAATTTATAAGCATTAAATCTATGAACAATTGTATTCATGATTTTTCCACTTCTTTCATGCCTTCAAATTTCTTCCACATGCCTGAAAAGTTACATATTTATTTCTCCTTCTTCCACTTTTTTTACTTCATTTTTTTACCTTTAACTTTTTTTATTGTTTTATTTGATTTTTTAACTCTTTTTCTATTCACAAAATTATTGCATTTTCAACTTATGAAATTTGAAAAATATAATCACTAAAACTCTATAATCTCACACATAGGGATAGCCACTGCTAACATTTTTCTTTATTTATTTGCAATTTTTATACCTTTATATATTTTTAATAAAATTGAGTTTATTTTATATATGCATATTTATGTACATATAGTTTGTATCATCCTTTTTGTTTAACATTACATAGTAAGGATATTGTTATGTTATTAAACAGTCTTCAAAATGTTTATTCATTGACTGCATAATATTTCATCCTAGGGACTACATGATATTCAACAAATTCCCAATTATTGAACTTTACTACAGATATGACTGAAATAAAAATACTTGTAGGTATATCTTTGTCTCCTTATCCATCTGTCTACCTGTCTTATCTTTTCCCTGGAGAGATGCCAAGACATGGAATGTACAGGTCATAGAATTGAAATTTTTAGAGGTTTCCAATAAATATCACTCTTCAGAAGAGCTGAATTCTTTTAAATTCAGATCGGAAGTATGAAGGGACTTCCTCACCACACTCTCCCAAAATCAAGTGATTTTTAAAACTATCTTTGCCAATATAACAAAAAAAGAAAGTAACATTTCATTTTAATTTGCATTGCTTGATTACTAATGCAACAGAATATTTTTGCATCTAAATTTTGACTCCATCTGGAATTTATTTTGGTGTTTGTAATAAGGAGCAGCTCTGACTTGATTTTCTCACAAAGAACCAATACTATTTGTTGAAAGATTCCACCCATTTCCCAGTGTAAGATGTGCCCTTGTTTATACGCTAAGCTCTCATGTAGGTTTGAGCTTAATGACTAGTCATTCAGTCTATCACTAATAGGTCTACTGGTTTGATTATTGTAGCTTTATGCATTTTGCATATCTAGTCATGATTCTTTTATTCCTATCTCCTTCATATTCCTATCTCCTTCATAGCCCGTGTACTTTAGAGTTATTTTATGAAATTCCTCCAAAAAATAGTACATTGGGAATTGTTACTGAGATTTCTGAAGCTTGTAAATTAACTTGAATCAAATTAACATCTTTACATCATTAAGTCATAGAGAATGATGCATCTCCCATCCTTTGAATCTTATTTAATATCTCTTAATAAAATTTGGGAGTTTGTATCATAAAGGTTCCACACATTTCTTGGTAGCATTATTCCTAGGTATTATGTGATTTTTCTTGCTAGTTTAATATAAGCGCTTTCTCTATTATGGTTTCCAACTGTTGTTTGACTGCTTATATACGGCAAAGCTATTAATTTTAGTAAATTTTATGGGAATACTCTTTTAAAATCATAAGTTAGTGTGTTGAGTTTTATCAATTATATTTCAGTTTTAATGGATACCATCAAGTTGTTTTGGCTTTAATGGCATGACCAATCAGAAAATTTTCCTCACACAAAACTGTCTTTGAATTCTTTACGTAAACCCTAGTTTTTTATATAACCTTCATGATTTCAAATTTTGCATCCACATCATGGAGCATGTGCCTTTATCCTATTTGTGCTATCAATGAAATTTTAAGATAAGGATTAAGCCAGCTTTGTAAAATTGGAATTTTTTTCCATGATTTTTTTTCAGCGTGGAAGTGACCTCTTTCTTAAAAGTTAAAAATAACAACAGAAATCTGTCTGGTCGTAGGGTAAATTTTAGAATAAATTCTTTAACTATTTTTACATTTCTTTCATGTGCATTGACTTGTTTGAGGTTTTTATTCTTAGGTCAATTTTGAATTTTCCCAGCGAAACACTCACTTCATTGAAAGGTTCTATTTTTTCCATAACATTTATTCTCTTATATTTTAAAATCTACTTCAAATCTATGATTATACCTGCTTATTTTTTCTAAATTCGTTTTCTCTTTTTTTTGCTATTTAAAATATACGTTTAATCAAAATGCACAAACCAGTAAAAATAAAGGTGTACGTGATGCAAATGTAATCAAAGAGTTCTAATCTTATAGCATTACTGAGAGAGGAGAGAAAATTTGTTTAAATTTTAATAAATCTAGGAGTCATTATTTTTTTGAAGTATAGTTGATTTACAATGTTGTGTTAGTTTCAGGTGTACAGCAAAGTGATTCAGTTATACATATACATACATATATATTCTTTTTCACATTCTTTTCCATTATAGTCTATTACAAGGGATTGAATATAGCTCCCTGTGCCATACAGTAGGTTCTTGTTTTCTCTTTGTTCTTAAGTTTTCTAGAAATTCAGCCAGAAAACCTCTTCTTATGTCTGTTAGTCAGTTACACTAGGAGGGGGTCTTTCCATTCTAAATCAGAATTTCTGATTCAATTAAAAATTCTTTTCTGCTGTTTGACTTGCATTCTTGTTGTTCTTTTACCTGTTTTCTTGAGATGACTTCATCATCCATTTATTTCTATTCTTTCTTTTTAAAAAATGAAATCATTTGCTATTATCACATTGCCTTTAAGGACAACTTTAGCCACATTTCATGTTTTTGATATAAGTATTCTCTTTTTATTAATTTCCAAACAAACTATTAAGAAAATGGGTTTGACTCCAGTTATAAAATAAAGAAGTCATGGGAATATAATATACAGCATAAGGAATATGGTCAATAATACTGTAGTAACTTTGTATGGAGACAGACAGTTACTAGACTTATTGTCATGATCATTTCATAATGTATGCAAATGTCAAATCACTATGGAGTACACCTAAAACTAACAAAATATTGCACATTAACTATATTTCAATTTTTTTAAAAAATGTGTTTGAGTTTTGGAGAGGTTTTTGGAATTTTATTGTTTTATTTCTTAAGTGATTAGATAGATATTTTCTAATTAATTTTAATTGGAAATTAAATTAATTTTTATTATTGGTTTCAACTTTTATAGCATCAGAGATAGAGAACATGGCCCGTACAATTTCCACAATAAATTGGGAACCTGTTGATGTTTTCTTTGTGCAATATATCTTTTAATCTGACAAAGGCTGATAAAGATTGTTAAAAACATACACTACTTTACCATTAACCTCTTCTAGTGTAAACAACATTAGATTGAACATCTGATTGGAAGTAACACTGCCAGCCCTGATTCTGTTGTGCTGTTGGGTGCATGAAGCAGGGTGTGTGGGGGAAAAGCATCAACCTCTGAGTTCAGATTCTTCCTCGACCCCTGATTACTTGAGATTCTCTAAACCTCAACCTCCCTTCCTCTGAAATGGGGACGAAAATAACAACACATACCCCTAAGGACTGTTGAGAAATAATGCATGACAAG
Source organism: Delphinapterus leucas (assembly GCF_059928025.1). NCBI lineage: Eukaryota > Metazoa > Chordata > Mammalia > Artiodactyla > Monodontidae > Delphinapterus > Delphinapterus leucas. The sequence goes on along the minus strand of NC_143130.1, from coordinate 47,544,434 downwards.
TGCCTAGAATACTAACCGAGACATTGTCCACACTCAAAAAGAACATGGGGCTTCCCTGGTGGCGCAGTGGTTGAGAGTCCGCCTGCCGATGCAGAGGACGCGGGTTCGTGCCCCGGTCCGGGAAGATCCCACATGCCGCGGAGCGGCTGGGCCCGTGAGCCATGGCCGCTGAGCCTGCGCGTCCGGAGCCTGTGCTCCGCAATGGGAGAGGCCACAACAGTGAGAGGCCCGCGTACTGCACACAAAAAAAAAAAAAGAAAGAAAGAAAAAGAACATGGCTTTCCTCCAGATCCCGTGCGGCCGCTGGAGCCGGCTGCTGCTGCGCCTGGGGAGTAGGAGGGTGCAGGGCCGCCGCCACCTGCTGTACCGCGGGGATTGCGGGACCTTAGTTCCTCGACCAGGGGACCAGGGGTTGAACCCTGGTCCAGAAAAACCCTGTTGGAGGCTATGCGTCTGTGAACAAAGGAGAAGGGACAGCGGTGAGCATGTCAGCCCTGAACTGGAAGCCCTTCGTGTACGGAGGCCTGGCCTCCATCACAGCGGAGTGCGGTACTTTTCCAATTGATTTAACCAAGACACGGCTCCAGATTCAAGGCCAGAAGAATGATGCAAACTTTAAAGAAATCAGGTATCGAGGAATGTTGCATGCGTTAGTGAGGATAGGCAGAGAGGAAGGCCTGAAAGCACTGTATTCAGGGATTGCTCCTGCGATGTCGCGCCAGGCTTCCTATGACACCATCAAGATAGGCGTCTACCAGAGCTTGAAGCGGTTATTTGTCGAGCGCCCGGAAGATGAAACCCTTCTGATAAATGTCGTCTGTGGAATTCTCTCTGGAGTCATATCCTCAACCATTGCTAATCCAACTGATGCTTTGAAAATTCGGATGCAAGCACAAAATAGCACCCTTCAAGGAGGAATGATAGGCAACTTCATTCACATTTACCAGCAAGAGGGAACGAGAGGACTTTGGAAGGGCGTGTCCCTTACTGCTCAGAGGGCCGCTATTGTTGTTGGTGTGGAGCTGCCCGTCTACGACCTAACCAAGAAGCATCTCATTCTCTCGGGCTTGATGGGAGACACTGTGTATAACCATTTCTGCTCAGGCTTCACCTGTGGGCTGGCGGGGGCCCTGGCCTCAAACCCTGTCAATATGGTGAGAACAAGTATGATGAATCAGAGCCCTTTGAGATGGCAGATGCCCTAGCTACACAGGTTCCCTGGATTGTTACAGACATGGAAGAATGAAGGGTTTTTTGCTCTATATAAAGGGTTTTGGCCAAATTGGTTGAGACTTGGTCCTTGGGATATTATTTTCTTTGTGACATTATGAGCAGTTGAAGGAATTGGACAAGTCAAGACTGCATGAGACATCCCGCTGAAAATGCTCACATCTGAAATAGCGAAGCTTCCTGTCTTTCCCACTGCTTCTCACTGCTTGGCCCGCCACAGATTCTGAGGTGTTAGCAACAGGTGAAGACTGGGTTATCTCGTATTGCTGTGTCCTGGCATCGGACGCTCTGCACCAAATGTTTAATGGCATAGACTGTAACATCCAAACACTAGTCCTTACCATTCAAGTGCCCTTCGACATCAAAGATAACATGAAATGCATGTTTCTTGCTAAAGAAAACTTGCATGAAGATCAGAAACTGTGGACTGATTCCCTCAGGGGAGAATAACTCCTGATGCATCTCAGCTCATAGCTGAGACTCCCAGACTGTTCGAAAGAAGCTCTTCAGAACCATGGAATGAATAGAGCCTCCAAGAGGGTGTTATTGTTCCTGAACTTCTCAGGGGGCTTTGGCTTCATGTCTGCTGAAGAAATTCACACATGGAGACCTGGTATACCCCAGGTATAAACAGTGTAGGATATAGATCCCTGGAATATTGCACTGCTTTCTAATTTCCAATTTTGGCAGGATCTTTCACTTATAATAAGTGATTTTTAAGCCTTGACCACTCGACCTTTGTGAGGAATTGTTACAAAGCATTAATATCTAAACTCATGATGGTGTGATAGGTTGGCTTGGAAGGTGGCAAAGTCTGTGCTGGTGGGAGGTGTTTTTAAGCTACTTGGGTTCTGTCTTAAGTAATGTTTGTAATTTGCTCTGTGATTTTAGCAAAGTTTCTATTTCCCAATCTGTAAAATGGGGATAATAACATCTATTGATACTGAGGGTCAGGTGAAGAAGATAGTAGCTGCTACTACTTGACTTGTAGGATTAGTGTGTTTACATCATGCTGTCATACAGCCATCATCCCAGAATAAACGGTCCGTGTGTATGGAAGAGAGTCATTTTATCATGGGCTTCCCCTGAGTGAGATCCTTTGTTAAAAGGCTTGTGAAAGAAGGAGGTTAAGGTTTTATTACATTTTCTGTAGCAAAATGTTGCAAGTGAATCAAAGAGTTGATTTTTCCAGATTTCCCGGGTTTTACTTTAGTTCTGGTCACATTTGTCAAAATATTTCCTGTCTTGGACTTCCTAATCAATTTGGAATGAAAATACTCGCTTGAAATTCAAAAGGTGGTTTTTTTGTGTGTGTGCCTGTTTATGAAGTCTGATAAGAGGTATACAATGTCTTCCTTCTTTTCTTCTAAAGACAGGATATCATTCTTCTTTTTCATCTTATTATTTTCAAAATAAAAAGTGATTCTGAGAGCCCCCCCCCAAAAAAAAAGAACATGTATTGTAGAACATACAACTTATCCATATAAAATGACTCCCTGTTTTCCATTTAATGCTTTTTGCTTTGAAGATCACTTTTTTGGAAGTAACACTGCCAGCCCTGCCTTCTTTGAATCTGTGTTGCCTATTCAATCTTAGTTCGTTATTTTATTTTCAATCTCACCACATTTTATTTTAGATGTACACCATGTTGACGGGATATAACTCACTGGTTTTTAAATACAATTTTAAAGCCTTTGTAAAAGAGTTTAAATTATTTCTATTTATTGGCTTATAGTTGTCTCATGCCTACCTTATCATTTTGTGCATTTCGGCTGTAAGGTTTTCATGCTGTATCTGTTTTCTTTCATTTGCTTTTATGGTCTATATTTTGTTTCTTAATCTACTCTAAAGTTGTAAGCTTTATATTCATCATTAAAAAAATTCTACCAGTGGCTGCTTTAAACTTTTTGAGTTTTTTTGGTCTGTTTTTGTTGAGGCAAAATTAACCATTTTAAAGTGAACAATTCAATGTCATTTAGTGTATTCAAAATGTTGGGCAACCACCACCTCTATTAAGTTTTATAAAGAGGATTTTCACTTTATTAATCTGTTTATCAAAGTTTGCATTTTCCTGAGTAAGATGAGAACTTTATCTGACTCTTACTCTCTCCAGTGTTTCTCTAGCAGAGTTGGGGTTATAACCCATTCATAATAATTAGTAGTGAGAAGGATTAAATTTCTTTAAACTCTATAACCTCTCTCATAAATTATGTTTGTTATTAACACACCATTTTGAATCTTGGAAATTTACATTCAATTTCCTTATAAAGTGTTATGGGTTTAATTGTACACCCCCCAAAAAATTCATATGCCTCAAGTAGCTCAGAATGTAACCATATTTGGAGGTAAAGTCTTTTCAAAGGTAATTAAGTTAAAATTAGGTCATGAGGATGGCCCTAATCCAACAGGACTAGTGTTCTTATAAAGAGAGATTAGGACATAGACAAGCACAGAGGAAAGACCACGTGTGACCCACGGAGCAGGCGGCCGTCTGCAAGCCAGAGAGAGAGGTCTGAGAAGAAACCAAGACTGCCAACATCTTGATCTCAGATTTTTAATCTCCAGAACTGTGAGAAAGTAAATATCTGTTGTTTAAGCCACCCAGTCTCTGGTACTTTGGTATAGAAGCCTTAACAAACTATTATATGTAATAATCACCTTTCCATCTCAGGCTCTCAATACACTGTTTCCACTTCATCACCACCATCACTACCAGCATGCATGCACGCCCACACTTCATCCTCAGTAGGAGATAATTTCTCCTACTCATCAAGGGACCCGTTTTCCGACCACCTCTGCCCCTCTGTATTAGGTCTCCTGTACTTCAGCTTCCCAGCCATTTCTCCAATTATACTTACCCAGCTCTTTCTGAGACAACAGTTTACTCTATATCCCCATAGTTTGGCACATGTTAGGTGCCACCAACAATTTACCAAATGAATGAATGAAGCTCGGAACAAATGAAAGACATTCTGGCGTTGCTACCTGTATTGTTTTCACTGTAACACAACACTTGCTTATTTAGCCCAAATGGTTTTCATTTCCGAAGAACAGAGTAATCTTCTTCTATTGCTCTGTTCTGGCCCTCAGCCTATATTTTGAAATGTCTTGCTAATGCCGATTAATCCAACAATGCCCACAAAAACCTGGCTTGCAGCAAGCAAGTGCAGTTTGAGAAAGGCTGAAACAATTTTTTTTTTTTATCACTCAGACAAGTAAGGATGAAATCCACTTATCATGAAGGTAAATATCCCTTGTTGGAGCCCCCAAGCCCCAAATCAATATCCGGTCACCATGATTTGTTTAAAATAAATGAACCCAGCTGGAAAGGATTCATAGATATTTTTACACATGTACAAACCTAGATATTTCATAAATACCTGTCCCATGTAGCCCCCATCCTCAGATCCTGTGGATAATTAAAAGCATACCGATGCACTGCACTGAATTTGCTGCCAGTAATTTACAGGGGAGAAAATAATTATTCCAACGGTTAGACCCAGAGCAGCATGTTCCTTGTCAAAGAAGGCCAAAGATACCTGTGCATACTTCTGCACCACCTTTTAACAGCTTAATTAATTTGCACACTGATGAAAACTCAAAATCAGTCTAGGAACCCACCTGTTAATAAAATGATGAGTGAGATTCACGTGATGTTTTTTATCCTGGGGGCTTCATACCCAGCCTCATTTGCATATTAGAAACCCTTTGCGTCTCTTCCCCAGAAGCTGCTGGCTTCCAAAAGCCATTCACAGTACACAGCCATTGCTCTAAATTCAGTTACTCTTATTAGCGTTAAGCCCGTGTATTCCACTGGGCAGTTGGATTGTCATTTTTATACAGACCATTCTCTGCCCTGGAGCGACTGTCCTTCACTACAGCCTTAGATATTTTTCATTCCCATATTAAAGAAGCGTATTTCGATCCCATGTTAAAGAAGCACTCCTTTCCAATACGGGAATGAAATCTATCCGAAACCAATAGTGCCACTCAAGACGGTCACGTGGGGACCTGCCTCCCGCTTCCGGGTCCCTTCACATCACGCCAGCCTCCCAGCTCCCTGCTTAGAAGCTGCCCTGTTGTCAATCAGGATTTCTCACAGCTGTCAGAAAGCCAGATAAAACTGGTCACTTTGGCAAGGATCCTTTAACCCCACACCCCACAGCTCAGCCGAGCAAAACAACAGACCAGCAGGGCAGAGGGGTTCCATCAGAGGCTGGCTTCAGGCAAGGAAACACAGTCACCAGCCACAGCTGTGCATCTTCTTTCCAATAACACATGCAGGGTTAAAGAAGTCTTTTTTTTTTTTTTTTTGAGGGGGCGGGCGGGTGGTAAATGGAGGAGGAGGTGGAATATGAAATTACTTTTTCCTTCCTGTTTCCTTCCCTCATTCCCCTGCTTCAGCTATCATTTCAAAAATGATATTTAAATGATATGGATTCTACCCTCCAAGGAAAGCGGGAAAGGGAAAGTGCAGGCAGGGAGGAATATTTAAGGAGCACCAACTCAGTGCCCAGCAGGTTACAATAGCCCACTCAAATGTCACAGCCCCACGAGATAGGTCTGATCCTTCCCTGTTGGCTTGTCAAGAACCAACAGATCAGAGATTTGCAAAAAGCCAAAAGAAAGCCATCCGTGGTGCAACAGAGAGAGCGGGACCCCAGCAAGGACTCCTTTCTCTGCTCCTCCAGACACTTTTTCCTTTTCCTCCTCCCCAACCTCCAGGATCAGCAGACCCAGGCCAGCAAAGACTACACTGGGGCGGCCCCCAAACTCTGACCAAGGCGCCAGCAGGAACAAAAGATACAAAGGGAGCCGGTGGCCTTTGTAGTCACGATTCCTGCTAGGAAACCACTTCTCGCCTCCCTAGTGTTTCTCTGAGGCTGATTGATACTCTTGGAGCGGGAAACCCATGAGAAAGTCCCTTTCCCTCTCAAAATTGAGAGCTTCCAGTGAGCTCAGCAAATGTGCCAAGACGCACCCCGCAACTTTCCATGGTGAATGAGGGCATTGGGGCAGGAAGCGAGCCTGCCAAGCGCTGTCGTCAGCTTAAGGCTCCCCAGCCAGGCACCAGGCTGCCATGTCACTGCCGGGCTGCTCAGGATTTTCTAAAGGCCGGCAGGGCTGTGATGAGTATGTGAGAAAAACAAATATTTGTCCCAGGGTTTGGGGAAGAAAGGAAAGGAAGACTGGAAAAAACTCCCCCAGGCCAGCCTGGGAAACCCCATGGGTCTAATTGGAAGGGTTTAAAATAGTAAATACAAAATCTAAACTCAGATGGTGCTTTTTCAAAGGAAGCAAACCACTCATTAAGCTGATTCCTTTGTATAGGTCACCTTAAAAACAACAAGAAGCAGACCTTCCCCCACCGCTCTCTCACTGCCAAATCCCATTTTGGTCACACAGCTGAGCAGACAAGAGCCATGAGCGAGTGGGATCGTTGGCAGGAGGGGGCAGATTTCTTCCTGATTGGCTGTGATAATACTGATAATTCTGTGGCAGGCAGTAGTATTAAGGTTATTGTTGACTCCTTCTGGACCTGGGGTTCCGTCTCAAAATCCTTCCCTGAAAAGGGGACCCAGAGGAAAAGAAAAATGAAAGTAGTGGCCAGATGGTCCAGAGACATCCAACAAGGCAAGTCTGGAGATGAGAAGGAACCAACAAAGGAGGTAAGCAATGCTCCACCACACCAGCCCCACCCAGTTCAAGCTGCCCTGCCCCAGTAGGAAACCTAAGTGGGGCCTGAAGAAGGGAGACCGTCAAGTACCTCCCAAATCATGGAAACCCCTCCAGAGAGAGGGGTGAACCCACTGCCTTGTTTATCCAACTTTCACTTGACTTACTCCTGCACTAGCAGGGGCCACTGGCTAGATGGCCACAGCTTAGACAGGCCTGAGATTCCCCAAATTCCAGTACTCTTCCAGAGTCCTTATGCTGGACTGCACTGCATCCCAGGAACCCTTACATACGCTGTATTTCACCCAGTCTATGACACCATCTATGGTGAGATGCACCTTGTTTTAGAGACCACTAGAAGGAAAAACTGCCACCACTGAGACCATGACACACCATCACTTTTAAGAAGCAGACTGATTTCAGAGATGTTACTACGCCGAAAACAAAAGGAATGAGCATCTTAGGATCAGTGAAATACATTCATAGCTGACACTTCCTGGGAACGTAGCCGGTGCCAGGACCCATGCCAAATGCTTCCCGTGGATTATCTCCTCCCAACTATAGTTATCCCCATTTTTCAAATGAGGAAAGCAAGTCTTCAAGAGCTGACTGAATTTGCCCAATATCACACAGTGTGGCCAGGATGCTCATTCAGGCCCAGCTGAGTCCAGAGCCCAAGCACTTATACTTGTGGGATTCTCCAAACCCCCTAGGATGGATCTTGAAAATAGACATTTTCAGCCCTTATCCGCCCCCCACCCAAGTTTCTGATTCATTAAGTCTCAAGTGCTATTGATAAAACTGCATTTTATTCAAGCACCCAGGTCACTCTGATGAAAGTGGTCCAGGCACCATGCTTGGGAGACCTGAAGGAGGCCTGTACGTACATGTTCATCAGTGTCAGTCCTGGGGTATCAGCAGGGCATAGTGAGTGCCGGCAAACATTGCAGGATTTCTTTGGGGGATAGCTTATAACTGATGAAGTGTAGTAAATTCAGTGGCCTGTGGCATTTTAAGATCTTGAGAGAATTTCTCTGTCCTGGTAAACTAGCCCATGAGCAACTAGAAAAGCACACTGCCATTCCGAAATCAAAGTCCTACTCAACATCTAAGGATTGGCACAAGTCAAGGGCTGGGGCCATAACATGTGTCTCTTTGAGGTTTCCGCACACAGACAAATTTGGGTCCACTGAGCACAGAGGACCAAAAACAAGGTGTTTCTTTTCAATGCCATTTTCTTTGGAACCATCCCCCGGTCCTCAGCACAACGCAGCAGCCCCACAGTAAATGATACAGGCTCCAAAAGGTGGGAACAATGAAAATTCTTTGTTAGAAGTGTTAGCGTTTGTTTGAAACGTTGTTTGGCTCACCGGCTGGGACAGCATGGGCCTTGGCTAGGAGGGATGTGGGTTTGAATCACAGCTCCACGCTAGCCTTCTAACTCCAGGAATCAGTCCAAACCTAAGTGCTCATCTGTAAAATGGGGATTACTAATACCTCCCTTATGTGGCTGTTGAGATAAAACGGGATCTCGGGCTTCAAGCATTTGACACGATACCTGACACCTGTTAAGAATCCAATAGATATGAGTTCCTTTCATTTCCTAAAACTTAAACATACACAGTGTTTTTACATGGACAAAAAATATGTACCCAGGGAAATCAAACAGTAGCAGAATAGCAACTCCAAAAGAGAGCTGATCTCTATTTTCATCGGTAGTTCTTAAAGTTTTCATCCACAGAACAGTTGTTGAGGACACTGGCACTGTATTGCTGGGATCTGCATCTTGGCTACGTGACCTTACGCAAATCTTTACCTTTTCTAACCACACGAAAACCTGGGCAAGACTTTTTGAAATGGGCAAAAACACACGTGGGTGTTCCGACTAGTACATCCTCGGGGTTACCTCCACCTTGCATTGACAAAGCTATTTTACAATCCTGTATGTTATAGAAAACGTACAGTAATTCAAGTTATTCCTACCCATAGAAATACAAATATGTCCTGTGGAAAGGCAATCGATTATTGCCTGGTGGATATATTGACCACTTCGCATCTGTTTCATCATTCTTTACTGGCGGGTGTTTGCTCTGGTCTTTGGATTTTCCTTTGAACTGATTATAGCATCTTACTGGTTCTCTCATTATTTAATAGGTTAACTAAAAATTTTGACACGCATTCATTTTATATTTGTATGAGAGTCATGATTTTACTTTGTGAAAACGTATCCTTGAACGCTAAGCCTCTGTTTTCTCATCATGTAAATGTCCACTTCATCGCGTGGGAGTGAAGATACATGGGATAATCCATGTAAAGCCCTTAGCACAGTGTTTGGTCCACCGTAAGTACTCAATTAGCATTAGTAAACAAAACTATTAAACTGTCGAAATCAAGTAATGATTAATCCATTGAATGTTCTCATTTTTAAGTTGTTCTCCAACAATTTTTTTCTTAAATATTTATCACCTATTGCTGTGTCTACACTAGTGAGCACTCACAGATCAGATCGATGAATAAATAAACAAGTGGCAAATAAATATTAATTTAAAAGCTGGAGGAATACGATTATGATTTCTTCGAGGGCTTGAATTTGGGGAGGATTTCGGGTTTTTGTTTACTTTTTATGGGCACATATACATGCTCTTGGTTGAAATCTTATTTTGCTTACATTTACCACCTATTCCACTAATAACTTATTTCTAGTGCATACGATGAAAATGATTGTATTAATATTTCATGGTGTCCCCCAAAGAATACAGTAACTTCCAAATTTCTGCAATGTTCTGGACAACTTTGACAACCACTGATCTAGGGGCTTCATTAGAAGTAGGAGACAGGGAGTCAGAACATCTACTCCCGATAGAATTATTTATCAAGTCATTTCAGTTCATCTGGGATTAAGGACCCTTTAGAATAGGGACGACTTGGAGAAAAGCAGAAAAATAAAAAGAACAGCAGCTACCATTTACACAGCACTTAAGTCATCTGTTTATTCATCCAGCAACAAATATTCCACATCCTCAAGAATCTCCCAGTCTAGTGGGAAATAGGGACAATTTTTAAGAAAGCTTTCCAAACAACAGAGAATATGATGAGCTCCAGAAGGAATGAATAGAGAGACCACGTTCTGTGACGACTCTTGAAGGACGAACTGAGTTTGAGGGCATAACAAGCGGGAGATTGATATTTCAGGCAGAGGAAGGCAAGTACAAAAACCAGAAGGTGTGGAAGGGCCCACCAACAGGGGAGAGCAAGGGCATCTATGTGGCTTGAAATGCTGGGAAACATGACATAGGGCACGAAAGGTAGCCCAGGACCACATCAGTGATGACCAGACATTGGAGCCCCATGACCCCCTGAAGAAGGTATCCCAGTCCCTATTTTAAAAGTGAAGAAAATTTAAGACCAGTGAAGTTCGAGGATCTAAGACCATGTGTTTTATCATCACTAGAGCTGCGTTTTTTGAACGGTATATTTTCCCTCAATATACGGTAAAGACCAAGAACCCTAGAGAGTGAGAAAAGACAACTGAAACCCTAACTTAAGACAAATTTCGAGAATACATCTCAGTCCTAGAGAAAGGTCCAGTATTTATGGTGAAAAACAAAGAATTGTTCTCTGGCCAGACTCGGATGCCCAAGGCTCCTTCTAGCTGTTGCTTAGCATGGCCTGTGTTAACAAATGAAAGCCTCCATGGAAGCGCCTTGCTGTTTCCTACCCAGCTGTCTTTTGTTTCCCCAAAACTGTTCTTTGCCAGGGAAGCAGCAGCCGCTGGCTCTTTCCCTCCAGCTCTGTCCTCCCCACACTGAACTGTATCTGCATTACCAGGCGGACATCGGGGCTGATACAAAAGAGACATTCCAAGAGGCTGGTTGACCCTGGGTCATCCTGAACACTGAGTGGGTCACAGACTCAGGCACCCTTGCGAGAGTTTAAGAGGGTTTCCTTGGTTAATCTTTCCATTCCGTGGCCATCAGGGAACATCTCCCCAGCAAGGACAAGATGGCCAAGAGACATCCACAAGTGCACACACTGTTCCCTGCAAGTGATGGCCAGCACCTGGGCAGAGCTGCGCGCCAACAGCAGCTGAAGCCATGTGATCTGCGTTACAGGCCTCAGATACATTCACCCCAGCTGCAGAATAAGCACAAATAAAATCTGCCTTTTCTCTGCTTTCATCCTCTCCCCCATCCCCATCTGTGAGAGGTCAGTCTGCAGACTGCCAGACCGGAAACGTTTGTCTCTCCTTGACCAAACTCTAGGCAGGCTCCTCTCAATTTTCCTCCCAACTAGACCTTGACCTTTGGACTTTGACTTTGCATTGCCCAGTTTTAGCAAGAATCATATTAAATTGGTTTAGTCAGAATCCCCCACCCTCAGTATCTGATCACTCCAGATACCTGATCAAATTCCGCATCCCTCACCATCCCCCAGGTGATATCTGATCACCCTGGCCTGCCTTCAGCAAGAATCCTGTTAGGTCCCTTTAGCAAGAATCTCCCCTTATCCCTGATGTTTCCTCTTAGTAATCCCCTGATCCCCGCTCCCCCATCCTGCTCACTGACTATCAAATCTCACCTGTCCATGTTATATTCATAACTGAGCTCGGTTCTCCACTGAAGTTTCTTTTCCCCTATAGCAATAGTTCCTGAATAGAAGCTGTTTTTACCACTTAAACTACTGTCCAGCTCTGGGTGTGTGGGGGGGCGGTTTTGACAAGGTTGGTAGGAACATGAGTTCCAAGAGTTAACCCCACTCATTCAAGCCATGCCTCCAACTTCCCAATATGGTGGCTGATATCCCATATGCTAATGTTGAGTCTCTTCCTTATTTCCCTCAGCCACTCCCCCTTGAGCACAAGTTGGAAATTCAGGTCAATCCTGTGGCATATTTCCTAGAAATACAATCTTTTATTTGGAAGAGAAGAGTCAGGACTTTGACCTTTGTGATATGGGGTATCCAAAGCCAAGACCTCACCTGACCATGGACATATAAGGAAAGGGGCTGAGTTTTGACTCTAAAGGGAAGAATCACATAGAATTCAAATAATAACTTTAGAGCGTTTGGGAAGTGATGTTGGGGAGGGGAAGATGAGAGGCTTACAGAAATCTCCTATTAAGGAAAGTATGTTTTATAGTGATGTCCACATATCCCGGGTTGTTCAGGACAGTTCTCCTTTTAAACAGGTTGATTGATGTATCCTGATGGGTTTAGAAGTGGTTTTGCAAAGCATATCAGCAGGAAGGCTGACTGTAGGCTGGGAGAAGTTTAGTAAATGGGAGTCACCCAGCTTGGAGCACAGGAGAGGACAATCATTCTTTACTAAAAGAGCCATCACGTTGAAACACTGTGTAACCAAAGAAAAAATTATGAAACATTGCGTAACCAAAGAAAAATTATGAAACTTCACTGTGTGTTTTACAACCTATTCGTTATTAGTTGCTTTGCTTCTGACATACCAAAAACAATGAATTTCTGCCTGTGTGTGTTTTTTGTTTTTGTTTTTGTTTTTATTTTGCGGTACGCGGGCCACTCACTGTTGTGGCCTCTCCCGTTGCGGAGCACAGGCTCTGGACGCGCAGGCTCAGTGGCCACGGCTCACGGGCCCAGCCCCTCCGTGGCATGTGGGATCTTCCCAGACCGGGGAACGAACCCATGTCCCCTGCATCGGCAGGCAGACTCTCAACCACTGTGCCACCAGGAAAGCCCTGCCTGTGTGTTTTAATGTGAGCATTTTAATTACTAGGAAATTTTTATTTGTACAGTAGAAAGAAAAAATAGGATTACTGTACCTAAGGGGCAAAAGTTAGCTTACACTCTTTTTGAAGAATAAATTTGTTGTTGTTGTTGTTGTATTTATCATAGCAGGAATACTTGTAAATGTCAAAAAACCAGAAACCACTAGAAATCCTAAAGAAGATGATAAGTATCCATAATTCTACCACCCAGATATGAACATGTGGGTGCCTATCCTTCTAGATTTTTCTACTCACATATATCATTTGATGTAAAGAAATGAGAAAGAACTGTTTGTTGCATTGTATAACCTTTTATTTTCTTTAGTTCTTTTTGTGGGTATCTTTCCCCACCAGCAAATATAAAACTATATGATCATTTTTAATGACTTTATGCTATTCCACTAGATGGTGTGCCAGCATTTTTTCTTCATCCTCTACTGAGAGAAAATGAGGACGTTTCCAATCATGCTGTTTTATAAACATTCCTGGGGTAAACACCCGCGTGCAGAACTCTTTGCTCAGTTGCCTAATTATATTCTTAGGAAGAAAATGCCTGGAAGTGGAATTGCTGAATGAAGCTTTTGCACTTTCTCTAAGGTTGTTGATCCTCTGAAAAATCTCCCCACTTTGCCCTCCCCCAGCAATTTAAGAAAACACCCATTTCCCACACCCTCACTCACTCTGGGTTTCATAAAATGTTTCAACCCTAGCATACAAATTTTCAGTAAAGCACGTCACAGTTCAGCTTTGTCTTGACCTCCGGCATGACTGGCTAGAAGCCCTGGGATGGGGACGAAATGACCAGATAGAGCCAGGCACACTGGGCACATGAAGCACCATCTCCCTAGCCTTTCTCTTCCAGGGCAGAAAATGAAAAGGCCCAGGGGAATCATCTATTTTTGTGCCAACTGGAGGTTGGAGGAACTGGGGGAAAGAAGGGGCCAAGGGTGTCACAGGGTTCCTCCTTCACACTCCCAGGTGGGAAGCGTTGTGCTTCCCGCCCCCTCGCCGGCCTCCTCCATCCCAAACAACCTCTGCTAGTGAGAGACCCGGAAGAAAGGGAAAAACAAATACAAGGGCAGAAGGGAAGAGCTTGGACCTGCAGGTTAGAAGGGCAGTCCGTTCCCACCAGGGACCCCCCTTTCAGCTGCAAACTGCTGTCTTTGACATTTCAATGCGACCCGGGGGAGGGGAGTAGAGGGGGTAGAGAGAGCGGAGGGGCTGCCCAGAGACCTGAATAGGGGCAGGGAGACAAAAAAATCTGCATCTCTTTAATTCTGCCACTTGTTCTTTCTGCCTTTTTTCCTCTCACCAGAATGTGACAGTCAGAGCAAGGGGGTTTCTCTCCCTCTCACTCTTCCTTTTTCTTTTTTCCTTTGACATTTAAAAACAATATACACTTGGGTGCATTGAAAGTTGGAGAGGGGTGGGAGGAGGAGAGAAGAGGAAGATTGTTTCTAGAAGAATTGAACCTCAGGAAAGCTGCTTTCATCTTCCTTGGGACTTGTCCAGGCAGCTGGATTCCTTTTCATCGCTTTGGAGGGGAAAAGTGAAAAGACTTGGATTTTGCAAACAAAAAAGTAAATTCTAACCCTATCTAGTGAACGTGCTCTCTGGTGGGGGGAGGGAATCGCTTATTCCTTGGAAAGGATCTTAGAGGGCTAAGGAAGGGTGTTCTCACAAAGCTAACTTCAGAGATCAATAGCATCAATACCTCGGAGTGGGGTTTAGGGTTAGTGGGGTCAGAGCCAGGCTTACCTCTCCCCACCTGTCCCTGAGGCTGAATCGCCCCGAACCCACCATCAGGCCAGAAATACTGCCTGGGAATCTGGAACCTGGGCTCCAGCCTCGGCCTCTGGAAACACCCCTGGATGGAGCAGAAGACACTTAACAATCGAGTTTGTCTCTTCCAATTCTATCCCTCCTCTCCCCAGTTTGCAGATGAGAAAAGTGAGGTCCAGGAAGATGAAGGATGATAAACTCACAGAGCAGGGGAAACCAGGCCCAGAACTCAAGTCCTTTCTCTTCCAGTGCAAGGAGCACCCCCATCTCACTGCCACCTCCCACTAGTGTTAAAAGAGATAGAGTCACATCTCTAAGTCACAGTCACCAGCAGCAGTGGCTTTCTCCACCCACGACAGAACAAAAATAGCAGGGAAATCAAGTGAAGTGGTCCCCTGGTAGAGGAATATCACTCCCACTGGAGTAGGATATGGGCAGGCTTGAAATTGAGGGAGAAGGACCATGTTTTCACTCTAAAGTCCTCAAGGACTTTGGGTGGCTGGGGCTGAAGAGGTCTCCGAACCACCAGATACCCTGAAGACATCTGAGGGGAAATGGCCTCGAGAGTTGGGTACAAGGAGCCAGGACCACCAAGGACCCAGGCCTGAAGCAAAGCTGCACAAGTAGATGGAGAAGGTGGCCTCTGCCCAGCTCTCCCAGGCCTGCACAGGCAGTGCCCACCTCAGCCGCATGGCACCTCCCTAATGAGGACAGGACCAGGCTGCCCTGGCCAAGGGCATGGCAGAAGAAGTTTCTCCAGTTAACCAAAGGGGAATGCGAGCCCATCACCATGCATATTAAAAAAGATGTGACCTTATTCTGTACCCCAGGCTGGTGAAGCGAGACGTATGGATTATATAAGTTAACGTCTAGACCCTCATCACAGCCTTTTAAATCCCTTTAGCCTCTACGTATGACCAGAAAGGACTAGACTGAATTAAAAATAACCTTTCCTACAGTAGAAAATATTATGTAATGGAATAGACCTTTTTTTAAAATAAACTTTTAATTTTAGAATGGTTTTGGATTGTTTTTTAATTGTCAGCGGTAGTGCAGAGTGTTCCCATGTACCCCTCACCCAGTTTCCTCTATTATTAACATCTTACATTAGACGTTAATACATTTGTTACAATTGAATGAACCAATGTCAATGCATATTGTTAACTAAAGTCCTTAACTTTATTCAGATGTCCTTAATTTTTTACCTAATGTCCTCTTTCTGTTCCAGGATCCCACCCAGAGCCCCACATCCCACTTAGATATCCCATCTCCTCAGGCTTCTCTTGGCACTGACAGTTTCTCAGATTTTCCTTGTTTTTCATGACCTTGACAGATTTGAGCAGTACTGATCAGGAATTTTGGGGAATGTCCCTCAGTTGGGATTTCTTTATGTTTTTCTCATAATTTACCTAGGATTATGTGTCTTGGGAAGAAGATCTCAGAGGTAAGGTGCCATTCTCACCCAATCATAGTCAGGGTATCCACTGTCAACATGACTTGTCACTGTTGATGTTGACCTTGGTCACTGGGCTGAGGGAGTGCTTGTCAGATTTCACCACTGTGAAGTTACTCTTTCTTCCTCTCCTTTCACATTATCTTCTTTGGAAAGAAATCACTCTGCACAGCCTACTCTTAAGGAGTAGAATGATATGCTCCACCTTGTTAAGAACAGAGTATCTACATGCATTATTTGGAATTCTTCCTCGTGGAAGATCTGGAACAGATCACTTGTTAAATGTAGACTGAAATTACTAGTTTAGCATCTGCATTTTAAAGAAATAGGTGATAGGGTATATCAGGGGGCCTCAAATTGTGTTCTGCAAAGCTGTAGGGTCCCGGGAAGGAATTGGAAGGGCTTCGGGAGAAATGAGGCAGTGAGTAGGGTTCCAGTGTCTGATTTCATCCCACGAGGTAGCCCCACTATTATCAGATCTTATTCTGAGTATCCATATAACATAGATTTGGGGGGAAATCATTTTACTTATTTAAAAAGAAAAAACTTGAAACACTCTGAAAGAGAAGGCGTTTTGGCCTTGGTTGACTGTGACCAACCCTTAACTTCTGACAACCTTACTCCAAGGTTACAAATGACTCAATTAGATCCCAGTTTTAAAAAGGGGGAAAAAATATTCTGTAGGAAAACTTCCCTCCCACCCCCACCCCCTGCCGCTTTTCCCTAGGGAAAATACTGGGTCAAAGAGAAGATCATTCTCACGTATGAAACCTGCAAGTCCAGATGAGCCACTAAACAGAAGTGAACTTGAAGAGCTGGTTCTCTAACTTGTCCTCAGATGTGTCACCCCATTTCCTTACTGAATCAGGTGACACGAATGGCCTAAAGTCCTGCGTGCACAAGAGGTAAAAACTCCACCTCTCCCCCTTATTCAGAAGTTTCACATCTGTGTTGGAGGTGCCCGTAGTCACCAGGCAACAGTAATCCCTCCCAATTACCAGCCAACACAATTGTTTGAAGTGCTGGATTTAAGATGATGCAGCCCCAGATGCCAGCTGAGTGTTTTCCTGAGAATTACCTCTCCCTTCTCTTTCTTAAAACAAGACTTGATGTTGCCCCCAGTTAAGAGTGATCGGGTCCCAGTTTTCCTGTCTACAGAGAAATAACCCTTCCACATTCATGTTTTTTAATTGATGACCTGGGGAGTGATCAGCCGAATACACTAGAACCCAGCCACCCTTGGGGAGGGAGTCAACGTGGTTTACTGGAAAGACCTGTGCTTGGCAGCCAGATTGAAGTTTTAATGCCAGCACTGTTCCTTACTAATTGTGGGAACTTGAGCAAGTGACTTGACTCCTGAGCCCTGGTTTCTGTGTGTCGAATGGCGGTGGTTACACCCACTTCTCAGGGCAGTTGAGGAGTGACATGCCCACCGTGTCTGGCCTTACATGAGTGCTAAGCACATGACAGCTACTGATATGTTTCAAGTTTGGGGGAGTTCTTTCTAAATGTATCATTCTACAGAAACTGCTTCTTCTTCATAAAAATTCCAAAGGACCATTCAAGGAGAGACAGCTGGTACTATCACCCTATGGTGGAAAATAGGCCATAGCCTACAGGCAGACCTCAGAGATACTGTGGGTTCAGTTCCAGACCACAGCAATAAAGCAAATATCACAATAAAGCAAGCCACAAGGATTTTTTGCATATAAAGTTATTTTAACACTATACTGTAATCTATTAAGTGTGCAATAGCATTACGTAATCTATTAAGTGTGCAAAAGAACAATGTACATCTTAATTTTAAAAATACTTTATTGCTAAAAAAATGCCAAATCAATTACAATTAGTAACATCAAAAAATCATTGATCACAGATCACCATAAGAAATACAATAATAATAAAAAAGTTTGGGGCTTCCCTGGTGGCGCAGTGGTTGGGAGTCCGCCTGCCGATGCAGGGGACACGGGTTCGTGCCCCGGTCCGGGAGGATCCCACGTGCCGTGGAGCGGCTGGGCCCGTGAGCCATGGCCGCTGGGCCTGCGCGTCCGGAGCCTGTGCTCCGCGGCGGGAGAGGCCACAACAGTGAGAGGCCCGCGTACCGCAAAAAAAAAAAAAAAAAAAAAAAAAGTTTGAAATATTTCAAGAATTACCAAAATGTGAAACAGAGACAGGAAGTGAACAAATGCTGTTGGAAAATTGGTGCCCACAGACTTGCTCCATGCAAGGTTGCCGCAAATCTTCAATTTGTAAAAAAAAAAATGCAGTATCTGCAAAGCACAATACAATGAAGTATGCCTGTAATGTCTTCCATTAGGGGCTATTTTCTTAGGAAACTAATGAGGAATTGGGAGAACTTACCAGGAAGAGGTTGCAACTTTAAAGAGAGCCTTTGCACAGCATTTACAGTGTATCCAGACAATGATTCTAAGCCCCTTACACTCAGGAACTCACTTAATCCTCCCAACATCTCTACTCAGTAGAGACTATTATTACTATTACGTGTTTTCACGTAATAATTTGGGAAGTAATTAGTAATAATAGTTTGGGAAGCTAACCCTCACAGTGGTTAAGTAATTTGCCCTAACCCAGCTAGTGATGGGGCTCAATTCCCATAAACCATTCTCGGAATCACTACTCTTTTCTGAACATGTGGGAAAGTCATCTTCCTGTGCACGTGGATGTGCTCCTTCAGGAAGGAGAGCTGTGTGGACCAGACCAGATTTGTAACCGGAAGAGACTGGGGCTGGTCTGAGCAGAAAAGGAACTGCTTAAAAGAATCTGAAACAAAGTATTTTTCAAATGCATCACATACAGAAAATGGCTGGAAAAGGGAGTGACTCTTGTAATATTAAAGAAACGGAAAGACATAAAGTGTTTTTAGGCATTGTAGAATCTTCAATAAGGGGCAGCTATTAGATGATATAAAAGAATTGTTGTTAATTTTCTTAAGAGTGACAAGGGAATTATGGACTTAGAGAATGTGCTTCCTCTTAGGGGACACGTGCTGAAGTATTTAGATGGGAAGGGTCATGATGTGGGCAACTTAGGTTCAGATGGCTCAGCAAATCTGCTTATGTGGGTGGAGAGAGAGTTTGTGCTGCACAAAGATGGAAAATGTTGAAACATTGTTGACTCTGAAGAAAGATACATGGTTTTCAATGTATTCTTTCAATTTTCTTGTAACTGGAAATGTTTCAAAATTAGAATTTGGAGGGAAAACTTACACTGTGTGAATGGATCGACACTCCCAGTCTGAATGCAGAAGCCCACGGGGGCAGTGGGGTAGGTGGTGATAGGAATCCTGTCACAGCCAGTGCAGCTTGGCTTCTGCCACCAACCCCACCAGCCCTGGTCACCTGTCATGGCCACTAGCACCCCCGTCATTTCAGGCCCGAGAACCCACATTTATCACAGCCACATCCCAGAGAGCATTCCTCCTGGACCAGTCACAGTCCCAGTTCAGACTCTGGGGCAAGCGTGTCTGATGGTTTTCTGCTCCCCGGATACAGGGGAAGCCAAGAAAGGAGTATGAGCCATTTTCGCTTCTGTGATGGGAGACAGAGCCTGCCCTGCTTCCCGGTCCCATGGGGTGGAGAATTCCCCAAACAGAAAAAGCTTCAGCAGTTGGGTGGCCAAAAAATACCACAGATATCCCCATCACAGGTAATCTAGTGTGCATCCCTTTTGTCTTGGTTCCTGAGAGTTCAGAGTTTAATGTTTTTGCTAAGGCCTTAGTTGAGGATTTTGATATAGTTATCCTTTCTACCATTTGGTTCTTGTTCTCATATCTTTGGGGGTTTTTGTTTTTTGTTTTTTTAATCATCTTTTTATTGTGTTTCTACCTGTAATGGTTAGTCACCCCCAAATTCCCACCTTTTTTTCTTTTCGTAATTAGGTCAGTTATCAGAGTGAATGCATGATCAAATTAGTAAGGGATAGACTAGGACAACAGGAGGAAGCTGAGTCACCAAGCCTGGGGGTCCACCGCTGCCAACCAACAATGGCTCTGAACACAGGGACCTAAGCTCCCTTCTCCTGATCTCAACTCAACTACTTTCCTCCATTATTTAATCCAAAACTGGAGCTGAGTCCTCAGCCCCTCTGAGCCCCACTTTCCTCTTATGTGACTCTATTAAGAGTTTACATATATTAAGCACTTACTATGGACTAGAGGCTTTCTGAGACATATTTAATTTCTTTCTCATACCACCACCTATGAGATGGGTACTAATTTGATCTCCATTCTCTGGATGAAGAACAATCTCAGAGAGGCTTACCTCTCATGACCCGCTAGCGAACGTTTTGCTCCTGTTGGCACAACTTTATGCTCCGCTGGCCTAGAGGTCTTAGTTCCAGAGGAAGGAATGCTTTCACCAGGAGACACAACGATGATTCCACTGAACTGGAAGTTAAGACACCAAACCGCTTTGTTTTCTTCATATGCCTCTGAATCAACAGACAAAGCAGGAAGTTACGGTGTTGTCTTGTTTAATCCCAACTACTCCACAATGGAGGTAAGGAAGAGTATGGAGGATAGGAGATCCCTTAGGGCACTTCTTACAAGTACCACGCTGTGATTAAGGTCAACCAAATCCAGAAACAGACCCTTCAGGAATGAAGGTTTGGGTCACCCTACCAGGTAAAGAATCATGACCAAGTGCAGTGCTTGTTGAGGGCAAAGGGAATACAGAATGGGTAGTAGAAGATAGATAGTTATAAATATCAGCGACAACCACATGACCTGATACAGCAGCTAGAACAGTCATTGTCATGAATATTTCCACCTTATTTTGTCATAAATACATTTGTGTGTCTATACTAATATCTTAAGATATTAAGCAAATATCTTTGTTTTCTTTCCTCTCTTATTCCCTTATCATGTAACATAAGGTGTATTGACGTTGTATCAGTACTTAAGGATTGTCAGTTTTACTTCATAGTATTCAAGATGAGTAAATAGGGTATCAGGAGAGTAAACATCACTCAAGGACTTTACCTCCTCTTTTGGGGAAGGGATTAGTGCATTTTCAGTTGCACCAGTATAGTTGTATCATGTTAGGTGGAAGTATGACCTCTTTACTGCCTTTATTTGGAGATTACGTATGGTTTAGGAGATGTGTATAGCTGTCAAGTTGACAAGGGGTGGACTTGTGATGGTTTATTTTATGTGCCAACTTGACTGGGCTAAGGGATGCCCAGATAGCTAGTAAAATATTATTTCTGGGTGTAGTCTGTAAAGGTGTTTCAGGAGGATATTAGCTTTTGAATTAGTAGCTGAGTAAAGAAGACCCACTCTCACAAATGTGGGTAGGCCCATCCAATCCTTTGAGGTTAGAGCAAAATGGCAGAGGAAGGGGGATCTCCCTCCCTCTCTCTCTCCTTCTCTCTCTCTCTCTCTCTCTCTCTCTCTCTCTGTCTCTCTCTCTAACTCTCTCTCTCTCTCATAGAGCTACAATGTCCATCTTCTCCTGTCCTGGGATATTGAAGCTCCTGGTTCTTAGGCCTTCAGACTCTGAAGTCTGCCACTGGCTTTCTTGGGTCTCCAGCCTGCAGGTGGCAGATCATGGGCCTTCTCAGCCTCCATAACCAAGAGAGTCAATCCCTATGACAAATCTCCTCTTACATAGACATATAGAGATCTATCTGATTGGTTCAGTTTCCCTGGAGAACCCTGACTAATACAATGGGTCAGAAGCTTTATGACCATTATTTAATTTTTTTTCTCATACCACCACCTATGAGGTAAGAACTAATTTTATCCCCATTTTATAAATGAGAAAATCTCAGAGAAGTTGAAGGCCTTGTCCATGCTATATGATTAGTAAGCAGGAGTGCTGGGACTCAAGCTGGTCTGACTCCAAAGCCCATGCTTACTTCCAATCCAGGTCCCCGTTACCAGAGCAAGGCCTTAATGAAATATGGCAGTGCAAGTGTCAGTGCCAGCCACCTGGAGAGTCTTGGTGGCCCTTGGGCTCTACCTCCCTGCTCTCTGTTCAAGACCTTCTCCTGCAAACTCCTCCGACTTGATAAACTCCTGACTCTAAACCCATATGACAGAGTGAGGTATCAGAAACCTTTCAGCTGTTTGGGAAGCCCCAATTACACAGAGATTATCTCAGGGTTTTTTTGTTTTTTTGTTTTGTGGTACACAGGCCTCTCACTGTTGTGGCCTCTCCAGTTGCAGAGCACAGGCTCCGGACGCACAGGCTTAGCGGCCATGGCTCACGGGCCCAGCAACTCTGCGGCATGTGGGATCTTCCCGGACCGGGGCACGAACCCGTGTCCCCTGCATCGGCAGGTGGACTCTCAGCCATGGCGCCACCAGGGAAGCCCTATCTCAGGGTTTTTTATGAGCTCAATGGACACCCTAAAACTAATCACCCCTCTACCAAAGGGTGAGATCTTAATGGCATTTCTATCTCTTCCTTTCTTTTCTTTTTTTTGTCTGTTGACATTTGTATTCCAGAGTTGGACTATCACTACTTCTGGTGTCCTAGAATTTTCTCTCTGGCTTTTCATAGGAAATTCCTTTTACCTAGGAATGCTCAACATCACTAATTATTAGAGAAATGCAAATCAAAACTACAATGAGGTATCACCTCACATCAGTTAGAATGGGCATCATGAGAAAATCTACAAACAACAAATGCTGGAGAGGGTGTGGAGAAAAGGGAACCCTCTTGCACTGTTGGTGGGAACGTAAATTGATACAGCCACTATGGAGAGCAGCATGGAGGTTCCTTAAAAAACTAAAAATAGAACTACCATATGACCCAGCAATCCCACTACTAGGCATATACCCTGAGAAAACCATAATTCAAAAAGAGTCATGTACCACAATGTTCATTGCAGCTCTATTTACAATAGCTGGGAGATGGAAACAACCTAAGTGTCCATCGACAGATGAATGGATAAAGAAGATGTGGCACATCTATACAGTGGAAGGAATGAAACTGAGTCATTTGTAGTGATGTGGATGGACCTAGAGTCTGTCATACAGAGTGAAGTAAGGCAGAAAGAGAAAAAAAAACTAACACATACATATGGAATCTAAAAAAAAAAAAAAAAGGTCATGAAGAACCTAGGGGCAGGACGGGGATAAAGACACAGACCTACTAGAGAATGGACTTGAGGGTATGGGGAGGGGGAAGGGTAAGCTGGGACAAAGTGAGAGAGTGGCATGGACATATATACACTACCAAACGTAAAATAGATAGCTAGTGGGAAGCAGTCGCATAGCACAGGGAGATCAGCTAGGTGCTTTGTGACCATCTAGAGGGGTGGAATAGGGAGGGTGGGAGGGAGGGTGACGCAAGAGGGAAGAGATATGGGAGCATATGTATATGTATAACTGATTCACTTTGTTATAAAGCAGAAACTAACACACCATTGTAAAGCAATTATACTCCAATAAAGATGTTAAAAAAAAAATTCCTTCTACCTTTAAAACTCTAGCGAAGAGGACTCTTGTACAAAATGGTCTTTTTTTCCAGCAAGAGAAGAAAGAAAATTGGGTTGTGCTACCTTTCCAGCCCCTCCCATCCTCGTCATCCTGACAGATGACCTTCCCAAACCCCAGATCTGCACATGCCTTTCTCTGCTTTATGCCCTTCAAGGATCCTGCCCTCGTGGAGCTGGAAATGGGTCAAGAGGCTGGACATCATTCATTTGGTGCACAAGGATCATTCAGCATTTACTCTGCAGCAGGCACTGTGCTTTCCTGAGTGGGCTGTGTCGCCTTCTGCCTTTTTTCTTTATTTGCGTATGTGGTTCCCTCTTCTCTCCTTTGCCTTCCTTGCTCGTGCTCATCCTCCAGACTTATGCCAGGTGTCACTCTTCACCTTGAACCAGAGTCTGGCTGAGATGCCCCACCCAGCCCACGCCCACCACCCTGGCCCTGAGCCGAAGCCTCATCCTGCTTTACATCATCCTTTACCCACTTGTCTTGTTCTGCCACTGAAGTCCTGGGTCTGGTTCTATTCAGGTCTTGATCCTGAAGCTTGTGCCATGACTGGGCCGGAGCAGATGTTCCATACGTGGTCCTCTGAGTGAGTCCCTGTTCCCCAGCTGATTAGCTGGGAGACCTTGCGCAAGGTATTTATTTATCCTCTTGAAGCCTCAATGGTCACACTTTAAACTGGATACGATAACGGTTCCTCACCAGATGTTCTAAATGAGGACAAAACAAGGCAGTGCCGTGAGGTACTCCCGGGACTGGCCACAACCTGGCTCAATACAGGTTAGCGATTCTCATTAGCTATTTTCATATTTTGCTGAGGAGCTCAGAAAAGGACCATGTGAGCTATGGAAGAAGGAGTAAAAAGGCTCCAGTGCCTGACACTGAAAGGTGGGAGTTTGCAGCAGCCCTGTCTAGGAGAGAACGGGTCAGAATACCCAGCCAAGCATCCAGCACAGCAGGAAAGCGCTGTCAGCCAGCCCAGAGGGACAGCAAGGCTGCTCCCAGGGGACCCCGCACTTTGACTGAAGGTTACAAGTTGATGATGCTGCTTTAGCCACTCTCCTCCCCAAAGGCATCAGGGGACAACCAGGGCCCGTGACACACTCCCCCCAGCCCCATTGGCTCTGGCCCTACACTGCACCTCCAGAGCTATCAGGCTCTGACACGAGGTCAGAAGCTGCAGGTGGCAGGATGGTTAAAGAAAGAAGGGGGGGGCTTCCCTGGTGGCGCAGTGGTTGAGAGTTCGCCTGCCGATGCAGGGGACACGGGTTCGTGCCCCGGTCCGGGAAGATCCCACATGCCGCGGAGCGGCTGGGCCCGTGTGCCATGGCCGCTGGGCCTGTGCGTCCGGAGCCTGTGCTCCACAACGAGGCCACAGCAGTGAGAGGCCCGCGTACAGCGCAAAAAAAAAAAAAAAAAGAAAGAAGGGGGCAAGGGGGTGAGGAAGGGGAAGCAGTTGGGCAAAGAGAGCGGTGAAGGCTGGCTCAGGTATGTCCCAGGCTGAAGACATGCTTACGGCTTCCAGAAGATTTTTTCATTGGAGCTTTGAGAAGGAAAGAAAATGTTTGTACCTGGTGGCCCCAGAAGTGAGAGAAAGAGCATATTTTTACAAATTTGAGGCTGCTCTGCTCAACCCACACTCTTTATATCACTTTTAGATCAAAACATTGCCCCCAGAAAACCCTCCTAATAAGTTAATATGTCCCCTTAAAGGTGACACAATAACCAATAACTGCTCATCAAAACAGATTTTTTATTAGTTTTGAATTAAGAAAAGGAGATTTCTTTTTGGAGAGAGTAGCTATAGGCAGAAAGGACTAGCTGTGGGATTCAAAGACTGGAAAACACCCAGGCCCGGGTGCCTTAAAGTCTCCAAATTGATCCTGAGTTAATAGCTGAGCCAGGAAATGTTGAAAAAGTGTGTCTTCAGGGAAGCCCTAGATGTTCAAAACCAAGGACTGGAATAAAACCCAAAATGAAACCCATCTAGCAAATTCCCTCCCCAGTTGGCCTACACACATATCTGGACATGCCCAGCCACCACCCTCCCTGTGAAACTGACACGGTCAGATGTCATGCCAGCAGAAGACTTTAATTGAAGCTGAGTTACATTAATTACATCATTTCAATGTCCAAGGTTAATTCCCCCGAAGTTACATCATGAAACCAGGGCATTACAAAGGATTAAGGACCAAAGGAAGGTAGATGTGAATAAGGTTTCCATACGGCCATGACTCATGCCTAGTGGTTGTGCCCCGAATGTGGGTGCTCATGACTCACCCCTGATATCGGCACCAGCTCCGTGTGGCCTCCACACGTGTGGATCTCTGACCTTGCCTCCTGATGCTGAGAGCAATGGAGGCCCCTGGTTTAGTCAGGAGTGAGGGAAGCCACAGATAGAGCTCACACCCCAAATGGGGCCTCTCAAGGTCTGTGCTTATTCTGCAAGACTTCGAGACCACCTGAGTTCAGTGTTGCCCCCCAAAATGGTGCTGCCTGGGATGCTAATGGGTGCTATGTGGAAAACAAAGGGTTTAGTGGCCAAATATATTTGGGAAGGGGATTGATCAATGGGGTCCCTCACTGCAAGCCTGCTTGGGGCCCTCAACCTGCTAGTGATCACTGTGAATGCCCACGAAGGCAACAGACTATTCAGCATTTCTTAAAGTTGGCTCACCAGGGAACCCTTTTTGAAGGAGAATCCGCGGGGTTAGTGCCCTGAAGAACACGCTTCGTAAAACCCTTTTTAGTTACAGCGTCTCCTTTCACCATTCCCCCTTGTCACAAAGACAGAGCAGCCTCTGCGGTAGTTTTCCCCTCATTCCCACACATAGGTCAACATGCTTTGGCTTCCACTGGAGAACTGATAAGCCACGCAGCATGGCGATGCTGAGAGGGACCCCTGGGATTGTTGATTCTGATATAACCATTGAGGAAAGTATGGCCCATGGAGCAGAAGCGACCAGCTGACGGTGAGACAGCTAGAGAGAGGCAGAGCCAAGACTGGGCCTCCGTTGTCCTGAGTCTCAGTCCACAATAACGGGAATCGCTTCTCGGGTACAAATAAATGTACTTCCTAGTTAATTAGCCAATGAGTTACTACAGTTACTAATTACTAGGTTACTCAATTGGAGAGTCATTCTTTGATCAATGGACTACTAGATAGGTCTAGCAACAGAGGAAGCAGCAACACTCAAGTGGTGGGGCAGTGCCAGGAGTTAGCAGATGACAGGTTATTCTTTTCAAAGCCTCCATAAAAATCCTGGGCAACCTAGAACTTACTATATTATTATTTGATCTATTTGAGGAGCTTTTCCCTGAATCAGAATGCTTAGTTGCAGACAACAGAATCCACTCTAGCCAGTTTAAGCCAGAAGGTGATTAGTAAAAAATATTAGATAGTTTATGTTATCCCCAGCAGGAGCAGAAAATGATTGGACGTGACGCAAACAGGGTTAACAGAACCAGGAGAAACACCCAATCTCTCCATGGGTCTATTCTAGGGAAACTCCACTGCCTCTACCACCTACCACTTGACACTTGCAATGCTAGGCTGGATGCTAAAACCTCGCAGTGACCCTAGAAGAACAGATACCTTGACCACATGTTTGTCAGAATACCTGCATAAGCTCACCACCTCCCCTTGAAGATAGTGCATTAAAAGAGGTAATTGAGATTAAATGAGGTCATAATTGTGGGGCCCTAATACAACATGACTGGTGTCCTTAAAAGATGAAGAAGGGACACCAGGGCCATGCGAGGACACGGCTGGAAGGCTGCCATCTGCAAGCCAAGGAGAGAGGCCTCAGAAGAAACCAAACATGCTGACCCCTTGGTCTTGTTCCTCCAGCCTCCACAACTATAAATAAATAAATTTCTGTCATTTCAGCGACCCAGTCTGTGGGATTTTGTTATGGCAGCCCTTATAAATTAATACACCTGCAATCAAGGGAGGCTGGGAAACAGAATTTGTAGCTTTTCAGGCCCAAGAATACAGAGAGGAAAGTGAGAAGAGCCAATCACAGAATCCACCACTTTAGCTAAACAACAGACTCTCAACTAATATCATAAATGTATGAATGAAACACATCTAGCAAACTCCCTTCCCAACTGGTGGACACACATGCCTGGACAAGCCCAGCCACCATCCCCTCTCTGAAATCGACATGGTCAGGTATCATGCTATGGGCTTCTCCCAGATTCACCCAAACTTCCCTCCCACCATGATCCTGCTGCCTCCCACCTGGACCGTGACCATTGCTGGGTCCCCACCAGGCCAAGACTCCTTAGCACCGTCAGCTAGACTATGCCACACGTGCATCTCCTCTCACCTACTGAACAGAATTCTGTTTCCTGCCAAGTTTCACAGATAGAAACACATCCAAAGAAGCAATTAAAATACCAGTAGACCACACACACACACACACACACACTCACACACACACAGAGTGAAATAAAGCCTCTCACCCTGCAAAAATAAAATAAAATAATAAAATAAAATGCCCATAGAAATAGAACATGAGAACCAAAGAACAGAGAAACACAAGTAGTCCAGCCATTTGCTTCAATGTTTCCTGGAAAACATGATATAAAGGAAGTCAGATATGTTGTGTAAATTTCATTAATGGAGAAGATAACTACAAACTTCTCAAGGGAAATTGGTTTTTCTCCAGTTCTATATTAAGAAATGACTCCTGTAGGAGTTTATGTAGGGGCAATGAGAGACACAAGGGACCAAGGGCTCAGCAGTATCACTCACTAAAGATGCAACAGCAGATTTTATATGGGTTTCTTCCCTCTAAGATGCAATTTAGAGAAGCACCATTCCCAACAGAGTCACTTTTCTTAAATCTGCATTATGTTACTTCACTGCCCAGAACAAATGCTGTCTCTCTTTTCCCTACCACTTCTGAGTATCTCTAGCCTGGCTCCCAGACTTTCTCCATCCATGGAAACTCTCTCTCCGGCACTCCCTGGCATGCCCTCTGTCTCCTCCCCACCTCTCGCTAGAAAGTCATCACCTTTCCTCCTTCTGACCTACCCACATCCTGAGGATCCTGCAAGGAGAGAGACAGTAGGAGAAGGAAGAAGAGAGAGTCAAGTGGAGAAGGGGGCAGGAAGGAAGAGAAGGAAGGAAGGAGGAAAGGGGGCAGCGAGAGAAGGGATGGAGGGAGGGAGAACGCCAGGAGACTCCAGCACCATGGTCTCCACCAGACAGGGTCACACGTAAGGCTCAGTCCAAGTTCCACCACTTCCCTGAAATTTCTCTTCCCACTTCAGGCAGGAGGATTTCGCGGCGCCCTCTCTTGCCCTGAACTGCTGCTGCCTGGCAAGGTAGCACCGTGTTCCTCCCCCGACATGCCCTCTGGCACCTTAGGCTCTGGCAATACCGAGAACCAAGAACTTGACGTTCCTCCAAGCATACCATGGCAACCTACCCAGTATTCATTCTCCCCTCTTCCTTAATAACAGACCTTGGGATTTATTCAGAGCTGCAATGTGCTCAGCTTAAAGACTATATTTTACTGCCTCCCTGGAATCCAGGCAGAGACTAAGAAGTCTCTTTCAAGGGGGCTTATTGAGATGGAAGGAATAAATTTTGCCCCTTTCCCCTTTTCCTTCTCTCTGCTTGGAACACAGACACCCTGGCTGGAGCTCCAGCAGCCATCTTGTGACCTTGAGGATAGAAGTCACATGCCAAGGATGGCCAAAGCAGAGAGTGAGAATTCACCTCCATACCAGCCCTGAATTGCCTGCTTTTGGATTTCTTCATGGAAGAGAAGTAAGCCTTCATTTATTTTAAGCCACTTTGGTTTTCTCTTTTAGACGGCTAAACCAAAATCTGATACAACAGCCATGCGGTTTCATGCCACTGAGACTTTGCATGACTGTTCTCTCTGTCAAGAACTCTTTCCCTCCAGTTCTCCACGTGGTGAACCAGTAGTCATGTTTGAAGCCTCCAATGAAGCATCCCTCTCTGTGTGGAGCCCCTTCTAATTGACCCCTCAGGCAGCTACATAATATTTGTTTAATAAATATTCAAACAATTGTTGAATAATTGATGAATGAAAACTTCTGAGAATGAATGAAAAATGAATTGCTTGCATAAAAATGACAATATTCTCTGTTCCAGAACACTGTCTCCTCCTCAACCTCAACTCTTAGGGGATCTTCTTTGGTCCCAGAGTCCCAGGGCATAATGTGGCATAAACAGGCAGTTATATCAGGGATTCTAGTCAATGCTGGGCATGCTGTATGACACAATTCCCACGAAGGACAAAAAAAAAATAGCAAGAGAGAAAAAAGAAGTAGAAACATATTTGTGAGAGTTGAAAGAAACATCTAACATTTTTTAGATTTTTTTTCCCCTACATTAGAATTGGTTTCACCCCAAAATGGCTCTCATGCTGGGCTGAGCAGCCCAGAATACCAAGTGGGGAGGACATGCATAAATTCCATGTGAGAACTGGGTGATGAGAAGTCCCCAAACTACCAAAGCAGGTGATGGGAATTGCTGCTCCCTCCAGAAGTACTTTGTAGCCAGCACTGGCAAAAAAAAGGAATGTCTATCTCAGCAAATGAACAAATATTCAGCTAAGCAGGGACCACAACAAACTTTTCTGAGGACCTAAT
Organism: Delphinapterus leucas; assembly: GCF_059928025.1. Classification (NCBI taxonomy): domain Eukaryota; kingdom Metazoa; phylum Chordata; class Mammalia; order Artiodactyla; family Monodontidae; genus Delphinapterus; species Delphinapterus leucas. The sequence goes on along the minus strand of NC_143130.1, from coordinate 47,514,460 downwards.
TGTGCTGGGCAGAGACTGGGTGCTGGGGGTTCCAGAATAACCACAAGGCAATTCTATCCTCAAGCCTTGTTATCAGACCCCAGGTGTGGGAGCCCACATCCTATTTATCATCTTTGCTATTGCCATCGGCATCCTCCTCTGGGCCAAGACTGTTATTCCTTGAGAATTCACAGCCCAAGAGATAAGGCTAACCTGTTGATATAAGCAGATGTTTGTAAGGCAATGTGATAAATGCAATGATAGAAGTTTGTATGTGATGAAGTAGTGAGAAGGAGACAGTGATTATCTGGGAAGATCAGGAAAGGTGTAACCAAGAGGGAAATATTGAGCAAGGTTTTGAAGGATAAATGGATTTTGCCAACCTTCAGCTAAGACACTGGGAAATTCTTTTGTCTCCAGAAGTCTTTAAATATGGTTCTGTATGATGGACCCCAATATTTGAATTAATTCCTCAGGAAGATGCCTTAGAGCAGGAGTTTTCAAACATGAATGCGCTTATGAGTCACTTGGAAATCTTGTTAACAAAAGTCTGGGCTGAGTCTTAAGAATTTGCAATCTGACAGTGTGAAGATGCTATAGAAGGTCCTGAACATTCCTGATCTGGACTTCTCTCACCAACCAATAACAAAGAGCTCTCAGGCAGTGCAGGTCCATGGACCACACATAGAGGAGAATTGACATAAAGTGTCTCAGATGCTCCAAGAATGATGGGGATTTTTGCCATTTTTTCTACCAGAGCTGCTTCAGGACCATGGTTCTCAACTGCACTTAGAAATCCCTGTGGAGCCTCAACCATCCCCATGCCCAGAACATAACTTGAACAGTTACATCAGAATGTCTGAGGAGGGGGAGCCCTGGCCTTGGTAGTTTCTAAAGCTCCCCAGATGGTCCCAATGTGCAACCAGGGCTGAGAACCCAAGCTTTAGGACAAGAGAGCACCACTGGTCATTTATGTTGACTTTGACGTGATGCCCCCTGTAGATACTACTATCTATGACATCAGAGAATGTCTCTCAGTAGAAGCAGTAGTCTGGAGGCTGAGGCCTGGGGTGTGAATCCTGGGTTATGTGAGAGTCACTTCAGTGTTCTAACCTGGGCTCCCCAGTGTGTCCTGGCATTGACAGGACCAACGCCTATGCCTCTCCAGGGGGCCGTGATGCCCAGGTGATGACATGAAGGACAGAGCCCCATGCAGAGCAGACTTCAGCGAACAGCAGCAGCTACTGACCCAACAGTCATGGAGAGCAGCCCTGGAGCAGCAAAGCAGCCTGTGACGGAGCATTTCCCCCCATCTCTCCCGGCAAAGAGCTGTTCCCACGTTTCTTGTGACAGATGTGGCGCTCACTTTTATCCTTCCCTCCCAAAAGTACCACAGACCTTCCACAAGCCCTTTGTTCCCAGAACAGCTTAGCAAAGAATCCGTGGAGCCTCTGTGGGAAGCTATCCGGGCATAATCCCTGGTGGAGGAAGCAGCTGGTCCTCCAGCTGGTCCCAGGTGGCGAGGACACAGACCCAAGGGGCTGGGATGAGCCCTATGGCAGCAGACCCCTCCACTCCCCCAGCCCCAAGGAAAGGGGCCAAGGGCTCCCCACTCCTCGGCCCAGGCTGTGCTGGCCCCTCAGTTGGCGAACCTCAGACACAAGGATAGGACTTTTTTTCTTTTCCATCTATAATGGTACGGCCAGCTGCTATTGGAAGCTTGTCCCAGCTGGGCAGGCAGCCTGTGAGGGTCCTCACCTGCAGGGTGCCCTGGAGGGTTCTGAGCTCTGACTTATAATGGCTACTCGGGGGAGTAAGAGAGAGATCTCATTCTAATGCAGGACCCAGTTCTGCATTTCTGGGTGGAACTGAGATTCTGCATTTCTAACAAGCTCCTGGGCAATTCTTAGGCTGCTTGTCCTTGGATCACACTTTGAATAGCGAGGACTCAGCACAGCTAGTTTTGAATACTTCCCAGACCATTCCTGATTGCATGGCACTGAGAAAGGTATTTAACTCTGGGAGTCTCTGTTTCCTTGTCTGCAAGATGGAGTAATAATCACCTACTCCACAGGGCGACAGGTCACCAAGCTCCTGAGTGAGTGAGTGATTAAGTGAAGCTCAGGTCCAGGGTCTGCCTTCTGTAAAGCAGAGACAGACCCAGTAAGGGTGTTTGAGGAGAGTTTTGGGCTCAGCAACATTATTAGTTCCAAGGGGCCATGTGACAGCATGAGTTTCAGAATCAAATGGACTTGACTGGCTCTCTGAGTCTCAGGAATGCCTCTGTAACTTATGGGCAACAAGACATAGGAAGGTTTTGTTGTTAGGGAGTTAAAATTAAAAATCTTTAAAATGTTATCACATTTTATGTGGGTTTATTACATAGAAGGCACCCAATAAATGTTGGTTTCCTTTTTCCTATGCTAGTTTCCTTATTTCCTGTGTTAGTTTTTCACTTTCCTATCTTCCCAGAGAAAATGCAACTACAAACCAACAGAGTCCACTAGGGGCTTCTGGGGGAAATTATTCAAGACCATTAGCATGAATGCTTATCTCTAAATTACTATTATTAGTCAGAATCCTTTGGTTACAAGTGACATGAACCCCAGCTTAAACAGGCTTAAAAGGATATTACATCTCCCTTAACTGAAACGTCGGGTGGAGCTCAGGCATAGCTGGATCTATGTACCCAAATGATATTGTCAGGAACTTGTCCGTCTCTCTACCTCTTTATTCTGCTTTCCTCGGCATTGGCTTCATTCCTGGTCTGGCTCTTGGCATGTGGTGACAAAAATTATCTCTAGCAGCTCCAGGTTGACAGACCTGGCAGAAAAAGAGATCCTCTTTCCTGAACAAACCAGAAAAAGCCCCAGAGCTGACTCTTACTGGCAGGTTAAGTGATGTGCCTATCCCCGAGTAAATTGCTATAACCTGCTCAGTCCTGTATGACATGTCACCCTGGAGGCAGGCCACCCAATCACTTCAACAGAGTAGAAGAGTGATGTATTAGTTTCCTAGGGCTGTCACAATACAGTACCACAAACTTGGTGGCTTAGACCACAGAAATTTATTCTCTCACAGCTCTGGAAGCCAGAAGACCAAAATCAAGGTGTCAACAGAGTTGGTTCCTTCTGGAGGCTCTGAGGGAGACTGTTCCATGCCTTTCTCCTGGCTGCTGGTGGTCACCAGCAGTCCTTGGGGTTCTTTCACTTGGAACTGTTGTTACTGGACCAAACTTTGGGTCTGCTCGCCTGCCGTGCAGCAAAGTCAATTTACTGACACCAGGCTATGGTGAAGGAAAATACAGCGTTTATTGCAGGCACCAAACAAGGAGTAAGGGCAGCTCATGCTCAAAAGACCTGAACTCCCTGATGGTTTTCAGGGCAGTGTTTTTAAAGGCAATATTTGGGGGTGAGGGTGGCAGGATGTGTGACTTTCTTCTGATTGGTCGGTGGTGAGGGCACATGGTGGTGTTCTGGGAATCTCAATCATCAACCTCCTGGTTCCAACCAGTCTGGAGTCTATGTGCTTCTGCTCAGTTGTCACCATCTTCCACTTGGGGGGTGGGGGGAGGGGACAGGGAATCTTGGATCCTGAAGAATAACTCATAGCTATCTGTCAGATGGTTATGCATGTCTCTTGAGGAGGAACTGGGACTCTATTTTAGCACTGAACTGTTGTCATTACTTTTTTTTTTTTAATAAATTTATTTATTTTATTTATTTATTTTTGGCTGCGTTGGGTCTTCGTTGCTGCGCACGGGCTTTCTCTAGTCGCGGAGAGTGGGGGCTACTCTTTGTTGCCGTGCACGGGCTTCTCATTGCAGTGGCTTCTCTTGTTGCGGAGCACGGGCTCTAGGCATGGGGGCTTCAGTAGTGGCTCACGGGCTGTAGAGTGCAGGCTCAGTAGTTGTGGCTCACAGGCTCAGTAGTTGTGGCACATGGGCTCAGTTGCTCCACTGCATGTGGGATCTTCCCAGACCAGGGCTCGAACCCGTGTCCCCTGCATCAGCAGGTGGATTCTTAACCACTGTGCCCCCAGGGAAACCCTGTCATTACTTTTTGAGTTTAACTGCTTCTCCTTTCTCTCTGCACTGTCTCCCTTCCCTACTTGGTAACTGCATGAGCCTACTCTTTGGAACTCAGAGAAGGACTAGGAAACTAAAGCCTTTTCTACAAACAAGAAACTGGGGGGCACAGAGGGACTTTTGTACCCAAGAAGGCCCTGCAGGGTCCTGCTCAGCTTCAATCCCCCCTTTTCTTTGATTCTCCTCAATCTTAAGGGGAACACATATGGGACAAGAAAGGGAATAAAGTTTTGGATAGAAAGGTTAATCATAAACTCGGCAGAGGAACTCAGTTTTAGGGGGAGTCAGTTTTGCTGTATCACTCTATTCTCTGCCTAAATTATCTTCTATTTGTTTCTCTGTGTCTTCACATGACTGTATAATGACATCAGTCATTGGATTAGGGCCCACCTGATCCAATATGACTTTATCTTAATTATTACACCTGCAAAGACCCTGTTTCCAAATAAAGTCACATTCTGAGTGGGAGTCACATTTCCAGGTGGGAGGAGACCATTCAACCCAATACAGGCAATAAACCAGAAGAAAATTGGGTACAAATACCAGAAACAACAGGATGCGTATGCTTGGCAGGTAAAATCCCAAACCAACAGATATCCATAATACCACATGAATTACCAATCATCAAATCATCAAAATAGAGGAGATCTTAAGCAAATCTGTTGTCCCACTGCCTAGAAACCACTGTGCCTAGTTAACTGCACAGGGGAAATTCCACAGGGAACCCAGTTCTACAGCAACCAGGAATCTCTTTTTAATGGGAACCCTTCTTAGAAGCAGAGCTAAATTTGTAACAAGCCTAAAGATTGGAATTCTCTTCAGGCAAATTCACAACCTCCCCAACTGTTCTGACTTCACACGTGTCTAAGATGTTGAGAGCCTTACCCTCCAGGGAATTCAGCTTCCGGGCCATAGAGCCCAGCTGCGTCTAAAAATGTAAAGTTCCTTTGTGAAGGCAAAAAGTCAACAGTTTCTGAATCTCCAGCCTCAGGAGGCATACGCTCCAACATGCCTAAACTGGACCCAACTCCTCAAAATTACCATCACCAAGATTCTAACCCAGTCATGGATTTTACTTCTTTTCCTCCCTGAAGAAGGAAATTCAATTTTCAATTTCTTAGGGGAAAAAAGATCTGGGAGAATTTCACTTAAACTCTTAACAGTAGTTGTCCATCTCTGGATGGTAGGATAAAGGAGGGTTTCACTGCAGTATAAAGTATTTTTAAATAAAAAATAATAATAAAGGTACTTCTAAATTAAAAATATCTCCTAGTGGTTCTGTTAAACCCACTACAGCATGTTGGCAAGCTAACAACCATTGATTTAGGCTGTCCAGTGAATAAGAAAATTTCTCCCTCAACAACAACCAAAACAAAAAAATCTAAGTGAAAAGAAAAGCAGTGGAAACAGAAAACAATTCCAGCCAAGTGATATTTTCCATTCTCATTTCCTCAAAGAAGCAAATATTTCCCATTTGGTGCAATGATACTCCCTGGGCACCTGAGACCCTGCACAGGGGTCCCAAGTCCCAGGTCTGACTCACAATGTTGCCACTTCCCAGCTGTGGGACTCTAAGCAAGTCACTTTACCCATCCAAGGCTCCGTCTCCTCATTTTCTAAAAATATGTCTACTGTTCAACTATATTTATATAGTTGTCATACACTCAAATGGGTCCACCTATGGGCAAAAGCTCTGAAGACTCTATAAACATTACAGGGGATTATTATTAAAATTCCTAATTATTTAAGCATGTGTGGCATCCTGCCAGAACCCATTAAAGCACATACACAAATAAAAGGAAATCCTTTTCCTCAAGATGATGGCCTTTTTGCTTGTTTATTTTAACTTCAGGTGTGCTGAAATCATCTCACTTCTCAGCCCATAGAGTATGATCACCTTGACCCTTGAAAGCTTCCACTCTTAGTATTTATTTATTCCCTTTCAGCTCCATTTCCCACCCCCCTTCGCTTCCTCCCTGCCTACAGGCAACTATTTCATCCTGTTTAACTTATAGCCTTTCGTACATATTCCTTAAAAGCTGTATATATTTGCCCACGTATATTTTTCATTTACGTAAATGGCGTTGTTTAATGTTTCATTTTGCTTTCTAGAGTTCTCATTATGTTCTTAAGGTCCAGCTCTGTTGCTATTGTACATGGGATCTGTTTCCACTATTTGCAATGCTGAACTTCACGTGCACCCATGGCACTTTGCCAGCCTGGTCTTCTAACTTGATGGACAACCCCCTACCACTACAAATAACACTGCAGTGAACATCTTTGTTCAGACCTCCAGCTACAGCTACAAGCTGGCTTCCAAGGTATGCCCGTACTCAGCTTGCTTATTCTCCAGGCTAACTTCCTCCCAGCAGTGGGGAAGGCACCTGTATTTCCCATCCCCACCACACTTGGCATTATCCAGCTTTCTAATAGATATAAAGATGTAGTCTAATACACATAAAGGGATATCTTATTGTTGTTTAATTTTCATCTAACTTGTTTCTACTGATAGGAAGCACCTCTTTGTGTGTTTATTACTTGGGGTGGGGGAATTCTTCTTCTGACAGTTATGTGTTCATATCCTCTCCCCATCTTGTTAGGAGTTGCTATTTTCTTCTTGTTGATTTGAGGATTTCTTGCATCGCCTAGACATATCCTCTCCCATTCTGTCATCTGTTAACTTTGTCTATGGTGACTTGACCAGAGATCCTGCATTTGGATGTAATCAGATTCATCTCTTTTCTGCCTTGTGATTTGCACTTTCCACTAGATCTTCCTCACTTCCCACACCTGGTCCCCACACCCCAGCTGGCCCTACACCATGGTAAGTATCCCATCCTGGCAAGTAAAACTCAGCTAGTGGTTTCAACTCTCCTGTTGGCTCAAAGATAAAACCCAAGCACCTTGCTCTGTTATACAGGACCCTTTCCAACCTAATCCTAAACATTCCCACCTCTTTTCTGCTATGTTAGCCCCCATTTCCATCCCAGCCCCCACCAGCCCCCTCCTACTAGTCTGCCTTGCATATACTATCCACACATCAATAGACCCACATCCCCCTTCTTAGCAGGCAAATGCAAAGACGCTTTCAACTGTTGCTTTTGCTTTTGAGTAGTTGGGGTTTTTTCTCCTATTCAGTGCACCAACAACATTTGCACATTTAACAAGTGTGGTTTCCACTTTGGGAGAGAGTCCTAATGGCCCGTGACCTGTTACTGTCAGTGTAGTCATATTCATAGAGTAATGTGTAGAAGAAGAAGGAATGCTCACATCTCCATTTTACAGGTCAGGAAGCTGAGTCTTGTCAAAGAAAAACAGTGCTGGACATGTGGTACTGATGGCAAGACAGATTTTATTCAGACTACTGCCATAGAGGAGAGAGACTCCAGCATAAACCGAAGTTAACTCCAGCTAAAACAAAGATAATTGAGGTTTTTAAAAGGGGGAACAGAGAGGGAACCAAAAGAGGGAGTTATAAGAAATGAAAAGAGGGACTAGAAAAAAGGGACTAGGTGCGCTATAGGGAAAAGGAGCAATTACAGAAGGGGGTGAGTGAAGAATTACTGGAAATGGTTTGGCAAGTGGGTTGAGGTAATGTGCATTTTGCAATTTGACAGCACTGCGCTTTTTTGAGCAAGAACTCAGCCCAAGGGCTGGTTCACCTTGAGGTGACCTAGTGCAGATGGAAGCCGGGCCAAAGCTTCCTAGCCGTGGTGTTTGGCCAAGTCCTTTGTGCTACAGGGAGTTCGCTGTCCAGGCGTCCCACTGGTTAGGTCAAGCACATATGGCTACATAAGCAACAAGGCAAAGCCTAGATTTAAATGGAAGCCTGCCTGACCACAAAGCCCAAATTCAACCCTTGTTTCTGGCTGGTATTTGTAATTTTGCTGAGGTGCTGATTTGGAATGAGCCCTGTGGGAGCCTCAAGAGCAGGAGGGAGGCTCTTAGCTGGTAAGGCTGCCCAGCTGCCCTCAGCGTCCCAGGTCTCCTCCGGTCCTGAGGTAGCAGGAACTCTTGTAAAGGAACATACAAGCCATTTTTTTAAAATCACTTTATAGAAATGTGCCACGAAGTCGGAAACACACACATGCACCTCATGGGAAAGTTGGAGTGATTAAGGTGTAAAAAAGTGCAAGAACTATATGCTTCTTGATGGGGACGTAATTTAGGAGAAAGCTTGAGCCTCCCTTCACAAACATGGGAACTCTCAGAAGTTTCTAGAATCAGCCCTCCCAAACACCACCATCCTGAGATACAATGAACTCTCTGAGTAGGTTTTAGCAAAGAGTACTGTTTTAGGAATCACCTGACATTGGCCACGAGGCACTTTGCTGCAAGCCACACCCTTAGCAAAAAGAGCCACTAGCAGCACTGCTTTCTGTGGCCGAGAACATCAGGTTGTCAAACTCGAGTCCCCCTCAGAGTTTAATTTATATAATTATACTTTGCCTCCTAGGACTCTCCCTGTGGATACAACTGGCTTGGTTGTCATCATTACAGCTGTTCATCCAAACTACTGGGCAGGGCAGGATTACAAGGCTGAGCCCACGACAGGGAACCTCCAGGAGAGAAGGTGGTTTCCTCTATCAGCTAACGAGTCCCTGTCTGACAGGAAGGATTATTTTGCTCAGAGCACAATGAATCTACATTTGGTGTAACATCATTAGAAAAATTAGCAAGTGTCTCACATGTTTTTTCCTGTCCGTAAGCCTTTGCCAACGAGAGGACCTCTTGCAGTGTCCTGGGACCCCAGGTTCTCCAGGTTCTGGAACACCGGCTGTCCTGACTCAGAGACGGCATCAAATTAGAAGAACATCCTGTCAGAGTCAGACTGTGTGGGTCCGAATCCTTGTTCTCTGTGCCGAGCCTCCTGGTCTGTGACGCCTCCCTCCCAGGCAGTCATGAGGAAGAACTGAATTCATGCAGGCACTGCATCAGCTGTCACCCATCCATCCGGGATCTGCCTGCCTGCCTCTCTGAGCTGGGCTGAGGCCAACATCACATGGTCATTACCAACGATGACAGTGGTTAGCGTGTATGTATACCCCTTCGCGGCAAGCTGTCATGACAAACTGCAGGCCCTTGGCATGCAGGGGGCCAGGGTGGAGGAGAATGGGCTCCATCACGTACTGGCTGTGGGGTCTTGGGTCACACAAGTCCCCTTTCTGTGCCTCCACTTCCCACACTGAAAAATGTCACGGGTTGAATACCCCCTTTCTTAATTCCCCTACTTCCATTCTAAGACTTCTAACCACTGCCTGGGCCTGGCTAAGGCATTCTTGCAAAGCCAGATCCTATAATCATCCCAACTTGTGATGTTTATATCTATTTGGGGAACAAACTGCCTGGAATAAAGACTAAAATGTGGCACATCAACTATATTTCAATTAATTTTAAAAATTAAAAATAATAACAATTAATGAATTAATTAGAATAAAAGGATTAAAATATGAAAATATGGTGGTCAGGCCACTCAGGATGGCTGTTCTCTTGCTCTCTGTACATCCCCTGCTTGATCAGTGCCTGCTTCACCTACACCTACCCACCTAAGTGACCTTCCTACATACCTGTCCCAAGGCCCCAGCTAATAATTGTTCTAGCTTTAGATCGGAACTCTCCACTATGCTTATCAAAGGGGTGGTGAGGGGTGTGCCCCTCTACTGGTTTCCCTGTTAACGAGCGAGCTAACCTAACCTCAATTCCCCCTATTATAACTGGTAACCTCCCCCTCCCCCACCCACAGGAGCAAAGACTGCCATCATGTCCAGCCTGCCATCCACCACACGCGGTGGGGTGTCACTCCAGGACCTTGCTTCAGATGTGTAAGCTCCACCAACCATTAAACCACTGATATCTCCGTTGCTGGCTCCCGGCTCTTTCTTCTGTCTTGAAGTTGGGCAAGCGCAGGTCCTGTAGGCATGTGGGGTGCAGCCTAACAGAAACCTAGAAAAGAGGCATCAAGAGACCCCCTATACAGACCTCCAAGAGCCTTACTAAGACTGGGGATAGAGGGACAGGGAGAGAGTGAATTCCTCAGGCCATCTGACAAAAGATGAGGGAGAAAGACCCTTGCCAGGAGGCATTCCAGAAATCAGGAATGGAAAGGGCATTCAGAGGTACTAGGGAACCTGACACCATCACTGCCATAGACCGAAGTCAGCCCCATGATCCTAAGACCTTTGGTCCCTTGGAGAAGGACTAGACCTCAGGACACTAGAAGGTGCCCTCAGGGAGCATGTTTCTGACTTACCTGTTCTCAGCACTGGAAGACTCAACGGTGTGGTCATCTGGCCCCTTCATGACAACCAGTTTAGACAATCAATCTAGGCATCAGTGAAGCCTACTCACTGTTGGACTTTGCCCCAGCTTCCTTGCCTGGAGGTTGTGGCCTGACAGCAAAGAGGAAGGAATTAGACTATGAGAAGGACAGGACCAAGGCCAAGGACAGTAGCCTAGAAGCCAGCTGCCCAAGTCAGCTGAGGACAACTGGGGACCTTGAGCTCGAAGGCGGATGACCAGGCTTTCAGGTGCATCTGTATCTTGCCTTTCAGTTCACACACAGCAGAAAGAGACAAATGCTTCCAGGCAGTGCCCTCCAGAGAGGAGGCAAGTCTCCTTAGAATGCGAATGAGTGGCCAAGCCCTCACTGGCCAGGGCTGGAACCTGGGAGGGTGGCGGCGGGGCATCAGACCTGCACACGGCAGGTTGGCAGCCGCCAAAACACGCCACACACACACCTGGTGGCAGCCCTGGGACTGCTCTGCATGTTTCAGCTCAGCTGGGTCCGCTCTGTCCCACCCCAGGGAGAAGAGAACCTGCAGGCGTGGAGAGAAGGAATGGCACCCATCCTACTTTCACCCCAGGGTCAGCTCAGTGCCCTCTGGCACCTAGAAATATGCACTCAGCACAGGCTCAGCCCTCAGCAGATGCTGGAGAAGGAGGGCACGAATGCTCACCGGGATCCTGGTCCTGTCTGCCGTCGTGCACAAGGCCCTTTACCTCTCTGAGTCGCAGTTTCCCTCTGAAAACTGTGACAACCATACTTGCCTCTGGGGTGTGTAAGAGACAGAATGGGATAATGTAAGGGAAGCTCAGTCAAAAGTTACAGGACAGCAAGAGACAAAAGACTAGAAACTGTCTCATTCCTCTCTAATATGGCCAGTTATCACCTTTGATGGCTAATCAAGGGCAAAATTCTCTTTTACTCGCTTTCTTCTATTAAAGTGACCACAAACTGGGCTCGTCATTAACATACACATACCTCAGACACAGATACACACATGCTCACACATACACTTTGCCACCTCAGCCCTGCTGCTCCCCTACCTATGGTCCCCTTGCTCAGTGAGTGGCACCAGCATCCATCCAACCAGGATTCAGCACCCAGGGAGTCCTTACTGACACCACTGCCACTCCCTGGTCCAGTTCCACATTGTGAGTCTATGGGAGCCCCTACAGAGCTTTTAAGCTCCTCCTCCGGCTCTGATCTAGAACACCATCCTCTCTTGCCTGGATTGTTCCATTTGCCCCCAGGCTGGTTCCTCTGCATCTCCTCCTTTACCTATTCTGGCCAGAGTGAACTTTCCAGGAAGCACATCTGATCACATCACTCCTTCAAAAATCCTTCTATAATAGCTGAAGATGGGATCAGGCAGGGCCTGGGGAGCCTGGCCCCGGCTTCCTCTCAGGCCTCATCCCCTTTTGCTTTCCTAACTGCCGCCCTGTGGGCCCTCCAACAGACCTGCAAAGAAGGGTCCCTCTCCCTCAGATGTTTGCAGACCCTGTTCTCACTCCTTTCTCTACCTGAGAGCTCCCATTCTTCTCTCTGATTCCCACACAAATGTCCTCCCCAGGGAGAATATTTCCCTGACAATGACCCCTGACCCTACTCCATAATTGCCCAACCCTCCAGAGTGGAACTGCTCCCCTAGCACCTTATACGCTTCATCTTTGCCACTTATCACAGTCTTTAATTATATATTTGGGTAATTTTTCTTACCTAGGTCTCCACCTCCAGACTGGAAACTACCGGAGCTATAACTGCATCTATTCTGTTCACCTCTGTATCTTTAGAGTTTGGCTGGGCACATGCGAGGCAATGACTGCTGAATAAATGATCCCACAGGAATCAAAACTAGCTCTATGTTTATGTTAACATTTTTAAAAGCCTTCCCATATATATATTTTTTAATCTGAATGACCTTCGAGGAAACACGCTGTTTACTATTGATCTAAGGTGGTGGTTCTCAAACATGGTAGCATATTATATCAACAGGGGAGCTCTCAAAATATACAGAAGCCCAGCTCCCATCCCCAGAGAGTTTGTCTTAAATGGTCTTGGGAGGCACCAGGTCCTTGTATTTTTTTCATTTCCTCCATCTGACTCTCCTTTGCAGCCAGGACTAAAAACACTGACCTAAGAGGCTCAAATAAATAAACTCAAGATTTGGAACTGGACCAGGAAGTGGACATGGAGGTACAGTTTGGGAGCCCATAAGACTTGAAAAGGAAGCCCAACCATCAGATAGTGGGGATGGGGAAAGAGGATCCAGCCCTCAAATAAGGGGCAAATAAGATCCAGGCAGTTGTCAGCACTGTTACTAAGCAACGGAGAGAGTAGGAGCCAGGGCAAAGGCCAAGACCTGTAGAAAGGCTGAACATGGCAAGGGGCGGGCCGGCTACCAGGGGAGAGCCCAGCACATGCACACATGCCCTGGCCTCAGCCTCAGCAGAACAGGGCCCAGGCGGCCAGACCAAGTGTGGGCACCCACCCGCTCTCAAGGACGGGGTCCTGATGAACTGTCAGTGCCCTCTGCTTTGGCTCAAGCCCAGGATGTGTCTCACACATCAGCTTGAAATTCTTCAGGGCTTTAAGCCTGCTGAATCTCAGGACAGCTTAATTATGGTCAGAGAAATTCCTCTCTAATTTTTGAGCCCATCTAGAGTTTGATGCTTAGAAAGCAAACTTTTTATTTGTTCAAAGCTAGAGTGTTAAAAGCCCCCAACAGACAAAAGAGCTATTAATGAGCCTGCCCCACCCCCACCCCTTCCCATCTTCTGGGCTTCGTTGGTCAGCTCAACGTGTCAGTTGTTTTTGTCTGTTTGTGTTTTGTCCTTGTTTTCAGAGTTGGTCCTGTACCCCAGGAGAAAGACAAGATCGACAACTTGAAAAGAGAATGGCCCTCTCTCCTCAGTCCGGAAGGGCCAACATCTCCTTGGCAATCAGCCAGACTGATTTAATGTCCTTCCTAATGATGGGAAAGTTCTGGTGCTTAAAAACCCGCAGACAAGACCCCCGTCAGGAGGCAAGGCAAGCCCAAGGGAACTCCAGTGGCTGCATAGAGGGGGTTACCCGTCGTTGGCACCCCAAGTGGCCCTCGTCAGCGGGGTCAGATTGCCACAAAGCGGCACTACAGTCACTCACACCAGGCATCAGCCACTAGACACCGGGGCACAGGCCTGGGGAGGCACTTATGGTAAAACTGGGCTGTACCCTGGGTAGTATGGACAGTAGGGAATACCCAGGGTCCTGGTGAAGAAAGGGAGTGGTCAGAGGGACCCAGCCAAGAGATGTGGCTGGAGAGCTGTATTCCTGACTAAGCTGACAGAGAGATTGCAGGTAGAGGGGAGACAGGCCGGAGAGCAGAACTCTGGGTCCACACAGAGGTGAAGGCAGTGTGCAAAATGGAGGAGGGGGAACCAAGGCTGGGAACCCCGAGCAAGCCACACACGTGGCCACGGGGTGCAGAATGAATGCACGCAAATAGCCTCAGCCTGTCAGAAGCTACCTCCAGCAGTCACTTGGAAGGCAACTATGGAGATTGGCAGTGTTTGATTGACATGCCCCACTACAAGGCACAGCCTTGCTTGCAGGTTCTGGCATAATTCCTCATGGTCTAAAGAGGTTTGTGGATTTTATCGATTTAAGGGAAAAAAGCTGCAATTCACTCTCCCTGAGCCCTGCTCGAGGAATGATGGCTCAGCAGGGGGGCGGAGGGGAAGGTGACAGCGTGTGCCAGGCTGGGGGAATGGACCCTGGGAGACAGCCTCAGAAAGATCCTTAACCTGCAGGGCCTCGTCTCCTCCTCTGTGCAGAGCGGAGGCTTGACTGGGATTATCCTGTCTTCCGCTGGCTCCCAGGGAGCTGGAGAAGAGAACATTCCTTTGGGTACTACCAATCAGGCCTTCCTTTCTCTTTTATCACTTTATGCCCCTCATAAGCTGCCTTCGACGTTCATTTCCCTGATTAAACCCTATTTCCCCAAAATAAAATGTGAATGTGTGAAAGGAACCCAGCAGAGTCTGATTTAGACCCAACCCTGACTCACAAAAATTCCTATTATCATGAGCATCTACTGAACAGTAAAATCCAATGCCACCTCTAACACCTATCACAGCCCCAAGGGTAAAGAACATTGTTGAGTGTCGACCACAGGCCAGATACACGTGGAGGACTGTGAGCTCATTCACTTAATCCTCCCAGCAACCCTTCGAAGTCCAGGCTCTTATTTTCCCACCTAACACATGAGGAAAACGGGGCACAGCGCTAACAAGTCTCACAGCTAGGAAGTGTGTAAACCAGATTTTCAACCCAGGAAGTCAAGCCCCTAAAACCCAAATGTATAGCTCTTACTCAATACTGCCTCCCAGAAATAATATACAATAAAATGAAAGAAAAAATTTGTGAGATATGCATGTATCACCTAGCTTTTGCTGTGTAACAAGCTACCCCAGAAACCCAGCTTAGTGACTAAAACAGTATTTGTTGTTTCTCATGATTCTGGGTGGTCTTTCTGGGCTGGCTCAGCCACAGCTGGGTGGTCTAGGATGGTCTCAACTTCTGGGTCTGGTGTTGGCACAATATCAGCTAGGGTGACAGGAGCAAACTCAACACCTGGAAGGCTAGCCTAAACCCATTCATGTGGCCATGATCCAGGATTCTCCAACAGGAGAGCAGGCCTCAATTCACAGAAGCTCTATAATGAAATCAGTATAATATTGTAGATCAATTACAATTCAATTTAAAAACGAAGTTTTAGAAAACTATATCACCTACATCACATTTGATAATGTCACACAGCCAAGGCCAGATTCAGGAAGTGGAGAAATAGATTCCTCGCCTTGATAGGAAGATGAGCAAAGTCATATTACCAACAGGCATACCAGGATGAGGGGAGTTGGGGAATATTTTTTGCAGTCTATTACATATACCCAGAGGTGAGCATGCATGCACGCACACGTGCGTGCACACACACACACACACACAGGTTTACAGTGCTCAGGAATTTAGTGCAGTGCCTCATCTAGTAGACACCCAGACATTTATTTTGATGACAGTCTCTACTGTAAGACTCAAGTTGTCCTGTCAGCTGACCAGACATTTACAAGACATTTACCATATGATTCTTGATATGATTTAGGAGAGAGACCTGGATCAAGATTACAAATTTCTTTAACTTGAACACTCTTCAGTGGGGTAACAGCAGGAGTCACAAAGAAAATGTCCCTTTTTCACTGGAAAGGATCCTAATGCTATTGCTATAATCATGACCATGAAATGCTTATCACTTGCTGCCTCTGAGCTACCTCTCGGCTACCTACGCAACATCTCTCCTTGGCTGTAAAAAGCATCTTAGGTGTATGCACTGTGCCAGTTACCCACTATCCATTCCCCTTTATTCCTTATGATCATAACCTTAGTTTTGTCTAGGGTGTAGTATGCTCCCCAGACTGCCTTCCCAATAGGGGTGGCTGTGCACACAGTTATGGCCAGCAGGACACAAGCGGAGGGTCTGGGGGAAAGCTTGCACATTCCTGACACAGGCTCCTGTTTCCTACACACACCCCTCACTGCCCCCTTCCTGCTTCTTCCTGCCTGCAATGGGGATGGGAAGCTGGAGGGACAGCAACCACCTAGGACCACAAAGCCACAACCATAAGCCCAAAGTGGCAGAGCGGAAAGATGCAAAGAGTCTAAATTTTTCAAAGCACCTTGGAGCCACCACTCCAGCCCTGGACCCACTACATCAAGCCTTCTTGTTACACATGACACACAAACCCCTCACTTGTTCAAGCCACTGTTTATGGCATTTTTCTGCCACTTTGCAGTGAATTCAATACATCCAAAGCCAAACTCATGATTTCCCCCAAACCTGGTCCCCAGCCAGCCTCTGCACATCTGCAAGCCAGAAATAAGGGCCGTCATGAATTCCCTACCTCCTCGACCTCTGTGCTAAGATGGGTCAATGATCTTATCTCTGTCTTTATCTCCTCCTCCTCCTGCAACTGACCACACTCCCCACATTCATTTTCTTCCCCATGCCGCTAGAGTCATCTTTTCCAAGTACAGATCTTCTCGGGTCACCCCCACTCTTACAGCCCTACTTGAGCACTCCCTGCACTTAAGAGAAAGACCTGCACCCTTCACCTGGCCCCTCATCTCCTCTGCATACCTCTTCCCTCCTGGGCTCTGTACACTCTCACCTTTCAGTTCAGTGGTTCTCAAACTTGTCCCATGTTAGAATCACCTGGGCTCTTTTAATATTTAACTGAATCACAACCTCTAGAGGTGTGGCCCAGGCATCGGTATTTTTTGAGGCTCCCCAGGTGATCTAGGGTGCAGACAAATTTGGGAACCACTTTTCCTTAGCCAGGTGGTGCTCTCCCCACCCACTCATGGGCTTCACATGAGGTCTTCCTCAGGCCTGGACCCCCCCACTCCCTCCCTCACCCACATCTTTCTCAACCTTCTCGTCCTTCAGCTGACAGTTCAAACGTCACTGTCTCAGGGAATCTTCTTCAAGTCCCCAAACTAGGCCAGGTGTTCCTGTTCCAAACTCTCAGAGCCTGTGACTCTTTCCTCCAGAACGCTCACTGCAGTTGGTCGATATACTTTTGTTTTCTGATGATTCACTAAATGTCTGTTTCCCCCACCAGGCTTTAAGTTCTCTGATCTCAAGTCCTTCCTGGTTTTCCTTTCCACTGTCCTGGCTCAGTAGCTTTGCAGTACATATCTGTTGAATAAAGGGATGGTCAGTATCACCTCCACCTTGTAGATGAGGACTCAGAGATGCTAAATCTAAGATCCCTCTGTTGGAGTGTAACAAAGAAATACTCAAAGCCAGATGTTAGTACTCTTCTAAGCCAGCAATTTGTAAACTTCTGCTACGTCAGTATCACCTGGAGGGCTTGGTAAACACAAATCACTGGGCCTCAGCCCCGGAGTGTCTGCTGCAGTAGGTCTGGGGAGGGTCCCAAGAATTTGTGCTTGGGTCAAGTTCACAGATGTGGATGCTGCAGGTCCAGGCCTTTGAGGACCATGGCCCTAGCTCCCCTCTCTCCTGGCCACTGGGTGCATTCAGTGACAGGGAAAAGCCAAAGTGAATTCAAATCCATCTTTAACCTAAGAACTGTCTTTTTTCTTTTATTATCTTTCTTTCTTTCTTTCCTTTCTTTTTTCTTTTTTCTTTTTTTTTTTTTGATTTTTATACAAAGGTTATGTTCACATTGTTAGAATCTGGTGTTTGTCTCAGCGTTAAGAAGGGCCTCCTTTCTCCCCATGGCCCTGCTGACAGAGAGATCCCAGCTGTGGCCAAGCTCAGTCTCCCCAGGGGGGCTGGCAAAGGCTCCAAATATACTGGCAGCCAAGTGGCAAAGGGGCCTGGCAGGCCCACTCCAATCCCAGCACACCTGACTCGTGTCCAGAAAAGAGACAAGCATGAAATCCTGCCTGGAGAAAAATGGGCAGGGGCGGTCCTCCCTACAGCAGCAGAGACTGCCAGAAGATCCCCAGAGCCACACTTCCAGACCCCCATCTCTTTAAAATCCCCTTTTCTCCACTTTTTTCTCCCCTTCTGTGTATTCCAACTAATTGTTATGAACAAGCCTACACATATCTTTAATGCACATTTGGACCTGTGAAAACAAAAGGTACAGATTTTGTATCATTTACAGCTGGTTTCACCCAGAAAATTAATACCTTCATCCTGTGAGGTTTGTTTGTATTTTGAAGTCCCAAACCACAGATCTGATGTGCATACTGACTTTCTTGTCAGGAACAGTGGCCACAAAAAAAAAAAAAAAAATCCGTAGTTAATGGCTCATTTCAGGATTGAGATTCCCGTGTCACAGATATTACAAGTAAAAGGAGTTCCGTAGAAAAAAATTGAGAAATCTGAAACATTTTGAACAAAACCCATTAGGTAGGGCTGGACTGGGGATGGGGAAGATGCCTGGAGTTAATGTTTTTTCAGCTCGTTACCAACCAGAGCTAAGACACCGTCCAGCACTCATTCATCTGCATTTCACACACCAGAATTTTGGAAATAATTGTGCTGTGACTGAGCTTTACCCCAGTACAACCTGGGAAGAAAGAATTTCTGTCTATTATTCTAACTGTTAATTAACTGTGTCAACAAGATTGTAGTGAAAATGTTTTTAAAGCCTCTTAAGAGTGCAAATACTTTTTAAGCACTTCTAAGAACTTTAGGAATACCCAAGGATTTAAATTGGCAATGATAAACAATCAATAATTATAGTCATTCTTAATTGGTTCTCACCAAGGATCTCTTTATTAGATAACACTTGTTAACCTAGTTTCTATTACAGTATGTATTTAAAGAAGATTAAGTTCAATTGAATTCAAATCTGCACTTACCGAGTTTCCTATAATACGTCAAGTAATGAGACTGATTATTTTGAAATATGCTATCATTCAGGGCCTTCCCCAGTCAGCTAAAAATAGTAAGATTTAACTCTGCTCCAAAAACCTGTAACCATAGAAATGTAACTTAATTTACATTGTATTAAAATTGCTAAGATGTCCCATGAAAGGAACGAGGTACCATCTTTGTACCCCAGCACCTAGCACAATGCTTATCCCAAAAAAGGTCTCAATACATGTTTGCTGGACAAAGGAATCACAGAAAGAATGCAACCTCCACAATGGATTGTTCCAGAAAATGAAAGGAGTGGAATTCATGTCACCATT
Source organism: Delphinapterus leucas (assembly GCF_059928025.1). NCBI lineage: Eukaryota > Metazoa > Chordata > Mammalia > Artiodactyla > Monodontidae > Delphinapterus > Delphinapterus leucas. The sequence goes on along the minus strand of NC_143130.1, from coordinate 47,495,405 downwards.
TGAAAACAGGACTCACTCTCTTTCATTCCACAATTCCAATGAGCAACACTGAGTTAATCTCTTTAGTTGCTTTATCTTATTCAAGCCTTAGAACAACATATGAGGCACATTTTCTCAGTGTACCCATTATACAAATGCAAGGCTGTGTGGGAGAGAAAAGAGATCCCAGGTCTGCTGGGCTCCACTTAGATCCCCTCAGCCACTGGGCTCCACGCCTCCCACGTGAATCCAGCCCAAACTGAGCCTGAGTCCACACACCCTGGGTCCAGGGTCTTCATCAGTTGTGATGATTTTAGAATGTAAAAGATACTGGAAGTAGCCCCAGTTATCAAGAGCGAGGAAGAAGGAAAGCGGAAGGAGCAGGTCAGGGAATGAGAGCCCAAGAGAGGGAAGAGAACAGCTTTGCGTGAAACATACAAAGGGTGGCCTCACTTTATGAAATCAGAAGAATTTTCTCACAACGTATACAAAAATAAACTCAAAAAGGATTAAAGACCTAAATGTAAGACTGGAAACCACAAGACTCCTAGAAGAAAACATAGGCAGAACACTCCTTGACATAAGTCGTAGCAATATTTTTTTGGATCTGTCTCCTAAGGCAAAGGAAACAGAAGCAAAAATAAACAGTTGAGACCCAATTAAACTTAAAAGCTTTTGCACGGTAAAGGAAACCATCAACAAGACAAAAAGACAACCTATGGAACAGGAGAAAATATTTGCAAATGCTATGATTGATAAGGGGTTAATATACAAAATATATAAACAGCTCATATAACTCGATAACAAACAAAGAAACAAACAAACCCAACCTGATTAAAAAGGGGGCAGAAAACCTGAATAGACATTTTCCCAATCAAGACATACAGTTGGCAAACAGGCACATGAAAAGATGCTCAACATCACTAATCATCAGAGAAATGCAAATCAAAACCACAATGAGGTATCACCTCACAGCTGTCAGGATGGCCATCATCAAAAAGAACACAAATAACAAATGTTGGTGAGGGTGTGGAGATACATACAGATTTCTAGGGGGGAAGCATTCCAGATGGAAGGGACACCAAGTGCAAAGACACTCAAAATTCTGGTGCAACTGATTTCAAGAGCCCTTGCTGTTATGCTAGATGCTTTACAGCAATGATCTTCTTTCAGAGATACAGCAACTCTGCACCACGAATTATTATGACTCCCATTTTACTCACAATTACAAGGGGAGTTTGGCCACAGATCTAGAAAATGTTGGATGGCCGAGGTGACTGATAGAATTTCCCCAAGCGCCGTGCTTTATAGGGGAATCCATCAGTGGAGAAAGGATCCCTCCTGATCAGTGGTAAATATGCCCAGGGGTTAGTAAGCCATGATTTAACTCTATGGTAGTACATTAAAGCAGCTGTCAAATGATATTTAAGAAGAGTTTTCTTGAACAATTTGGGTAAGTGCAATGCCATAGGAAGCAAGAGTACACAGAATTATGTAGATAGAATGAGCTTAACTATAGAAAGAAAAGTCTGCACAAGAATGTATAATGATAGGGAAATATGCCAAAATGTGAGCTTTGTGGATGCCTCTAAATGGTACATTTCTTCACCTCTTCACTTTTCAGTACTTTCCAAACGTGTCTATTATGATAAGCAGATATTTCTTTGATCATCAGGGGAAACATCATGAAAAATATTGCATGTGAGATATGCATAGGTTTCTCCTTCGTCAGCCCGTGCTTGGAGTTTTGACCATGGCCCCATTTGCAGGTGTGACTGGCCACCCCACTCACAGTAAGTCCTCCGTGTCACCCTCCCTTCCTACTCTTGTCCCTTCAGGGAGGCCCTGAGCCAGGCTCAGCCAACAGTCCCCAGATCCAGGGTCTCGCTGGTACTCACCTGGCTGCTAAGGGTGGGTGGCAGGGAGGGAGTGTGCACTGTCCTCATCCATCACTGGCCAACGGAGTTACACTTGACAACAGATATGAGGGCTGCACTTGCAAATCTTTCAGCACTTCACTGCTATAAATTCTCCTGGCTCTTATTAATAAAATATAATGGTAATTCGTAGAATAATGGCCTATTATCCAAAGTCACAGAATGACAGGGCAATCAAAATCAGAATGAATGATAGGGCCCGAGAAGGTGGAGGAAGGGTGGGTAAATTCTGGTTTCTGCAGGAGCAGCATTAGGCTCATGCAGGAAATCAAAGGAATAATCTCCAAGCCAGTAGTTTGAATTGCTCAAAGAATAATAACGATACGTTTATAAGGCAAACACTAGCCCAGAAATGGATGATGCACCATGTAATTTAGGGGGACATTTGATGGGCTACAAACTGACCCCAACCAGCCACGACAGTTTCGTTTTTTATATTCTGTTTACTTCCTTCTTCTCTCAAAGTGTTTTTAATTTTGCTTCATCTGAGACTGAGTTCTAGGTTGACAGTTCTGGATATGGTCCCATCTTCCATCAGGTAAAAACTATATTTGACCCAGACCTGACTGGGCCATTTTGAGGGTAAAAGAGAAGTCTTTGAAGTCCAAGAAGTATCCCTCTAAAAGGAGAACAATAGTAACTAGGAGGATCCAGAGTGAGGGGAGATTTGTAACAGTCTCCCACCACTAAGGGACATGTTGACCACAGAAATCCTTGACATGGATTTGCTGAGAGCACCCAGACACCACACAGTGAACCTCTTCTCCAAGAGAGGCCAATGCCACCTGCGATGATGAATTATCTCTGGCTCCCCCAGGCAAACTTGGAGATCCTTCTAATTCCACACAGGGGCGGTGATCCCTCTCAGACCATCTGTCACATCTTCACAGTGGTGTGAACTTTCATCATGGTGGCCAGCAAGTTCCTGAACTCCCATCCTTTATTAGGCTCTAAGGTGATGGGTCTCAACCCTATAAATCTGGGGAGTCTTTTTAAAAATCCATGACTAGGATCCACCCCCAAGAGATTATGATTTAATTGTTCTAGACCCTTGCTAATCAAAGTATGGTCCTCAAGCCAGCAGTAGCAGCATCACCAGGGAGCTCAGTGGACATACAGAATTTCAGACCCCACTGGAGACCTCATTAATCAGAATCTGTATTTCACTAAGATTCCCAAATAATTCTAATGCAGAGTAGGGCTCAAGAAGCGTTGGTCTAGAGTAAAGCCCAGGAGCCTTTGGGTTTCTTTTTAATTTCCCCAAATGTTGGACCAAGACTAAGAACCCCCCCCCACTTAAGTTCTATCAGTGGTCTTTCCTTCTTCTTGCCAGCCACTGCTAAGCCGAGTCCTAGGCACCAAACCAGCCAATCCCTACTTCAGCCCTCACAAGAGGGTCTACTGTTAACTGTGAAAAATTCCCTCATCCCACTCCTGCTTCCCTGAGGTTTATCCCAGCCAACCACGTGTAGGTTGGTCTCTCCCAACACCAGAAATTTCTTATTTCTTTCCTTATCCTGTAGTTGACATTTCCCTGTCTTATCTGGGGATTGGGCTCATCCCCACCTCCAGGCCTCTCTCCACCATTTTCGTTTCTTAGCAGTTTTCAGTACAAGTGTTTCCACAATAAGAAGCATTAAATGAAAGGAGGGTAGGCTTTTCTTTTTCTTGTCTTGACAGCACCATCTCCTCACCCGCACATGGCTTTCTACATGACCCATGGGTAAGTAATGAATGGTATAAAAGAGGAAGAAGAGAAAAACAGGAGGACATAGCAAATGGGATGCTGTGAGGGAGGCATTATTTGACGTCTAAAGATAAGAGCAACAGTAACTGTTAAATAACAGTTATTGTTTTTAACAATAACAATAAGCTGATGTGAGGGCAAATAGGAGACAGAATCTTGGGACAAATGTTGCATTCTAACATTAAGAGATTCCACAAAATGACTCAAAATATTAAATACAATCAAGGGCCCAACACCTAAGATTATCCAATTTCAAATCACAGCCCCAGTGAGAGAAAATAGCCATCTTACAAAAATGACTGAGGCAACTGAAGTTCACAAAGCTCTGATAACCTTTCATGGCAGGTTAGAGAAGCAGCAGCCAGGCTGCGGGGATGGCAGGGTCTTTTTGATCCTAGAATACTAGGCATTAAAAAAAGATAGATTGGAGTTTAAAATACGATGCAAATGAACACATCTATGAGACAAAAACAGACTCACAAATATAGAGAACAGACTTGTGGTTGCCAAGGGGGCAGGGGAGTGGGGGAGGGATGGATTGAGGGTTTGAGGTTAGTAGATGCAAACTATTCTATATAGGATGGATAAACAACAAGGACTTACTGTATAGCACAGGGAACTATATTCAATATCCTGTGATTAAACCATAATGGAAAAGAATATAAAAAAAGAATGTATATATGTATAACTGAGTCACTTTGCTGCACAGCAGAAATTAAACACAACATTGTAAATCAACTATAGTTCAATAATTTAAAAAAAAATAGATTGAGATTGTCCTGTATATTCTGAAGCTGAGAGTAGCCTGAGAAGAGGTCCAAATAGCTTTTCACCTCACCGTATCCCCTCAAATCATTCAATAAGATTAGAATAAAAATGAGGAAATTCTATACTCCTGACAAATCCACTCTGCTTCAAGGTACTCTGGGTTGGTTATGAAGGTCACTGGTTAGTACACTCTCACTGGTGGCCAGCCACAAAAACACTTGGAAGCTAGTAGACAATGCAAAAAGCTTCCCTGATTTCTTTTGGTTTTCATTTGGTCCCTACAGAGTCAGCCTCTCTCAGGTATCTGCAGACCTCACCTTCTCTGTCTCCTTTGCTCTCTCCAGTCCAGTCCCTCTACCCCTATCAGGTCCCAGAGCCATCTCACTCATTCCCAAGGGACCAGGGCTGAGAAGACTTTCATTCCTGCTTCCACCTTGGGAGGTCACCTCTCAGCCCTTAGTATCTTTCATCTCCAACTTGTTCTTCAACAAGAAGCATCTGTAAAATAAAATGACATTTTCCCCCAAAAATGGCATCTCAAAGCATAATTTCAAAGCATGATTATGGCAAGAGATCCCATTCATCATTATGGCAAGAGATCCCCTTCATCCCCTTCCCCTTCAGGTAAGGATGTCAGAGAAATGGAGTTCCCAGGGATGCCATCTCCCAGGATGACTGTGCTGGGATACAGGAACACTCCCAATAAATGTCAGTGCTCCATGAAGCCAGGGGTATTTTCAACTGTTTTCCAGAATCAGTAAGTCTGGGTAAAATTTCTGACAGGACCCATTATCAGCAAAAAAAGATAGAAGCAGAGAAACTCTGAAGAAAATTCTTGCAAAGCGATGAGATTAGAAATCAATTACAGGGGAAAAAATGTAAAAAATACAAACACATGGAGGCTAAACAATATGTTACTAAATAACCAAGAGATCACTGAAGAAATCAAAGAGAAATTTAAAAATACCTAGAGAAAAATTACAACAAAAACACGACAATCCAAAACATATGGGATGCAGGAAAAGCAGTTCTAAGAGGGAAGTGCATAGCAATACAAGCCTACGTCAAGAAACAAGAAAAATGTCAAATAAAAAATCTAACTCTATACCTAAAGGAACTAGAGAAAGAAGAACAAACAAAACCCAAAGTTAGTAGAAGGAAGGAAATCATAAAGATCAGAGCAGAAATAAATGAAATAGAAACAAAGAAAACAATAGCAAAGATCAATAAAACTAAAAGCTGGTTCTTTGAGAAGATAAACAAAATTGATAAACCATTAGCCGGACTCATCAAGAAAAAGAGGGAGAGGACTCAAATCAATAAAATTAGAATTGAAAAAGGAGAAGTTAAACGGACACTGCAGAAATACAAAGCATAATAAGAGACTACTACAAGCAACTCTATGCCGATAAAATGGATAACCTGGAAGAAATAGACAAATTCGTAGAAAGGTATAACCTTCCAAGGTTGAACCAGGAAGAAATACAAAATATGAACAGACCAATCACAAGTAATGAAATTGAAACTGTGATTAAAAATCTTCCAACAAACAAAAGTCTACGACCAGATGGTTTCACAGGTTAATTCTATCAAACCTTTAGAGAAGAGCTAACACCCATCCTTCTCAAACTCTTCCAAAAAATTGCAGAGGAAGGAACACTCCCAAACTCATTCTATGAGGCCACCATCACCCTGATACCAAAAACAGACAAAGATACTACAAAAAAAGAAAATTACTGATCAATATCACTGATGAATATAGATGCAAAAATCCTCAACAAAATACTAGCAAACAGAATCCAACAACACCTTAAAAGGATCATACACCATGATCAAGTGGGATTTATCCCAGGGATGCAAGGATTCTTCAATATATGCAAATCAATCAATGTGATACATCATATTAACAAATTGAAGAATAAAAACCATATGATCATCTCAATAGAGGCAGAAAAAGCTTTTGACAAAATTCAACTTTTGACAAAATTCAAATTCTTATCATAATTTATTCACTTATGATGAAAACTCTCCAGAAACTGGGCATAGAGGGAAACTACCTCAACATAATAAAGGCCATATATGACAAACCCACAGAAAACATCATTCTCAATGGTGAAAAACTGAAGGCATCTCCTCTAAGATCCGGAACAAGACAAGGATGTCCACTCTCACCACTGTTAGTCAACATAGTTTTGGAAATCCTGGCCACAGCAACCAGAGAAGAAAAAGAAATAAAAGGAAAACAAATTGGAAAAGAACAAGTAAAACTGTCACTGTTTGCAGATGGCATGATGCTATACATAGAGAATCCTAAAGATGCCACCAGAAAACTACTAGAGCTAATCAATGAATTTGGTAAAGTTGCAGGATACAAAATTAATGCACAGAAATCTCTTGCATTCCTATACACCAACAATGAAAGATCAGAAAGAGAAATTAAGGAAACAATCCCATTCACCACTGCAACAAAAAGAATAAAATACCTAGGAATAAACCTACATAAGGAGGTAAAAGCCCTGTATGCCGAAAACTATAAGACATTGATGAAAGAAATCAAAGATAACACAAACAGATGGAGAGATATACCATGTTCTTGGATTGAAAGAATAAATATCGTGAAAATGACTTTACTACCCAAAGCAATCTACAGATTAAGCGCAATCCCTATGAAATTACCAGTGGCATTTTTTACAGAACTAAAACAAAAAATCTTAAAATTTGTATGGAGACACAAAAGACCCCGAATAGCCAAAGCAGTCTTGAGGGAAAAAAACAGAGATGGAGGAATCAGGCTCCCTGACTTCAGACTATACTACAAAGTTATAGTAATCAAGACAATATGGTACTGGCACAAAAACAGAAATATAGACCAATGGAACAGGATAGAATGCCCAGAGATAAACCCACACACCTGTGGTCAACTAATCTATGACAAAGGAGGCAAGGATATACAATGGAGAAAAGACAGTCTCTTCAATAAGTGGTGCTAGGAAAACTGGACAGCTACATGTAAAAGAATGAAATTAGAACACTCCCTAACACGATACACAAGAATAAACTCAAAATGGATTACAGACCTAAATGTAAGACCAGACACTATAAAACTCTTAAAGAAAAACATAAGAAGAATGCTCTTTGACATAAATCACAGCAAGATATTTTTTGATTCACCTCCTAGAGTAATGGAAATAAAAACAAAATAAACAAATGGGACCTAATGAAACTTAAAAGCTTTTGCAAAGCAAAGGAAACTACAAACAAGATGAAAAGACAACCCTCAGAATGGGAGAAAATATTTGCAAACGAATCAATGGACAAAGGATTAATCTCCAAAATATATAAACAGTTCATGCACCTCAATATTAAAAGAACAAACAACCCAATCCAAAAATGGGCAGAAGATCTAAATAGACATTTCTCCAAAGAAGACATACAGGTGGCCATGAAAAGCTGCTCAACATCACTAATTATTAGAGAAATGCAAATCAAAACTACAATGAGGTATCACCTCACACCAGTTAGAATGGGCATCATCAGAAAATCTACAAACAACAAATGCTGGAGAGAGTTCCCTCTTGCACTGTTGGTGGGAATGTAAATTGATACAGCCACTATGGAGAACAGTATGGAGGTTCCTTAAAAAACTAAAAATAGAATTACCATATGACCCAGCAATCCCACTACTGGGCATATACCCTGAGAAAACCATAATTCAAAAAGACACATGCACCCCAATGTTCATTGCGGCACTATTTACAATAGCCAGGTCATGGAAGCAACCTAAATGCCCATCGACAGATGAATGGATAAAGAAGATGTGGTACATATATACAATGGAATATTACTCAGACATAAACAGGAACAAAATTGGGTCATTTGTAGAGATGTGGATGGATCTAGAGACTGTCATACAGAGTGAAGTAAGTCAGAAAGAGAAAAACAAATATCGTATATTAACGCATAAATGTGGAACCTAGAAAAATGGTACAGATGAACCACTTTGCAGGGCAGAGACTGAAATACAGATGTAGAGAACAAATGTATGGACACCAAGTGGGGAAAGAGGCAAGGGTGGTGGTGGTAGTGTGATGAATTGGGAGATTGGGATTGACATATATACTAATATGTATAAAATAGATAACTAATAAGAACCTGCTGTATAAAAATTTTTTTTAAAAAGTCTTAATGAGGAAAGAGGGACTGCAGACTCTCACAGGGCTGGTCAGTCACACAAGAAACAGGGGTCTTTGTTAACCCTATTATCTCTCCCAATGGGGGCACCCCTTCTCCAGCTTGTCTTCTCTCTAAGCAGAGAGATGAAATCCCCTACAGTCTTAAATGTATTCAAACACTTAAGCTTTATCTGAAAAGTTCGTGCCAATCTTGCAGTCTTACTCTGCATGTTTTCATACAAAAATAAAATTTAGAATTCCTTACCAGTTAAACTATTAAGCAGACTTCTAGAGCTGGGTATGATGGAGCAACCTCACTCCATTCTGCCTCTCCCAGTGATTGCAACTAAAACCCTGGGCAGGATACATAAAGCAATCATCAGAGAAGTCTGAAAAGGAAATGATAACGGACAGATGGAGGGAGGGTTAACACTCAAGGGCAGATGGACATGGCCAGGAGTCTCTGGTTGTTTCTTTCCTCCCATGTCTCCCATCTCAGACTTGGGGAAGGTCAAATCCCAGACTGATCAACAGTCACGGAGGGAAAAGGATGACAAGAAGTCATCTTTTTATGGTCAGAGGATCAGCAAAGAGGGCCCTGTGGAACAGAGAGAGTGAGGAAAACCCGCTGTTTTTTCTTTCTCTCTGTGTCTTGTCCCTGGGAAATGTCCCAGAACTGTGCTCCCGTGATAGTTGCAGCAGCAGCCATGAAGTCACCTGAAAATCCTCCTTTCTGATCATACGAATGAAAAAGCAGGTGGGAATCATGACTTCTTTTTTCTCTCTCTCTTCCCTCTTGCTGCTTCACCTTGGAGCCAGACCCAGTCATGGGAAATGCACAACAGCACTGAGAGGTTAAACTCTCACCTTTCTAGCCTAAGAACCAGAAAAAGGGAACCCAAAGATCTGGGGAGTGTTGGAGGAGTCATGAAGAGAATGGAGTTTTGAGAAATGGATGGCAAAAGGATGTGGATCAAGTTCCACATCCATTTCTGAACTGTGAATATATGGAATTGACCTCAAACAGCATACCAAAGATTTTGAGAAATGAACTTAGGTCCAGATTATCGCTCAGGTCCCAAACTTGTCCCCAAAAGGAACATACATACAGCAGGTCAAAACAGCGCAGCAAACATTTGAAAACTGGACTCATACCCAGAAGCTTGTTCAGGGCAGCAAAACTATTCTGTGTGATACTACAATGGTTGGTACATTTCATTATACATTTGTCAAAACCCATAGAATGTACGACAGCAAAATTGAACCCTAATGTAAACTATAGACTTTTGGTGATAATGACGTATCAGTGTAGGTTCATTGATTATAACAAATTACTGCTCTGGTGCTGGATGTTGGTGATGGGGAAGGCTGTGTGTGTATGAGGGCAAGAGCTACTTAGCAATTCTCTGTACTTTTCACTCAATTTTTCTGTGAATCTAAAACTTCTCTAAAAAATAAAGTCTAGTTAAAAATTAAAAATGAGAGACAATCAAAGAAAAAAACTGAGCTAACACTGGAACCATAAGCCATGAGAGACAGCTCAATACTTGAAGCCTATAACTAAGAAGATGCCTGCCAAAAAAGAAAAAAAAAAGAAAAATCAACATTCTCCAGAGAATTTCAACAGAACACAGAATCTCATAACATAATATTTGAAATGTCCAGGATACAACTCAAAATTACACGACATACAAAAACCATAATAAACTAATCACAGATGCTAGTACTGAGGTTACCCAATGTTGGAATTATCAGACAAAGATTTTAAAACAGGTATGATAACCATGCTCTAGAAAGTAAGTTAGGACTCTCTTGAAACAAATGGAAAGATAGAAATTCTGGGCAGAAAGGGTATAAAGTATACAAAAGAACCAAAAGGAAAATTTTAAACCATAAAATATAATAACCAAAATAGAAAATTCACCGTTTGAGTTAAATAGAATAATGGAAATGACCGAGTCAGTGAACATGAAGATGCATCAACAAAAGTTGTCCAACTGAACAACAAGAAAAAAAAAATGGTGTTAAAAAATGAACAGAGTCTCAAGGACCTGTAGAACAATTCAATAATGTTTAACATATGTGTCATTAGATTTCCAGAAGAGAGAAGAAATAAATTGGTGCAGAAAGAAAATAATTGAAAAAGCATAGCTAAAAACTTCCCAAATATTATGAGGCATAAATTAAGATTTAAGAATCTCAATGAACACCAGGCCAGAGAAACTCAAGGAAAACTGTGCCTACGTACATCATAATCAACCTGATGAAAATCAAAGATAAACGACATATTACACATAAAGGAGCAAAAATTCAAGTTACTGAAGATTATTTTTCAAAACAATGTGTATTGGAAGGAATGAAAACATCTTTATAGCATGCTGAAAGAAAAGAACTGTTGATGCACAATTCTCTATTGTGAAGATATCCTTCAGAAATAAGTGTAAAATAAAGATACTCTTAGATGAAGGAAAAGTGAGATAATCATTGTTAGCAGACTTGCTCAAAAAGAAATGATAAAGGAAGTTATTTATGCAGAGAAATAATGCCAAGGAAAATGTGGAATTTTGTAAGGAAGGAAGACCAACAGAAATGATAAATATCTGAGTAATGTACTGAACTATTTTTCTCCTCTTAAGTTTTTAAAAATATTTATGACTATTAAAAGCAAAAATTACAATATCGTCTGGTGAGATTTTCAATGTATGTAAATATAATGCATATAACAACTAAACTTAAAGTGACAGAGGCTAAAGGGATTTAAATGGTTGTCAGGGTTCCACACTCTACTTGAAGTGATAAAATATTAACTCTAATTAGACTGTAAAAATTAATATGTAATTATCCCTAGATCAACACTAAAGAAATCTACACAAAGAGAGAAACCCAAAAAGTTAACAGAAAAAATTTAATGAAAGACTAAAAACTACTCCACCCAGAAGAAAGCAAGAGAGGAAACAGAGGAATGAAAACAAATAATAAAAGGGCAGCCTAAATTCAACCATATTAATAATCAATGTAAGTGGCCTAAACACACCAATTAAAAGTCAGAAATTATCAGCTTGCACTTAGGAAAGATTTTTTATTATTATTATTATTTTTTTTTTTTTTTGCGGTAAGCGGGCCTCTCACTGTTGTGGCCTCTCCCGCTGCGAAGCACAGGCTCCGGACGCGCAGGCTCAGCGGCCATGGCTCACAGGCCCAGCCTCTCCGCGGCATGTGGGATCCTCCCGGACTGGGGCACAAACCCGCGTCCCCTGCATCGGCAGGCAGACTCTCAACCACTGCGCCACCAGGGAAGGCCCCCTAGTATTTTTTAAAAAAACAAATTAAAAATTTTACATCTCTTTTCTGCCGATAGCAAAATAAGGTGTCCATGTTATATTGGGGTTGCAAGTGGTTAGGGTAGAAAATTTGACAAGGCAATGATGGTGAGCTTCCTGTGGGGTAGCTTTCTCAGCTACTTATTCTGAATTAGCAATAAAATGAAACAAACTACTGATACATGCAACAGCATATATTAATTTCAGATGCATTATGCTCAATGAAAGAAGCCAGAAACAAAAGGGTACATACTGTATGAATGGACAACCAATGGACAACCACCACTCCCAAGATCATATATTCCAATCCCAGCATACAGACATAAAAACTCTCTCTTTGATCACTCTTCCTTTCCTTGCTTACCCGTATTTTTCTTTCTCTCCCTCTGTATCAGTCAGTATAAGCTAGATTATGCTGCAGTAATAAACAATTCCATCTCAGTGCCTTTTATTTTATTTATTTATTCTTTTTTTTAGAGTTTTTTTTAAATTTTTATTTTATATTGTTGATTAACAATGCTGTGTTAGTTTCAGGTGTACAGAAAAGTGATTCAGTTATACATATGCATATATCTATTCTTTTCTCAGTTAGGTTATTACAAAATATTGAGCAGAGTTCCCCGTAGTATACAGTAGGTCCTTGTTAGTTATCTATTTTGTATATAGTAGTGTGTATATGTTACACATATGTTATATGCTACTAATTTATCCTCCCTCACCCCTTTCCCCTTTGGTAACCATATGTTTGTTCTCTAAGAAACAAAGTTTTATTTCTCACTTATTTTAGAGTCCATGGTGTATTGGTAGGGGCTCTGCTCATCAGAGCTGCTATGGAGCTCCAGCAGGTTGCCATGACAAAGGGGAAACGAATTCTAGGGGTCTTGTGTATCCTTGAAATAACCCATGTCAGCTCTGCTCACAACTCTTTGGTCAGAGCTATTCAAAGGCTCTGTCCAACCACAATGGAGCCAAGAAATGCAGTCCTACCATGTGCTCAGAAGGAGAATCAGGAATATTTATTGAACAGCATTATTTACTACCATTCTCTCCTTCTTCTTTTTTTTTTAACCATTCCCTTCTAAATTCAAGTTCCCAGGAGAAAAAAAAAAAAATGCAGTTGACGCCATCTGACTGCATTGTCCTCCCCATTTCAATTAGCTAGCTTAGTGACTCCTGGCAAAAGACTAAACTGTACATTTAATATATGTCTAGGAACATGGGATGGATGTGTGAGGATGAGGAAGGCAATTCAAGGGCTCACAGGCCAAACAAATAAACCATAAGATATAGAAATAGGACCCTTGGGTGTGGATGTGGTAGGGGCAGGACTAATGGATTAATAAGCACAAAACAAAGTAGTACAACTGCAAAGATGAAAATGACAATATCCACAACAGCTAGTGCCCATTACCAAAACTCAGTCTCCAATCAGAGTTTTCATTTCTTCAAGGACATGTTTCAACCGTGTACCTATTGACATACTTGCAAGGTAGAAGGGCTTCTCCAGTCTGAGTTAAACCATTACGGGGACTCAGCTAATAAAAGCACACTCTGATTTTTCTGCTCCTCCACTACATAATTTATGTACTAGTCAGACACAGTTTTTCATTTAATCAAGAGCTATCTTGTCCAACCTTTCAACTGTGAGTAACTTTGTACAAGATGAAAATAACCAAATCCATCATGATGATAGAAATTTTTCTGTTTCTTCCAGAACCTTACTGCCAAGGAAATGCCAGGGATCTTGCTTCCTTGGATGGTTTATTAAAAGGCAGCAGACCCAAATTTCATGAGGGCTGTGAAATAGCATGTGCTGCCCACTAGCTAATGCTTGCCAGATGTGTAAGCTCAACCACATCTGCAAGGACCAAGCCACCTGCTCAAAGGAGTGGGCCTCCAGAGCCAATGCAGGGAGAATGCTGCCGGCACTTTGCCCTCCAAATGATGTACCCTGGAGCAAAAATAATAAATTAAAATGGGGAAGGGGGGTTGCCAGGCTGAGATGGCAGTATTCAAAGGGGCAGTGGTTTAGATGAGGTTACTTCCCACTAGATTTTTCCAAGCATATTCCCTGAACTTCTGCATCTATACATTTTGAGACTGAACACCAAAGTTCCCATCCCCACCATGATGACCTTGGGTAAATCCCTTAACCTCCTTGAGTTTTATACTCCTAATAGGGAAAATGGGAACAACTACATGCCCTTGCAGGGCTGCTGTGAGGATGAAATGACACGAAATATACGGAATTGATTTGCACAGTGAAAGGGATATAAAATTATTCAATAGATGTCCAGTCCACATATGCATTTTTTGAACATGTAAGTGGGGTCAGAAAACCTGGATCTCTCTTCCGTTCTCAAACCATATTACCCTCCACACACACATATTCATTCTCTCTCCCCACTCCCCTTCTCCATCCTTCTCCTTCTCCTTCTTTTTCTTCATTTTCTTCTTCTTCTCCTCTCTCTTTCTCTGTCCCTTCCTCCATCCTCCCTCTCAGCTTTGGCTGGGTGGGACTTCGCTATAATGCCGGGGTTGGCATGAGAAGCTGGGCAAGTAGGGCCAAGGTCATTAATTTTTCTGATGGTAAAAGAGCAGAAACAAGCAGAGAGACTGAATAATGGAAGCTTGATCCCTCCATGCTTGATCTCTCCCTTGCCCCCCAGAGCATAACGAAGTGCTAGCATGAATCACCAGCACTATATACATAGCCCTAAGCAACATATTGTTTAGTTTGGAATGTTTTTGGACTTTATATAAATGAAATCATCTTTATCTATTCCTATGTGACTTGTGTTTTGCACTCAAGATTATGTTTTTGATATTCATTCATGTTGATGCATGAAGCTATAAATTATTCATGTTCACTGCTGTATAATATTCCATCATGTGGCTATACCATAAGTTATTCTATTGTTTATGAACATTTGTGCAGTTGCCAGTTTTTTACTATTACAGACATCACTGCGATGAACGTTCTTATGCTGGTGTACATGATCAAAATATTCCCCAAGGTGAGAGAACACTGCTGGGTCACAGGTTATGCATATTTTCAACTTCAGTCTATAGTCCAAAATGATGTTTCCAAAGAGCTTGCTCCAGTTTATACCTGATTCCCCAATTCTTGGCAAAAACATTGAAAACTACCCTGGAAAACATCATTCCTGCAAATAGGTGTTGTTGGAGTTTCAGACCATTGGCCGAATTGGTTCCCACACATGCCACTTGCAAGTTCACAGTCACAAACATTCCACCAGGGGAGGGAGAGGTTTTGTCATGTACGTAGTTTCTAACAAAGAGAGTCTTAAGGTGAGTGGTTTTGTGGCCCCCTGGCATTGGGGATAAAACCTCCACAGGATGAACACGTACTGTTCAGCCCATGAACAGAACACTCTGTAGCTGCTTTTCACATGGGGATGGTGAAAGCTGGCATAAGACTTGATTTCCAAACCACTTTTCATCAACAGACTCCTCCAGCTAGACTGTGATGTCTTTGAGAACAAGGACCACACTTTTCTACCTTGTTTGTGTCTGTAATGCTTAGTATGGTGTCTGTATATCCTAGAGCAGTGGTCTCCAAACCCCGGGCTGCAGACTGGTACTGGTCTGTGGCCTATTAGGAACCAGGCCGCACAGAGGAGGTGAGCAGCGAGCAAGCAAAGTTTCATCTGCCGCTCCCCATTGCTCACATTACCACCTGAACCTTCCCCCACTCCCTCCGTCACTGGGCCATAGAAAAATTGTCTTCCACAAAACCAGTCCCTAGTGCCAAAATGGTTGGGGACCGCTGTCCTAGAGGCTCAATTCAACTTCATAAGAGTTAATCATTTTGGCAGACACTGCTATGTGTTGCCAAAATCTGTCTCCTCCACCTTCTGGGCATAGTTCTAGATTATATTTCCCAGCTTCCTTTGCAGTGTGACATGATCATGTGACTTAATTTTGGCCAATCAAATGTGAGCAGAGGGGCTATTTTCCACCTCCAGTTCTGACCTATCAAAACTTCCCATAAGGTCCCCCACATGCTCTCTTTTCCTGGCTGCCAGATGGATGTTTTTTCCCCTTAGCCATCACCTGGATTCACATCACAAAAGGTGGCAATGGCATCTTTTTTAAATCAACCTAGGAAATAAATATGTTTTCTCTTTAAAACAAACAAAGCTATGTGAGAGCCTCTTTGTGTAATCTTTTTTTCTGTGCGGTACACAGGCCTCTCACTGTTGTGGCCTCTCCCGTTGCGGAGCACAGGCTCCGGACGCGCAGGCTCAACAGCCATGGCTCACGGGCCCAGCCACTCCGCGGCATGTGGGATCTTCCCGGACTGGGGCACGAACCCGCGTCCCCTACATCGGCAGGCGGACTCTCAACCACTGCGCCACCAGGAAAGCCCTCTCTTTGTGTATTTTTAGTGAGACTGTTTGAGAGGGCAGAAGGGCACATTCATGATTCAGACCTTTGGGTGGTTTGGGGCTCAGCTGCCCAGGCTGATTCTGAATGACCTTGTTGTATTTCTGATACTATGCCATGTATACCAGATTTCCCTTAATGTGTAGCCACTGGCTAAAGACCACAAGCATAAGGAACAGTGATGTTGAAATCAACAAGAAAGTAACAAAGTGTATTAATTTTCTATTGCAGCATAACAAATTATTTTAAACCTTAGTGGATTAAAATAAAAACATGTATTATCTCACATTATGTCTGTGACTCTGGATACAGCTTACCTGAGTCCTCTGGCTCAAGATGTCTCACAGGTGCAATCAAGGTGCTGAGGGGGTTGCAGTCATCTGAAGGCTCGACTGGGAAGAAATCCATTTCCAAGCTCACTCCGTGGTTGCAGCAGGATTCTGCTCCTCACGGGACATTGGACTGAGAGCTTCAGATGGTCATTACTAGCTGTTGGCTGGAAGTTGCCCTGGAGGGTGTGTGTGGAGGCTTCCTTACAACATGGCAGCCAGCTTCATCAGAGTGAGCAAGTGAGAAGAGAGAGGGAGAGGGAGAGCAAAAGAGGAGTCATAGTCCTTTACAACCTAATCTTGGAAGAAATATCCCATCACTTTCTTCATTAGAAGCAAGTCACTAGATTCAGCCCACACTCAAGAAGAAGGAACCATCTCAGAAGCTGCCTCCTACACAAGAAGCTTAAAAATGATAATTCTGCCAAATCACTCCTACATTTTCTGAGGCTAATCTCTAAATTTCATGTATCTAGTCAAAAGCCTTAGTAGCCCTTCAGGCTGTCTCCAACATTCCAGAAGCCAATGTTAAAGTGAGAAAACTATAATGAGAATTAAATCCATGCTTCTTCCTTTACTGGGAATGAAGCTATCCACTGCACCAATGGGATACTTTGAAGAAATAATGGCAAGTGGCCTATTCTCCTCCTTTATGTCAATATTTAAAAATAAAACTCAAAATTACGCAGTTGAATTTTTTAAGTCGAAATGCAGAAATTCCAAACGTGAGGTTGCAAAAGCAGGTCTTGCCTATTTTCAATGCCAATACATAATTAAATTTCCATTTGCATTTTAAAATTGTGTTTCTTGACCAAGTATGATAAACTATGTAATTCATGAATGTCTTTGTTGACAAATCATGCTTTTCTTACCTAATTAAAGTAAATAGAACAGCATGCATCGCTTATTAAATGGGAAAAACATGTCTAAAAATTCTTAAATTCAATTTTGGTAACACGCAAAAGTGACAAACTGGGTTTTTTCTTTTAATTCCTATAGGATGAGGAGAGGTAAGAGATTACATATTCCCAGAAGGAGGTTCTCGGTGCAAGATTTTGGGAAACAGCTCTGTGCATCATACACCTTTCTCCCCTCTCCAATGCATGTGACAATGGACAAATCAGACACATTGGAAAAGACCCATCATAATCTGTTTCCATTGCCCTGTGAGCTGCACCGATTTGGAAATATTAGCCCCCAGCAAGCCCACGCATTTTAATGAGCCATGGCCAACTGGAATGACGGAATCTTTCAGCCATGTCGATGCTGCTACAGCTGGTCCAGGGAGGCAAAAGATGCCTCCTCCCCAGGACACCACCCTGTGTCCAGTCACAACCACATGAGATCTAAATACAGAGTCTATTTCTCCAGCCGTTCTCAGCACCCAGGAGAAACTCGGGCTGAGGGGAGAGCAGGAAGCATGGCATGCTATTCAAAGTTGGACTGTGTTGGAGGAAAGCCCAGCTGAGGCAAGAAATGGGCAGGGAAGGGGATTAGAGGCAAGAGCTAAAAGGCAAACCTAATCAGCCCAGCAAACTTGCACTGACATTTTAAAGTGTAAGGTCATTCTGAGTTCCAGAACCAGGAACATCTCTAGATGTCGAAATGGCTTTTGCTAAATGTCAACTTGGTAAATTTGTTTTTCCTTTGGCTCATTAAAAGAGAATTAACCATTTATCCATTAATGAAAAGAAATACGACCCTCCCAGGGTCTACAAGCATCCACCTGGAGGCTGGCCTGGTCTCTCCAACCGAGCCAACTTTGCTCTTTTTTTTTAATATATATTAGCAAATATTTATTTACCAAGAGGCCACAGGTACCTGAGAAAGTCCCTGCCCTCAAAAAGTTTTCAGTCTGCTGTAGGGACAGACTGGGATGCAGATGGTTATGACACAATGTATATGGGGCCCATTCCCCAGAAGTGTTGATCACTACACTGCACAAGCACCTTGCAGGGGACCCTGCCCAGTTGGGGATGGGGGTTTCTGGGTGATAATTAGCTATCATGGCATTGACTATTTAGCTGAGACCTCCAGGGTGAGTGGGAGGGAGCTAAAGAAAATGAGAAGTAGTTTAAGGTAGAACTTTTTTTTTTTAATAGAGATATTTATTCTTACTACTCAGGTTACAGAAAAACAAAATGCTTGCATTCTAATGTGCCTAGATTTTACACTTTTTTAAACAGTTTTATTGTTTTATTTTGTTTTTGAAGTATAGTTGATATTCAGTGTTTCAGGTGTACAAAAAAATGACTCAGTTACACATATATATGTATATATGTATATGTATATACATATATATTCTTTCTCAAATTATTTTCTATTATAGGTACAAGATATTGAATATAGTTCCCTGTGGTATGCAGTAAGCCCTTGTTGTTCATCTATTTTACATATAATAGTGTGTATCTGTTAATCCCAAACTCCCAATTTATCCCTCCCCTCCCTTTCCCCTTTGGTAACCATAATTTTGTTTTCTATGCCTGCGAGTCTGTTTCTGTTTTGTAAATAAGTTCGTTTGTATCATGTTTTTAGATTGCACACATAAGTGATACCATATGAAATTTGTCTTTCTCTGTCTGACTTATTTCACTTAGGGTGATAATCTCTATGTCCATCCAACGATGTTTCTGCAACAAAGAAGCAAGAGAAGGTGGCACAGCCAGTGCCTGGCTCTGATCATAGCACGGTGCCTGTATTAATTTATTTCATCCTCAACAACCCCTGGCAACCCCTATTATCCCCAGCTTACAAATGAGGAAGCTGAGGGACGGAAAGGTTAACTGACTTCCCCAAGATCCCCCAGCTAGTGAGTGGCTGAATGTAGTTCAAAACGACTAGGGTGGTGGGGGAGGGAGAGGTGATTGGAGGCCTGGGCTGTCCAGAGATAAAAAAGCCAAAAGAGTCCAGATCATGAAGGTCCACATACACCAGGTTCGGAATTTGCAAGCATCTAAGCAACCCCTGAAGGGGTTAGAGTCGGTGATGCTAGGAGCTGCTGTGAGCCCCAGAAAATCCACACCACGTGCCTTGTGCAAAATGTATGGGAGGCAAGCGAGCTTGATGGTGGGAGACCCACCATCTTTTGAGATATGATGGGAGCCTGAGCTCAGGGAGCTGCAATGAGGAAGACAGGGACCAGGATGAATCCTGGGACCTTGGATAAGTAGCATCAACTGGACACAGCTGCTGGGAGGAGAGGATGGGGGGAGGGAGGGAGGCACGGAGGCCAACTGCCAGGCTACTGGCTTGGGCTCTGCACAGATGGTGTGGCCACCAGAGGAATTCTCTGAGATCCTAGAATAACAGCGATGGTGACTGGCTGTATCCCTCAACTCCTTGATGGCAGCAGGCTGGACACTTGGAAGCTACATCTGCCTTAGAGCTAGGAATGCAGGCTCCCTCTCCTTGGCACACTGTCACTCCTAAACACAATTTGAGCATTTGAATGAAACAAAAGGACTTTTTAAAAAAGGAATACAGGAGCCAGAGATGTGATCAGCAGTACCAGAGTCATCACTGACTTGCCACGTTGCTACCCATTGGCCTTATCTTACAGAAGGCCCTTGAAGATGCTCAGAGAACAGATATTCCAAGTGCTAGGCTATTGCTTTGTGGATATTTCCAACTACTCTCATATTCATGAGCTGCCTAAATGTCCTGAATTAATCAGTGCTTTTTAGGTTTGGGCCCTATAGGCTGCAATAAGAAAGAGGTCAGTTGATACACCACCTATTTAAGATTAATTTTTTTTTTTTGGAAGTTTCTCCTCCTTCGTGGGGAAAAAAACCCTAAAAGCCGCCCAGAAACAGTAATTTTTATGACTGCTGACACATCTGGGGGTTATGAAAGATGTCTGCATTCTTTCCCTTTTCCTGGCCAACACTTCAGAAAGCTTGGTTTTGGACTTCTGTGCTGTGCCCCTCTCTTCTTTCTAGAAGAACAGGCCAGCCTAGCTTCTGTCCTGTTCTGCTGAGCTATCACCCAGGGCCCACCTCTGAGGCACTTAGTTTATAAACAGTTCTGAGAAGCAAGGATTCAAAGTGGGCGAGGGCTGGTCCAAGGAGGCATTTATAGATGGCAAAATTCAGACAGCAATGTACATTCCAAAGAGGGCAGCCCTGTGGTGTGTTTTGCAGCTGGGCCCAAGGAAAATACACCTGCTCCTCTCAGCTCCAGCCCCTCCCTGATGGGGGTTGTCTCTAACTGGGCCCCCATTGTTCAGGATCTGCCAATGGGTCCACAATGAGGGAAGCAGCTAATGAAGAATTCATCTGGGCTGATTTGCAGAGAATGACCATTGATTCCTCTGGGCTTGTTAAGTCAGTATCCCCTAGACAAAATGTAATCCAAAGGACTACAAGATGAACTAGCTGAAGCCACTGTCAACAAGGGCTCTAGCCATACACTAGAAAAAGGCAAAAAACAACAGGGCAAGAGGCAATCCATTTTGCATGCCATCTGCCACCTCAATTGCTCCATCTTGTTTTATGTCTCACCTCCTCAGCTCTTACTCACACAGAGACACTGAGAAGGGGGCTTTGACTTACTGCTATCACAAGCATTAGTGAGGTATTTCTCCCTTTCTTCCTTCCTCCCTCTCTTCCCCTCCTAGAAAAGTAGCATGGATGCGGCAGGCAGTCTTTTCAGACTAAGGAAGCATTGTCACCATTTTTGTGTTTGTGTGTTTGTTTGTGGTATTTATTTATTAACTTGTGCCCAAGCCCCTGCCACAGAGAATTTGAGGTGGCTACAAGAAAACCATAAAACAGAAACTGTTAAGTGAAAAGTATGAGAACCACAGAAATATAAATTGGATTAGGAGGTACCAGCTTCGGTTCAAGATGGCAGCCTGAAATTCATCCACCCAACATCTTCTGTCCCTCCCAAGAATCTCTGAAATACAAATGTAGAAAGATAGAAATGGACATGCCTACATAGTAGCTATGTCACATGGGGACTCTAATAAGTTAGACTTGAACCCATGTTGGTATTGCCCTAAAGCCTCTGAGGCTTCCACCATGCCTAGGGCCCAATGTACAGGAGGAGAAAATTAATTGGCTCAAAAAAGATAAAACCTATAAACATATCCACAGGGAATGGTGCCTGTTGGCACTGAGTCAATCCACGAGCAACACTGCAAGTAACTCAGCTAACATTTGTGTCAGTGGAAGGGGAGTGTCGTCTCTACGCAAATTGAAGCAGGCATCATTAAACCAGACCACTGTGCTCAACCGAACATAATGCATAAATTCCACAAGGAGACCCAAAGTCAAGTCACCACTGAGAATTTTTCCTAAGAGGTCCAACGACCAAGATTTTCCCTGGAGATGTTGAAAGAGAGCAGCTTGTGAACAGCTAGAAAAACAATATCAAGCAACCCACAGCAGTCAAAGAGGAGGGATGGAAATCAAAGGCCGAGCCAGGCCATTCCACATACTAGACTATCTTCAGGCTAACTAGACTGACCCAGATTCCTCACGTCTAAGGTCCAGTTTCCTCATCTGTAAATGGCAATGATAACATTACCCACTCCACAGGGATATTGCGGGGCTCAATCAAATAATGTGCACAATGGCTTAGAACAGCGTCCACCACGTTGGAAATATTCTATAAGCAGCTTTTATCATTATTATTCTTAATATAAAATATTTACAAATTTTATTTTAATTATAATGAATAATAATTAAAGTGCCATAGATACAAAAACAAAAGTGTTTTTGTTTGTTTGAGCCTTGGGCTCTGTGATCTTGCAAGGTTCTGCTGATATACTATGCCTTCGCCTACTCAGTATATCCCAACCAGGTTCCAGACCCAAGTTCTGGCCAGAGCTGGTTGTCAGTCCCTAAGTATTTTTAGATCCTGGCTGAGTGGTTTCTCTCCTTTTTCAAAAGGGCTGGATGACAGCTTGCCACTAAGAATAGCAGTTCTCCAGTTTAATCAACAAGTCTCCTGGCTTCATAACTGTGTTGGCACTCATGGGAGATCAACTGGCCACGTTCACTTGTAGATCCTGAGCTGCCCATGCAAACACTGGCCAGACCTGCTGCCCTCCCTACACCCTGCTCCCCAAGGGCCTGTCAGGACATGCAAAGGAGGTGTAGAAACATCTCTTCTTCCTTGAGACAGAGAAAGAGGGAGAAGTCTGGACCCAGAATCTTTGGCATCTCTTCTGAGATGCTTGAATCTGCAACTAAAGGGATTGTACTATATAGAAAATTCAGGCTCAAAACTCATCTTCAAACTCAGGAATTGGAGGTAGGTCTTCCTTAAGAAGGGCTATGGTCTGAATGTTTGTGTCCTCCCAAATTTACATGTTGAAACTCTGAAGCCCAATATGATGGTATTAGGTGGTGGGACCTTTAGGTGGTGATTAGATCATGAGGGTGGAGCCCTCACAAATAGGATTGGTGCCCTTATAAAAGAGACCCAACAGAACTCCCTAGCTCCCTTCCACCACATGAGGACATAGCATGAAGTTGGCAGTCTGCAACCCAGGACATAGCATGAAGTTGGCAGTCTGGAAGAAAACTTCCACCCTGCAGAACTCTGAGAAATAAATTTCTATTATTTATAAGCTACCTGGTCTATGATATTTTTTATAGCAGCTGGAATGGACCAAAACAGGAGGGTGACTGGGGATTTTATTCAAATAGTCAAGGTCAATTGCTATGAAGTAATCTTCACCTACACAAGTGTTATTACCTCCATTTTACAGGGAGGGCACTGGGGTTCACAGAGATTGTCACCTGCTCAGAGTCACAGAGCTGGTCAGTGAAAGGGCAGGATTGAACCAAGGTGTTCTGATCCACGTCCATGCTCTTTTCAATACTGTAAGATGTCTGGGATCTATCGCAATCACAAAACCACTTCTGGATGAGCACAGCAGCTCACCACTAAGTCATTCCCACCCAATGCCACATTCTACCCTGCCCCTTACTTGCCCGTCACTCATCTCATGGCCCCAAGGCCAGACCCCCAGTCACTAGCCCTAGTACACCTAGGGGTTCACCATAAACCCTTTAGCTATTTAGTGTGGTCTGTGCCTCCCAAAAACTAAGAGCATGCCCCTTACCAGACCAGGTGACAAGAAGAAGCAATCCCACCTCAAAATGAAGCTCCACAGTTTGACACGTGGATCAAGAACTCAACTATTCACGCCCCTTAATCCAACAAGACTGCTTCTGGGAACACAGGAAAAGAGAATATGAAGAAAAGATTCAAGACAGTCTTCCAAACAGCAAAGGATTGAAACCACCTAGGAACAGGGGAGTCGTGTAGCAAATTTTTGCATATGCACTAGCTAAAATATGGTAAGTATTTTAAAACTACGTTAAAGAATACTTATGATGTAGAAAATACATATGATATGTTTACAAGTTGCATGTAAAAATGTGCATAAGGTAGGATCTCGGTTACTTATGCTAACTATATGAATATGACTATGAAATATGTTCATTCATTAATTCAGCAAATATTTATCACCTACTATGTGTCTAACTGTTCCCAACTGTTCAGTGTTCTCAGTTTATCAGATTTCATTATTTATATTAGGTACGATACTTTTTAATGTATCCAAACTTCACTGATAACATTAGTCAATCCCATTTACTTTGATAGTAACCTATCAAAGGATGAAAATGCACACACAGAAAGAATGCCCTTCCTCATTTTCTGCTGAATTCCTACAAATCCTTCCTTATTCCCTTGAAATATTACCTTTGTGACAATTTCTTCACATTCCCCTGATTTCCCCACCACCATTGCTGCACCCTCCCAGGCTATATTAATTGCTACCTCCTCTATGTTTTGATAGAACTTTCTAGAAACCAATATCATACAACTTACCACATGATTTTCTTATTTTTTTGTCTGTCTTCCCTGCTGGAACAAATGCTATTTATTTTATATCCCCAGTTTCTAGCACAGGGTGCTAAAAATCTTGCATATGGGACCCCACTGTCTCGTCCTATGTCTATGGCAGACATGACTAATTATCCATGGCTTTCTTTCCCACTAAGCCTAGGCAGAAATTCAGAATGCTGTTCAACACCATGCAATCAACGATTAGGGTTGGCACACGAGATGAAGCCTAATTGCCAATCAGACTTAACATAGTGCCTGGAGCCGGGTAGCTGCACCATAAAATTTTGTTGATTGAATAAGTGAAATGAAAAAATTTCATTAGTGAAATGAAAAAATATCATTAGGTTCCTGGAAATAAGAATAGTAAATTAATTAAGTAATACAAATGCCCAACTATGAAAACTAGGACAGGTATCTAAACAACCAATAGGCAAATTCAGACATGGAACAGGAAGATCTTCATGAAATTTACCCAAACTGGCTCAGCCACAATGATGTCACTGAAGTTAGGTCAGGCATGTTGCTAAAACCAATTTGGCTCATCAACAGTGGTGAGTCATGATGGAGTGATAGCTATTATGTCAATATAGGTTGTGTATAGCAGCTGTGCTATAATTTTGGCATGTAAGATCTCACTAGAATCTTACAGTTCTCAAATAAGTATAGGTAGTTGCATTTATCCAGAATGGAAAGCTTCTCTAAACACTCTTAAATAAAATAGCAACAGCACGTTCTTGGGAAAAGCCCCAAGAACACATCAACTTAATGTTGACTAAAAGGCTAAATATTTTTTATTTCCAAAGTAATAAAGCAACTGAAAACTTATTGATAGAGTTCTCCCACTTGGTAAGAATACTAACAAAATCTAAATTTAAAAAGATTTTAGTTCTGACAGAGGCATTAAAAAAAATAAAAAGTACCAGAGCCTTCTATGCCAATTTATTCCTTTCCATGTTTCCATAGGTTGCTCAGACAATAAGAAGCATCATATTGCAATATTAGCCAAATTCATCTTCCAGAGCTTCCAGCTGGGGCTGTACATTAGAATCATGTGGAAGGTTTTAAAAAAAAATACTCATGCCCAGATCCCACCTGCAGAAATTCATTTCCTTTAGTCCAAGAGGACCCATAAATGATATTTTTAATAGATCCCCAGACCTGAGAACCACAAGTCTAACCTGTACAACTATTCCTCAGTATTTGCCAAAGACTGGACCCTAGAAAGCATGTCTGAACTGGAACGTCAAGAGCAAAATTTAATTGTTCTAAGACTACACGGTCCAATACAATAGCCACTAGCCATATGTAGCAGTTAAGCCCTTGAAATATGGCCAGTGCTATTGAAGAGTTAATTTTTTTTACTCTATTTTACTCAATCTAAATTTAAAGACTAATACTCAATTTAATTTTCAGAAAACCCTTTTGAAACATCTTGGGTATGTGAATCTACTTTTTCAACTGTAAATTTTGTGAACTCTAAATATAGATCAAGTGTTTCTGGTAAAGTTAATGTCTGAATTGAGATGTGCTGGAAGTATAAAATACACACTGGATTTTTCAGACTGCATACAAAAAAAAGAATATAAATATCTCAATAATTTTTATATTGACTACATATTAAAGTGATAATATTTTTGACATATTGGGTTAAATAAAATATATTAGCAAAATTAATTTCACTTGTTTCTTTTTACTTTTTTAATATAGCTACTAGAAGATTTTAGATTATCTATCTGTGTTCCAGGGAAAATTAACAACTCACAGCCAAACATAACAAAAGACACGTAGAAACAAAGCATTATGTGAATATCAGCAGACACATAATAGCTGAATCAGACTCACAAATATTTCAGACATTAGAATTTCAGACAGAGTATAAATTTTATATTTAAAGGACTAAAAGAGAAATTTGAAACACAAACAAGAAGTAAAAGACTTTTTAAAAGACCAAGCAAAATTGACAAAAAGAACTTTTAGAAATGAAAACCATGGCAATTGAAATTAAAACCTCCACAGAAAAGGAGAAACAGCCAAATGGAAAATTAGAGAATGGAAAGATAGATACAAATAAATTATCTAAAATGCAACACTGAGAAACATGTTTGGAAATTGTGAACCTAACATTAAGAGACATGGCAGATAGAGCAAGAAGTTTAACAAATATTTACATCAGAGAAAATGGGGTAAAAGCAATATTTCACAAGAAAATAATGGGTCAGAATTTTCCACACTTGTTTAAAGACATTAAACTTCAGATGCAGGAATTGCAACAAATCTCAAGCAGGATAACCTTTACAAAACATAAAGGGATGTCCGACAAACAAAAGAAAAAGAAGACCTAGTAAAAGCAGCCATAAAATGAGAATACAACTTATCAAAATTTGTGGGATACAGCAAATGCAGTGTTTACAGGGAAATTTATAGCATTTAACACATATATGAGAAAACATTTCCAGTAATTAACAGCAAAGCAAAAGAAATTTTTCTAAACTACCAATGATGCAATGATGCTAGAAGAATAACTAAATTATATTTTCCATTCCCTCTATAAAAACTAATACTGCAAAATCATTGTCACAGGAACAGGTGATCAAAGACTAGGCTGCCAAAAATGTAGGAGAAATTATTGTAGAGACTTATCAGATAGCTGACTAATACCAATATTAAGTTATCATAATATACATGGTAGTTTTCAGTTTTTTAAAGTTTGTATTATGTTGTGATTTCCAAAAAACAATGAATTTCTCACCTTAAAAAATTACATATATTTCTATTGGTCAGTCACTGTTCTCTAAAAGATTTGGGTATCAAAAAGAACACAGAAGTAAATTGTTTTAAAAGCAAACAACCCATCCTAATTTCAGTTTTTCACTAATCTGGAATTTTCTTGGGTCAGTAAGTGCTTACTGTGTCATCGCATGCTAGCACTCAACTAGGTGATCCATATTGGAACTACGTAAAGCAGGATATGCCCACCAGCAAAAATCAAAACTTAGTAGGAACCAAAACTCAGATACAACATGGTTTCAGATGCATATTTCATTCCAGGCTCCCAAAAACCCTGTGAGATTTTATAATCACTGGTGAGGACACTGAAACACAAAGTATCCTGCTCAGGATCACACAGCTAGTACGGAGAGGCAACAGCACTTAGACCCAGGTCTTCCAAACCCCAAATCAGAACTCTTCCCACTTCACCACACAGCTTCTCCAGCATAAATCGTATGAGTTAGGAATACATTGTTCGTGGCTCTTACTTAACTACAAGCCTCTTCCCTAAACAACTCAGCCCAATTCAGCAGTTAGGAGCATCAGAAAACTCTGCAATCAGCTTCCCTCTACACTTCTGAAAGCTCACACCTTGGCCGAGAGCCTGTGGGGTGACTGGGCCCCAGGGAAACCTGTTTCACGTGAGGGTCGGTCTCCACACTGTGTGTTTGCCTGGGTCTCACATGGAGCAGAGCCTGTGAGAAATGCTTAAGGAGTTGCCTTTCTAGGCCCCGGGGACCAGAGAGCATCATCGTCTGATTCCTAAACTCCAATAAAAATAAAACCAGAGAACAGCATTCTGGACATCGCTAACAAGGCTGTTTCAAAACAGAACATTGAAAGTGATGGGGTGTTGTAACCCATCCATCAGTAGGCCCTTACTGAGAGTTCATGGGGAAGCCAGGTCTGGATTAAGCCCTCTGGAGCCAGCAGTAATGAAAGGTCCAATGTTCCAAACTCAAAACATTCAGTTTTCTAGGAGACTTCCCAGGCAAGCTGAGATGGTAAGATGGCAGCTTTCAGTCATTCCTTTTGGTACAGACCGTGGGAACTCAGGTGCTATGGGTGTCACCTCTAAGTTCAAGTCAGAAGCCACAGGAGCAAGAAGGAGGCTTGGAGAATGTTCAGCATCAGCTGTGGGGCAGCCGGCAGAGGGAGCAGGTTCTGGACTGTTCCACTAGACCCTCTCCTGCTTCCTCCATCCTCAAGGTGAACTCAAACTAAACCTGAGCCCTGGCAGGGGATGCACCAGCTGCACACGTCCCGGTGACAGAGTTTGTGATTTCCTTTTTCAGGACACCAATGGACTTGGGACTTCCTGGATCTCCTTCTGTTCAGGGGTTTACAAAAGGGTGATGGCTCTCTTGGTAGCATGAATAAAGATGTCACTTCTAAACTACTGTACTAACTGACAGGACTTCCCTGGTGGCGCAGTGGTTAAGAATCCACCTACCAATGCAAGGGACATGGGTTTGAGCCCTGGTCTGGGAAGATCCCACATGCCACAGAGCAACAAAGCCCATGGGCCACAACTATGGAGCCTGCACTCTAGACCCCGCGAGCCACAACTACTGAGCCCGCATGCCACAACTACTGAAGCCCATGCACCTAGAGCCTGTGCTCCACAACAAGAGAAGCCACCGCAATGAGAAACCTGCACACCACAACGAAGAGTAGCCCCTGCTCGCCACAACTAGAGAAAGCCCACGCCCATCAACGAAGACCCAACACAGCCAAAAATAAATAAGTAAATACATACATTTTTTTAAATAAATAAAATACTGTACTAACTGAGCCCATAGGGGTAACACACAATGTGCAAGTATAAGTGAGAAGACCCATGGGTGTACACCCATACCTGTGGGTGTGACTGTGCATGTGGGTGCTCATATTAATGGAAACCCTGAGGGTAAAAATACATTTCTTTGTGGGGAAGGGCAGGGTGGGCATTGTCGTTAACTGAACACCTACTACTTGCCAAGCACAGTGCTGGGAATATTCAGTGAGATCATTTACGTGAAAGCACTTGGTAAGGGAAAATCCTTCCACAAGTATGAGGAGCTGTATTATTTTACTATATTCTGATGATCAATTTGAAAAAGTGGTAAAGTATGGAAAAGAAAAATGAAAGTGTGGGAAAGGAATTCACATTATAGAATTTGTAAAGAATGCTTTAGGCATAAAATTGGGAGTATCTACAAAGGGCTTCTTCCTGCCATGGAGAGAGTGCGGCACCATTTCCCTAAACACTCTCCACCTGGCTCCCTGTGGCTGGGTTCCAACATCATGTCTATGTGATTGCTCTCATGCCCCAACTTCAAACACAGAGACAAAGGGAGTTCACACGGAGGGTCCTGGAACCAAGGGCATGATGGAAGAGAGGACTGATATGGCTTCACAGTAGAACATATCAAAAAAATAAATAAATATGTATATACACATTTGGTCATGGGATTTAGCAGATGTTCTTCTCAACATGAACCAAGAGCAAACAAGAAAGTGACCATACTAGTTTCCTACTGCTGCTTCAACAAATTACCACAAATTCAGTGAATTAAAATAATACAAATGCAGAGGTCAGAAGTCTAAAATCAAGGTGGTAGCAGGGCTGCATACCCTTCAGAGGCTTCAGGGGTGAGTCCACTCTCTTGCATTTTCCAGCATCTAGAGGCCACATGCATTCCTTGGCCTGTGACCCCTTCCTCCAGATTTTCAAAGCCAGTAGCATAACGTCTTCCAGCCTCCTTCTGCTTCCATCATCACATCACGTTTTTCTCTGTGATAGGGACTCTTATGATGACATTGGGCCCACTTGGATAATCCGGGATAATCTCCCATTTCAAGATTCTTAATTTAACCACATCCGCGAAGTCCCTTTTACCATGTGAGGTAATATATTCACAGGTTCCGCGTATTAGGACATAGACATCTGTAGAGGGCCATTATTCTGCCCACCACAGTGACTATCATCTTAGGATATATCAATAAAGGTATTATGCTCAGGAGGAAGAAGGTGATAACTCCACTCCTCCCCATCCTAGAGTCTGTGCTCACTCCTAAGCACTACATATTAAAAGGGACAGAGACCACCTATTATACTGGAAATAGTATTATTTCACTGTAATATTAAACAGTGGAAAGAGTATGAGAAACAGTCTTCCTATGCACAATTGGAAACAGTATAAATTGCTATAAAACTTTTTGGAGGGCAATCTGGCAATTTACAGAGAACATTTTCCAAATGTTCATGTCTATTGATCCAGAAATTTTTTTTCTACAAATTTATCCTAAGGAAGTAATGATGAATACATGTAAATATTTACCTACAAGGATATTCATCAAAGTACTTCCAAAGTAATAGGAAAAAAAATTAATTGGAGAAAAAATTAATTCTCTAATTCTCAAGATTTAAATAAACTATGGTACATTTGTTAAAAAAATAAAACCTACTCAGCCATTTATAATAATGTTGTAGAGGAATGTTAAACACTATAAAGAGAGGTTTTCAAGAAATGACACCGCAGATTATAAATCACTCTGTACAGTATGTTTCATATTTGTAAAATACAATTGTTATCAGTCAAAATCCCTACTGGAAAAAGACGGCACATTCAAATAGGACACTTACAGGAGAATTTATGGATGAAGGGGTGGGAGAATGTAACCATGAGGATAGCCAGAGCTAGTAGCAGAAGGTCACGAGCAGAAGCAACTCTGGAAGCTGCCCTGGAAGGGGCAGTGAACTGCTGAAGGACACACAAGCCCCAGACAACTTCCCGTGAGGAAACAGAGACATAAGCACCTTGGCCTCTCTCCTCTGCAAGATCTATGCCCAGAGAACCCCACTATCCAAACCCACCTGGAATTGGTGGGCACGGAAGATCTGCTGCAGGTGTGGTCCACTGAAGGCCAGCCTCCCAGGCAACGAGAAGAGAAGGGAAAGGAGGCAAAGGTCCAGCACAGCCATACGTGTGCTCATCTACATACTTGAAAAGAAAAATGAAGGAATGGTCACCCAAAATGTCAACAACAGCCATCTCTTGGCAGTTCGATCGCTGGTGAGTTTTCATTTTCTTCTTGCTTTTCTAAATATTCTACAATGAGCATACATTGCCTTAGGCTTCATACATGAAAGCAACCTGAGACGAAAGAAATTCATGAGCCATCTAGGGTATGTTCATAGTGCAACAGTGAGGAAAACCCAAACTGGCTCTACTAGGAAAGGCAGGGGATGTGTTTTGGTATGTAAGAGAGACGTCTTAGCTATTTTCAAAAATCTGGAAACTCTTCTATGGAGGAGGGATTAGATTTGGTCTGCAGTCAGTCCAGGACCAGAAAGTAAAATGAGAGGCAGGCAGAATTCAAATCTGAAGAATCAGATGGGGCTTTGGACTAGATAAACTTTCATGTATCTTCTAGGGAAAAAAAAGTTAATTATTATTAATTAATGATGATTATTATAACTTCATTTCTTTAATATTGTTTGCTCTGGTTTTAAGGGTGGAGTAAGCTAGGAAGATGTGGTGAAATGAATTCTTGTTGGAACCCTCCTACACTGTTGGTAGGAATGTAAATTGGTGCAGCCACTATGGAGAACAGTATGGAGGTTCCTTAAAAAACTAAAATCAGAGCTACCATATGACCCAGCAATCCCACTACTGGGCATATATCCGGAGAAAACTCTAATTTGAAAAGATACATGCACCCCAGTGTTCATTGTGGCAAGACATGGAAGCAACCTAAATGTCCATTAACAGAGAAATGGGTAAAGAAGATGTGGTATATATATACAATGGGATATTACTCAGCCATTAAAAAGAATAAAGCATTTGCAGCAACATGGATGGACCTAAAGATGATCATACTAAGTGAAGTAAGTCAGACAGAGAAAGACAAATATCGTGTGATATCACTTATATGTGGAATCTAAAAAAATGATACAAATGAACTTATTTACAAAACAGAAATAGACTGACAGAAAATAAACTTATGGTTACCAAAGGGAAAAGGGAGAGGAGAAGGATAAATTAGGAATTTGATTCTAACAGATACACACTACTATATATAAAATAGATAAACAACAAGACCTACTGTATAGCACAGGGAACTATATTCAATATCTTATAATAAGCTATAAAGGAAAAGAATACAAAAAAGAATTTATATATATTTTATGTATATATGATATATAATATATATAACATGTATATGTAACTGAATCACTTTGCTATACACCTGAAACATTGTAAATCAATTATATTTCAATTGAAAAAGAAGAGAGAGAAATGAATTCTTGTCATCTGAGATGTGTAGTTCCAAGAGATCTCTGATGAGGACTGTATGAGTAAAGGCAATTCAAGTTTCAAATAACAGAAAATGCCACTAATGTTGGCATAAACAAATAGCACAGACTTCAGGCTTGGTTGGATCCAGGCGCACAAATGACTCATGGGGATCCAATCTCTCCCTGTCTCTGGGGTGATTCCCTCATGACAAGATGGATGTCAACAGGCTCACATCCTCACAAGTGCAGTGGAAAAGACAATACTTGCCTATAAGTTGCTCAACCAAAAGTCCCAAGATAAGCTTTATTGGGACTTGATTGGTTAATGGGTCAACTACCCATTCCTGAATCATTTACTATGGCCAAGAGGATGCCACTTTGTCACCACTTCTGGCTCTTTCTGTAGGAAGAAAATATGGAGCTGGGGATTAGAAACAGACTCATTCTAAGTTCTGAATTTTTTTCCTCTATATGGGAATTTGACTCAACCATGTTTCAGCTTATATATATTTTTTTCTCCAAATGAAATAAAAAGCAGAGCTACTCTAACTAGAATAATGCAGAGGAGTGGGTTCCCTAGGAAGAAATCCCAGGTGGTTGAAGCCACCTTGGTGGGTTCCCACCAAGGACAAAAGGAGAAGCTTCAGGAACCCCCTCTCTGCGGATGCTAAGCAAAACCCTCTCTTTCTCCAGCCTGTAGACCAGGCTTTCCTGAAATGCAATTCACTTGATATTAATTGGTGCCTCTGCCCCACCAAAAAAGATGATGGTTCCCTGGTTCAATTAAGTCAAAGAAGTTTTCAGTTCAACAAAGTCAAAGACGACTTACTCTTGACTATAGGATATTTCAGAGCCTCAAGTATTCAAATGTGTGTTGTGAATCTCCAGAAGAAAACACGACAGGCAGAATTTTCCAAACCTATTTGATCATTAACCTTTTGGAGTATCTCTTGGGACTAGTATTCCACGGAACAAACTCAGAGGCATGCTGTTCTGGAGGAAGTCGCTCATTTTCTGACTCAGCCCCACCTTGCCCTGCCCATCATTTCAGCTGAGATCGCAAAGCAGTAAAAGGTTACTGAGGAAGGCTGGTTTTATCCCTCCATCACCTCTCTGGAATGTTTAGAAATGAATATAATAACACAGAGGTAAAACCCATCAAATCCCTGGTTTCTCAAAATAAGTCTTTTCTCCATCCAACCTGTTACATAGTCGCTGGAATCAAATTGCAAAAGCCCTGCACTAACTCCAGTTCTGGGGGGAAAAACAGACCACTCGCTGGTGGGCTACACTGAGAGCACTTATGGCTTCTGTGGGAACTCACATTCACCTCTGGCAAAACTCTGTTTGCAGCTGCAGAAGATCAAGTCAGGCTCACATCTGTTCCCCAGACACCCGACACCCCACCCCAGCTTCCCCATCCAACAAAGACTGGCCAGGTTTTCACAGTTAATTCCTCCAGGGCCCCTGGCCCATCTCCTCCCTTCGTGCTCCTATGAATTCTCAGAGATCAAAGCAGCAAGTTAGCCAAAGCTTTGTTTGCTCTACATTCAGAGAACACCTTAAATTCCCAGCTTGAAAGAAGGCTGAAAGAAGGTCAAACATACCCCATTGTTGAAACACTTTCAAAAAGCAAGACACGACCAAAGTATTAGCAGAGGAACCTCCGTGATTTCTCTGGGCTTCCAGGTCCTGTGAAGGGAGGGACTTCCCCTGCAAATTTAATATAAAAATCTGATGGGAAGGCAGCCAGAATTTTCCTCGGAGGTCACTCTGAGTTGACTCAGGCAGTACACTGATTCTGAGATGAAAATTGGGAGCTAATGCCACAACCCAAAGGGTCAGCCCTCAGATTAAAATGAGGTCTAAAATGTCCATTCTGGATTCCCCTTCTAATCCATTCAACCCCATGTTCTGGACTGTTCCTCCTCCCCCTAGCTTTTGTTCACAAACTTATGTGACTTTTTAGAACTGAAAGGTCATCTAGTCTGGAGATTTTCAAACTTCTTGGCAGCAGAAAACGGTTCTCCAAACAAAATCTTAAGAGACCTCAATATAAAGCAGAGTTGGGGGCCCTGGGGAGGGTGGGTTGGGGAAAGCCTGGACTTCCACCCACTCAGCCACCCCTCCACCATTGTGGCTTTGGGCTCCCATAGTTGGAAAAGTCCCTGATGGGTCCAACCCCTTCAGTTTACACAAACACTGAGGACCAGAGATGGAAAGGGAGCTGCTGCAGTCTCACGTCTCACATCTTTGTCCGCACTGAGAGCTTGTGCCTTTGCTCTGCCTGTTGAAAAAGTCCCCAAAGTGGTCAGTCCTACTATCAAAACTCCCTTTTTCTGTTCCCATATCTACCTCCCCTACTGGGAAACACCTGGGACACCCCTGCACCATCCGCCCTGCCTACCCCCATTCCCCAGGCTCTTCAGTTTCGAGGTGCTGTTTCCTAAACTCAGTTAGTCATTAGAATCACCTGGGAGCTTGTTAAAACTATGGATTCCTGGGGCCAGCACTAGACATAGTGAATCAGAATTTCCAAGGGTGGGTCCAATAATCTGTGATTTAAATAAGCACCCCAGGTGACTTTGATGACTGGCTAGCTTTGGAGAGCACTGTATTTCATGAAGTTGTGTTCCTTCTTCATATCCACCACCAAAGTTTAGGAATTCTTACATGAAATCTCAGCCAGCCCCTTGTTGCTGGTAGGATATGATTTCATATGACTTTCTCTGGACATCCTTTTCAGATAATGGGAGAGAAAAATCTCTACAAGTCCTTTCACTCCAGTATTCTGAAAATATAACCATAGACTCGTGCAAATATTATCTATAAGGATGCAAGTGGCTGCACTAATAAAGCAGAAATGTTCAACTATGAGGTGATTGAGTCAATGTCGGTATATATATGTTATACATTTACAGAGAAATAATGTTTAGAAGATTAATAACATAAATATGTTTACAATATATGTGCATAAACACAGCATGTTACAAGAACAACTGTACAGTAGGATTCCATTTTTTCATATGCATAAAAACTGGAAGTTATAAACAAGAAAATGTTAATATTATCTCTATAATGGTGGTGGAATTAATGGCAACATTACTTACTTTTACTCTTCCAAAATTTCTATAGAGAACCTGAATTTTGGAATCTACAAAAAACCAAAAGTCACCTTAAAATGATATTTGGGAGGGACAGAAAAGCAATAGATGGGATCAAAATGATGATTTAAGACATTAACTACTTACACTGTTCCCATATCTCTAAAAATAATAAAGAATAGTTTTGTGAGTTTTGTTGTTGTTTTTAGAATAAATTCATAAAAGTGCTGAAAAACAAGAAGGCACATCATCTATAGACTAGATACAGTAAGAAATTCCTGAAACATAGAAAGCAAATGAGATCCCTAGAGACTTAAGGAAAAGTAACCATGTGAAGTATAAGGATTAAAATCTCTTACTATATAAGAAAAAGGTAGATTTTTTTTAATATGAGGGAAAAGTTAAGACATTTGAAGAATCTATCAAAGAGGTCTAACTTCACTGGGAGGAGAAAAGAGAGAAAATGAGAAAAGGAAAGAATCAGACAAGTAATAGAAAACATGCTCAGTGGAACAAAGGTGTGAGCATTTAGATTAAAATAGCCCACTGAGTAAAACAGAGTAAATAATATAATACAAAAAAAAAATTAATCTCTTTCAAAGTGAGGCACTGGGCTAAGTGATTTACATGCAATATATATTTTAATCCTCATAGTAAACCTGAGTTTGGAACCATCATTTTCCCCATGTTACAGATGAGGCAACTAATTAGAGAAACACTAAAAACCTTTGCCCAATTTCATACAACTAGCGTTAATAGAGCTACGTGCTTGATGAAATTTTAGTATACCTAAGATCCAAAAACAAATTCCTTAAAATGTTCATAAAGAAAAGTATCTCAATAAGATAAAGAAACAGACTGACATAAAATTCCTCTTCAACAACATTGGATTTTGGAAGACAAGAAGACCAAATGCACAGAGAAAATTATTTTGAACCTTGAAGTCTATATGCAGCAAAACAAATAACCATAAATAAAGACATTTTTAGCCATTAAAGACTCAGGTGAATAGTTGCTATGCAAGGGTAATTGTTTTTTGGTCCCAAAGGCAAACATTTTCAAGCCTAATTCCAATCAAATCTAAGAAACTGTCAAAACCTTTTGTTGAACCAAAATGGAATTTTACTATATTCAATACTTTAAAAACAAATAGAAACTTAACTGAAGAAAAAAAAAGAAAAAAAATCAAACAAAAAGAACCCTCAGAATATTTGCATTGACTCCCACTGGAAAAAAAAAAAAAAAGACTCCCACTGAAGTACTAGACGGAAAAATGAAAAATTAATTAAGAAACAGAAAGATGTGCAATTTAAGAAATAATGTTTAACAAATAAATGAATAAAGATTTTAATTTAAACTAAAAAAATACTGAAGCATAATGGAAGAACAGAAAGAAGAGGAAGAAGAAGGAGAAGAAATAGTAAACCCCCTTGGTACTAAAAACATGCGAGGAGAGTGATTAGGAAGAAAAATAAGAAAATTTAAAAATATTAATAAA
The DNA here is from genome assembly GCF_059928025.1 of Delphinapterus leucas. NCBI lineage: Eukaryota > Metazoa > Chordata > Mammalia > Artiodactyla > Monodontidae > Delphinapterus > Delphinapterus leucas. The sequence goes on along the minus strand of NC_143130.1, from coordinate 47,458,222 downwards.
TAAATGACAATGAAGACACATATCAAAACTCATGAGGTATAACTAAGGCAGTTGATAGAGGAAATACATAGCTCTGTGTGTGTGAGTGTGTGTGTGTGTGCGTTTGCATAAAACTCACTCGTATCTATGCACACAATTTAAAATTAATAAGGAGTGACATCAGTGAAAACAGTGAAATAAGGACCTCTGAAGTGCCTCCCCTCCACTAAAGAAATTAAAATCTGGCAAGAATTGTTAAAATTAACTTTTTCAGAATTCTGGAAATTAACCAAAGTCTTGTAGCAGTCCATGAAGCAGTTATTTCAGGAAAATGGCTGAATCTCGGTAAGAACAGTGAGTTTTGTGACATTTTAACTTGCCCTATTCCCAACTCCTTCTCCCCAGCCTACTTGCAGTAGCCTTGAAAATCAACACCCTTGCAATCACAGTGAGAAACAGCACCCTAGAAGCCATTGGAAAAGACAGAATGAAATTGGAACTCCCCCAAAGCCCCATTCCCAGAGAACTGTCATAATTTGTCCTTTCTGGTCCTCCCCTGGAAAATTCCACTCACAGAGCTTTTCTTTATTTGACCTGACTCAGAGCTTGCACAGTACAAATAGGATTCCCCTGAGCTTTCATTTAGGAAAAACAAAACAAAAAAAAAAAAACAGCAGCAATTGTTTAACATTATAGCTGCCTGAGGCAGTAATAACAGTTGGGACAAACAACAATCTGATCAAAAAAAATTTTTCATTAAATGAAAAAGGTGGGGAGTGAAATGTCCGTAGGGTCTTTGAAAATGTCTAAAATATTCCTGGGAATCTCAAAGGCCACAGGCCTGCATAGGGCTGTGCATGTATCTGTGGTTATTCACACATCCATAAAATACCTGAGAAGGCTGCAAGTGCTCACTTCTGGCTGACTCTGGTGCTCTGCACCCACAAGAGGTGAAGGCTAAGGCAGAGTCATAAACTGCCAGCCTGAGTATTGAAGCATGCTCCCAGCACACACACAGAGCACTTTGGCAAATGCTGGGAGATTTATTGGTTCCAGACATTTACAAAGATCTCTATCCAACCATTAGATGACGGCTAAGCTAACTAAGTAGAGACTTCAATGACTACACATAACAAAGGAAACAGACTTTACAGATTTAGATCAGAAAAGTTTCTAAACAAAAAAAACAACAATTATTACAAATAGAAAAAAGAAAAAAAAAACTTGTGGAGGGGGGAAATCTGATTTCCAAGGTTGCCACATTATATGATTTTAAATGTCCAGTTGTTAACCCAAAAAATTACAAAACTATAAACAAATAAGAAATTATGGCCCATTCACTGGAAAAAAAATTAACAGAAATTTTCTCTGAGGAAGGTCAGCCTAGACAAAGATTTTAAATAATCTTTTTAAAATATGTTCAAAGAACTAAAGGAAACCATATCTAAAGAACTAAAGGAAAGTATGAGAATGATGTCCCACCAAGTAGAGAAGATCAATAAAGAGATAGAAAGTATAAAAAGGATCCAAATAGAAATTATGGAGTTGAAAAGTATAATAACTGAAATGGGAGATTCACTAGAGGAGCTCAACAATAGATTTGAGCAGGTAAAAGAAAGAATCAGAAAACATGAAGATAGGGCAATTGATATCATCTAATATAAGAAGCAGGAAAAAATGAAGAAAAATGAACAGAGCCTCAGAGACCTATGGGACACCATCAAGTGTACTAACATAAGAATAATGGGACAGAAGGGCAGAGGAAAGGGGTAGAAAGATTATTTGAAGAAGTAATGGCCAAAAGCTTTCCAAATTTGATCCAAAACTTTAATCTGTATATCCAAGAAGCTTAATGAAATCTACATAGGATAATTCAATGAGATCCACACCCAAACATATCATAATAAAACAGTCAAAAGACAAAAGAGAATCTTGAAAGCTTCCAGAGAAAACTGACTCATGTACAAGGGATCTTCAGTAAGATTAACAACTGATTTCTTATCAGAAAGTAGGGAGGCCAGAATACAATGGAATGACATATCCAAAGAGCTAAAGGGGAAAAAAAAAAAAAAAAAAAAACTCAACCAAGAATTCCCCATCTGGCAAAGCTGTTCTTCAAAAATGAAAAACAAATTAAGACATACCCAGATAAACAAAAAGTGAGAGAATTCTTTACTAGCAGAAATTCTCTAGAGGAAATAATAAAGAGAGTCCTTCAGGCAGAAATAAAATGTCACTAAACTGTAATTCAAATACACACAAAGAAATACAGAGCACTGATAAAGGTAACTACAGGTATAAATATAAAAGACAGTATAAATTTAGTTTTCATAAGTCCTTTTTTCTTGTATATGATTTAAAAGACAACTGAATAAAATATAAATGTTTCTATAAATTATGAAAGTATATTAAAAGTTTATTTTAAAATGATTATAAATGTACTACTCTGATGATCACAGGGTGTATCTAATTTGTGGTAATAGCATAAAGGAGGAAGGAGGATGGAGATATTGCTGAGGAAAATTTTGTATACACTACTATAATTAAGTTGGTATTAATCTGAATTAGATTGTTGTAAATTAAGATATTAATGGTAAGTCCAGGGCAACCACTAGGAAAATAACTCAAAAAAATATACAGTGAAAGAAGCAACAAGAGAATTAAAATGGTACACTAGAATATATAATTTAATACACCAATAGGAAAATGACAAAAGAATATGAACAAGTAATATTCAAAAAATAAAAATAACTATAAGTGGATTATAAATATATGAAAAATGACCAACCTCACTAGTAAATTGGAAAATGTTTAAAATGGTGACATATTTTAAATTCATCAAATTAGCAAAACTTAAAGACCATATTGACAAAGTATAAGAAAATGAGGACCCTTGCACCATGGATATGGGAATAGAAATCAGTGCAGCCTTTGCAGAAGAGATTTTGATTGACTACGTAAAAATTTTAAATGCATATGTTCTTTGACCCAGTGAGAACATGACCTTGAACAAGACATATCTCTGAATGTCTTAAAATATTTGTTCTGATAGTTTATTAAAATGATAAATGTAAAAATACTTTATAAATTCCTAACCTTTATAAACAACAAAAATAACAATGTGCCTTTTTTGTCTCTGTGTCATGGCCGCCAGGAAAAGAATCCTTGTGGGGAGATACCTTCTCTGAGAAAAAGTGAAAATTCTTTGCTTAAAACCATTTAAGGGTAGGATCTGAGCTTCTCAAACCTGAATGTTCGCAGACATCTGCCTACAGGAGAAAATGTTACAGAGAAGAAGGAGGAAGAAAGGAAGGGCAAAATAAAGGAGGGCATACTTTATGATGTGTCCCTTTTCCAAGACTCTTCACCTCCTCTTCCCCTAAAAAATCATCAGCAACATGACTAAATTCACCTGAAACTATGGATCCACCACATGTAATTCCTGTGTCCTACACAAGTCCGTATGTATTCCTAGGGTGTAAGCCCATCTCACATGCACACACACACACACACACACACACACACACACATGCACACACACTGCCCCATGACTCACCCACCCACCAACTACCCGGCACACATAATATTCGTTCTCACTTAGTTAATAATCTTGCAGTCAACGTGGAGTTTTCCAATGGCAAGATTGCTCCTATCATAGACTGCCATAAAAATAGAGACTGCCATAAAAATAATGAAAGATCCCTCTTCTGGTGCAGGAGAATTCTTTCTTTACTTTCTGTGCTGGTGAATTGTTAAGAGCTATAGTAAATCAACATTGGCTGGCTCCGGAAGGTAGGATGCTCATATCTGTGACATCATCCAGGGGCCTTGGGATTGATCCACACTGTAATGCAAGGTCAAGGTCATCTGCACTGCAGAGAACTGTGTGATGCCAGTTCTCACCTGGCTACAAATGGCAGGAACCATTACCTGTTGGACCTTGAATGGGTCACTTCTTTTCTGCCGTTGGGATGATAATGCAATGAAATGAAATGATGTAGGTTAAACAACCTCATGCCTAGCGTAGAGAAGGTGCTGAGGAAAATAAATAGGTATTTGCTTAGTAAACAAATAAGTAATCTACTCAGTAAATTCACTTAGGACATTGTGTGAAGAATCAAACTGTTGCTGTTAGCACCAGTATCAAAAGGTCTTATCCTGGAAGAAAAAAATCTCTAAGAAAAATTCAATTTTCTTTCAGAAGGCAGGGATTAATCCAACGATTATGGAAATCTAAATTTTGGGGAGGATGAGAGAGGCAGAGAAGAGTAGAAAGAGGAGGAGGAAAAAGAGGACAGAATGGTGGGGGGAAGGGGAGGAGAGAAAAGGAAGAAGGAGACCAAGAAATAATAACACACGAAACATTTCCACAGCACCTCCTGAGTGCCAGGCACTGCTCTAAGTGCCTCACGTATATTACCTCATTTAATCCCCACAATAACCTCATGAGTCAGGGACTCATACTATGTCCATTTCACAGATTGATAAATTGAGGTACAGAGTAGTTAAGTCACCTACCCAAGATGCACACTGAGCCAGAACTTAAACCCCTTCCCTCTAGCACCAGAGTCCAGGCTCTTTGCTACTACACCACTCTGCCTCTTGGGAAAATGGAATATGGAGAAAATTCCCAATTCATCCATTGTTCTACTAGAAGATGAGTCCCCAACAAAGCTCTCTCTCTTGTGCCTGCTCATTCACGCCTCTGATGGTACTTTATTGGAAATCTCAGCTTACTAGTCTACTTCCCACTAAACTACTTCTCTGCAGGCAGAAATGCATCTTCCATCTGTGAATCAGGATTGCCACAGGAAACTCTTGCCTGCATCTTAACACCTGCCATTCATTAGCCACTGAATCCAGTAGAGCTGTTGTGGGGTCTGGAGCTCTTTAGATCGCCAGCACAACATTTCTGGGAGGCTGGTATGTTTGGAATTTTCTTGTCATTCTGCTGGAACCCTCTAGCTTTTCCAGCTGCTCTTGGGGAGTCACCATTCAACAATGCAACACACCTGCCCCCAATACTGGTGCAGACTTCATAATTCCTTAGGACAATCCTAATTTCATAAAGCTGACTTTTTCTCAATCAAAGCAATTTACTAAGTGTTTAAGAGTTATAACTGTGATTTGTTAAGTCAATATAAGACTTTTTATGTAGATAAATTCGCAAGTAAGAGAAAATCCTTTGTTAGTCCACAGATCTTTTCTTAGCCACTTTGCTAACAATATTCAGGAAGCCATGACCTTAAAAGTCAGTTATATACACACACACACACACACACACACACACACACACACACGTCTGGAGAGACAGAGGGGCAGACAGACAGAGGAGGGGGAGGGGTGGAAAACACATTTTAAATGTTTTCATCTTTTTAATTACAGAATTAAATTAGAATTAATTAATTCATTCATTAATTTCCTATAAATAGGAAAAAAACAGAAAATGCAATAAGCAAAAAAGAGAAGGAAAAATATCCCCAGCCAGAAGTAACTGGCTTTAGTGCTTTAATATATACTCTTCCAGATATTGCTCTATACGTGCATATTTATACAAAAGTGTGATTATACATGCTGCTTTTTCCCCTTAACATTGTGAATAACATTGTTCAAGTTTTCCATGCTTTTTCTCATTGCTCTGACTGTACTTTATTGGACCTTTCCATCACTTTTTATGACCTCAAAGTATTCTATAAAATGAATGTATCCTATTTACTTTACCAATCCCCTCCTCTTGGACATTAGATTGATTCCAATTTTTTGCTCTTATAAACAATTCCTTAATTGTCCCAACATTCTAAACAAATGCACTCATCTGAAAGAATGGAACCCAAAAACTACACTACCAGCAGTGGTCTGAAATAGTATGGAGTCTACTCTTACCCTGAATTTCATTTTCTCTCTGGATTTTTTATTTTTAGAGTCCTTCTTTCCTACCACCAAACCATTTTACCCATCCAAACCCTCCACTCGTGATTCTTCACTCCCTTCCTGGCTACTCATCTACCGGTTTTTTCTAAAACAACTTTTTCTTTTTTATTAACTCCATTTCTGCATATTCTCTCCTTTGCTTTCATCCACTCATCCTTTGTGCTTTTGGCTCAGACTATACTTAGAAGACTACTGTACAAAAGGTACATGCAAAACCCTGTGGAGATCAAAGGGTGAATACAGCACATCCCGAGCCCTAAAGGAGGTTAGAGTCTAATTGGAGATGCAAGGTACACAGACACAGTGGTATCCCAGTAAATTGACTCTCCGGTGGGGGTGTGTGTGTGGTTGGGGAACCTTGATGTGTAGGTTTGCCAATTTCCATGCTATAAAACATTCCTACCATGGCCAAGTTACCAACATGATGTTACAGAGCCCAGAGGTGGGAAGAGATAGGTGCACATAAGTCAACTCCAGGACATGACTGCATGTGCATGAAAAGCTAACACACACATGTGTGTGTGCATACATGTGTGTGTCATATACATGTGTGTATATACACGTATATGTATGGATTTCGGCTTTACATATACATGCAGTCCTGTACGTATGGATATACAACCAGACTAGACAACCAGAGAAGATATTTATGAGTAGGCAACCATGTCATCATCTTTTTCATCAGCAACGTTTATTAAGCATTTTTATATGTCCAGCCCTGCATTCAATGTTTTACATGCATTGCTTTACAGCACATCCTTAGGATGACTTATCATTACTACTGCCACTTTTACAATTTTACCCTTGCAAAATTGCAGGGGTTTTTTAAAACATCTTTATTGGAGGATAATTGCTTTCCAATGGTGTGTTAGTTTCTGCTTTATAACAAAATGAATCAGCTATACATATACATATATCCCCATATCTCCTCCCTCTTGCGTCTCCCTCCCACCCCTCTAGGTGGTCACAAAGCACCGAGCTTCTCTCCCTGCGCTATGCGGCTGCTTCCCACTAGCTATCTATTTTACATTTGGTAGTGTATATATCTCCACGCCACCCTCTCACTTCGTCCCAGCTTACCCTTTCCTCTCCCCGTGTCCTCAAGTCCGCTCTCTACGTCTGCGTCTTTATTCCTGTCCTACCCTTAGGTTCTTCAGAACCTTCTTTTTTTTTTTTTTAGATTCCATATATATGTGTTAGCATACGGTATTTGCTTTTCTCTTTCGGACTCACTTTACTCTGTACGACAGACTCTAGGTCCATCCACCTCACTACAAATAACTCAATTTCGTTTCTTTATATGGCTGAGTAATATTCCATTGTATATATGTGCCACATCGTCTTTATCCATTCACCTGTCAGTGGACACTTAGGTTGCTTCCATGTCCTGGCTATTGTACATAGAGCTGCAATGAACATTGTGGTACATGACTCTTTTTGCATTATGGTTTTCTCAGGGTACAGGCCCAGTAGTGGGATTGCTGGGTCATATGGTAGTTCTATTTTTAGTTTTTTAAGGAACCTCCATACTGTTCTCCATAGTGGCTGTATCCATTTACATTCCCACCCACAGTGCAAGAGGGTTCCCTTTTCTCCACACCCTCTCCAGATTTTATTGTTTGTAGATTTTTTGATGATGGCCATTCTGACTGGTGTGAGGTGATACCTCCTTGTCAAAATTGCAGTCTTGAAGAGGGAAACCATTTTCCCTTGGTTGTTCGATGCAGTAAGTCATGAAGCCAGGATGAAATCAAGGCTCATCTGATTCCAGAGCCCAGGCTCTGATGACTGTCCTCTCCTGCTGCTTCATGTGAGGGAGCCAGGCCTCAGGGCTCCACACTGTGGATTCCAAGAGTTCACATGTCACAACTAAGGAGCCAGCCTGCCACAACTAAGGACCCTGCCTGTTGCAACTAAGGAAGCCGCGAGCCGTCACTAAGTAGCCCACCTGTCGCAACTAAGACCCAGCACAATCAAATAAAAAAAAGAAAGAAAAAGAAAGAAAATAACTAGTATGAGTCTCGGTCCCTAGAACACTGATCAGCAATATCTGTAGAAGAATCACCTGAGCAGCTTCTTTGAAATGAGGCACCAACCCCAAATATTTTAATTCCATAGCTTTGGGGTGGAGCCTAGGGATCTACATGTTAAACAAGCTGTCAGTGTTCTAATGGTTCTGATAAACTTGGCTCAAGGACCACCAGTTGGGAAATGAGACCTTGGGACCTTGGGTCTAGGTCAACATAGAAGCCCTGCTATGGTTTCCATGTTTGTGTCCCCCCAAAACTGATATGTTGAAATCCTAACTCCCAAAGGTGATGGTATTAGGAGGTGGTACCTTTGGGAGGTGCTTAATTCATGAGGTGGGGAAGCCCTTATGAATGGGATTAGTGATCTTATAAAAAAAAGACCCCACAGAGCTCCCTAGCTTCTTCCACCATATGAGGACACAGAGAGAAGATACCATCTATGAACCAGGAAGAGGGACTTCACCAAGACACCTTGATCTTGAATTTCTCAGCCTCCAGAACAGTAAGAAATAAATTTCTGTTGTTTACAAGCTACCCAGTCTGTGGTATTTTGTTGTAGCAGCCCAAATGTAGCAGCCCAAATGGACTAACACAAGCCCCTAGGGCCCAGGTGAGATAATAAATAGGTTTGATGCCTGTGCTAATTTCAGTGGGTAGTGGCTTTCCTGAGAATGATCACAAGATCAGCAGATTGATTCGTGCTGCCTGCCATGGGTGCAGGAATAGGAATAAGGGTCTGTTTGATGTGTATCTGCCGACCCTGATCAAGGCCCAAGATGAGCTTCACAGCTGTTCCATACTGCAAGATATCAGTCTTCTGCAACTTCTGGCAAGAGATCTTACCAAAATAAGCTACACTCCTTCCATTAGACACTGACTATTATTAGCATGCATCATAAAACTTTCCGTTACAGCAGTCATTAAGATTGGAGTAGGATTAAAAGCCCAGGTGTTATTGATGGCAACCATCCCAGACCTGCCTTTGTGTTTTTCACAGCCTCTTCTTACAGCTCCCTCACTGATGTCCACAGCAAACCTCATTTTCCTACTGAACGCACATTCAGCAACTCAGCACTGGGGCCTGGGATGCAGTGCTAGTGAGACAGGCTTTCTGCTCCTCTTCCCACTCTGCAGGAATTAGCCCAGCCAGAGGACCTAGACAGACTGAAGTAAGATAAATGCCACAGGAAGTGAGGAGCCGTGTCCACCTTGTACACAGCTGTCTGCCCAGTATCCAGCGCACAGCTGAAAGGCTCGGCACACAAAAGACACTGATAAATTCCTATGGGATGAAGGAAGGAAGGAACAAAGGAAAGGGGGAAGGAAGGGGGGAAGGAAGGAGGGAGGGAGGGAGGGAGGGAGGTAGGAGTGAATTGGTATTAGACCAACCAAGTGACAAGTGAAAAACAGAGGCTCCAATGAGCCTGGCCCACTGACCCTCATATAAAATGGCTGATGAGTCCCAAATAAGGGTTTTCTCCCACAGCAGAGGATCTAGGGAGACGTTGCAGGTCCACCCCTACACAACCCTGTGCTAATTGAGGGGCCTGGCTTTACTCTTTCTCTGCTTTTTTGAGATCTTGCAGTCGTTTTGTTTTGTTTTGTTTTTTAGATAATTGTTTTTTGTTTGGTTTGTTGTTTTGTTTGTTTGTTTGTTTGTTTTTGCCACACCATGCAGCATGTGGGATCTTAGTTCCCCAACTAGGGATCAAACCCATGTCCCCTGCAGCGGAAGCACAGCATCTTAACCACTGGACCACCAGGGAAGTCCCAAGATCTTACGGTTTTTAATGGGTGATTTTATCACCAGGGAACTGGATCAGATAGGAGCATTTAAGACTGATTTTGGGAGTTCTGCTCAGATGACAAGATATATGTAAATAATCACCACCCTCCCGGTATACATAACAACCCTGTCCTTTCCTTCTACTCTCCATGCCAACCATATGAGGTCTGCCCTCCCCAGGCCAACTGGGCTTCTAACTGTCCACCCCCTAATTTTTGCTTTTCCCATGCTACTTCATTTTCCATTCCTAGATCTCAGCATCCTTGGATAATGTTCGTAGTAAAAATTAGAGTAAAATTCACCAAATGCATCTTCTCTCCTCGGTACCATACCCCACTTTACATGCATTCCCTCATTTTATCTTCCCTATGGCTCTGAGAGAGGAACTACTGTCATCCCCATTTTAGAGATTAGAAAACCAAAGTTGAATCTGTCTCTCCTCCATGAAGCCTGACCTGACTGCCCCCAGCTGACAGTTTTTCACCTTCCTCTCATTTCCCACCCTTCTCTGGAGCCTGTCATAGCCACGCCCCCAGGCCCCAATGTGTCATTCTTCATCTCTGTCTGAGTATATCTGTGGAGCCCTAGTGACAGTCATGACTAACACATTGCATTAGGGCTGCTGTAACTAATACCACAGACTGAGCAGCTTAAACAACAGAAAGTTATTTTCTCACAGTTCTGGAGGCTGGAAATCCAAGGTCAAGACATCAGCAGGGTTGGTTTCTTCTAAGGCCTCTCTCCTTGGCTTGTAGATGTGTCTTCACATGGTCTTTCTTCTGTCCGTGCGTGTCTGTGTCCTAATCTCCTCTCCTTATAAGGACACCAGTCATATTGGATGAGGGCCCACCCTAATGACCTCATTTTACCTTAATTACCTTTTTAAAGAGCTTATCTCTAACTACAGACACCTTCTGAGGTGCTGGGAGTTAGGACTTCAACACAGAAATTTGGACAGGACACAATTCAGCCCATAACATATGTGAGTCATGATCTGTAGTCCACAGAAAAGAATCACATTTGTTACCTCTTCTGGCTGTACAGTAAACCCAGGCAGTAAGGAGAATAAGCATTATTATTACGGTTGCTGTTATCATCATAATAGTCACCATCTTCCCCTCCCTGGCCCCCACCTCCCGATATAAAAGTCACAGCTTCACCCAGGGAATAATAGGCAGGGTTGGGGCTGCCGCGTAGGCCTCCTGACACCATGTCCTCTCTTATCTGCATGGCATGGGGACAGAATGGCATTGTTGGTGCCTCCACTTGGTTTTACAAGCTAGCACAGGCGGGTCTCAAGTGTGTCTTTTCCCCTGGGCTGTAACACCAAGTCTCAGGGTGGGAGCCGGGCAGGGTCTCTCCAGTCACAGTGTCACAGGGTCATTCTGTGACCTAGCACAGGACACGTCAGCAAACAACTCTTCACAGTGTTTTTACCTGGAAAGCACAGTTCACTCCCGCTGAGGAAAGAGTCACCTGAGGGCTAAGTAAGCCGACCCAGCAAAGTGCCTGCCCCCAAGCCTGCCCCCAGGAGGGGCTCCCATTCCCCCATAGCACACAGTGCTGCCCTGGAACACAGCAGGCCTGCACTGCCCAGTGCACAGTTAGCCAGTCCCCAGACTAGAGGTGGAAGAAGCCACTAGGAGCCGTCTCCACACCCAGACAAGCACTCATAGCCTCAGCAGGTCAACAGTATTGTTTTTACCTATAAAAGGCAGAAAGGAAAGAGACGGTCTGGGCTTCCCTGGTGGCGCAGTGGTTGAGAGTCCGCCTGATGATGCAGGGGACGTGGGTTCGTGCCCCGGTCCGGGAAGATCCCACATGCCACGGAGCGGCTGGGCCCGTGAGCCATGGCCGCTGAGCCTGCGCATCCAGAGCCTGTGCTCCGCCACGGGAGAGGCCACAACAGTGAGATGCCTGCGTACCAGAAAAAAAAAAAAAAAAAAAAAAAAGAGAGAGAGACGGTCTGAGGCCCTCACTCCCCTGCGTATGCCAGGACCTGTGAGTTTCCTCCTTGGGTTCCTCCTGGCCAGAATGTTCCTCTCTGACAGGGTCACAGGTCTCCCCTGCCCCACACTGAGGCCTGGGTTGGCCTGTGGGAGGGGTGTGGCTGAGCCAGAAACGGCCTGACGGGAGCCTCTGCGGGCAGATGCAGGCTGCGGCCCGGCCTCCTGAAAGGTACTCTTCTTTCCTCTCAGTTCAGAAGCCTGGGCTCCCTCTGAAGTCACCACACACATGGCAAACCTCTTCTCCCCGAGCCAGCCCAGCGTGGTTCCCTCCAGCACATCAGGCCCTGGGGCCTCTGTGTTTATGCCCTGACCCATGGCTGAGGCCTATTTTCTCTCCCGGGCTGTGACCTGACCTCCCAGGATGCCTGCCCTACATCTGTTGATTTTTCTTCTTCCTGTCTTCTCAGATTTTCCCCATCTTCCCCATCTGCAAATGGCATTTCTGGGGGTGTGAGAGAGGCCCCAGACCACAGGTATGAGTCCTGTCTTTGCTGGGCCGCAGCCCTTTCCAATCAAAGGCAGACGCCTGCGGTGACCTGTCCTGGTGGGGAGAGAGGACCGCGTCCTGTCCTAGCAGTGCAGTCAAAGGAAACTTTGTGCTTGCGGGGCTGCTCTCTCCTCCCCCCTTCACTACTGTTACTTCAAAAAGACTACCTCCCCTGTCTGGGGGCTCCCACTCTGCCTGGGGGAACAAGTTAGTGCAGAACCAGCAAGTGATCTGGACCCCAAGAGCTGTGGGTTCGAATCCTGCACATCCTTTCTTAGCTGCCTGTAACTTCCCTCCTCTGGAAGGAGGGGAGGCTGCATGTGGATGGCGGGGATACACAGCCACCCCAGCGAGGATCTGGTCAGGATGTGGTGGCAGAGTATGTGGAAAGGCACAGTGCCTCGGGGGCACACTATAGTGCCAACAGCCTTCCCACCCCACCCCACAGGGCCCAGACCACCACGGGAAAAAAAAGCACCAGGGACCCCATTCATCATGCTCCCACGTGACCTGCCCCTCTCAGTGTGGAGCCCTGTCCTTGGGGAGCTGCCCAGAAAGGAGGCCCCGCATCATTCCCCATCAACCTCTCATGACCCGGACTTCTGTTTCTTAACAAAATCACTTTGTCACCTTGTGTGTTGAATAATAAAGTCCTCTTTTTCACAAGAGATAGAGATAAATCAATTTGTAAATAGAAGTCAAATTTCTACCCAGACTGGGTACTTTGTACTTTGGGATTTGAAAGGCTCAGAGTCAACAGGATCCACAAAGCCCCTACCTGCTCCTGTTTGCAAGGAAAACTAGACTAACGTCCTCTGTGTAGCCAGGAGGGGCCATATTTTGTTGCTGACACATGATCAAGGTGGGGTTGCATAAGTATCCCCACCTTAAACATTCCCTCCTTTCCCCCTTCCCCACCCAGTGCATTTCACTAAGCATCTCCCCCCAGTACTCCCTGAGGGGCTCCTGTTGGTGGAAAGAACCCCACTTTTTGAGTTTAAGTCTTTCAGGTTCAAATCCCAGCTCAGTTCCTTATGGGCTGTGTGACTTAGGGAAGCTGCTTAACCCCTCTGAGCCTCAGCATCCTCATTTGCAAAATCAAGAGGGCTGGTGGCAACATACTCCTCTTGGGGCTGACGGTAAGATTGGACAAGACGCTGCCCACAAAGATTGCGGTGCAGGATTGGAGCTGAGCAGAGGGTAGCCTCTGTCATCACACGCTGTCTTCTACCCCCACCCCAAACCGATAGACACTGCCCAGCCCAGGTGCTCCAGCAAGGCAGTGCCCCAGGCAGCAGGACCCTCTGGATCCTCTCTACATGCTGTCTGTCCACCCCAGCAGGGCCTCCCTCAAGTGAGCCCGAGCCAGAACTAGCCAGGCTTGGAGGGGCCGGGGAAGGTTGCCTGGGAAGGAGGCTGGTGGGCAGCAGAAGGAGACTGGGAAATAAACTGCAGACCCAAATTTGAATTTTCATTAAATCTTCCCAATTATAAAGGTAACACTTTATGGGAAATTTAGGTTGCTATTATGGAAAATCTACAAAGTACAAACGAAGTAAAATAAATGTTTAAAAGCTTATGACGCCCCCCAGAAATAGAGACACAGATGTAGAGAACAAACGTATGGACACCAAGGAGGGGAAGGGGGAGGGGGATGAATTAGGAGATTGGGATTGATATATATATACTAATATGTATACAATAGATAACTAATAAGTACCTGCTGTATAAAAAAATCAAATAGTCAAAAAAAAAAAGCTTATGATGTCCCCACACTGAGAGCAGCCCTGTAGAGGATTGGATCCTTTCCTACAGCTTGTTCACTAGTCGGTGACATCCTGTTTGTAACCCAGCTTTGCAGCCTGACTTTGAGCTCTGATAGTAAATGGTCATAAGCAGGAGGAAATGATATTACTATTTCCCAATTTTATTGATAAAGGTATTCAGGCTCCAGAGAACTTGGCCAAGGTCACAGAGGTCAAGATCATATAGAAGAGCCACTTGCATTATATCCACCAGTTGCTGGTGATTGTCTCCACCTCTGGAAAATAACGCCAAATAAAAACAATAGAATTAACAATCAAGATCCCACATGCCAGGAGCGGCTGGGCCCGTGAGCCATGGCCGCTGAGCCTGCGCGTCTGGAGCCTGTGCTCCGCAACGGGAGAGGCCACAACAGTGAGAGGCCCGCGTACCGCAAAAAAAAAAAAAACAAAAAAGATCAGGAGGGAAGTGTCCTGAAAGAAAAGGCAGAGTGAGGACCACAGACAACGCGTCTCTGCCTCCAATTCCTCCTCCGCTGCAGAGTCCGCAGCGAGGTCTCCACACAGCAACCTCAACAGATTCTATGCCTCCAGAATAGAAGGCAGCTCAACTCCTCCCTCTCAGGCCAAACATGCCCCCGTAAAGCCTTTTTCCAGATGATTGATCACGGGTCAGAACCCTAATCAAGCTCCCATTTCGCTGGAACACCGTGCTCTGAATCTCCCTTTAAATGCAGGGGGGCTTTACTTTTGAAATAGCGGTTTCCAGGATGCTTTCCACCCACGCCATAAGGTCCCTGAATTCACATTGTGTACCTGGCAACAAACTTCAAAGTGTTGTGTTCGCACCTGACTCTGACCTCCAGCCAGGGACTCTTCAGGAAGGAGACACATCCCATCCAGGCACGGAGAAGGCCCAGCGGGAGGGAGAGGCTGGCAGCACCTGCCCCCCTCGCTCCTGAGCGTGAAACAGGCTGGAGAACTGCAGGGACATTGGGCAGAGTCACGACTGGCAAAGAGATGTTCTTGTTCATGAAGAGAATAGCTATCCTTCAAGCACTTACTCGGGGCCCAACACCCAGCTAAGTGCTTTACATTTGTTCATCATATTCTTTCCACTGCAAGGAACAGAAACTATTCAGAAGTCATTGGCTCAGGTGACCCGAAGGCCCAGGGGTGGTCCCAGCACAACTAGGCCCAAAAGCATGAACAGTGAATGGTGTCATGAGGTGTTCTCTCTCTGTCTCTCTCTGTCTCTCTTTGTGTCTCTCTTTCTCTCAGTCTGTCTTTCTCTGTGTCTCTGTCCCTCTCTCTCTCTGTCTCTTTCTGTGTGTGTCTCTCTCTATATATCACTCTTTCTGAGTTTCTGTCTCTCTATGTGTCTCTGTTTCTCTCTCTGTCTCTGTGCCTCTCTCTTTCTGTCTCTCTCTCTCTGTCTTTCTCTCTCGCTGTTTCTGTCTGTCTTTCTCCTCTCTGTCTCTCATATGCTCAGAGGTATTTATGCTACGTGGGTGTTTTCACAGAGCTTTCATGTCTGAGTTATCATCTGGGATTTCTATCAGCCTCCGTCTGTTTCCAGAACAGCGTGCAAACAGTAACATGCAAAGCTTAGAAAAGAAGGGACATAAAGCATTTTTATTTGCTCTGACCTGAAAGACCATAGGATCCAGAATGTGTGAAAGGAAACTAGAAAAAGGAAGGAAGAACAGATTGGTGGACCTGGTCACAGCCCACAGAAGCCTCTCAGATCCAGTTGTGCATAAAACCAGCCCCCCGCACACGCCTCGTGCCCAGTGGGGCAGCCTTCTGGACCACTCCACCTTGCCCATCAGAAGCACACAGAGCCGGGGGTGAAATCCTGACTCTACAGCTTTCTAGGGTGTGATCTTGTGCAAATGACTTCACTGCCCTGAGCCTCAGTCCCCTCCACTGAAAACAGGACCAACGATTCCTACTGTGGAGGAGTGTTGTGAGGATTAAACCCACGTAAAGCCTTTAGCGTGGTGCTAGGCACGTCACAAGGGCCCCATCAATGGTGATGGAGGTAATGCATTGGTAGCGCAGGGGAGCATGGGAGAGGTGGTGAAGATGGTGGTGGGGGAGGTCATTGTGGTGGAATCTGCCTGGTCGTCGCTCTAGTTTTTACAACCCACTTGCACTTTAGGACTACCGGGCGCGTCCATGACTGAGCCTTCCTGCTTTCAGACTCGCTTCTCCCTAAGGGGCTTTCACCTTGGTGAGTACTGAGCCAGGCTCGGGGCTGGGCCCTGGGAGGGCCATCGTGAATAAAGACGCTCTCTCTCTCTCTCTCTCTCTCTCTCATCCCTGTGCTTGCCATTTCCTGCTTCCTAAGTGCTTATCCTTCCAAGCACAGTGTGGCTTTTTTACCAGCTCCCCCTACTTTTCTCCCCATCTCCCTATCTACTCTGAAGACCTATTTCTTGGTGTTTGTTGTGCATGAGATCTTGCACTAGGGAAACACAAAGTGAACCCCCAAAATACAGATGTTTTCCCCTCAATACAAGTAAGAACTTCCTCCTGCCTTGTCCCAAAGTTACCGTGAGGAAATTCCTCAACATTCAGAGAACAAGCTCTAAAAACCTAGGTGAGCCTCAGAATTGCAAAACCAAATTGGATTTAGAAGAGAAGGATCAAGAAATAAGTAACAAATTTTAAGACACTATTGCCTCAGAAGGCATTTTACCGTAAAGTGAGATGAAGGTTCTTGAGAGATGGAAGAGTCGCTGTCCCAGCAAGGTTTACAGAAAACATGTTGTCTCTGGAGGTTTCAATAAGGTTAATAAAAGGGAGGAAACATCAGACCCAGAACCAGAGGCCTAGGTTCAGGTCCTGGCCCTTTAGTAACTAATCATTCAGTCTCCCCCAGGCCTCAGTTCCCGCATTGCAAATTGGAGATAAACTTGAAACTGGTCTCTATCAGGGTGAAGGGGTTGGTTTTTAAACTGTGAAGAGCTCTGCAAAGATGAGCCTTTTTTATCCTTCTAATCATTTGAACGTCTTTCTAGAACAACCCAACTTTCATCCCTCAGTGCAGGGCTGTGGCTCCCAACTGTCCCAGGGCATTATCTCATTCTGTTTTCAAGCCCCTTCCCGAAAATCTAAATTGTAATGAGGTCAGTGGTCAACTCTCTTGCATGGGGGTCAGGGCTGAATTGCACTGAACTGTGATCTGGGATGAGTGTTATTAACAGAAGCCTCTGGTGCATTGAGGATGGAGGTCAGCAAATATTTTGCATACATGTGTATCTTCCTGGACTTGGCAGCGTATTCCTGGGGAACTTTCCAGGAAAACAAGGAATGGAGTGATTTTTTTTTTTAATCTACTAAGCCCCTTTCTGACAGTTCCATTCCCACCAGCCTGGAAATTTGTAAGGGGTAAGGTGGAGAGAGTTAAGTTGAGTAACACCAAAACTTTCAACTGAGACTCACTTAGAGAATATTATTGTAACATAGCATGAAGATCAATGCCTGGTATGTCCTAATTTGAGAAATATTTGGGTTAGCTGATTGCTGGGTAACTGAACGCCTACATTCACCCACCCACTCTTCCCTCTACCTGCAATTTCCATTGCCTTGGCTGGTTACTTTTTTTTTTTTTTTTTTCTCAAAACTCAACTCAAGTTTTCCTTTTCTGGGAAGCCTTCTCCGACCACCATCCTCCACTCCCATTCCCTCCAAATGGTCGCAGAACAACTTGGGCATACATGTCTAGACTCCTCTCCCACTGTACTAGAATCATTGGTTAAGCTGTGTTCCCTCCACTTCACAGCGAGATCCTTAAAAGCAAAGACTGTGCTTTATTTCCTTATATTTCCACATCTCCGAACCCGAGGAAATTGAAATGAAGCTGCTAATTGGTGTCAAGGGCTCATTTGGAATCCATTCTCTCAGCGTTCCAGCATTGCAGGTGACAACTCTATCGATGGAGAGATAACCCAAAATAAAGGTGGACGTTTTGCCTGGAAATTTGTTAAAATGAAGTCCAAAAATCAGTGGTGTCAAGGATACAGGTTAGAAAAAGTCTTCTTCTACCCACGCATGGCCTTAAACACCATGAGCATCAAAGGAAATGAATCTTGGGTCTCCCAAGGATCAGAACCTGCAAAAGAGATGCTTCAGTGATCCTGGCTTTCCCACTAACAGGGTGGTCTGGCTACGGCTGGGCCAGGCTAGGTCTAGACACTTGGCTTTCTCCTTCACCCCACTAATGATCTCTGCCTCCTGAGAGAACTTCAGGATCTTCAGCGACGCAAGAGGACACCTGCCCTAACCCCCATCTGTAGCTCACCACTTCTGAAAACATTGGTTTGATTGCATTTCTAACACATAGGAAAAACACCCTAAGCTTCTCATAGCCACGTGGTGCTCTCAGAATCCTCCCCACATTCCACCACGCATCTGCCACTGTTAGAAGTTGGGTCTGGTTGGCAGCCAAGAAATTCTCATGAATCCCGAACCAGAAGACTTTTTTTAACACATCTGGAAGTACGAACGTTCTTAGCTGTATGTTCGTACCTTGAATCCCAAGCCTTGGCTAATGAGGCCAATGGGACTGTGTCTTCCTGCAAAGCAGGAGATGTCCGTCCACCGACTGAAGAGGAGAGTCTCTTTTAAAATCACAGTACAGATTAACACAGCGGAAGAAGGTGACTCAATCTGCCTTGAGTCTGAGAATGTAGCTGGATGGCTCCCCTGAAGAATGGCTGCACTGGGTTTAATTCAGCCTTGCAAATAACTTTTCAGCTACTTGTCCAGGGCACTGCGGGGTGCTGAAAAAAGAATTAAAAATTATTCCACAGAACACTAGATAAAGGACTTGAAGAAGTCAGTTACAAAAGAAGAGGTGCAAATGGCTTAAAAACATACAAAAGTATGTGTTGCTTCATCCATAATTTTTAAAAAGCAAATTAAAATGACAATAAGGAACCATTTTATCCCCAATCAAATCACTACTGATGTTATAGAGTTAAACAAACAGTCTTGGAAAAAGGACAGTAAAGTAAATAAGCACATATTTCCACTGGATGAGGGAATGTGAAATGGCAGCTTTCTGGAAGATTACTTACAACTGTTGAGTCAAACCCTGCAAAATGTACCCATCCTTTCACTCAGCAGTTCCACTTCTAAGAACCTATTCTAAGGAAATAATCAGTGCTTATCTTTGTGACATGTATACAAGGATCCATATTGCTGCATTGTTTAACTAGGAAAAATCTAGAAACAATGCAGTTGAACAATATGAATGTATGAATGTTACAATAGGCCCATATATAGAGCATTATGGAATTCCATGCAGCTCTGAAAAACCGTTCTAATAAGATTCAGCAAACATTTTCTATCAAGTGCCAGAAGGTAACTATTTTAGGCTTTGTGGGTCAAGGGGCAAAAATCAAGGATATTGCATAGCACTCATAATAATGAGAGAAAACAAATTTCCACAAATTTTTTATTGACAAATTCAAAATGCATTAATGATTGAATTTTTTTTTTTTTGTAATACAGGCCAATGAGTGAGAATAATCTAATTCTTTTTGAACTAATAACATTTGCTGAATTGGGGTTCAAAGACAGTGTTCCTTATCATCAAATTGATTTCAAATATTCATCTGTAACAAGCACACTTTTAGTTTTCAGGCTGAAGATAAACAGACAGGAGGCCAAAACTGGCCATTGTCTGCATTTGCTGGCCCCTATACTGTAAAGGAATGCTGGCTAACATGGAAGAATGTTCATGAACTATTGTTAAGCAGACTCTGAAATAGTAAGAGCAGTGTGTGGGATGGTCATCCCTGCTGTTCACCAGATATCTCCAGCTCTCTGTCTTTCCAGCCACTGGGTGGAACTGCATTTCTTGGCCCCCTGGGGATTGCATGGGACCACCTGACTAATTCTAGCCAATGGGTCTCAAGTGGAAATAACACATGTCACTCCAAAACCACAGACTGGGAGAAAATATTTGCACATCACATATCTGACTCCTATCCAGAATATATAGTTTTTTAACACTCTCAAAACTCGATAATAAGAAAATAAACAGTGCAACTTTTTTAATGAGCGAAAAATTTAAACCGACACTTCACTGAAGAAGACTTATGGATAGCAAATAAGCATATGAAAAGATAGCCAACATCATTAGCCATTAGGGAAATGCAAATTAAAACCACAGATATCATCTCTTACCTATTAGGATGGCTTAAATTAAACTTTTTAAAATTTAAAACTGACAATACCAAGCATTGGGAAGTAAAAGAAGCCACCGGAATTCTCATACACAGTTGGTGGGAATGCAAAATGGTACAGTCATTTTGGAAAGGTTCCTTATAAATTAAACATATTTACCATATGATGCAACAATCTTGCTCCCAGATATTTACCCAAGTGAAGTAAAAACCTATGTTCACAGAAAAACCTATACCTGAATGTTTATAGCACCTTTATTTGTACTCACCAAAAACTAGAAACAACCCAAATGTCCTTTCCCTGGAGAATGGACCAGCAAAGTGTGGTACATCCATACAATAAACTACTTCTCAGCGATAAGAAGGAATGGAACTCTTGAAAAATACAACATGGATGAATTTCAAATGTATTTTCTAAGTAAAAATAGATCCAAAAGTTTACATATTGTAGAACACCATTTATATTATACGGTAGAAAAGGCAAAATTATAGAGACAGAGAAATGGTTGCCAGGTGCTGGGTGTAGGGAGCAGGCACTGGCTACAAAGGGGCAGCATGAAGGATATTTTGGGGTGTTGTAGAACTATTCTTAATCTTCATTGTGGTATTGGTTAAAATTCATAAAGCTATACACCAAAAAAGTGAATTGTACTATATATAAATTTTAAAATAAAAATTTGTTAAAGTTATTAATATCCATACAAAGGAAAAAAGAAAGAAAGAAACACAAGCACCACTGCCTGGACCACAGGATTGGGCAGCTCAGCCCTGCTCAATCCAAAGAGCCAGCCTGGCTTCTGGCACTTCTCTGGGTCCAGTGTGGGTGTAAGTGGAGACAGAGACCCCGATGGGGAAGTTGACGGAGCATTACCCTCTAGTGCTGAGCCTGTGGGCAAAGGGAAGCCTGAAGTCACGGGAGCTATCCCATGGGCACCTTCAGTGAAGACCTAGAAAGGCATCTCCCAGCACCTGACTCGTTGCCCTCTGCTCAGTCTAATCAAGTAGTTTCCTGTCTGCAGGCAGAGGTTCTACCACAACCACCTGAGTTTTCGACTTCTCTTCTATTAGACCCAAAGCCTCTTGAACAGAAACAAGTGGAAGTCAGAGGCAGCAGCCTAAGTGATCACATGAAAAGATGCTCAACATCACTAGACATTAGGTAAATGGAAAACAAAACCACAATGAGATACCACTTCGTACCCATTAGGATGGCAATGATCAAAAAGATGGACAATAACAAGTATTAAAGAGAATGTGGGGACTTTGGTACCCTCATTCCCTGCTGTTGGGAATATAAAATGGTATGGCCACTTTGGAAAAATGTTTGGCAGTACCTCAAAAACTTAAACATAGAGTTACCATATGACACAGCATCCCATTCTTAGGTATATAACCAAGAGAATTGAAACCATATGTTCACACAGGAATTTGTTCACCAATGTTCATAGCAGCATTCTTCACAATAGCCAAAAAGAGAAAACAACCCAAATGTCCATCAACTGGTGAACAGATAAACAAAATGTGGTATATATATATGTATATATATATCTCCATCTGAAGGAATATAATTTGGCAATGAAAAGAGAATGAAGTACTGACACATGATACAACATGGATGAACCTTAAAAATATTCTAACTGAAAGATGTCAGACACAAAAGGTCACATCCTGTGTAATTCATTCATGTGAAATGTCCAGAGTAGAAAAACCAGTAGGAACAGAAGGATTTGTGGTTGGCAGGAGCTGGAGGTGGGGGAATGGAGAGTGACTGCTAATGCTGATGGGGTTGCTTTTTGGGGTGATGAAAATATTCTGGAATTAGATGATAACGATGTTTACACTGTCTTGGGAATATACTAAAACCAATGAATTGTAGCCATTACAAGGGCAATTTTATGGTATATGAATTCTATCTCAATTAACAAGAAAGAAAGAGGAGAGAGAGAGAGAGGGAGGGAGGGAGGGATGGAGGGAGGGAGGGTGGGAGGAAGGAAGGAAGGAAGGAAGGAAGGAAGGAAGGAAGGAAGGAAAGAAGAATCGGCAGCCTGGGTTGAAGGCCTAACTGAACCCAAGCAGAGTGTAAAGAGGGGACAGCAGGTACTGCAGAGGTAGGCGCTTCTGCCAGTCTGACCCTTTGGAACAGTGATCTTCCTCCTGAGCCTATTCTACCAAGTCCACATCGTTCTGCAGATTAAATGAGACGAAGTGCAATGCTTGACCCCAATGTTGGCTGCTGACTTTTGTCAGCGTGACTTTTGTTCTGCCCCTTGACATAGGATGCCAGCGATGATATACAAGACATGGTGATAGGAGAGGTTTGATTACTGCCTTCCATCCCTGGAGGTTTGGGAGAAAAAAAACAAAAAACATTGCAAATCTCTGCATTGCACTTTCTTGCTTTAATAGTGATGGAGGCACTACCAGGGAAATTGCTATTTTGGCCCCTTTCCTTAAGCCTGTCAGCATCCTAGGATGGGAGCCCTAGTTGAGGATGGAAGATAAAAAAATCAACCAGTGTCTCATGAGCACCTGTGTGGCCAAACATCTCGCCACAGTCTGTGGAGTGCACCCAGTCACTCTCCACACCCCATAGCCCCACCTTCATAGACCCAACAGGTTCAAAGAATGAAAGCTCAATTCTGCACAGAACCGGACCCTCAGCTCCCTGGGAAAGGGCATGGGTCTCACTCACCCAAGTTCCCAGTGAGCTTGGCAGCAAGCACATGTTTGGGTCACATGTGGTGAAGAATGCATGGATGGATGGATGGATGGATCTTACCGCATGCACTGCCACTGCCAGGACAAAAGCAAATGATCAAAATCAGTGGATAAAACATAGCACACAAAGGAGGTACGAGTGGAGGGTTTAGGGGCCACTCAGACTCAAGATCAAATCCTACTCTGGTGCACACTGGCTAAGTGGGACTAGACAAGAGATTTAATCTCTCTCTGCTCAGTTTCTTCATTAGTACAATAGGGGAGTTTGTGATATCTCCCTCATAGGGTTGCCGTGGGGATTAAACGAGGCAATTCATGAAAAGCACTTAGGACAATGGCAGGAACAAAGCAAATATCAACGAACGGTAGCTATCATTATCATTTTCATAATCATTATCACTATTCAGCGATATCAAAAGAACAGAACAGCCAAAGCCGAAGCAGTGAAACGTGGACACTGCCTGCCTGAAAGCCATGAGTTCTGCCAACAGGTTTAATGAAAGGGGTCAAAATAGCAAGTTCCCTGGCAGTGTCTCCATCAGTTATAACAAGAAAATGCAATACAGAGATTAGTAATGGTCTTTTTTTTTCCTCCCAAACCTCCAGGAATGGAAAGCAAT
This sequence comes from Delphinapterus leucas, assembly GCF_059928025.1. NCBI lineage: Eukaryota > Metazoa > Chordata > Mammalia > Artiodactyla > Monodontidae > Delphinapterus > Delphinapterus leucas. The sequence goes on along the minus strand of NC_143130.1, from coordinate 47,434,699 downwards.
AATCAAACATCTCCTGATCACCAAGTCTTATATATCGTCCCCAGCATCCTATATGTGTTGTTGCTATTTGTGCTGTTTGCATGTTTCTCCATCACTCTGGCTGGGCAAATCTGATCTCCTCATGAGCAGCTGGGAAACAACCAGCTGTGATCTCAAATCTTTGGAAGGTCAGCTCGAGAGGCAGCATCTTCCTAGCAACAGTTGCCAGGGAAGATTATGAGGGTGGACTCAACTCCCAGTGGAGATGAAGACATGAAGGGTTATAGAATTGGCATTTGTTTCAGTGGGGCAGGTGGGGGGAGACTTGCCCCTATGAAGGGCATATTCAGTCTCTTTGGTTACTGTGCTGTTCATTCTTTTTGTTAGGAGCTCTGGCTGACCTTTTTGTTTTATTTGATGTCATTTCATTTTCCTAAATTATTAGAACTGAAAAGTACCCAGTCCAAAGAGTCCTAATCCTATTAAACCCAAGATCCTATTTTTATAGCACATATTTTGCAATATCCCCTTCGCTAGTCTTAATGGAATTACAGATGTATAGCTTACCTAAGTACTTAACTTTAAAAATAAATATAATGCCCTATACCGTAAACAATGAGAAATAAAGCAATTCATAATAAAATAAGATGAATTTCAACATTCAAGTATTTGTGAACAGACAGAAGACATAATGAATAAATCAGAAGCTTAAATCTAGTTTTGATATATTATCCACGTTTATTCTTTCTAGCTGACACTTTGAAATAAGAGCTAAATAAATACATTAACAATCGGTATATAATCACCAAGAACTCAGTGCCTACAAGTGCAGCGTTAGAGCAGTATTGGCACCTCAGACACTAGGAATGATGCTGTCATCAGTGGTGTGATTTTTCATAATGGTGAACAACTCTGCAGAGCTACAAACAAGAGAAAGTCCATGATTTCCTCCATTTACATGTTACTTGCCTTTCTAGAAAATTCAGCATAACCATGAAACAATAGCTTGAGTGTATATGTAAAACAGAGCTGAGTTCAAGGCCCAGGTGATTACAAACAAGTCTTTTACCTAGGTGAAGAAGAGAAAAGTTGGTGGGACATGAGTCAGGATGCCTTGTGCAGTGCAGGATACCGTCACTCTCTGGTCTCCACCCACCAAATGCCAGTAGAACCCAGCCCCATCCTTGTGACAATCAGAAATGTTCCCACAAATTTTCAGAATGTTCCCTAGAAGCATCAGTGATGATGTAGTCCAATCCCCCTCATTATAAAGGGGGATAAACTGAGGTTCGGAGAAAAAAAGGGACTTGTTCAAGGGAAAGCCAAGATGAAATTCAGACCCTGCTAACCCTCAGGTCAGGGATTAGGACAATGAGCTGAAATTGTGGGAATCTCCCTCACTCTTCAGATGTGTCAACAATAAGCTATGAGATATGCTGGCATTATTCATGGTTCTATTTATCTCCTCTTCTGTCCATTTTCAAAATTAACCTTGATTTCTGATTGCCGGTAATTTCTTGTCCTGTACTAAGTTGTGAGCAATTTCGAAGCTCTGCTTTTGGCAGAAAACCATTATTCTTTGGAGAAAAGAGTCATTTCTCTACATGGTGCTTATTTCACTTGGGCTGGATCACCAGTAGAGTCTATCAACACTCAGCCAATGGAAGATGATAGAATAAAGACCACACAGTTGGCCACAGTGAAGAGTTTTATTTCATTTTACATGTAAAGAAAAGATGTGATACTGTGATATGGTGCATATTATATATTTGGCTTTCATCCCCAATTCCTGGACAGAGCTCCTAAAACCCTTAGAATTTCTGAGTGATAGGGGAAAGAGAGGCGTCTTTTGTTACTCATAATAAGCCCCTCTCAACCACACCTGAGTTCATGCTAATGGGGTGACCCCTGGAGGATGGGGCCTGGTTGCCAGGGGAACCAACCACAAGATTAGAGGGTTAGAACTTTCAGCCCCACCCCTGACCTCCTAGGAGAGGAGAGGGGCTGGAGGGTGAGTTAATCACTAATGGCCAATGATTCAATCAATCATGCCTACATAATGAATCCTCCATAAAAAACAAAAATTAAAAAAATATTTAAAAAAAAACCCTAACCTAAGGATTTTGGAGTCTAGGCTGCTGAACACATGAAGGTGCTGAGAGAGTGGTACACCTGGAGAGGGCATGGAAGCCTGTACTCTTTCCCTATACCTCGCCCTGTGCATCTCTTCCATCTAGCTGTTCCTGAGTTGCATCCTTTCATAATAAACTGGGAATCTAGTAAGTAAACTGCTTTCCTGAGTTCTGTGAACAACTTACAGAACCTGAGGAGGGGGTCTTGGGAACTTCTAACTTGTAGCCAAGTTGGACAAAAGGAAATAGTCATTTTTGCATTTAAAAGGCATGACCATGTTTTAAGAATAAGAGTTTTATTATCTGATTTACTTTTTTAAAAGTTATTGAAGTCATATAGTAATATTATCATTATTATTAAGAGAGCCTGACACATGTTCAAAGGCAACGTCCAGGATGTTAAGGAGCTAGAATCTAGACACCAAGGCGGGAAGAGAAGGCTGAGTTGCTGTTGTCAAGGAGAGGAGGTGGGACACAAAGGTGGGCTCAGACTCAAAAGTGCCCAAGAGACATCCACGTGGAAACACTGAGCAGGTCTCTAGCAATGTGGTCTGAGCTTTGCAGTAAAGGGGCTGGGCTGGGGGCCCAGATCTTGGGGTCATAACCAAAGAAAGGAGAGTTGGCACCACAAGATTAAATTAAATCACCCTCCAAAATATGTGTTGAGTAAGAAAAAAAAGAAACAGATTAAGGATAGAACCTTCAGGAAAGCCCATGTTTGAGGCATAGATAGAAACAGTATGCCAAGAAAAGATGATGAGAAAGAACAAACTGGAAAAAAACAAAGATAGTGATGTCAAAAAGAAAAGAAAAGAAAAGAAAAAGATAGCCACCAAAAACAAGGTCTTGAGCTAAGTGCTCTACAGCACACAGCATCCTGTTTAATCCTCGCTACACTAACGGTGGAGTATTATTATGATCCCCAACTTACACTTGAGGAGACTACAGCAAAGAAAAGGTAAGTCTTGCGCCCCATAATGCACAGCTAGCAAGTAAGAGGCTTAACTAGAATTTGAACCCAAGTAGTCTGAGTGCAAACACTGTACACTGACTTCCAGCTAAATAAAAGAAAACTAAGGATTAAAACTTGTGCTTTGGATCTAGATTTATAACAAAATTCTATAAATAAATAAATAAACAAATCTAAAAACCAAGGTTTCAGCTCACAAAGTTGAGTTGGGAGCTCTGACACCTGCTCCCAGGGAGCCCTTCAGACAAGGGGCAAAGTCAAGGACCAGGACAGGCTCTGCCATTCTTCATCACCACGCTTCTTACACTCACACAGTCCTCAGCAGAAGCATGAAGATGGAAATTTTCTCATTATGGATTACACTGTCTCCTCAATAAAGCAAAAATTACTCCCCAAAACAGATCTTCCCAGACAAATGAGTAAATGGATGAACAAAGAAAACATGTGTCCAGACTATTATGTAGAGCAAATGAATTCACTTTTAAAATGTGGAAAGCAAAATTGATCGTACAACAGACACTGATACAATTTCTCGCTCCTATCCTTATCAGTCAGGTCATCCACGTGAAACAGCAGTGCCTACACCCTTAGGAAGAGTTTTCTGGTAGGTGGCAAGAGATGAACTCCAATCCCACCTCACAAAAGAAAACCAAGCCTAGACTAATTTGGTCCAAGCCATCCTGCATCAGTGGTCCAAGCCATCCCACAAGAATTGTTTCCCACCATATTGAATGAAACTATCCTTAGAGAAAAGAGATGAAATCCATTGCTTGTCCTCGACTTTGTGGGATACTTGGCTTTCCCGGTCTCCTCCAGTAGAGGAAGAGACAGGTGATGCTCAAAACCAAAATAACAATCACAGCCCTACAGATGTGGTGGTGATGGGGATTAAGCAAAGTGGACAGATTTTGAGAGAAACTCTAAGACGTCAAATCAAAAAGACTTGTGCACGCATAAAATGTGGGAAGTGAGAGAAAGGGGTGTTGAGGATGATATTTAGGTGTTCCCCCTATAAACTGGGGTCAGTCACTGATTTGGGAAACCTGGAAATTGACAGACTGAAGCAAGAGAGATCACAAGTGTGGTTTTGGACGTTCTGATCTTGAGGTGCCTTTGAGAGCTCTAAGAGCTGGTTGGCAATTGTTCAGAAGTTCTGTGGAGTTGACATACAAATAAATGACTGTGCCATTCTCATCTAAGTGGTACCAGACTTACATGACCTACCGACTTTTAAGACTTACAATTGGGGTGAATGAGACTTCCCAAGGATAAAGACAGGAGAGGAGAGAGAGCCTAGGATTCAGTTCTTAAGGAGTTCCGACATTTAACGCCAATAGAAAAGGGCAATCCTGCAATCCTGCAAAATCAGGAGAGTGGCACTCAGGACAGTCAGAGGAAGAGAGTGCTTCAAGAAGGAGGGAGTGATCGTCATTGTTCAACACTGATAAGAGGTCAAGAAAGAGGACAAAGAAATATCTGGTATTTGCAGTAGCAGAAGGTAATTAATGCTCTTAGCAAGAGCTGTTTCTATGGTGGGAGGGGGGTGGGAGGATGAAGAGTGGCAGTAAGAAAATGAAGATGTAGGTGATGCAAAGCGCCCCAGATATATCTCCCATAGCATTTAGACGCATTGAATACCTGACAAAGTTTCTGCGCATGCGCGCTCCCGGCAGAGGCGGGGCAAGGTCAGGCTGTGCGCCCGGTACCCCTGTGCCACCGCCCAGGGAGAAGCCTGCGCCCGTCCCGATGTTCACAGCCGTCCATCCACTTCCCCCCGGGGTAGAGGGGAGAACAAGACAGTATCACATCTGGAGGTGCATAACTGACAGGTTGTGGGAGCCACTTTCTGACCTCTACACTGAGCCCAACTGACTGGTAGCAGACACCCCTAGGGTTTCCCTTTCCAAACTGAAGTGCCTTGTGCTTTCATGAAAAGCTTCCCTGGGATTTTTCATATGCACACTGGTTTTAATGTCAATAACACCACTCATAACCAACCTTTGGAGCCACTGCTCCAGAGGTTGGTTATCAGAACCTGCATTTCAACAAGACAGCCAGATGGTTCCTGGGCACATTCGAGTGTGAAAGCACTGTTTTGGAGAATTATTACATGCTTTGATTCTTTATTCCTCGAGACAACCCCACAAGTCAGGTGGATCATCCCTGTGGACTAAGAATGCTGCCTGCCGTATTAGTAAACAAAGGATATTGCAGCCATCAGCCACTACAGCAGCCCACGGTGGTGAGCCCTGAGGGAACTCGGGATGGAAACAGAAATCCTGCCACCAAGCTATCAGCCACCACCATCCCAGCAGTGCACCCTGAGGAGACTCAGGACGAGAAAGCACAGGATAATGGCCCGATAGCTCTGGTGCTATCAAAGGAATGATTTCAGTGAGCCCAAACTCTTGCATCTTCCCACACACAGAAAAACACTCAATTCTTTAACTTGAGATGTCTGGTTTCTTTAATTAGAATCCTTTGATGTTCCAACTACCTGGTCTTTGTTGCAAAAACTCCTATATGTCCTGCTTCCCCCCTTACCTCTTCGGAGCAGTCTCTCAGAGCTATTTGAGATGCTGTGCCCTGGGCTTAAGTCCTCAGTTTTGTTCACCAAATAAAACGTAACTCAACTTTTAGGTTGTCATTTTTTTCAGTCGACATCCCCACTTATACTTGGGCAAACAGGTTCCGAGAGGTTACGTGCACAATGCTACAGAGCCAGAGAGTGAAGGGGCCAGGACTTGAACCTTTTCTCTTGACCACTATACACTGCAGTTCTTGCATTACCCCACTGGAAGCTGGGGCCGGCTAGCAGTGAGCCATCCAGGGACTGAGCTATGCAGAGGAGCTGGCCTGCGGGGACTCTCCCAGAGGGCACAGCTATATCAACAGAGCTCTGAACTGAGTAGGCCTTTGCCAGCCATCTCTGTGGGTATGTGCATTGGCAAAGAGAGGCAGGACCCTAGGAGGGAGCCACCGGCTCAGCTATGGGGGAGGGTCAGAAAAAGACATAGAGGTTGAGACACTGAGTTGAGCCTTGACAGATGGGAGTCCCCAGGCAGATCTACAGGATTGAGGGCCAGGACAAGGGAGGCTGGCAGCAAAGGCCTGGATGCAGGAAAAACTGGGGAAAGGCTGACCAGTGGTGACTTACTGATCTTGGCATGCAGCAAAGTTGCCTGGGGAACCTGATAAAAAATTAAAGGTCTCCAATCCATTATATGCGGAATCTAAAAAAAGGGTACCAATGAACTTATCTACAAAACAGAAATAGAGTCACAGATGTAGAAAACAAACTTATGGTTACCAGAGGGTAAAGTGGGGGGGATAAATTGGGAGATTGGGAATGACATATACACACTACTATATATAAAATAGATAACTAATAAAGACCTACTGTATAGCACAGGGAACTCCACTCAATACTCTGTAATGACCTATATGGGGAAAGAAGCTAAAAAAAGAGTTGATATATGTATATGTATAACTGATTCACTTTGCTGTACAGCAGAAATTAACACAGCATTGTAAATCAACTATATTCCATAAAAAATTTTTAAACAAATAAATAAATTTTAAAAAAAATTAAAGGCTGATTCTCCAGCCCAACCAACAAAAAAATTCCAGTTCCGTAGATCTGGGGAGGATCCTGGGAATATGCATTCTAAACTATCAATATAATCCTAGGTAAAGTCCACGCAGGTGGTCCCCAGAAGGAGCCCTAAGCAACATAACTAAATGGGTGTACTTAGTGGCTGGCCTGTAGGGAGGAAGGTGGAAGATGCAGGAAATGAGCATGGAAATAAACAGGGTCTTTATTCCTGGAGACTTAGAGATCAGGGGAGAGAAGATCCAAAGAGTCTGAGGTCAGACTGTGTCTTAGAAAGAGCACGCTGATCAATGGCTGCCTCTCCCACCAAAATAGAAGCCCCAGGGGTCTGTTTTTGCTGCTACTGTATTGCTACTGGAGTGTTTAGCACATAGTAGGTGCAAAGTAAGTATTTCCAGAAGAGAGGGAGGTGGGAAGGAAGAAAGGAGGGAAGGAAGGGAGGAAGGAGGGAAGGAAGGAAGGGAGGTAGGGAGGAAAAAAGGGAGGGAGGGAGGGTGAATAAGGCAGGGTAGAGAATGGTTTGGAAGGAGGTTGAGGGCTGGAAATCTCTTACTGTGGTCCAAGCACAGGATAAAGACCTGTCTATGGCAGAGGAGTAGGAGTGGGGAGAAGGGGAAGAACTTACAACCATTCTGGCAATTTCGAGGCCACAGAGGCCTCACAAGACTTCTCGGAGGCATTTCTGTATTTCTGGCATATTCGGGAATGTCTATGAAAGTAAAAGGCTTATGAAACATAATCAGGACTGAAGTGTACTGCAAAGCCAGTCCTCCCCCACACCCCAACCCTGGGAAATCTTCTTCAAGCACAGACAGCTGGGCAGTGGGACGGGACTCCTGCTCTATCCAGCCCAGAGCACACCCAGACGAGGCGGTGCTCTCCTAGCTCATTCCAGCCAGAGGCTCCGTTCTAGGTTTGGCAGTCGTTTGGGGGTTTTTGTGTCCTGGAGACATTTAACTCTGTACTTAATTCATGTTTAATAGACAGCTATTATGTTAAATAGAGACCCGCTGAACTGATTATTTAAGACATCGTTATGGTTGCTTAACCACTGTGTGGTTTGACTGCTACATCTCAATAAAGGTTTCCCAGTACTCGGCTATTATTACAGTTTTGCATGGGGTAGCTATCCGCACCTAGCCACTGACCTCTCTTCAAATATTGCCTGAGGGCCTGGAAGCTCCCAGCTCTGCTTCTTCCCCTGGTCCCCAAACGGCTGAGTGTCTGAGAATCCAGGAGTATCCACAGAGATCAGGAAACTGGAGAGGAGATCACGTGTGGTTGTGCAGGGCGTGAGATCATGGCTGAGCGCCAGCTCCAGTTCTAAACCGCCTGTCAGCAGCATTTGGGACTTGCCTCCCGATGGCAACGTGGCTTTGTGGGGAAGCTCAGAGGCCACGGCTGAGCCCAGGAGGTGACTAAGACCTAGGAGAAAAGAATCTGTGTATAAAAAAAAAGAGAACCAGGAAGAAAACTATAAGGGTACTGATTTTCTAGACGTTTCCTCTAGTGTAGTGTTACTTAAAATGTGATTCACAGACCAGTGCCCGTCTGAGACCTGTTCTTACTGGTCCACAAATTGGGAATGAGCACTTAGGAACTTGTGCAGCAATTTGAAATCGCCATGATATCCAAGCATGAGATCAAGGGATCTGGCTGGTCGATCAGCATGTAGACCAGTTTGGACATCACTGGACTCACGCACGGAGGTGCACATGGCCCAGGCTACAACAAGTCTTGTGCACTGTGACCACATATCTGTCCACCAAGGACTGGAAATGTGAAAGCTGGTCTTTCAGCTCAGAATCTTTGAAGACCACCGTTTTGGTGCTATATCTCTCAGCTTATTCGTTTCTCCAAACTTCCTGCACGCTTTGGGGCAAATAGCAGGTCTTTAAAAACTTTCCTTATGTACATTTAAAAAATCAATAAAGACTGTAAATATAGTAAAAATCACTGGATTGTACACTTTAAAAGGGAAAAGTTTATGGTACAAAAGGATCATTTCATAGTAATTTTATGTGAATTATGTCTCAATAAAGCTGCTATTTTAAAAAGAATTAGGTAGATAAACAGAGTAGATAGAACGGTGGATGGATGGAAGGATGGATGGATGGGTGGATGGATGGACACACCATAAATGTCTTTCTGTGTCAAAACAAAATCAAAAAGGAGATGATTACATACAGTGTGTTTTACATGACCTATGCTGGATAATCCCCATTAGCACCTCCAGATCCACTTCCCCACTGCATCACTCTGATGGATGCCCTCTGAAGATTAGAGGTCAAACAAAGAGGTCAGGGCATTTACTCTCCAGCACCCTCCCTGCTAGACCGCAGGTTGGTAGTGGCTGTGTTATCTCCTATAGCTACAACTCTAGTTCCAGTAACCATGCCCTCTGGGTGGTGACAGCTCCTGGCTGCTGCTAGCGCCAGGGTGCTTCACCTTCCCCAGTGGGTTTCCCTTATCACTGCTCGCATTTAAATAGTCCTTTCACTAAAGCTTTCCAAATAACCTTTTGGCTTGTGCCATCTGCCCCCTGCCAGCTCCCTGACAGATACACAATTCACACCAACCTCATGAATCTTCTCCAAGTCACACCTACTTTTGTCCTATTCTATTAGAAATAAAACCTGCTCTTCATGAGACATAAAATGATGGTTCATAAAAAAAATCAGGGCAAGTATAAAATAGATGAAAATGTTAGCTGTTGTAGAATTATTGCATGGCTTTATCCTGGGTAAATACATAACTTCTGATAGATGTTTTAAATCTGCTATCATGCAACCTTACAAATGAAGGACATACTCTATTCTTACCCAAGAGCCACAAAGACATTGAGCCAGACACTTACCTGCTGGTAGCTCTACAGAAAAAGAGAATATCACTTAGAAGAGAGTCCCAAAGGGACCCTCAAGTCCACCACTGACATTCATTGCTAAGCTCACGATTCCTATTTTCAAACTGCCCACTGAACATTGGAGATCCCGTAGGTGCCTCAGAACTCCACATACACAAGACTGAGGCCGGAACCTGGATGCCCACCCCCACCCCGCCTTCCTTCATCTCCCAAAGGCAATCAGTGATCGGGCTTCCCCAAACATCTTAAATTCTATTCAATCCAAGGATCCAGATTTCATTCTACGTGCTTGGAAAGTGGACCACGGATGGGAATATGGAATGTACAAAAAGATTTAAGTATTTGATAATTTTTTATCTTATCTCTTCACTGCCAATTTTTTTCCATTTAAGTGTATTTTTAGTTGTCCCATTTTCAAACTTGACATTGCATAACAAACTGTGGTAATACCAGTCCCGCCATCAGCAATTCATTAAGAAGCAAGTACATTGACCCAATTCCATCAATTAATGAGATACGAGAGAAAATTTTCTGGGGACTTTTGGAGAAGTTTTCTTTGTCCTTAAGGAAAACCAGATAATGAAGTGGTCCCTTTTTCTCCCACTGGAGGTGTATTTGGCACCAATTACTCCTGGCAGCCCTCTTGCAAACGCCCAAGGAAACCGCCTTAGGAGGAAGCCAGCTGCATTAGTTTTCTGTTGCTGTGTAACAAAATACAACAAACTTACAGTTTAAAACAACACTTGCAATTATCTCTTGGTTTCTATAGTCTGGTTACAGTGTGGTTGGATTCTCTGCTCAGGGTCTTACCATAGGAAAATCAAGATGATTCTAAATAGCCAAGCTGTTTTTGTGATGCTAATGACAATAATAATAGCTAACACTAAGCACCAAGCCCTGTTCTGCACTTTTACCTATATTAACTCATTTAATCCTATGAGGTGGGTACAATCTACCCCATTTTACAGATGATAGAACTGAGACAGAGAAAAGTTAGGTCACTTGCCAAAGATAATACAACTAGCTAATAAATTGTGAGTCTAGAATACAAACCCAGCTAGTCTGGCTCCAGAATATATACTCACTGAATCATTTCACAGTTGGCAATATTCCATACCTCTCAATTTCCCCCATATGTGAGGGTGCATTTCCTTATTGATTAAGCTGTTTCTAGGTGAATTTTCTTTACTTGCAGCCCAACGCATTTTAATTGATACAAGTGCAATCAAGAAAAGTATTCATTATTTGAAAGACAAATACCATATGATTTCACTTAACCTGTGGAATCTAAAAAACAAAACAAATGAAACAACATAACAAAACAGAAAGAGACTCAGAGGTACAGAGAACAAACAGGTGGTTCCTGGTGGGGGGTGAGCAGTGAAATGGGTGGGAGAGATTAAGAGGTACAGCTCTCCAGTTGCAAAATAAATGAATCACAGGGATGTAAATGTACCACATAGGGAATATGATCAATAATATTGTAATAACTTTGTATGGTGACAGATGGTAACTAGACTTATCATGGTTATCATTTTATAATGTATAAAAATACCAAATCACTATGTGGTACACCTGAAACTAATATAATATTGTAAGTGAAATACACTTCAACAACAAAAAAAATTGTAATATACCCTCTCGTTCCCTATTATTGCTTTTTATCCCTTTTAGCTACTGTCCCTCACTGAAAGATTTTACTGTTTTCTTTTCTAGATGATCCTGAGTCTGTAATCGATCCTGTCTAGAAACTTTGCATGCCCATCCAGAGCAAATGTTTCCAACAGGGCAGAAACTCATCACAGGGAACTTGCTAGAAATGTGGGGAGGTTGTCATTGCCATAATGATGGCAGGGCCCAAGGGCTACTGGCATTCAGCGGCCAGGAAACAGGGATGTCAGATGTCTCAATGCAGGGACTGTTCTGCACAATAAAGAATTGTCCTGTGTCCTGTGTCCTGTGTCCTGTACAATTGTCTAATGTACTTAGAGACAGTCACATAGGTGAAAAATCTGCTTATAATAACTGAGCTTGAAACCTAACTCCATTTTAGATACAAAAACAAGGAAATTTTTTTACATAGATAGTTTTCCAGGAATGTAACTACTATGAAAAAAAAAATGATTCTTTTCCTCATTTATGAACAAATGCCAAAAGTTGTTCACCATTTCGGAAAATCCTATTACCTACTGTATCACAGTATCCTGATTGCCAATAAGCACACCTGAATAGGTGCACATCTAAAGAAACTGTGTTCATGGTAATCCTACAGACGTGTATAAATATATTAGCCCTGATTTTAAAAGGTCAAATATTGTTAAAGTTTCAAAATTATTCAGTTGAATATTATCTTACATCTCAAAAACCAGAATTCATTCACTGAAACACTTCTACTTCATTATTAAATACAAAATATTTTCTTATAAATATTTCTTGCTATTTCTTCTTTATTTAACAGTGAAAGCCTTATTCTTTTTAGTTATCTGGGTGGGTAGGTTATGTAAACTACAAGTTTCATTTCAGCGGAGTAGACAGGGCGTGACTACATACTTGCCCTGGAAAGGGCAGGCAGGTCTGGCAGGGCTGGCTGTCACTGGCCTGGATTACCACCACCTCACATACACCACTGCAGGGCACAAATGGATAATTTCCCTCTCTCCTTCTGCATTACAGGAATATAAAAGGAAACTGGATGGCCAGCGAGTTCTTTAGAGGACTCACCGTACAGGCATTTGGTGAAACCATCTTCTATTAGCTCTTTTTACAAATGAAGAAACAGAGGCCCTGAGAAGTCAGGGCAGTCACCACCTAGTGCATACCTGGCAGCACCCATCTCTGTTCTCCTTGCCCCCTGCAGCCTGGCCCAGACTCTTATGGTCCACCCAAGACCTCCCTGTTTGGGATAAGTCCCCACTGAGATAAACAGCATAACAGCAACCTTGGCTCCACAGACCAGGGACAGATCACTGATTCTCTACTAGTCAGAGTTCTCCAGAGAAACAGGACCGATCGATGGAGAGATAAATAGATAGATAGATAATAGGGATTGGCTCATGCAATTACAGAGGCTGAGAACTCCCACAATCTGCCTATCTGCAAGCTGAAGGACCAGGAAAGCCCATGGTATAATCCAGCTCAAGTTCAAAGGACTGAGAATCAGGGAGCTGATGGTGTAAGTTCCAGTCAGAGTCCAAAGACAGAAGAACCAAGACTACCAATGTCTAAGGGCAGAAGTTTGATGTTTCAGCTCCAGCAGAGAGCAGATTTGCCCTTCTTCCACCTTTTTGTTCTATTCAAGCCCTCAACAGACTGGAAGATGCCCAACCAGCACTGGTAAGGATGCTCTTTACTCAGTCTACTGATTCTAATGCTTCTCTTCTGGAAAAACCCTCATAGACACATCCAGAAATACTGTTTTCCCAGCTATCTGGGCATCCCTTAGCCCAGTCAAGTTGACAATAAAGTCAACCATCATACACTCACTCAGTCATTCAACAACCATCTCTCGATTCTGACTATTCCTCCCTCACCAGCCTGGAGACTAAGGATTGGCCTAAAACACAGACCCTGCCCTATGGGGTCAATATGTACCAGCAAAAGAGAGAAATACATGAACAAAATAGACAACCAACAAGGACCTACTGTATAGCACAGGGAACTATATTTAATATTTTGTAATAACCTATAAGGGGGCAAAAATCTGAAAAAGAATATATATATAAAACTGAATCAATTTGCTGTACACCTAAAACTAACTGAAATTGTAAATCAATTATACTTCAATAAAACAAACAAATAAGTGACTCTCCAGGTTGAAAGCTTAACCAACCATATGAACAAAGAACACTGAAGAGACAGGAATAAATGCTTGTTTTGTTCACAGCAAGGACTCTACATGATCTGAGACAAAGATGGACCACTTCTCCCCTTCCAGTTTACACAGATGCATCTTGACATGGCTTTGGGGATATAATATTTTGACCTCAGTCACTTTGTCTGAGTCCATCCATGAGCCAGGGCTGCTCTGAGTGCCTGGACTCATCTGATAAGTTAGCAACACTCCACACCTCACTGCCCCAGCCTGGAGTTTTGGAGCTCTGCTGACTTGGACTAGAACGGGTTTGAGGTGTTAAAGCCCGAGACAAATTTAGGTGAAGAAGTCCTCCCTACGGGCCCATCTCAGGCCAAGATACTGAGCATCGGAAACACATTTTTTAATCTGAGGCTTCGTGAAGTGAAAAAACTAAAGGGGCATAAATCCCAGGAAGAGCAACTTAAAAAATAAAATTTAAAAAAAAACAAAAAACTCTGGAAAAATTATGATGATGATGCTCCAGCAGGATCTTTCCAGTCACAGAAAAAGACTCATGATCCAAACTGAATTGATGGATAGAATTGTGGGTGAAAGAGTTAAAAACAAGAACTTCACCAGCAGCTTCTCAGAAGGAGGAAAATCAGATTTGGGGAAGCAAGTTCTCAAATGGTGTTTATTTCCTTGACAATGAGCAGGTAAAGCCTTGGGGAAGTGTAGCTTTCCGAACCCCAGCAAAGAAATCAGAGGTCAATCTGGAATTATTTACACTTACACTTATCGGGGCCAGCCTAGCATGGATGATTTCTACCTAAAGGCAGCCCAAGCATCCATCAGTCTCCACCTCCACTAACCTCCTTCTGGCACATTTCTCACCAGACCCATTTACACACCACAAAGTGACCCAACTTCTTTGGTTGGGTCAAAACCAAAATTTGCATCTTTGGTCCAGAAAACACTCTCTGCCCAAAACCCTTATTTAAATTTTATCCCAAACATCTCACTTCCTGTTTAAAAAGAAAAAAAAAAAGTTATTGTAGCTAAGACAACTTATAACTGAAACAGCTATTTCTAATTTTTGCTAGAGAGTTATTGACTAATTTGTGAGTCCAAAAGCTGGTTTTAGCCAGTTCCGGCCTAAGTGGGATGCGCCCCCCACCCCAGCTCGCTGTGCTCCAGGCACACGACTGTTCCATCACAAAACCCCTGGCTCTCGAAAGCCAAGTCTTCCCTATAAATTCTGAAAGAAAAGACTGGCCTGGGTGTCTACATCACCCCAACCCGTGTTCCCAGACAACCCACAGGCATCTTGCTCTGCGTATGTCTCCCAGAAGGGCCAGCACTGCAGACCTGCCAACAGCTGAAAGTTATAAATAGGACAGGGAGGGTGGGGGATGGAGGAGCAAGATCTAATACGTATTCAGATGCAAGGGGCCAAGAAAGCTCTTTGGAGGGACAAAGAAGGAAACTATCGTGTGTGCTTCTAAAACCAAACAGAACGGTTCACGCAAACTTCATCCATCTAATCTGTTGGTCACAGGGAATTGACTGTCAAAGAGAGGAATTTCTCTATTGCAGTGACGTTACTTGGGGAATGTCACTTTCTCAAGTAAGATCCTATTCGGGCTAGTGGCTAGTGTGGGGAGGGTACCAGTGGGCCCCTCCAGAACAGGAATTCTACAGGAAACCTGAAACTAAACTTGAAGCAGGACCTCATGGCAGTGTGCCCATGGCAGGGCCAGGGATTGGCATTGGGGTGACTGGTTAACATCTGTTATGATGCTAATCTCCCCACCTAGATCCCAGCTCAATCTCTGTCCTGCTTGCTACCCAATCCCCAGTGCCAACTACAATGCCTGGCGCATCATTGGCACTCACCATTTCATGCCCTCCCTGCCCCACCGTGTGTGCTCACCGCTCAGAACTCTCACTGTGTTGAGATTCCATGTCCCCTTCTGTCTCCTCGTAGGCATTCATCTTAGCTTCATAGCCCAGCTCCCTGCAGGTCACCTGGCTGAACTGCTCCACTAAGGAAGACACACACAATTTAAATAAGATCCCACTTATGATGCTCTACTATTGTTAGGGGAACCACTGACCGAAACTGCTTGCCCTGGCCAGGCAAGATAGTAACCACTTGCAAGAGTTATCTTACAACAGGAGTTCCCGGTAAGGAACGCAGGACTAACAAGCTACCATCAACCAGAAGAATTAGGGAACAGTCAAAAGGAGAAAGGAAACGCCAGTCCATGTGTCCTACCAACCTCCCAGAATCCTTCTCGCTCGAATCCACCTTGGCTGAGCGATGCACGTGCCACCAGGAAGGACCCTGAGTCAGAATGATTGGCCAGAGACGACCCAGAAACTAACCCCATCACCATAAAACCTGAGACTGTGAGCCACGTGGCAGAGCAGTTCTCCTGGGTTTCCTTACCCTGCTGCTCTCTGCCCAGGCTCCCCTTCCCAATAAAGTCTCTTTCTTTGTCAGCAGGTGTGTCTCCTGGGGCAATTCATTTCCAAGTGTTAGACAAGAGTCCATTCTTGGGCCCTAGAAGGGGTCCTCCTTCCTGCAACACTATTATACACATTAAAAATTAAGGACTTCTCTGTTTATCCATGATGTCATATATTCCTTCCTCACCAGTATCTTCTGCTTGGGAAATATGAGTCAGCTGTTCCTTTATAAAACAACCGGGGAGAGCTGAACTGCAGGAGGGATGAGAAACTGTATAAAGGAGAAGCAACATTCTCATATCCTTCTCGAATCGCCTCCTTAGACGTTTTCTGACATCAGGGTTGGGGAGTTTTGCGTGCCTGCAAGCTGCTCCACTCTGGGACTACCCACCACTTCCTCTTACAAGGAGGTGTATCTTGGGCTCTTAGGACTCACCCTGAAGGCACAGGAAGCAGATTCTTCCTCTGTCCTCCGACAATAGTGAGGCTCGTTCCCAGAGCCCGGCTGTGAGCGGTCCCTATTTCCGGGTTTGCCCGCGGTCCAGGGAGCCAGTGCCCCGGGGTGTCAGTTACCTTT
The DNA here is from genome assembly GCF_059928025.1 of Delphinapterus leucas. Lineage (NCBI taxonomy): Eukaryota > Metazoa > Chordata > Mammalia > Artiodactyla > Monodontidae > Delphinapterus > Delphinapterus leucas. The sequence continues at coordinate 47,418,300 of NC_143130.1, read as the reverse complement.
GCTCCACATGGCTGACCCCATGCCACTGGAGGAAAGTGAAACATCAGACACAACTAAAGTAAACACCTGCCTGCCCACTTCACCCCCCAGGCCTGAAAAGCCTAGAGGGTGTGACTGAAGAAAGGGGACGGGTCTGAATGCATCTGCCCGCAAAACAGAAGGCAGCAGGGCTGATTTATTTCCCCTGAGTTTTTCAAATTATATTTTACAGTAAGGAATTCATTTTTAATCACCATCCAGTATACACACTTTTTCGGATAGTTTTATGCATCTGCTTGGCCAGGCTACAGTCCCCAGGGATTCAAACACAAGCTAGGTGTCCTTGTGAGGGGTCCCTGGAGATGGGACTAAACTCTGTCACCAGTTTACTTTATTTTTTTGCTTTTTTTCATTTTATTTTTTAATTGAAGTATAGTTGATTTACAATGTTAGTGTTAGTTTCAGGTGTACAGCAAAGTGATTCAGTTTTATATATATAAATTATATATTTATATAAATCATATATATTATATATTTATATAAAGTATATATTTATATATTATATATTTATATAATAAATATATTATATATTATATAATAAATATATATTATATATTTATATATAATATATAGTTTTATATATGTATGTATGTATATATTCTTTTTCAGATTCTTTTCCCTTATAGGTTATTACACAATATTGAGTAGAGTTCCCTGTGCTATACAGCAGGTCCTTGTTGGTTATCTATTTTATATGTAGTCGTGTGATTATGTTAATCCCAAACTCCTAATACATCCCTCCCCCCCTTTCCCCTTTGGTAACCGTAAGGTTTTTTTGCTATGTCTGTGGGCCTATTTCTGTCTTGTATATAAGTTCATTTGTATCATTTTTTTTAGATTCCACATATAAGTGATATCATATGATATTTGTCGTTAAATAAGGAAGATTACCGTAGATAATCTGAGTGGTCTGGTTCCATCAACTGAAAGGCTTTAAGCACAAAGCTGAGGCTTCCCTAAAGTAGAAGAAATCCCACCTGTGTACAGAAACTTCAACTTGTGACTGAGAGGTCCAGCCTGCTCCTCCTGCTGGCCTTTCCTATGGATTTAAGAACTGCCAAGGGGGCTTCCCTGGTGGCGCAGTGGTTAAGAATCCGCCTGCCAGTGCAGGGGATACGGGTTCAATCCCTGGTCTGGGAAGATCCTACATGCCGTGGAGCAATGAAGCCCGTGCGCCACAACTACTGAGCCTGCTCGCTAGAGCCCGCGAGCCACAACTACTGAAGCCCGCGGGCCTAGAGCCCGTGCTCCACAACAAGAGAAGCCACAGCAGTGAGAAGCCCGCGCACAACAATGAAGAGTAGCCCCTGCTCACCTCAACGAGAGGAAGCCCGCGTGCAGCAACAAAGACCCAAGGCAGCCAAAAATAAATAAATAAATTTATAAAACAAAAAAGAACTGCCTAGGCAGACCCCACAATTACCTAAACCAATTCCTCAAAATCAATCTCTCTGTATATATATAGATATAAATATATAGATATATATACAGATATGTATTTATATACAGATACAGATATGAATGTGTATGCACAGATAGATAGATATACATACCTTCTACTGGTTTTGTTGCTCTTGTGGACCCCTGATTGCTACCCATATGTACACACCTACAAATAACAATAGATGCTCAAGACACTACTTACCCTTCGTGTTTATAATGAACTTCGATTCTATATATTTGATGTTCGTCCAGACCTAAAATCAATTTTATATCCTATTAAAGGGTCATAAGTTGCCGTTTGAAAAACTATACAACAACAGTAAAACTTCACACACTTCACTAGGAGGTCTGGGTATTAGAAAAGACACCTTCCTAAAAGGAATTCTTCATATGTATATGTATAACTGATTCACTTTGTTATAAAGCAGAAACTAACACACCATTGCAAAGCAATTATACCCCAATAAAGATGTTTAAAAAAAAAATGGAATTCTTGAGGGAAAATGTACCCAGACTATACCTATGGTCCCACCCACAAAGCATGTGCAAGACTCTGCAGGGCAGCCTCTGGAAAAATGGAGATGCCTACCCCCAGGGGAGGGGAGGGAGGCCAGAGTCAGTAACCCTGGGGTCACCCAAGAGACAGAGAGAAAGGTAGATGCACTGAAGAGCTCCCCAGACCGCTCCTTCCCAGGAGCAGAGAACAGGCCAAGAGAATCCTTGGCAGAAACCCAGCTGGAGACAGCATCCTGCAGCCACAGTACAAGGTTTTGGCACTGGGAACAGTGCGGTTCTCAGTGGCAGGCTTCCCATAGAGACAAGTATTCAAAGGACCTCACTGGCTGGGTTGCTAGGCCCAATGCAGATAAGTTTAGTTGCTCCCACGCACCCAGATGGAGGATGCCCAAGAACATTAATGGGAAAAGAAATCTGAGGGTTTTAGTTTATCGTGGGCTCAATCTGAACCAATTGTGTTAAAAAAAACCAACAACTCACAAAGTAACAGCAACAAGTGGCAGATAACATGGAGCACTCTACCTAGTTTACACAGAAAGGGAATTAGGTCCTTATGAAACTCACGGCAGGGCTGGAGGAGCAGACCCAGAGCTGAGCTTCTAGAAGAGACTCCAGACAACCAGCTGCTGCCTTGGTCGTGACCAGCTGATGAGGATACCACCGCCTCGGCTGTCAGTGCCAGGGTCACCTCCCACCCTGCTCGGGCTCCCGGGACCTCTAGTGAAGCTGTCACAGCCCACACCTCACGTGGTCACCTTCTCCTTCCAAATCTCAGGGGCTGCAGTGTTTGGGGGCAGCCAGAGTCTAGCTGCAAGGACTGTGAGTGACGGAGCCCACACCTGGGCAGCCTCGGGGATGGACCACAGCTGCTCCCACCACACTTCCCACTTGGGAATCTAGGAACACACAGCAAAGCAAGCTTACAAACAAAATCCCAGAAACTCTAGCACCCCTGAAAGCTTGGACCTCATAGCCGACCTGCTGCTAAAATCTTGGAAGAAGTGATAGCAGATATAAGACCTATACAGTGTATTTTGGGGCACAGTCAGTGGTGGGCAAAAGGCTTTGCTCTGTGTGAGAAGCAAATAAGTGGATTAAGAGGAAGTAAGGAGATTCTTCTTGGGGGTCAGAAAATAATGCAACTATACTGGACAGAGGGGTGCTGTTTTCAGAGATGACCAGAATACTTTTTCTTTTCACCCCCCAAATACCCCCTTCAGCCCACTTGCAAGTCATCAACACAGATGATTTTAATGGCCCAAGCTCTGGAGGCAGATGGCCCAAACTTGAATCCTGGACTCACCACTTATAGCTGTGTGACTTTGGACAAATTCTTAACCTCTCTGTGCCTCCGTTTCCTTTTCTGGGGGAAAAAAGAGAAATGAATAGAGAAGAAGAAATCATTATATTTCTCTCCCTAAGTGAGTTAATATATATAAAGCTGTTAGCAGAGTGACCAGCCTGTAGTAACAGTCAGTAATTATTAGCTGTTGCTATGATAAATTATATACCCCCTCCAGATATATTATACCCACTCACAGTCACGAAATGGCAGGATCTAGAATAGGATTGGTCTGAGAAGGTGGCAGCAACAATTTTAGCACTGTCATGCAAAGGACACGCACACTAGCGCCATGTCCTGCAGATAGAAAATTGAGGTCCTTTGGGGAAAACAGGAGCACATGGCAGTGTCCGTGGGATCCCACACACTCTTGTCCCCAGCTTAGGTCAGGCATGGATGGACTGCATGCCAAAGCTCCAGGAGAGAGAAACCGGTCCCCACTAAGCTCCACCTATTTATAGGGCTATGGGGCAGCTATAGACATGCAACTCTATAACGAGAAGCTCCTTCACCAGGAGAAAGAGGGCAGCACCCCAAATTCAGAGGCTGACACCAGCGGTTCTGCCACTGATTTAACTCAGACCCGCTAAGACAGCTCGATGCACCACTGCCAAAAGGGAGGAGGAAAGGAGCCTCCAGGCACACAGGTTTGTCCCCCCTCAGTGCACTCCCAGGCTCTTCGAGGCTTTTTTTTTTTTTTAACATCTTTATTGGAGAATAATTGCTTTACAATGTTGTGTTAGTTTCTGCTATATAACAAAGTGAATCAGCTATACGTACACATATATCCCCATATCTCCTCCCTCTTGCGTCTCCCTCCCTCCCACCCTCCCTATCCCACCCCTCTAGGTGATCACAAAGCACCGAGCTGATCTCCCTGTGCTATGTGGCTGCTTCCCACTAGCTATCTATTTTACGTTTGGTAGTGTATATATGTGCATGCCACTCTCTCACTTTGTCCCAGCTTACCCTTCCCCCTCCCCATGTTTTCATGTCCATTCTCTAAGTCTGCGTCTTTATTCCTGTCCTGCCTCTAGGTTCTTCAGAACCATTTTTGGTTCTTTAGATTCCATATATATGTATTAGCATACGGTATTTGTTTTTCTCTTTCAGACTTACTTCACTCTGTATGACAGTCTCCAGGTCCATCCACCTCACTACAAATAACTCAATTTCGTTTCTTTTTATGGCTGAGTAATATTCCATTGTATATATGTGACACATCTTCTTTATCCATTCATCTGTCAGTGGACACTTAGGCTGCTTCCATGTCCTGGCTATTGTAAATAGAGCTGCAATGAACATTGTGGTACATGACTCTTTTTGAATTATGGTTTTCTCTGGGTATATGCCCAGTAGTGGGATTGCTGGGTCGTATGGTAGTTCTATTTTTAGTTTTTAAGGGACCTCCATACTGTTCTTGGAGGCTTGTTAACTGCAAGTTCCTCCACAGGCTTTGGCTGACACCAGGATGAGTGGTTTTCTTAGCATTGCTGGGGCAAGGTGTCCACAGGTTCCCTTCAGGTACATCAGATAGAAAGTGGACATACCCACCACCATGAGGAGTTGGCACTGAGTCCCTGACTGGGACAGTTATGGAAAGCCATTTCAGATGGTGCATATCTATGCTTGAATAAAGGAGAGTCATTCACATATCCTGCTGGCCCAGGACAGATATGCTCACACCTTTCCAGCTGAGGTCTCTCTCCACCACCCTTTGGGGATGAGTCAGATGGTTCCTCCTTTCTCCCAAGAGATGACTTCAAGAGGGATACAGATGCCACCATTGGTCATCATAAGTGATTTTAAAGCAGAGGCGAGGGCTGTAGAACTACCCAAGGCAAAATCAGGGTCCAAGTTCATGTCTGTTCAGGTGTCCTGCAACTGAGCAGTAGGAACCATCAGATGACATCACATAAATTTCCATCCACCTGCTGAGATCAAAGAAGGTACAAAGAGAGAGGAGAGTATGGCTCCTCTTTAAATGTGTCCTGCTCAAAAGAAAGGAGAAGAGTATATGGTCACTCCCCGTGTTCTCCCTGTGCCCCAGCCCTGCCTCACCGGTGTCCAGGAGCCCAGCCAGGCAGCAGGGCAGGGCTGTGCACAATGTATCAATAATTGGCTGAAGCCAGTCAGACCAGCGGGCCCTGTGGAAGTTGTCTCTGGAGACACTGGCACAGTGGCATATAGCCACTTTCCAGGGAACGGTGGCCTTCCCCTTCAGCATCCCAGCCCCATGCCTGCAGTGGATTCAAGCACAGATCCAGGCCTGGAGTAGAGATGATAGTCTTGCTTGCTGATGGGTTGCTTCCCTTTAGGTATGGTTGCTTCATATGGACGTGTACATGGGTAACAAAGATCAAGTTCGTGATCAGCTCCTTGGATTCAATTCCATAGGAAAATACCTCCTGTGAATATGATCTTAGCGTTCCAGCACTGGGTGTCTGGGGGCCTGAGCATGTAGATTATTTCAGTAAATTGGGGTCAGTGTATCTTATGGCCAGGGTCCTGACCCGAAGTCAACGCATTGGGCAGAATTTCCTCTGCCACGGTCATCAGCTTCTTAGCACCATTACAGTTGAGTGGGTGGGACATTCCAGGGGATTTTCCCATCTCTGGGCTGGCTGTTTCACCCGTGCTCTCTTGTCAGTGTTACAAGAAGCAAGTGTTACAAGAAGACCCTCCGCAGAGCATCAGTTTGGGTCAAGCAGTAGGGGAGGCTGTGTTTCAGGCTAATGTGTAGACAGCCACCTCTTCGGGATGGCTAAAGTCTCTAGGCCAAGCTTGGGTGCCATTTCCATCTCACGGTGGAATGTTCTAAAATTTGTGCCACCTTATGGCAATTGAGTTCCACCAGGAGTCCAGGAGAAATCAGGACAGTTAAAGGCATGCTCGTTGCAGGAGGAGCCTACAGGCGGTGTAAAGGAAGCAAACACACCTCAAGTGTGCCCAAGGTCACCGACCAAGTGCAGTAGCAGCCACTCCAAAGCAAGCAGGTCATTCACCAGAGGTGGATTTGCTGCAGCAGAAATCACTAAGGAGGGGCTGCTAATAGGGAAGAGGAAAGTGGGCTCTTCTGAGTCTCGGAAAAATTTGCAAGATGGTGTACACTTTGTGGCTGAAAGCTGGGGGACTAAAAGAAAGGGACCAGATTGTAGTCTGAGAATAAAGTCATAGATTTAAACATTTGTATTATTTTTAAAAATACTAAATAAACATTCAACTTGAGAATTTTTAAGCCCAAGGATAGTAAATGAGAAGGCATGATAAAAATAAAGCAGAACACAAAGAAATTAACCACTAGTAGAAATGATCAGTAATTCCAAGACCAGGTTCTACAAACTTGCACTTGGGTAGAAAAACCTCTGAAAATCCTAACACCAAAAAAAAGAGAGAGAGATCACAGAAAATATATAGGAATGAAAAACAAGACATAAGAACAGATATGCAGGGGGTTTTTTGACTATAAGAGAATAAGGTGGTACAGCTTCGTGCTAGTATATTTCAAAGTCTCAATGAAATGGATCATTTTCTGGGAAGACACAAATTACTAAATTTGTCTCCAAGAGAAGTGAAAAAAATGTTGCAATCACCAGCAAGCATGGAAGGAAGCAAACAAGTTTCAAAAAATTCCCTCCCCAAAAAAGGCTTTAGGGTCAGACTGTTGTCACAGCATGTTCTTTCAAATGTTCATGGAACAGATAACTCTCACATTATGTAAACTGTTCCAAAGTACAGAAGAAGAAGGAATACTCTCTAATTTATTTTACAAATCTAGCACAGCATTAAGAATAAAACCTAAAAAAGGATATAGCAGAAAAGTGAATAAATTCATTTCAATAATAAACAAAGATACAAAGCTTCTAATGAAATCCTAATTCGATATTAGCACGCTGAATTCAACAGCACAACAAAAGACAATGACAGTTTCTGGAGAGACATGCAGATTCCACACACTCCTGCCATGTGCCCCAGTAAGGATGCCTATGCTTCCTGGGGGCCAAATGATACCTGCACGGGGGCGGCGGGGGATGGTGCCTTACCCAGAAAGGCAGCCCACTGAGCGAGAATCACCCACCCCACCGCCCAGCAAGAGGACAGAGCTGAGTTTGCTGGTGACTTGACAGGGGATACAAAGAACCTTGTCTCCTGCATCTGGGAACAGTGCCGGGGGAGCTCCACAGTTTCCCCCAAATGACTCCTCTACGTTCTCCACAAGATCACCAACATTCTCGTGCCTGCCACAGAGGGAGAGCCAACAGACAGGTAGAATGGGAGGCCAGGGCAGTCCAGGTAAATAAAGGAAAAAGTCACTTTGCTCTCCCTGCTCTCCATCCCAGGGCACTTGAAAGGGAGGGGAGGAGAAACACAGGACCGAGAGGTCCCGGCTTGAGCCTGTGCAGAGGGAGGCAAGGAGACAAGATTTATACCGAATCTGAGATCCAAGAGTTAAACTGGGCTGCATTTAATCACTCAGAGGAACCTGAGTGCCCCAGAATCAGCAGGGGCGGCAATCCAGAGAGAGTCTGGCTGAAAGAAGTGCCCAACAAACTGGCTATATTTGTCTTCTTTTCATCGTCTGTGTTTTCCTAATTTTCTACAGCAAGCATATATCACTTTTATAAACGGAAAAAATTTTTAAGATTGAAAATGACACTGTGGATTGTGTGGAAAGGAGAAGTTTGCCATTTAGGGAAAGTTTCAAGGAGACTGTGATATTGGACCTTGAGAAGATTTAGAGGAGGCTTATCATCACATATCTAAAGAGGTAGCCTTTGTAACAGTCAACTTCATAAAAATATAAACTATAAATAATAATAATAATACCTGATGAAAAGATAGGCTTACTCTGGGATCTTGCAGGTGCCAGAGCAAAGGTTATTGATTTCCAACCTCAGGGAGACAGATCTCAGTTCCAAGTGAGGGAAACCTTTCTATGCACTAGGGCAGCCCAGCAAGGATCAGGCTCCAACTTGATTTCCCCATCAGGCAGGGGGTAGGGTAATGTGCAGGCTCCTTGACAGGCAGAGACACCCTGCCCAGCCTCAGCACCCCCATCATTCCTCCAGCTGCCACCCACATTCCCAGTCCTCCATCAAGTCCATGCCCTTGCTTGGGCCCAGGGCCCCCTCACCTTGCTCCCTGCATCACCCCTCAAGAATCCCTTCAGTTTTCCTGAATGTCTCCTTACCCATCCAAGTCACATTTTGCTGTTCCCTCCCTGTCCTCTCCTAGTGACCTGGGCACAACTCCCTAGTGACTCCCTCACCACCCACATGACATTTTCTCGCCATTGGCTGCCACTAGGCTGTGAGTCCCGTGGGAGTAGAACCTCTGACCTCTCAACTCTGCATCCCTAGGACCATGCCTGGCACACAGCAAATGCTCAGCAAGAGCTGGCTGGCTGGCTGAATAGAGGAACCTCATCATCCATCGTAGATGCATTTGTTTTTTAATCCACGGAGGGAACAGTACCCTGAAGCCTAAGTGACTGTGTTTGGTGGCACTGAAAACCCTGCTCACTCACTATCCCTCCTGTAACTCTGTAAAGCAAACTCCATGCCCCATAAATCAATCAAGGTGGACGTGATTATTGTGCACTTTGGTTAATTGCAAACCCCATCATTTCCCATTAAAAGAATGGCATTTTACGTAACGTTGAAACGAGCCACGGGTTTTGAAAGTGCATGTAACGCAGTTTCCTGATGGGCAAAGGAACTTCAGGGAAATATTTATTGTGCTCACCGATGACATTCTAAGCTATTGTCCATGTTCCTTTTTATGACATCATAAAGATTACTTTTTACTGTCAGGCTGGCTGACATCTTCATCAAATCCCCTAATGTTCACATTCACCACGGATCATTTGTGCCAGTGAGTAACATTCAGCAACATTCAACAAAGGTTTATTGAGTGCCTGCTATGAGCTGGACCCTGAGTAATGGGATTTGTCTCCAAAGCTTTCAAATCTGCTAAAAATATTCTCCATTTCACAAGCAGTCAGGACAAAAAATAGTTTGCTCTGGTCTCCTCTCTGGGGCCCACTGGGTGAAAATACACCTAGAGCTGCCCAGAGAAACAAAACCTCCCTTCAAGGACCGTCCAGATCTCCTGAAAGGTTGTGTCCAGCTGGCTCTGGAGAACCTGCCCGTTAAATTCTGCGCACAAGCTCTGTCTCTAAGCAGCTGAGCTTTGGGGCACGCTGCAATCCCTCAACCCTGGGAACTTGCCTGGTCACCTCCCAGAGACAGACTGCCACCAATACTCATCTGTCCCTAGGTCCAAATTCAAAGGCACCTTCAAAGCAGGGGAAACAACACAGTTCATGAGCACCTCGGAGGGTCAGTTTCTTCACCTGCTAATGGGGTAGTACCGACTTACCTCCCAGGAACGTTATGAAAGTCAAAGATAAACTACCTAGCTTAGTGCAAGGCATCAAGTAGATGCCCAAAAAAGACTCTTCTCTTTGCCTTTCTTCCGGCCATGCTGGCCAGATAAGACCTCACTCTCCCTGCATGTCAGGCTACCACACCGATGTGGCAGAGAAATGGAGAAAAGAAGACAGACAGGGGAGAAGTGTGTCAGAAGGAGAATCAACTGGCCTCAGTGACAAGCCAAGCATGGGAAGTGGGGGGGGGGAAGAGAAGGGTTGATGCTGGTGCCAAGGCTTTAGCTGGGTGACCTTGTGGATGGTGACGCCAGGGACCCCAGCTGGGGGACGGCCATCCTTGCTTTGAGAGCTCTCTGCTCTGGCTTTGGCTATAACCTCTGTCCCATCTCACGTCCTTCTTCATTCACCAAAGTCTGTCCCCCTTATAGTCACAGTGTTTCCTCCTCCAGGAAGCCTTCCTTACCATCAAAGGGGGAAGGAGCCCTCTCTCCTTTAGTATCATGTTGGTTCTCAGCGTTCCATCAGCATGGATTCTGATCCCTCTCCATTGGGTAGGGGTGGTATGTCTGGGTGTCTGGGACAAGCAGGCGGAAGACAGATGGGGCTGAACACACCGTGAATGAACAAACCGTACCCATCAGCCCCCTGGCAGGAAACAGAATCTACCTCAGGTGGTTCGAATGGAGAGGCTCTACTTAAGGCAGAGTTTCAGAGGGGTGACGGGGTGAAAGAACCAACAAAGGAGGCTGAAGCACTCAGAGGCCAATGCCAGGGAAGCAGTTGCCCCCCCTGGGGGGAGAGGGGTGACAGTGATGTTAGCAGAAAAGAGCAGGTCGGGGAGAGATGCTAGGGCAGGAGGAGGGTGGAGAAAATGGTCCTTGCCTCTCCCCCGCCTCTCATCCCCAGCCCATGCCTCCTACTGGCTGCTATTAAGGGCTGAGCTATGCCTTCCAAAATTCCTGTGCTGAAGTCCAAACACCCAGCACATCACAATATAAGTGTATTTGAAGATAGAGCCTTTATAGAGGTAATTAAGGTAAAATGGGGTTGTTATCCAATATGACTGGTGTGTTTATAAGAAGAGGAGATTCGAACACAGACACACAGATGTGGGCTTGGGGGTAGATCATGTAAAGACACAAGAAGGAGAAGATGGTCTCAGCTGGTCAAGGAGAGGCCTCAGGAGAAACCAACCTGGCCAACACCTTGATCTCAGACTCTCCTGCCTCCAGAACTGTGAGAAAAGAATTTCTGTCATCTAAACCAGATGGTGGTATGTGTTCCGGGTACCTGAACAAGCTAATATAGCCACAAAGCTGGAAGTCAGCGTGCAAAGCAACGTGGCCATGTGGTCCTTAGGGGTCAGCCTCCTGGAGCCCAGAGCAGAGCAGAGAAGGGCAGGGCATGAAGGGGGCCTGGGCAGGGGGTGAAGGAAGAATAATCTACAATGAATCATCAGTTCATACTCAATGTTGAGTGCACATCTGAGAGGAGTTGAGTTCTGTGCTCAGAACTCAGCATGAACCTGGAAAGTTGGAGCTGAGTCAGAGTAAAATGACTTCCCCCCCGCCCCCGCCACGAGTCAGGTGGTTCCCTTGGGGAGAAGGGAGGCCCAGGGCTGTGAGAGCCCGGGGAGAAGGGAACACAGATTACAGTGCCCCACAAGCTCCGAGGGGCAACAGGCAGGCTGGTTTACCCTGCACACCTAGAATGCCAGCAGGCACAGCGGATCTGGCCCACGGGCCCTGGATCTGGTTCCGTGCAGACTGCACATAACCAGGACGGAGGCGCTGAGATCCTCGTTATGTTCCGAGGGCCAGACTGTGCACTGCATCTCACATGTGTGATCTCATGAACTTATCCCAAGATTTCATGATCCCAAGATTTCTAAGCAAATACTGAGTTCTAATTTGCAGGTAAAGAGACTGAAGCTCCAGAAAGGGCCTTTCTTGTACGTGCCAGGAGGGAATCTTGACTATGTTCTATAGCACTGGATCCCAAACTAGTGAAGCTAAAAATCACCTGAGGGCTTCCTAGTGGTGCAGTGGTTAAGAATCCGCCTACCAATGCAGTGGACACGGGTTCGAGTCCTGGTCCGGGAAGATCGCACATGTCGTGGAGCAAGTCCGTGGGCCACAACTACTGAGCCTGCGCTCTAGAGCCCATGAGCCACAACTACTGAAGCCCACGCACCTAGAGCCCATGCTCCACAACAAGATAAGCCACCGCCATGAGAAGCCCGCGCACCACAACGAAGAGTAGCCCACGCTCGCCGCAACTAGAGAAAGCCCACGCACAGCAACAAAGACCCAACACAGCCAAAAATAAATAAATTAAATAAATAAAAATTTTTTAAAATGAAGAGTGCATTGAACATGCAGATTCCTGGGCCCCAGGACAGGAATTCTGATTCTGTGCATGTGTGGCGGGGCCCCATAATGTGCATTTTAAATAAGAGCCCTGGGAGGCAGGTGGTCACTTTGATTACACTGTGACAGGGCAGGAGGAGGCATCTCAGGGCTAGAGCAGGGTCTGACACACCACTGGACTTGTTAGTACGTCCAGGGCGCTGGACATCATGTGACGGCTCGGATGTGCTGTGGCCACGGAGCGAGCAGAGCAACCACAAGTGAAGTTAAGCAGAGCAACGCCTGTGATGATTAGAGGATCAGAGAATGCGAGGGGCGGAAGGCAGGATTGCCACACACGGATGTGTCAACCAGATGTGGGAGTGAGGCAGTGGCCTGCCGTGATGGCTTGGTGGATGGCAGCACCAATTACCAAGGCAGCAAGCGCAAGGGAGGATGAAGCCTGGGATGGGAGCGCAAGTGGTGTGTCTGGAGGCGGAGGGTGGGCAGAGGTCTGAGCTGGGACCTGATCGTGGAGGCATCAGGGCATGGATGTGGGTGACCAGGAAGCAGAGGGGATCATCCAGAGAAAGTACGTATAGGCAGGAAGGAAAGGAGTTGCCATACGTTACTAAGCAGAATGGCCAGAGGGAGCACGAAATAAACAAAGGACGGACAGACCAACACTGTCACATGCTCCTGAAAGGACAAGTGACATAAGGAAGGTCAGAGCAGAGTGAACATTCCCCACAACTCTCGGAAGACTGTTGGCTCCAGCGGGCCTGACCGCAGTGAGTTAAAGTGGGACTGGCCATGATAGCAGGGCTGGGATGGGGTAAAGTGGGGACCCAGGTGCACATCCATAGGGGATGTGTTAATAAATTACACAGTGGAGGGATTTGTACATCAATGGAACAACTTGTAGAAGTTCAAAATAGTGACTTAGGTCTGTATGTGCTGGTATAGAAAGAGCTCAAAGATGTATTAAGTGAAAAAACAAATTGCAGGAAAAATATATGTAATATATAGATATGATCCAAATGTGTCTGATATATATATAGAGAGAGAGAGAGAAAGAGAAGTAGGAGAGATGCACCAATATACATTTAGCCACACGCTGAAAGGTCAAGAGTGAAAAGAATATATATACGTTCAGCTAAAAGAGGTCAAATTCAAGTATCACCATGTAGAATGAACTTCTGGGATCCAAAAATAAATCTCAAAGTCTACAAAAATTAATTGTAACTACCATTTTACTATTAATTTAGTAACCAAATTGTAAGAGACAGGCAGTGTACAGAGATAGGCAGTGTTCATTATAGGTAAATAAATATTCATACACACACACACACACACTAAAGCTATTAGGAGGCCAGTTAATTTTTGTCTAGTTCTACCAGAATGGAGTACTGTTGATGGCAAAGTTGACACAGTGTGACACAGTCTCTTCTTCTAATATATGGTAACCGTCCACAGAGAACTTGCATCTTCTCCTCTGCCTTTGAGGAGACTGGGCTGTTATTCCTTCCTTGCCCACCTTTTTGTTTTACTTTTTTTTTTTTGCGGTGCGCGGGCCTCTCACTGTTTTTTTTTTTTGCGGTGCGCGGGCCTCTCACTGTTGTGGCCTCTCCCGTTGCGGAGCACAGGCTCTGGACGCGCAGGCTCAGCGGCCATGGCTCACGGGCCCAGCCACTCTGCGGCATGTGGGATATTCCCGGACCAGGGCATGAACCCGTGTTCCCTAGCATCGGCAGGCAGACTCTCAACCACTGCGCCACCAGGGAAGCCCCCTTCCTTGCCCACCTTCTGCCATGTGACTTTGCAGACCCTCCCTCTAGAGCCCCACCCCAACTGACTGAGCCCACCCATGTGACCTGCTTTGGCCAATGGCATGTCAGCAGACTTAACAGGCACAGAGGCTCTATATGTGCTTGTGTGCTTTGGGTTGGCCTGGAGGCTGCTACTACTTGCGTGAGGACTTGCCCTGCGTAGCCACTCATCCCAGAAGCATGGAGACATGGAGCAGACCTGAGCCCAATCTGAAATCTAGGGTCTAGCAGGGCCCAGCCAAGCCTGCAGTCAACTAATAATACAACAATATACTAAACAATTTGAGAAAGACTAGAATTACAGTATGAGTTCATTTCTATTTTCTTTCCTTATATTATTATTTAAATGGTTATTAACTTTTGTAGGCTCAAAGATAATATATTTATACCCTAGACTTTCTTTTAATATTTGAATTAACTGTTGATCTATTTTCCTATTCAATTATTTGCAAGTTCCTAATAATTGTGTTGCACATAAAGTGAGTAACATTGACAATCCTCGACAACTGCAACAATTTGTCCTGCAATAATAAATACACATTGACATATTTAGCAACAGTTCATTACATGAAACACATAAGAGATTTTCATTTCAGATCCCACTCAAATCCGTACCTATGTTTGAAGTGACTATCTGGGTATCAGCCGCAAATCTCAGTGCCATGCTTTTTTCATGATGTGGACATTATTCCTCTGATTAGATGTGATGATGGACTTTTACGAGCACACACTCATTGATCACACACAAGTTCAAGAATGCCGGATCTTATATTGAGAGAGGCATGAGACTAAGGCCAAGGCAGAACCAGTAGCAGATTTCTGGCCAGTTACTGAGGGAAAACGTGAATTCAAGTGCCACCTCAATAAGTATTCATGTGTGGACGCAAATGCATATACAAACACATACACACCACTGGGGAGAGGACTGAGATAGGGAAGGGGTTTACCCTCTTTACTTATATGCTCCAGTTTTATTTAAAAAGTTTTTAAGGAATGTAGCCACATATTTCATGTATAATAAGAAGAGTAAAAAGGAGCTAAAGGGGGTAGATTATTCTTTCTAGGAATTGCTGAAGAGCAGAAGAGTGGGAGACAGGGAAAGAGAGGATTGATTTTTCAGCTTTATTGAGGTATAATTGACAAAGAATATTGAGAGATATTTAGAGAATACAGAATGATGATTTGATATACAAATATATTGTGAGAGGATTCTCCCATTAAATTAACACATCTATCACCTCACATATTTACCTTTTGTTTTCTTTTTTTAAATTGAAGTATAGTTGATTTACAATGTTGTGTTAGTTTCAGGTATTCAGCAAAGTGATTCAATTACATAAAAATTTTTTTCAGATTCTTTTCCTTTGTAGGTTATTACAAAATATTGAGTGTATTTCCCTGTGCTATACAGTAGGTTCTTGTTGGTTATCTATTTTATACACAGCAGTGTGTATCTGTTAATCCAAAACTCCTAATTTATCCCTCCCCTCCCTTTCCAAAGGAAACCATAAACAAAACAAAAAGACAACCTACAGAATGGGAGAAAATATTTGCAAATGATGTGACCCACAAGGGATTAATCTCCAAAATATACAAACAGCTCATACAGCTCAATATGAAAAAAACAAACCACCCAATAAAAAATGGGCAGAAGATCTAAATAAACATTTCTCCAAAGAAGACATAAAGATGGCCAAAGGGCACACAAAAAGATGTGTTTTTTTTCTTTTTTTGGTGAGAACATGTAAGTTCTACTCTCTCAGCAAATTTCAATTACACAATACAGTGTTATCAACTACAGTGTTCTCTCTCACGAGAGAGGTTGCCTCAGAATGAAAGTTTGGGCAAATCCCTTGACATTTCTGCTGACTTTTTTTTTTTTTTTTTTTTTTTTGCGGTACGCGGGCCTCTCACTGCTGTGGCCTCTCCCGTTGCGGAGCACAGGCTCCGGACGCGCAGGCCCAGCGGCCATGGCTCATGGGCCCAGCCGCTCCGGCACGTGGGATCTTCCCAGACCGGGGCACGAACCCGTGTCCCCTGCATCGGCAGGTGGACTCCCAACCACTGCGCCACCAGGGAAGCCCTCTGCTGACTTTTAATAGAAGATTGTACTCACATATAAAATCACAATCATAGCCTCGTTTTAGAAATGTGAATGTCCAGTCCCCAATAATGATAATAACTCCGATCTTTTAATGGCAACCCTTCTCCCCTCCCCCACTGGGCTGGCTGCTCGTGGGTGGGGAAGGGAGGATGTGACACTACATTTCTCTTTCTCTTGTCCAGTGTTTCTGCCCTTCCTCCAGGCCATAACTCCTGAGTGACCCGCCGGGGCAAGGCCCGTTAGGGGAGAAGGACCCAGACCTGTTCATCCCTGTCATTGCCCAACTGCCGTCAGTCCTGCACCCTTCACCCCCTGGGTCAGGACCCAGACCTCACTGCTCTGTGTTCTCAAACCCAGGAGACAGTGGACTCCCCGAAGGTCCCTGTAAGGCCTGCCCTCTTCTGATGAGGCTTTAGGAAGGGGAGCTCCACCCTCCCGTACCCCTTCCCAGCCCATCTCCACAGCCCTCTCCAAGGACACCCACTTCACAGCCCTTGCCCACGGACTCTCTACACCTTCCTACCTCCTCAGGGAGGTCCTGAGGGGCTCGGGGCTCTGAGATCATTCCCAGATGCCTGACTGAGCAGCTCTCTTAATTGTGGAGCATCCGTGGCAGCCAAAGTCTCTGCAGAAACATCCACCGTAACCTCCTGTTGACCACACCCCATCCAGAACCCTTGGTGACTTTAGTAACAATGCCCCCTCCCTTTGCTCCTTTACTTTTTCTGTTTGATGACTTTAATTTATGTGGCTCCCCCTTCCTGACCATCTCTGAGCTCCAGGAGACCCTTCCTTCCTACCTATTGAAGGTCAGGCTCCATTACCTCTCAACCTGTGACTTGTCTCTGCTTCCAGATCTCATTCCCCACCTCGGGTTTCTCCTCCAGCCACCAGCCGATCCATCCTCTACCAGCCAATCCTACTCCTTGGCTTCAAGACCTTCAGTGCCCACCCCGCTGACCGTCTAAGAAATAAAGTCCAGACTTCTAAGTGCTTCACAGACTGGCCTTGGCCCCTTCCCTACACAGCCCTTTAGGTCCCAGGCACAGGAACTCACCTCTCTATCTGGAGTCTGCTTCCTGGGACCTCTGTGACTCTGTACTGCTCTTCCCTAAGCCCGGATGCCCTTCCTGACCCCTGTTCCTTCCAGCTTGCCCCACCGCGAATGTCAAGCGCTTTGCAAATCTTCCAGTTGTCAGGCAGGCTCCCTTGGCGGCCTCCCAGGACAATTTTTACACCCCTCTGTCATCATCGCTATCTCACCATGCGACAGTTTGTTAACATGCCCATCTCCCCCTCTGAACTGTGGAGGGTCCAGGGCTGTGTCCTCTCTACACGCCCAAGACCTCGCCCAGTGCCTGGTGGTAAAGGCAATTTAAACAGATGTACCAGGACTTCTGTGGCGGTACAGTGGTTAAGACTCTGCACTCCCAATGCAGGGAACACGGGTTCGATCCCTAGTCAGGGAAGATCCCGCATGCCACTAAGCGCAGCCTAAAATAAATAAATAATAAATAAATAAAATGGCACCAGAAAAAAAAAAATAGATGTACCAATAGATGGATCTTTTCTCATAGTCACCTCCAATCGTTTTAGAAGACACGAGTAAAGAAAAATGATGACAGTATAACAACAACGATGATAATAAACCAGCTATTGGACAAACGCCTTCCATGCAGTGGGGATGGGGGTGTCTCATTCCCTAGCCTCCCCCACCCCTCCGGCAGGAGATCATGACACCTATCAGATCCTCTGCACCTGGCAGAGGTCACCTACAAGAACCTGCTCTCCAGTGTTTGTCCCTGGCCGCACAGCAGTCACCAACCTATGCACACTGCTCCCTCACCGTCCCTTCCGGCTGCTAGAAGCACGCCCTGGAACCTGGCAGTCTCTGCCTGTCTCCTGACCCTTTTTCTCAGATGGTCACCGTGCAGGTTACCCCAGGGCCTGAACTTGTCATGACAACAGCAATAGGACCCACAGGGGATTCCTAGGTGCCACCATCCCCTCTGGAGGTGAATCATGCTGCCACCTGAGCAGACCCAGGTCTGGCTTCTGAGATGCAGAATTCCCATCACCCTTGTCCGGTGGATTTTTTGAAGTTTTTTTGACAACTAAATACTTTCTTCAAATGTGAGCCTATTAGCAAAATAGACACAAGGCAGACTCTGGTTGAAGCTGGATTGGGCTGCCCAAATGCACCCTTGCTCAGGGGCCACACCCCCGCCACGAGGCATCTCCACCAGGCCACACGGCTCTGTGGCATAGGATCTAAAATCCACTGCCTTCCTCCCAAGTCTGGGCTTGGGGCTTGACCTCCTCCCACCCACTGGAAATGTTCAGGCATCCTTCCTGCTGTCCCAGACCCATCTAAAACCATTGTCCTAAGTGAACCCCAATAACTTAGCTGGGCTCCAGAGACCCCACCTGCCCCCAGCAGGCTCCTTGCCTCCTGACACTAGGGCCCTATTGTGAATGGAGTGATGGCCCCGAATGAAACTCAAAGTCCTCTCTGCTGCTGGGCCCTTCCATGTCTCATTGCAAGATTTCCTTTTTTATTTTCTTCTTCTTTATTTTTTTTTTTTGGCTGAGTTGGTTCTTTGTTGCTTGTGCGTTGCTTATTGCTTGTTGTGTGTTGCTTGTTCTTTGTGTGCAGGCTTCCTCTGGCTGTGGCGAGCGGGGGCTACTCTTCGTCGTGGTGCATGATCTTCTCATTGTGTTGGCTTCTCTTGTTGCGGAGCACGGGCTCTAGGCGCGTGGGCTTCAGTAGTTGTGGCATGTGGGCTTAGCTGCTCCGCGGCATGTGGGATCTTCCCGGACCAGGGCTCGAACCCGTGTCCCCTGCATTGGCAGGCAGATTCTTAACCTCTGCGCCACCACGGAAGCCCCCCGTTGTTTTGCTTTTACTGATTCAACTCATCCAGGGTCCCAGTATTCCTTGGGGGGACACCTCCCCCATTCTCATGCCCCTTCCATATCATTGGGATGGGGCTGACTCCATCTCCCCCCATCTCAACAAGGAAACACCCGACCGAAACCAGATCAATCCAAACATCCATCCTTGTGGCCATGGTGATTGGTTCAGGCATGAACAAGTGGTCCAACCAACACAAATGAGATTCAGTTCTGGAACTTCAGCCAGAACTTTCTTTCAACTAATATTGCTAAGCTATAGGAATGAAGCCACAGCTGCTAGTAGCCACTGTATGAGAAAAACCTGTCCAACAATAGAGTCACACAAAGGAAAGAGGAAAGAGATGAAGAGACAATGTCTGGTACATCGGAGCATTGTATCCAATCATGCATGATGCTGGCCAGGCATCTCAGCAATATGAACCAATGGCATTACTTTCCTTTACTTACCAGTTGGAGCTGGAGTTGAGTATGATCCTCTTAGCAGCTGAACAGTCCCTGACCTTGCTTTGCTCCTTACTTGCCCAGGCAGCTTTCTGGCTTGGAGTCCCAGCACCTTGCCTCCTGGCCACTGCCTATTGGGACATCCTCTGCCCTTTTCTCCTCCAGGGGCCATTGTCACAAGGAAGCTCAGGGCTTCCTCTGCCCACGCTCATCTTGCAATCAAGGATGGCACCCCTTCTAGCCCTGAACTCAGTATGATTTGTCTTTGATGACTGAATGGATAATGAAACAATCCACTCAGAAGAAAAGAGCAACATTCTTTCCACATGTCTCTTTTCAGGGCCTGACACACAGCCCGGACTGTGGGCCACACCTATCACTAGAGTAAGGGCATCTGAGACAGAGCTAATGGGGACGATTAAACTGGTGGGGAAAGCTATTGATTGCTGATGTGCTGCTGGCTCCTTGGGTTTAGAATATCAATAGCTCCTCAATGCCTCCTTCTGAGGATTTAACAGCTTGCCTCCTTCTCCACTCCAGACAGTACCAGCTCAGCTCCGACCCCAGGAAAGAAACGAAAGCTCAGCTATGTGGCACAAGAAACAGATTTTCTTGGTTTCCAGTGATTTGTTTCAAATGATCTGGGTCCCACGGGCCCAAGTTTTAGCCACCAGGATCTCCTCATTTAGACATTCATTCCCCTCACACCCACTCCGATACTAAATACACTGAATTCAAACCCCTGTCCCTCTACCAAGAAACTGAAACCCTGCTTACTTAGGTGTCCTAAAGCATCACAGCAAGGCTTGCATGCAGGTCCACAGCTGACCCTCAGAGTGACACAGTTTCTCACCTGGTTACAAGGGATTCAGTTGCCTCTCAGTACCATCAGGGCACTGGATGTGAGAAATTTCAAATGCAAATGCTGTTGACTAAACAAGCCCAGTGTCCATTTACCTGTAATCCCCCCGGGGAATCTCAGCCATTATTGGCATCCATTTCGGCTCTGAAGCTGAGGCTGTTCCCTGGGTCTGAACCTATGTCTGATGGGACAACGTCTTTGAGCCCCAAACTGGAACTCCCTACCTTCAGAGCATCCTCAGGTGACCTGCAGACACCTCAAACTCAGTATGTCCAGTATGAACTCTGTACCTTCCCCCAAAACCTGATCATCTAACCACATTTCCTGGCCCCATCTATATGGAACAAGCTATGTGCCATATTCATGAAAATTATTCTCAACTCCTCCTATAACCAGCTGCCACCACCTGCTGATCCTAAATGCTTGATATCTCTGTCACCCACTCCTCTCCATCCCCACTGCAGCCGTGGCTGGGCTAGAACAACAGCCTTCTTTCTTTTTTTAATTTAATTTTTATTTTATATTGGAGTATAGTTGATTTACACTGTCGTGTTCATTTCAAGCGTACAGCAAAGTGGTTCAGTTATACATACACATGTATCTATTCTTTTTCAGATTCCTTTCCCATGTAGGTGATTACAGAATATTGAGTAGAGTTCCCTGTGCTCTACAGTAGTGTAACAGGAAAGAGCCGAATCTGAATACATGTTGGATCTGTTTCTTTTACTTTAACCTTAGCTTTCCGCTGCTTTTGTTCACTAAAAGGATACTGTCTGTACATAATGGCCTGCCTCGCCCCGCCCCTCTGCCTGAATGTTAAACCAAAGTGCCTTTGTTCAGGGGAACATCCGGACCCTGTCCACCTGTGGATGGCTACAAGAAAGAAGAAGTTAACACATCCCCTCCCTGAGGATGGCCATTTCAGGGGATATTTGCAAAACGTATGGGCTTTTTACTGTAATTCCTCATCTCCTCCCCTTCTCTGCACTATAAAAGAAACTGGCATCCAAACCCCAATATGGTGGTTATTTTGAGACTTTAGTCTGCCGTCTTCTCAGATGCCCGGCTCCTGGAATAAAGTGGTGTTCCTTGCCACAATACCTCCTCTCCGATTTAATGGCCTGTCGTGCAGTGAGCAGAGCAAACTTGGACTCAGCAGCAGTAGGTCCTTGTTGATTATATATTTTATATATAGTAGTGTGTATCTGTTAATACCAAACTCCTAATTTATCCCTCCCCACCACCTTTTCCCTTTGGTAACCATAAGTTTGTTTTCCAAGTCTGTGAGTCAGTTTCTGTTTTGTAAATAAGTTCATTTGTGTCATATTTTAGATTCCACATATGAGTGGTATCATACGATATTTGTCATTCTCTGTCTGACTTACTTCACTTAGTATGATAATCTCTAGGCCCAACCATGTTGCTGCAAATGGCATTATTTCATTCTTTTTAATGGCTGAGTAATATTCCATTGTATATATGTACCACATCTTCTTTATCCACTCCTCTATTGATGGATACTTAGGTTGCTTCCATGTCTTGGCTATTGTAAATAGTGCTTCTATGAACCTTGGGGTGCATGCATCTTTTGAGCCCTCATTTCCTCTCCAATCTGCTTTTCACCCTGTAGCCAGAGTGATCTTCTCTAAAATGCAGACCCAACACTGACCTGCCCAGCACTGACCTTCCAGAGTAAACTCTGCTTCCAAAACCCGATGCTCCAACCAGACAGATCTGCCTACAGCTCCCCAAGAGGTTTCATACCCCCAGGCCCTCATTCAGGCTGTCTGCTCATCTGGGCTGCCTTGCCTGACTCCTTTCCCTCAATGTTGATTTCCCCATCTTCTGTGTCCCCCGTCATTCGAGCTTGGCTCTAACGTTGCGCTCATCGGATGCCTCTAGTCCTTCACTTCTGGGTCAGTTTATTAAGAATGTGAGCTCCACATTTTACCCCCGGCTGAATCCCCAGCATCTAAGCAACTTTCAGAAAATCCCTCCTGATTAAGGATCGGAAAGAGAGCTTCTGCCTCATCAATAATGTTTCCCTTCTTCCCATGATGATCCCCAGACTGACCTCAGAAGGCAGCACCAGTCTCGGTGTACAGACCCCTGTGGACAAGAACCCATGGGGCAGATCAGATTGCTGGGCTAAAGGACAGTGCCCCAAAAGTTTGCAAACCAGCAACCTGCCCTTTACGGGAAAGAGAAAATGGTACAAGCCCCATTCCCTCCCTGGAGAGCCCATTATGCTCTGAAAACTTCTCTGGATCCCCCATGCATTTTCTCTGGTCACCTAGGAACACTGCTTGGTATTTATGAGTGTAGGGAATGCTGCTCTCACAGCGCTTTGTCCTTCCGTTTCATTAGCCAGGAAATTGTTATGGTTTGATGCTTACTTTTCTTCTCCCATGCAGAAATGTTAGTGGCTTCCTTCCGTGAAGAGCATTCTTAATTCCCAGGGTCGTTTCACCTGGAAGTAATCTACACGGGAGCGTGTTCAAGAGCCTCAGCCTGACCTCTGGACGAAACACAGGATGTGGTCCTCAAACCTCAGAGGCCCCAAATCAGAGGACAGCTGAGCTATCAGATGGAAATTAGAGATGGAGCGAAGGGGAAGAATCCACCCTTCTCAACAAATTCCAAACTTACCATGTGATAGTTCCTCATAAGCTATCATAACACACATACCTTGAATTAATATTTTCAAATGAGCGCGCTCATCACAAAAATCACTGCACTGCCATCAGCCTTTGCTCAAAGCACTCGGAATCCCAAGGCCAGCAACAG
The DNA here is from genome assembly GCF_059928025.1 of Delphinapterus leucas. Taxonomy (NCBI): domain Eukaryota; kingdom Metazoa; phylum Chordata; class Mammalia; order Artiodactyla; family Monodontidae; genus Delphinapterus; species Delphinapterus leucas. The sequence goes on along the minus strand of NC_143130.1, from coordinate 47,395,282 downwards.
ACCTTGGGCCGAGTGGCCAGACAAGGCAGCGGGGAGGCCGAGGCAGGAATAGAACCAGTCAGTCAGTCAATCAATCAACAGGTACTAAGCTCCCACTCTGCACCAGGCACATGGGATTAGTGGTAGACAGGACAGAATAGTCCCTGCTCAAAGAGCTCTTATTCTCCTGAGAGGTGGTAGACAGTGGAAAAGACTGGGAAGTGCCTTACAGCCAAGAGGAGTTTGGATTTCATTCTAGGGACAGCCAGAAGTTGTCAAGGGCTTTTAGGCTAGAAAGTGACATTCTCTGGTTCATACTTTGAATGGGCCATCTAGCAGTTAAGGAAAGGATGGACTGTTGGGACACAATCAATGCGCTGTAGGATCAATTAAGAGTTGGAGAACGGACTTGAGGATATGGGGAGGGGGAAGGGTGAGCTGTGACAGGGCGAGAGAGAGGCATGGACATATATACACTAACAAACGTAAGGTAGATAGCTAGTGGGAAGCAGCCGCATGGCACAGGGATATCGGCTCCGTGCTTTGTGACCGCCTGGAGGGATGGGATAGAGAGGGTGGGAGGGAGGGAGACGCAAGAGGGAAGAGGTATGGGAACATATGTATATGTATAACTGATTCACTTTGTTATAAAGCAGAAACTGACACACCATTGTAAAGCAATTATACCCCAATAAAGATGTTAAAAAATAAATAAATTTTTTAAAAAAGAGTTATTGTAGTAGATCCAGCAACTGAGGGAGAGCGTTAGACAGGGGTGGCTCCTGGAGGTGGCGATCTGGGAATGGACTTCAGGTGTACCTTTGGGGTCCACCAACGTGGAGGATGACATAAAGAAGAGTGAAGAGTGATTCTTCACTTAGGCAGTGAGGGAACTGTGATGCCATTTGTGTGATGGAAAAGACTGAGTATAGGGAGGAACCATTGGTGGGGAGGGGGCAATCAGAGCCTTGTGTTGGGTATTTTAAGCTTGAGACATCTGTGTAGTGATACTAAGGGAGCAGGCAAATGTGAGTCTGCAGCTCGGGGGCTGGGATTGGAGTTTCGGGGTTGTGGAGGTGGGAGGGTTCCAGTCTGAACTGGAACCAGAAAGAAACTCAAAGACTGCAGGGCAGAAATGTGATGCCATCGTCTATCCCAGAAGGGAACACAAAAGATGAAATAGCCCCCAGAGTTTCCATTGAGGCAGGCTTGTTTTGGAGTAAAAATAAGAAAGGGTATTGAAGGGAAGGAATCACCCTCTGCAATAAATTCCAGATTTCCTATAAGTGGGAATGTGGGCAAGCCATCCATCAGTAGAATCTGCCCCCCAACCCTGGTCCTGCCAATATTCCCTGTGGCCTCAGACAAGTCACTGCCCCCGTTTAAGCCTCAGGATCCCCATCTGTGAAATAAGAGTTCGTCTCAATGGTGTAACTGTAGTCCCTTTAACGCCTCACCTCGGAGCCCAGATCACTCCTGTGCTTACACCCTTGGGCCGGCACCCAAGTGCTGGGCCTGGGGCCATGCTCGGGAGCATAGAAAAGGTTCCTGAATGAAGAAACTCAGCCATAAAGTTGGAGAAGCCACCATGAGTGAGGAATGGCAGTAGAGTCCATGGCGAATGTCTCCGAAGGTACATGATGTCAGGGCACTGTCCCCTTCTCAATCCCTGCCTCAGAGAGCCATAGACCCATGTTGCTCTGATGATGTGCAAACTCCTCTCTTTGGGAGGAAAGGAAAATGTCTCTTTGTGTTGGAGGCAGCTGAGAGCCACTGGGCACTGTCTTGTGAGCTACAATCTGTGTTGTAGGCAAGGCCACCACGGCATCTAAGGGGGGCGGGGGATGGAGAGCGTTTAACAAAGTCACTTGATAAGTCTTGGTTGTGTAAGCCCAGCAACAAGATTCAAACTTCTTGTGTCGTTTCTAGTATTACAACTCATCACCAATCTTCTCAGCATCAATGAACTAACTCAGTTCTAATTATTTTTTACACACTTATATAACATTGTAATTTGCTTATGAATATTTTTTGCAGAAAGAAAATAAGAGACTAAAAGAAAGTATGTTGCAAATTTCACAATGAATAGTAAATGCAACTTATTGCAGCAGAGTAAAATGAATATCTGTCATGTAAAAGAAAATTTAGGACAATTAAGTGGATAATACATGTTCAACAAATACACAGTGAATTTTATAAGAAGTTTATTCTCAACAATCAGAAAACAAGAAAATTAGTTGTCTGAAATCAGAATTGTGTCCAACAAACATTTTTAAACAATTTTGAACAGATCTGAGCTTATAACTTTGGCCAGCTATAAAATGGTTTGGGTTTCTGCACAAAAAGAAAAACATTTTTAGATGGAGAGGTGGTAAAAGAAATTGTTATTTCAGCTATGGAAGTTTTGTTTAAAATTATGAAGAGAAAAATTAAAACTGTTTTCCCCAGAAGTGAAAGACCTTCAATTAAGACCCAAACCATTGCCTGTAGAATATAAGAGCTTTCAAATAACATCAAAGATGTGTTGATTCAAAATTTGAAAAATTGCAAGTACTTATTTTTAACTTGAGATAAATAGTGCAATATGGGAGATACCATTCAATGAAAAAAATTTTCACAGTAAACAATGAAATTCAAATGCAGGCCAAGTATTTCTAGTGAAGATTTCGCATCTGAATTGAGATGTGCTCTAAGTGTAAAATACACACTGGATTTCAAAGATTTTGTATGAATAAAAGAATGTAAAATATTAATAATTTTGAATATTGATTATATGTTAAAATAATATTTTAGATATATTGAGTTAAATAAACCACGCTATTAAAAAATGTTTTAAACCGCCTTGACAATCACCCAATGCAAGAATCTGGTTCTACCGTGGGGGAAACTCCGGGGAGGAGAAGGAGAAGCAGAGGAGGGGAAAAGGGGAAAGGTGCTGATGTTGAAACTAATTGTAAATAACTATTGATTCCTAAAAATAAAATAAACATACACACACAGTCTGGAACTAAAATCCAACTTAAGAAGTGACAGGGTGGGCTTCCCTGGTGGCGCAGTAGTTGGGAGTCCGCCTGCCGGTGCAGGGGACACGGGTTCGTGCCCCGGTCTGGGAAGATCCCACATGCCGCGGAGCGGCTGGGCCCGTGAGCCATGGCCGCTGAGCCTGCGCGTCCGGAGCCTGTGCTCCGCAACGGGAGAGGCCACAGCAGTGAGAGGCCCGCGTACCGAAAAAAAAAAAAAAAAAAAGTGACAGGGTGAAAAGGGAGTTGGGAAGGAAAACGGTGCTGAGATTCGGCCATAAAAGGAATAAACTACTGACTCATGCTACAACATGGATGAACATTATGCTAAGGGAAATCAGCCACCTACAGAAGACCACATATTGTAGAAGTGCATTTACATGAAATAATTGAAAAATCTAGAATAGATAAATCCACAGAGACAGAAAGTGGATTCATGGTTACCTAGGGCTACAGGGGAAGAGGGAATTGGGGGTGGGGGGGAGCGTGATGACTAAAGGATCCAGGGTTTGTTTCGGGAGTGATGAAAATATTCTAAAATTGAGTGTAGTGATGGTTGCACAACTCTTGGAATATACTAAAAACCATTGAACTGTGTACTTTGAGTCTCGTGCTCTATCGGCTGAGCTAGCTGAGTGGCTTGAACTGTATTTTTTTTTTAATTTATTTTTTTTGGCCACGCCGTGCAGCTTGTGGGATTTTAGTTCCCTGACCAGGGATTGAACCTGGGCCCTCGGCAGTGAGAGCATGAAGTCCTAACCACTGGACTGCCAAGGAATTCTGAACTGTGTACTTTAAATGGGTACATTGTATGGTATGTGAATGATATCTCACTAAAGCTGTTTTATATATATATATATATATATATATATATATATATTTTTTTTTTTTAAGTGTACTGAGGCTCTCTCTTATATTTGTTATACAGAGGGGGGTTGGCTCTAGATACTGATCAGTTCTAAATGGTGATGAATGTAATGCTGACTATTAACTCAATTACTAAAGTAAGAGCCGCTCCTCTGTCAGGAGAGCAGAGACTAATCAAGAAATGTTGCTCTCAAAAACTACTTGCTGAACTCGTTTTATTCCTAGATTTGTTTGGGGGTTGGAAGGAATATCATTGCTAGTTGTCGGGGAGATGTGATAAAGTGAAATACATATTTTATAATAAATGGCACTTCTGTCAATTCTGGCAGTTGCAATATGTGCAAAACCAGAACTCTACCCGTGGGGTGTGAAAGTGAGAGCTCCGCTTGCAGGAGCTGTGGAGCAAAGCCAGAAGGATGCAGGATGCTATGGTGGAGAGGATGCTGGAGGGACACATGGGAAGGTGGGAGGGGGGAGTACAGGGGACGGGGATGGAGAAGTCATATGTATTACAGCTCATAATCTTGGGGACCACTATACAGCAGACATGACGGATATTAAAACTGAACTCTACTTACACTTTCTATTATTATCTTAACACTTGGTCTTGCTCTAGTCCAGTGGGCAAACTTGAGTGCGCACCAGAATCATCTGGAGAGCTTGTTAGAACACAGCTTATGGGGACCCACCCCAGAGTTTCTGATTCCGTAGGTCTGGGGGTGTGGAGCCTAAGAATTTACATTTTTAAGGTCCAGATGATGCTGATGCTGGTGCTGAAACTGAAGCAACAAATGCATGGACCATACTTTGAGTAGCAACAGCGAAGGGAACGTGCCAAGTGCATCCTGGAGCTGGATGAGGGCACAGTGAGGATGCTTCAACAGCCATTTGTTAATACCCTTCTTGAGATGCTCCAGGGGCAGAAAGGGTTAAGGGAGGGGCATTGTTCTGCCCCAGGAAAACCAGCTGGTGTGAGCAGTTTACACTGGATTCTGGGCTTCTTAATTATTGATTGCAATCAGTCAAGTTACCCTGTAACAAATTGCCTTAAATTATTGAAATAGTAATAGGCACAGCTGGGTAAATAATGCACGGATGGTGCGGGTCTATATTCATTAAGAAGCTGCCCACACTCCATGTCTCCCACTGGATCTGACTCAAAATGATTTGTTCCCACCTGCCTGATATTTCACGGTGCTTGCCGACTCTACAGAATCTCCATTTGAGCAGATTGAAATCCATCATGCATATCGTACAGGTCTCCGAACGTAGCCTTCAGGGTTTCACCACACATATTCGTGGAGTGGCCAAACAGGCACATGTCCTAAGTGTCTTTAAGGTGCTTAACAGCATGTATGCTAAGTGTTTAATCCACCTTGATGATAATTAAACTCATGATGAGAAACAAGTTGCTCTCAATTACAGGCTACATTAGAGACAAATCAATGAACTTGAACCCAAGAAGCCTTTGTTTTCAAAATGCAAATTTTCTTTTTTCCCAACTTTATGGAGATTCAATTAACAAAGAAAATTGTATAGATTTAAGGTGTACAATGTGATGATTTGATACACTGATACTCTGTATTCAGTTAACACATCCATCACCTCACATAGTTACCATTGTGTGTGTGTGCCTGTGTGTATGTCAAGAACACTGAAGATCCGCTCTCATAGCAAAGTTCAAGTATGCAGTACAATAGTGTTAACTATAATCATCATGCCGTACATTGGAATTTTTGCCCTGGCAACAGGAGCATTAAGAAATACAATGTTTTCTTAAGGAAACTTTCCCCGTAATGAGATATGGCAGAGACTAGCTGTGGTAGGGCTGATGAAGATTAAGATAGGCTCCTTGGAAAGCATCATGAGACAGAGCATGCAAATCACCATGGAAACCAAGCCATGTTTTATTGTGTAATAGGTTTGCTAATTATCCTAAAAAGGTAAGAAAGCCCACTGCCTAAAGGGAGATCGAGGTGGGTATTAATGAGTAATACAGCAAGATAATGGAGGAACGGGGCAGCTGGGAGCGCACATTTCTCCCTGACCTGCCAGGCACGACTGGGCAGGAGAGTATTTTGCTGCCCTATTAGATGCAGGGATGTGAGAGCTGGACATGGACTAATGCCCAGTCTCCCCAACTTCTGAGGCTTGCTGCTGCCTCTCTGATGTTTCCAGCAGTACCCATGGAGCTGCACAGATTTGGGGGAAACAAGTGGGAGCAGCCAACCTGGCACTGTGGGATACACCCTACAGATGAGAGGCTGGACCAGAACAGGGAGACAGGGAAGGAGGCTGCAAACCCATCCTGGGCACCTGCCCTAGGAAGTTTCACCCATGCTGGCTCATTGAATGCTCTCTTGAAACCTGGTCTGGACAAAACTTAACATTTGCTGAATACCAATACGTGCCCAACACTGAGGCTTTTCTTTTTTTAAAATAAATTTATTTATTTATTTATTTACTTTTGGGTGTGTTGGGTCTTCGTTTCTGTGCGAGGGCTTTCTCTAGTTGCAGCGAGCAGGGTCCTCTCTTCATCGCGGTGCGCGGGCCTCTCACTGTCGCGGCCTCTCTTGTTGCGGAGCACAGGCTCCAGACGCGCAGGCTCAGTAGTTGTGGCTCACGTGCCTAGTTGCTCCGTGGCATGTAGGATCCTCCCAAACCAGGGCTCAAACCCGTGTCCCCTGCATTGGCAGGCAGATTCTCAACCACTGCCCTGCCAGGGAAGCCCCAAGCCTTTTCTTTTTAATTCCAACAATCTCGAGCATAAAGGACATGAGGTAAGGGATATGACAATCCTCTAGGTCAACACGGACTAGATTTCACATATATAGGTTCGTCACATTTATTTTACTCCTTTTTATTTTTTAGCAAAACCTTTCTGATATAACTTAAGCAACTTCTGAAACAGTCACTACAGTTGTGTAAATCCTTCCTGCCATGTCTCTATGCTTTTACTAGTCTACGTATTTACCCATGGAAAGCAAATAGCATTGTGTGTTTTAAATTTTAGGGACTTGATATCACATTTTATTTACATTCTGCAGCTTCATGTTTTCACTTGACATTGAGTTTTCAAGAACTGTGGCTATTGACAGTGTAGATCAATAAGTGAGTTCAGCAACGTTGCTGGGTTTATTCCATGAATGCAAGGGCAGTTGCAAGGAATGGAGTCTGCATGATATATATCCTAGGACTTGAGACTTTAAGGCCTGGAATACAGTCAGTTTATGGAAATGTTCCATGTGGGCCTGAGAAGTATGTCTCGTCTCTGTTTCTGGGTTTCCACATGTGTCTATTAGATCAAGCGTGTAAGTGGCATATGCTTACTAAATGTGTCCACTTAACTCTGGTTTCTAAATAATTATGTTTAGAATTACAGTATAGGCCTTTACCTGTATCAGTGATTTTGATCATCACAACTTTTCAGAAACATGTATGATATGAGCCTTACAGATGAAGAAATGGGAATCTCAAAGCTGGGAAGTGACAGACTCAGGATTGGCACCTGTCTGCTTTTAAAAGGAATCAGTCATCCAGGGACTTCCCTGGTGGTCCAGTGGTAAAGAATCCGCCTTCCAATGCAGGGGAAGCAGGTTCGTTCACTGGTTGGGGAACTGAGATGCCACATGCCGCGGGGCAACTAAGCCCACACAGCACAACCACTGAGCCCGTGCGCCTCAACTAGAGAGCCTGCGTGCCACAAACTACAGAGCCCATATGCCCTGTAGCCTGGCACCACAACTAGAGAAGAGAAAATCCACATGCCACAACTAGAGAGAAGCCCACACACTGCAACGAAGAGCTCGCGTGCCACAATGAAAGATCCCACATTCCAAAAAGATCCCACGTGCCGCAACTAACACCCTACGCAGCCAAATAAATAAATATTTTTTTAAAAAAGGAATCAGACTTCCAGAAGTCGGTATCTGCAACTGAAGAAATGATCTAGATGCCAGGGCAAGTAGAGGCAATTCAGCCTGTGTTTAAATCCAGATCGGTGAGGACACAAGATGATTGGTTCAAGATGACGAAGTAGAAGGATGTGCGCTCACTCCCTTTCCCAAGAGCACCAGAATCACAACTAACTGCTGAACAATCATTGACAGGAAGACACTGGAACTCACAAAAAACGATACCCCACATTCAAAAACAAGAAAAATCTCAAATAAAAAATCTAACCTTACACGTAAAGGAACTAGATAAAGAAGAACAAACAAAACCCAAAGTTAGTACAAGGAAAGAAATCATAAAGATCAGAACAGATATAAATAAAATAGAAACAAAGAAAACAATAGCAAAGATCAATAAAACTAAAAGCTGGTTCTTCGAGAAGATAAACAAAATTGATAAGCCGCTAGCCAGACTCATCAAGAGAAAGAGGGAAAGGACTCAAATCAATAAAATTAGAAATGAGAAGAAGTTACAACAGACACCGCAGAAATACACAGCATCATAAGAGACTCCTACAAGGAACTCTATGCCAATAAAATGGACAACCTGGAAGAAATGGACAAATTCTTAGAAAGGTATAACCTTCCAAGACTGAACCAACAAGAAATACAAAATATGAACAGACAAATCACAAGTAATGAAATTGAAACTGTGATTAAAAATCTTCCAACAAACAAAAGTCCATGACCAGATGGCTTCAAAGGTGAATTCTATCAAACATTTAGAGAAGAGCTAACACCCATCCTTTTCAAACTCTTCCAAAAAATTGCAGAGGAAGGAACACTCCCAAACTCATTCTATGAGGCCACTATCACCCTGATACTAAAACCAGACAAAGATACTACAATAAAAGAAAATTACAGACCGATATCACTGATGAATATAGATGCAAAAATCCTCAACAAAATACTAACAGACAGAATCCAACAGCACATGATCATACACCATGATCAAGTGGGATTTATCCCAGGGATGCAAGGATTCTTAAATACACAAATCAATCAATGTGATAAACCATATTAACAAAGTGAAGGAGAAATCCCATATGATCATCTCAATAGATGCAGAAAAAGCTTTTGACAAAATTCAACACCCATTTATGATAAAAACTCTCCAGAAACTGGGCATAGAGGAAACCTACCTCAACATAATAAAGGCCATATATGACAAACCCACAGCAAACATCATTCTCAATGGTGAAAAACTGAAAGCATTTCCTCTAAGATCAGGAACAAGACAAGGAGGTCCACTCTCACCATTATTATTCAACATAGTTTTGGAAGTCTTAGCCATGGTAATTAGAGAAGAAAAAAGAAGTAAAAGGAATACAAATTGGAAAAGAAGAAGTAAAACTGTCACTGTTTGCAGATGACATGATACTATACATAGAAAATCCTAAAGATGCCACCAGAAAACTACTAGAGCTAATCAACGAATTTGGTAAAATTGCAGGATACAAAATTAATGCACAGAAATCTCTTGCATTCCTATACACTAATGATGAAAAATCTGAAAGAGAAATTAAGGAAACACTCCCATTTACCATTGCAACAAAAAGAATAAAATACCTAGGAATAAACCTACCTATGGAGACAAAAGGCCTGTATGCAGAAAACTATAAGACACTGATGAAAGAAATTAAAGATGATACAAATAGATGGAGAGATATGTCATGTCCTTGGATTGGAAGAATAAATATTGTGAAAATGACTATACTACCCAAAGCAATCTACAGATTCAATGCAATCCCTATTAAGTTACCAATGCCATTTTTATGGAACTAGAAAAAAAAAGTCTTAAAATTTGTATGGAGACGCAAAAGACCCCAAACAGCCAAAGCAGTCTTGAGGGAAAAAAACGGAAATGGAGGAATCAGACTCCCTGACTTCAGACTATTCTACAAAGCTACAGTAATCAAGACAATATGGTACTGGCACAAAAACAGAAACATAGATCAATGGAACAAGATAGAAAGCCCAGAGATAAACCCATGCACCTATGGTCAACTAATCTATGACAAAGGAGGCAAGGATATACAATGGAGAAAGGACATTCTCTTCAATAAGTGGTCCTGGGAAAACTGGACAGCTACATGTAAAAGAATGAAATTAGAACACTCCCTAACACCATACACAAAAGTAAACTAAAAATGGATTACAGACCTAAATATAAGACCAGACACTGTAAAACTTCTAGAGGAAAACATAGGAAGAGCACTCTTTGACATAAATCACAGCAAGATCTTTTTTGATCCACCTCCTAGAGTAATGGAAATAAAAACAAAAATAAACAAATGGAACCTAATGAAACTTAAAAGCTTTTGCAAAGCAAAGGAAACTACAAACAAGATGAAAAGACAACACTCAGAATTGGAGAAAATATTTGCAAATGAATCAACAGGCAAAGGATTAATCTCCAAAATATATAAACAGCTCATGCAGCTCAATATTAAAAGAACAAACCATCCCAATCAAAAAATGGGCAGAAGACCTAAATAGGCATTTCTCCAAAGAGGATACACAGATGGCCAAGAAGCACATGAAAAACTGCTCAACATCACTAATTATTAGAGAAATGCAAATCAAAACTACAATGAGGTATCACCTCACACCAGTTAGAATGGGCATCATCAGAAAATCTACAAAGAACAAATGCTGGAGAGGGTGTGGAGAAAAGGGAACCCTCTTGCACTGTTGCTGGGAATGTAAATTGATACAGCCACTATGGGGAACAGTATGGAAGTTCCTGAAAAAACTAAAAATAGAACTACCATATGACCCAGCAATCCCACTACTGGGCATATACCCAGAGAAAACCATAATTCAAAAAGACACACGCACCCCAATGCTCATTGCAGCTCTATTTACAGTAACCCAGACACGGAAGCAACCTAAATGCCCATCGACAGATGAATGGATAAAGAAAATGTGGCACATATATACAATGGAATATTACTCAGTCTTAAGAAGGAATGAAAACGGGTCATTTGTAGAGATGTGGATGGATCTAGAGACTGTCGTACAGAGTGAAGTAAGTCAGGAAGAGAAAAACAAATATCGTATATTAATGCATATATGTGGAACCTAGAAAAATGGTACAGATGAGCCGGTTTGCAGGGCAGAAATAGTGACACAGATGTAGAGAACAAATGTATGGACACCAAGGGAGAAAAGCGGCTGGGTGGGGATGAATTGGGAGATTGGGATTGACATATATAGACTAATATGTATAAAATGGATAACTAATAAGAACTTGCTGTATAAAAAATATTAATAAAATTCTAAAATTTAAAAAAAAGAAGAAAAGAAGTCCAGATGGGTGAGGCTCTGAAATGATAACTCTCAACCTCTAACCTATTGTGCAAAATCTAGCAAACAAAAATCTGGCCTCTCTGAATTATATCCTGCTACTTTGCACTTGGCACTTTGGTTGACCTTGTCTGTCTCCCCGACTTTCCCCAGTGTGGCCTATCCCCATGGATGTCCCAACATGTCCAGGTCCTCTGGGCCTCACACCCACCCTCTCCCACCTGTCAGGGGTACCCTGACCATCAGATGACCAAGCAATGGCAGGTTCCTAAGTGAACACCCAAAGCCCAATCCAGAATGTCTTCCCAGGCTTTCTGATTGCATTTTCTGCCTGATAGAGCAGAAACTGAAAAGGCATTTTCACCGTGACACTAAGGTAGCTTAGACACCAGGCCTCCTCCCTTGCAAGAACCCCTTATAAGGCCCTGCACTTAACTCTGTATTCATAATTTTATCTTCTCAAAGAGGATTCCAAAAATCGCGTGAACTTCAGGCCACCCCAAACCTGGATCCACCCCTGGCGAAATTTCTTTCTCTTGGAGATCTCCTAGTGGAGTGCTGTGGGAAAGGTGCTGTGGGAGAGTTCACAGGCCACAATCTCAAGATTAAAGCTTAGATCAGAGGAGCAGGCAGAGGCCTCTGTGTGCCCCAACTCCATTCACTTGTGCGTCAGGCTGGGCACCTTCCCCCACCCCGTGGGACGCGTTGGCCTCGGTCAGTCCTGCTCCACTATGGCCTTCAAGCCAAGGGAAGGCCACAGCTCCCAGCTCAGCAATCCGCCTGGGCCCCGCCCGGCTCCAGCTGTGTCCACTGGGCTCTTGGGGAAGGGCCAGGCCCAGGCCAGATGATCCGACATGATGAAAAGGGAAATTCTCCACATTCCTTCTGCAGAAGACATCTGCCAAATGCAATGCAGGGAGGGGAAGCAGGCTGGCGATTCCTTGCCCAGCCAAACGCATCTTCAACCCTAACAGAGTTCCATGTGGAAAAAATTGGCACACCTCTAATTCAGTCGAGTTTCAGGGGGAACTTAAGCCTGCCGTGGATGGAGCAGGGGCCCAGGGAGGGGGATGCCAAGGAGGACGCAGGACCCAGCATTGAGGTATTCTCCCAATGCATGAGGACTTCCAGTTTTGGAAAAATATCTTCGTATTCCCAGAAATCACCCAATGGAACAATCAAATTACATTATTTTCTCCAGTCGTCAATGCGTGGTGATGGTTTCAGACCGAAAGGACCAAACTCCTATTTTTAACTCTGTCTTGACTCTCACACTAAGCCGTCACCCAAAGTTTCTCAACAAGGTCCTCCTTCCCAAATGCTCATTTTCCTTCTTCACCACCAACAAATGAGGTTTGGTGGGGAAAACCTCAGTTTGTCAGTTTGAACTTGCGTCAAACTGGGCAGCTTCTACCCAGGACATTTGAGGGGTGTCCAGAAGTCTACCCAGAGTCCTCTTTCCCCCACTACCAGTGAGGGATCTATGGCTCTAGAATCGCTCCCTAACAGACCCTCTTGGAAGCCTGTGCACTTTAATCATTAGAAACATTGCATTATCTCGTCCTCTTGGCCACGCCAAATAGTCCTTCAAGACTCAGCAGATCACATTCTTCAAGAAGCCCTGGTAGGACTCCCTCCTACGCTGAGGCTGAACCAAGCACTTGCCCTGCTCCCAACATTTCCGTATAATAGCATTTATGATTTTATACAGCCGTCTATATCAATTCTATCTCCCTCGCTAGACCGGAGGTATCACATTCCCACCCTCCCCTCCCTTGGTGCACTATACCTCTACCACCCTTTAGGGGTCACAGAGATCTTTCACTTACTGCCCATTTAGCCTTTACGATTATGAGCTACCATTTTACAAATAAAGAAGCTAAGACTTGGAAAGATTGTATTTGCCCAACGTCCCAACACTGGTAAGTATCAGCATGTAGACATACACCCAGATCTGATTCCAAGTCTACTGTCCCTTTCACAGCTCAGTGGCTGCAGGGAACAACGCTTTAAGGAAATGAAGATATTAGGAGGAGGGGCTTCCCTGGTGGCTCAGTTGTTGAGAGTCCGCCTGCCAATGCAGGAGACACGGGTTCGTGCCCCGGTCCGGGAAGAGCCCACATGCCGCAGAGCGGCTAGGCCCGTGAGCCGTGGCCTCTGAGCCTGCGCGTCCGGAGACTGTGTTCCACAATGGGAGAGGCCACAGCAGTGAGAGGCCCGCGTACCACAAAAAAAAACTTTTTTAAAGATATTAGGAGGGCAAAAATTCAGAACATTGCTTGCCTGCCTTCAAACAGAAGATTGGATGATAAATCATGGGCAGAGGTGCAAAAACTACAATAATGTCACAAATTTAAATGCCTACAGAGGCCAGGCAGGGGCTGTGAATGGCTGAAGCAAGCCAGGTAGGGACTGTGACCTACCTGAGAAGGTGTGTCCACCTACAGGTCCCAGGGCTTATTCAGAGCAGAGTTACTAATTTTTTTTGGTAGTTGGAAATCTGGACTTTGATATAAAATCTCCAATATTTTTTTTGTTGGCACCTAATCCGTATGTTTAAAAAAAAAAAAAACACTGAGGACCAAACAAGCACATCTGCAAGCCAAACGTGGCAGATTGTAAGCTCTGGTGAAGGCTCACTGCCTAGGCCTGGGATGAACCAATGTAAATTAATCTAACTCAGCTCCAGTGCCCCTGCTCGCTCCACATGGCGCTATCTTGCCAGGCAGAGACTGGGTGAAATATCCGATTTCCTAGCATGCTTCCTGCATCACTTTGGTTGCTACCTCTCTTGGAGGACTGGCATTTCTGAGGATTCAATCCCAGAAATGGCACCCTCAACAACAAGGTTGCCTGCTTCAACCTAACTTCTTGCTTTTCCATAGTATCTTTCTCCTCAACTCACAGTAGAAAAACCTCCTAATTTTGCTCAACCAATGGTCCATTCAGATCAGTCAGCCTCCCAGCAGGAGATTATTTTTTCACTTGTGTCAGATTTGGCATTTCTTTTGCTTCCATCAGCCTTTTGACTACTTTCTTATAGGATCCCTTTAAGATTCTTCCTCGAAAATCCCACAAAGCTTCACACACTATTTGTGCAATAGTGAACATTTCAAAAATGTGAAAAAGGAGAGCAAAAGGCCTCCCAAACCTTCAGCCCACTCTCTCTTCTCTGTCCCTGTGCAGGCATTTCTGCCTGAGACCAGCTGAAAGGCTGGGTTTCCAGAAGCTTGATATACCTCCACTGCTCCCATCATTACTGAGTACCAACCAGGCGCCAGGTCCTATTCTTCATCAAATCTTTGAAACAATCCTCTAAAGACCAGTCCTAGCTTGGTCCTATACTACAGGTGAGGAGAACAAGGCCAGAGAAGGAAAAAAACACTCAAGTAGCAAACGTAGGATTTAAACCCAAGTCAAAGCAATTCCAGAGTCTGCACCCCATGATGCTGGCTGTACAAACTTCATGGGTCCTATTATTTTCCCTGTTTTCCAGATGGAAGAAGAGGCTCAGAGAGATTACAAAACTTCCTAAAAGTCCAGCTGGTATAAAAGAAGATTCGCGGGCTTCCCTGGTGGCGCAGCAGTTGAGAGTCCACCTGCCGATGCAGGGGACACGGGTTCGTGCCCCGGTCCGGCCGTGAGCCATGGCCGTTGAGCCTGTGCTCCGCAACGGGAGAGGCCAGAACAGTGAGAGGCCCGCGTACCGCAAAAAAAAAGAAGATTCGCAATTACACCAGGAGCAGTTCTAGATCCACTTCTAAATTTTAACACAAGCTTAGTGGAAATGAAAAAATGATTATAATAAGCATAAGAAAAGTGTTTAATGCTGGCTTTGCTATATAATCCCTGCTAATCGTGCCTTTAATTAAAAAGCTAAAAAAGAAAAGCACACATGAGCTTAGCATGTTGGCTCTTCCCCTTCATTTGTAAGTCTGATTTCTTCCCTATTTACAAGTATGAGCTTGTCTCCCAGCCTTTCACTACTTGATGTGTGGTCCATGGGCCAGCAGCATCAGCATCATCTGGGAGTTTCCCAGGAATGTGGAATCTCAGGCCCTACCCCAAGACTCCCTGAATCGGAATCTGCATGTTGAAAGAATCTCCAGGTAATGTGCATGCACAGGAAAGTTTGAGAAGCCCTGGACCCCAAGAGATCTCAAATATCAGCCCCTTTATGGACAATTCTCTTCGGTGTATCCAAAGACAACCTTGACTAGTGAGTGCTGGTTTTTAAATACAAAAACTCTACCCAGAGACACAGCTCCCAAACAAGACCAGCCTGAGGGGACCACAAGGCAATGTCTCGGGAATCTCAGTTTCCAGGTGAGTGAGCCCGCTTTGGGGGACCCCGAGTTACACCCGAATCCTCAGCTCCTCTGGCCCCCAGCCATCAGTATCGTCTGCCATGGCAACTCCGCCTCTACACCCAAGATGCCCACCCACCCCTCTCCAAGTGCTCTGGGTCTGTTTTTTCACAGAGCAGCAGGGAGTGTGTCATGGTTTTCAAACTCCTTGCTGAACAACTAGAGGAAAACTGATCTTTTGCCACATGGAAAAACGCACCCAAAAATGAAGTAATAGGGGAATAGCAATGAACCTTAGGGGCCGTCCACAAAGCAAGCCTAGGATGATGGGTTTGAGAATGTCCTTATAAAGTCACATGGCGATTCCTCGGTGGCTGAGCTGTGGGTGGTAAGGGGCTGATACCAGAACCGTGGAATCCTGGGTTATAAGAAGGTCGGAACTGCTTCGGTCAGAGGCCAAATCTACAATTAGCCCTTGGGGGAGATGCACGGGAAGGGACCCTTGGCCGGAAGAAGGACCCAAGCCCGGGAAAGCCAGGAGCCTTCTCCAGAAGGCGGTGCTCTGCTTTTCTTGGGACCTGCTGGAATTTCATTATCCTGTTCACACTGTACAGATGGGAATTTAATAATTAATAAGGGAATAGCTCACCCCAGAGCCTGTGCAAGAGGATTATGCAAATCAACCAAGATGTGTGGCAAGAGGCTGAATATTTCATGGTGTGTTTAATTTGCAAATACTACCCACCGAGAAGGCTTAGGCAGGAAACCTATCATCATAATAATTACCATTGCTCATGCAAAACTACTCAAGTTTCCATCAGATGTCCTTCCTTTCAACTACTTTTGCCAAACATGTCTCCTGAGAAATGTAATTTTTTTTTCATGGAAGAAAAAGAAAGTAACTGCAATGCAAAAGAATATTAGGAATAAAACAAACCTGTTTGGATAAAATAAAAACTAACCTAGACACTAACTTTGCTCAGCATACAACTCTTTTTAACACTCAGATAGCTTCTATCCTGTTCATTTTCTCTGACATGCACTAAGGTTACCACCTGAGTTAGGAAGTTGAACCAAAAGAAACCAAGATATTACTTCTTGTGCACTCCACACAACACTTCATGCATTAATTAAGCTACCCACCAATTCTGAGTACCCCCAATATCGTTCCTATAAAGTCATCTCTGCTTAAATAAGCTCCGGGTAGTTTTCTATCTCCTCCCTACAAGAACCCTAAATGTTCTAGCTTGTGTGGATAACAAGAGCTAGAGGACCACGTACCCAAGGGCTTCTAGCTAATTCCATCTGTTCCACGACCACCACCACCAGCACTGGTTGCAAACTCAATCATCTAGAACAGGGTCAACAAACTTTTCCTGTAAAAGGCCAAATAATAAATATTTCAGGCTTTGCTGGCCATATGGTCTCTGTTGCAACTTCTCAACTCTGCTGCCACACGGGAAAGCAGCCACAAACAATGTGTAAACAAACGAGCATGGCTGTGTGCCAATAAAACTTTATTTACCAAAACAGGTGGAGGGCCAGATTTGGCTGCCATCCAAACCTCCTGGTACTTCATGTCCTGCTATAACATTTCTTAAGACTTCACGTAATTTTATTAAAAAAAAAAAAAAGATGAACTCTCTCTGTGACTCTGAGCATGTGTATATGCAGACCCAAATATATTAGATTAAACCAGTGGTTCTCACGTTTGGCAATGTCTGGAGACCAGGATCAGTTTTGTGGGCTTGTAACTGGCATAGTTGAATGGGATACCACACTTAGAATGGCTCCAGTCCCACACTTGATTTACTCCTCTGCTGTCACAGTCTTAAAATTCTTAATAATTTTTATATAATAAGGGGCTCCGCAATTTTATTTGCACTGGACCCCACAAATTACGTTGCCACTCCTGCTGGAGATGTAGAAAATATCAAAGATTGTCACAACTGGGGAGGTGCTGCTGGCATCTGGTGAGTAGAGGCCACAGATGCTGCTAAACATCCCACAAGGCACAAGACACTCCCCACCACATAACAAACAGTTATCAAAATGTCAATAATGCCAAGGTTGAAAAGCCCTGGGTTAAGCCATGTAAAATTGCCAATATTCTACCATGTCTGACCTAAAAATAAAGTCATTTTGCATAGGGCAACCTTATTTAACTATGTTTTACATCTTTAAAGGACGTAACAAAAACATTTACAAACCAGGAAAAAAGCCCTCTCTCAGTCTATGCCTTTCTGATTTCTTTTTGTTCATCACAAATAAACCTCTTTTAATCTGCCCCAAATTAGTGTACTCATGTATTTGTTTCTTGATTTTTCAGGAGAAGTAATGCTTGCGAATGAAACAAATTTTAAGGTTCTGAAACATACTCAGTAAAAACATGAATCTCCCACCTACCCCATCCCCCATCCTCTTCCCCTTCTACAGCAATCCCATTTAGTGTGTTCTCTTTTGTCCTCCACAGCCATTTCATAACTGGGGACCTTCTATATGCTCTGTTTCCCTCCTGGTTTCTTTAGGGCATCCTTTATCTGCCAGCCTAAAATGTTCCCCAGAGATCTATTGCACTAGGTCCAGCCCTGCTTTGTTTCCCACTTTTCCAGGACCGCCTACTCCCGTAACAACGAATCCAAACCTTCCAGAGCCCCGCTTCCCCTTTTTTGAAGTCCTGGCTGAATGAAAAGTAGTGTTGCATTTTCCGTTTTCCAATTTCTCTCCCCCGGTGCTCTTTGTCACAGAATGTATATTGTTCTATTTAAAGTCTGTCGGGACCCAGCGCCTGTCAAAGTTGTTTGAACAGAATAAAAAGCTCTCGAGCTTGATGCAGGCCAATTCTCTATACATAGACTCGGTCCTCATTTCTGGTCCAAAAAGAGCAGGAAAGAGACAGCCTGAGGTTGGAGGCTGTAACTTCCCCGTATTGATTTTTGACTCGCAGAGTGACAGAGGGGCCTGGGTATACGTGACCACAGACATGCTTATAAATTCTTAATACCACTTTTGAATTAAAAAGAGAAAAAGAACAGCAAAAGCAACCAGAAAAGCATAAGCCGGCCGAGAACAGCAATTCAAGAGATTGATTAATTATTTTGAGCTATTTAACCACAATCTTGATTCAAGGGCACCATTTGAGCTGGGAGAAGTGAGAAGCTTGTAGGAAAATGTGGCTCTGACCCCAGGCAACAGCAGATGTGGCTGCTGGGGGAGCAGCAGGCCCCTGGGGATCTGCCCTTCTCTTCCTTCTGGACTTCTCAGCTCCCACAATCACGGGACTTTGTCTCCCAGGAGGAAGGCTGCAGGCTTCTGTTTCCCCTAACCCTCCAAGGAGGTGAGAATGAGATGGCCCGGCTAAGCCATTCTGGCTGTTTGATGTCAGAAATGACAGCTCAGTGATGGGGGAGAAGGCTGAGCCAACAGTGGTCTCCGAAACCTCGGTGGGTCTGGTGTTCACCTCCCCCAAGCACTACTGTCCTCACACTCCAAAGGGACCCTGATGGTGGAGAGGATGGGACCGCAGGAGGGGAGACTGATTATGGCTTGGTAGGACATCCCTCCAGCGACTCTTCTAGCTGATCATTTCCACCTCCCAGTGTTGCTACCGTATTTCCTTCAGGACTCACAGGGTCCCTTCCAGTTCTAGCTACATCCCTGTCTAAACAGATGCCTTGAGGTGGTGACGCCAGGAAGAAGGGTGCAGGATAAACTGGGGGTAAAAGAACAGAAAATAAGCGTTTGGAATGGCGAAGTATTCTTAATTTTACGTTCCCAGACTCATTGCGATAGAAAAGCCTGTGCTGCTTTTGTGTGTGTGTGTGTGTTAAAATACACATGACATTAAATTTACCATCTTAAAGTATACAGCTCAGTGGCATTAAGTGCATTCATACTTTGGTGCAACCATCACCACCATCCATCTCCAGAACTTTTTAATCATCCTTGAACTGAAGCTCTGTACCCATTTAACAGTTATTCCCCACCCACCGCCAGCCCCGCCCCGGCTACCACCATTCCACTTTCTGTCTGTGTGAATCTATTCTAGGTACCGCATTTAACTAGAATTATACAATATTTGTCTTTTTGTAACTGGCTTATTTCACTTAGCGTAATGTCCTCAAGGTCCATCTATGTTATAGCATGTGTCAGAATGTCCTTCCTTGTTAAAGCTGAATAATATTCCATTGTATGTATAGACCACATTTTGTTTATCCTTATATCCGTACACGAATGCTTCCGTGGGTTGTTTCCACCTTTTGGCTACTGTGAATAATGCTGCCATGAATATGGCTGTACAAATATCTATTCAAACTGTGTAGCTTTTTAAAAAACACATATCCCCAACTCTTAATTCGTGAGATTTTATTTCACTAGCTCTGGAGTGAGTCCTGGGAAACTGTGTTTCTAACAAGACCCACCCCTCCAGCTGATTCTAATGCCAGACCAGGTTTGGGAAACAAGGAACTGAATCCCTGAACAATTTGTGCTAATCCCAGCTCAGAGTCCTCTTTGCAGCCAGGTGGGTTCCCTTGCAATCCCACCCCAATGAAAGTAAAGACAGTTCCATTTTGTAAACGTCAGCTCCAAGAGTCTGAACAGGGGACATCTGATCTTCCTGTTTACAATACGGAGACTGCAGCTCGACGACCAGGATTCAAGCTCATCTCTCTCATCCAAAAACCATGCTATTAGGCTCATGGACTAAAGTCCTCTGACTCCTCTACACCAGTGGCAGCTCTCCTGGGTCACGCGGGGTATCATCCAACACCACGGGATAAGAGTAACAGGAGAGAAAAGGGCTGCACCCCACAGGCACTGCTGTAGGAGTGGGCTCTCAAAGTGTGAGAGCAGCATCTGTCAGAGACCTGCTTCTTCATTTCTGGAAAGTTGTCATCCACAGCTTGGAAACAGTGAGTATGGCATATGTTTGGGTTTTAAAACTGTAGGTCAGCTTCTCACTGTCTTTAACAAAAAGAAGACGAAAGGACAGGAAAAGGCTCGCTGCCTTTTGCCACACCAAGACCCTGTTGGCCGCAGCGCATACGCTCAGGAGGTGAGCCACTGGAGGCGGACCAGCGGTGAGGTGCAGGCTGGGAAAAAAAAAAAATCCTGTTCTTGTCATCGAACACGCGTGATCTTAAAGTCCTCACACCAGCCTTTCAAGGAGAGATTCTCTCCACTTTGTAAATATGAACATGAGCGATAGGGAAGCTGCGTGATTTGCCCACGGTCACTCAGCTGATGCTAGAGCCAAGATTGGCAACCAGATCCCTCTGTCCTGGTTGTGAGGTCCTGTCCCTCTCACTCCGCCTTCCCACCTCCCAGCTCCAAAGCAGTCCCAAGGCCTTTTGGCCTCCTCAAAGCATTTCACAGATTAAAAGGGTTAAAAATCACAGGATTTGAAGACGGATGCCATCAAGGGTCCCAGGGAAAAAGAAGGTTCTCGTTTTGGCAAACATTCTGCTAAACTTCTTATGTTTCAGCCATTGGAGTTTAGACTCTGGAGGTCCCAGAAAAGAGGCCTTTGTCTAACCAAACCTACGGTGTGTCTCTGAGCCCCTATAACAATGACTACCCTGTTGCTTAATACGATTCTACTGGGTATTTTCAGGAAGCTACAGTGTGAGTCCATCAGACTTCCCATGATATTTTACAGATCATGTCCAATGCCCTTTACAGTGCCATGTACACGTTCATCTCAATAAATTCTTACTGACTAGAGGAAGGAAGGAAGGAATGTATGCATGCTTCTCATATGTCTTGAGTTAACCTATTTGAGTGCTGTATTAGTCAATGTTCTCCAGAGAAACAGAATGTTTATTTAAGATATATTTATAAATATATGATAGATAGAGATCTTAAAATCAATCTCTCTCTCTCTCTCTCTCTCTCTCTCTCTCTCTCTCTCTATCCATCTCTCTATTGGCTCACATGATTTGGGGGCTGGCAAAAAATTTGTGGGGCACGCCAACAGGCTGGAAACTCAGGGAGGGTTTCTATTTTCCAGGGTTGAGGCAGAATTCCTTCCTCTTCGTATACCTCAGCCTTTGCTCTTAACGACTTCAACTGGTTGGGTGAGGCCCACATTATGGAAAATAAAATGCTTTACTTAGAGTCAACTCATTGTAAATGTTAATCATATCTGAAAAGTACCTTCACAGCAACATCTAGACAAGCGTTTGACCAAACAGGCGCCATATCCTAGCCGAGCTGACACATGGCATTCACCACCACAAGCACATACCTCCTAAATCTAGAGATTTATAAAAATGGAAGTTACCATGGATACTACTAAAGAGAAGGAAAATAAGGATGTTCAAGATTGACAACTGTTAATAATAATATGACTATGAACTTGTAATCACAAGGTCTAGAGTTGGGACGTTGTTACTATTTATATCCTGTTTGCTTACAGAAAATATTTGAAGAATCAGAGTCGAGAGCAAAAATCTAGAAATTGTCAAGAGAACTAAAATTATTGAGCTTCCCTGAACGTTCACTCTAGTGAGTAATAAAATCACATATTATTGTATCTCCACTAAGTCATAGGATTTTAGAACTATGAAGGACTTCAATGTGAGACCACTGTTTTACGGGGGGGAAAAAATCCAGGACCAAAAAGATCAAGGTACCCTGATCAATGAAGGTTGTACCCTGATCAATGAAGGTTGTACCCTGTTGAGCCACGTGTCCCAGCCCCTCTCTGCAACCAGGCCACACCTCTGAGTACCTACCACATGCCAGGATTTCTGCCAGACACCTTGCTAGGTGCCGAGAACACATGCCAGGATTTTTTAAAGCACTTCATATGTATAAAGTCATTTAATCCTCACAATGATAATTTAAGGTGTATACTATTATCATCCCTGGTTTATAGAAGAAAACATAGAGGCAGAGAGAGCATAAGAAATTTGCCTGAGGCCACAAGGCTACCAGGCCAGATTGATGGAATTCAAACCCAGGCAGCCTTGCTCCCAAGTATGTGTTCGTGTCCATTACATGGTACTGTTTATGGTCAGGAAGATGAAAAGAATAAACAAACGTTTTTTGTTTTTGTTTTTTTAATGTGTTGGGAGGGGTGATATTAGACAGGGGTCTCAGAACGAGCCTGGGAATCATGCAACTAAGAGGTGAGGGGAGAAGTGGGGTAGGGATAGATCCGGATTTTGTGGGGCTAATGTAATTTGGGGGCTCTCCTTTAACTATAAAGTTATAAATACAATATTACGTGCAAAATGAATACTTACCTAGAATAAAAAGAAACTCTACAAACTGCAAATTTGTAAAATTGATCAACTATCACAAACATTACACTATCCAAAAACCCAGTATTTTTATTAACCGCCTAATCCACCTCAGCAATACTTTTCTCCCTACGCATTTGTCCTGCATGTTCTTTGATTGCCTCTTCCTCTGACAATGAAATATTTTCTACAGAGAAAATAGATCCTTCAGTTCTCCTTCTGACATGGTTGATAGAAATTTTATTTTTATTCTCAACAGTTTAGAAAGAATTCTTTCCAGTTCCCAACTAATTTCTGGTTTGGTCATGTAAATTGTAGGATTGTTGTCAAAACTGAGAAAACCTCTCAGTTTATATATGAGCTGTGAAATGTCAGGGTATTTCAAGTTTTCTAAGGTAGTGACTACTCTCGTAGTCTTCAAATTCTTTGAATTGATGAAAGTCATTAACCAGTTTGGTGTTGATTTCCTTATTATAGTGGGTATTATAAGTTTAAACTATGTTATCGACGTCAGTATTCTGGAGCAAATCAGCAAGAAACAAACCTTTTCCCAATGTGTTCATATGAGTCACTCCTCTTAATTAACTGGATTATCAAAAAATCCAAGGAGTTAGCCATCCCTTCTATTAGAAATAGAATATCTTTCTCTTGATGAACTTCTGCCCTTGAAATATCTAAAAAATTTTTCTTACAACTTTTTAATGTCTGAATGATTTCTATTGATTTCATTATTTTGATTATGTTTTTTCATAGTCCATTAAGTTTATCTGTTGGCTCTCAAATAAACAATTAAACTAATTTAAAGATGACAAAATAGATTCATTTTCATCTACATCCAAATTAGGAGTCTGTAATTTCTCACTTCTGCTATTGAAATGTTCCAAAACATCTTTCCAAATTCCAAGAAAAATGCATATTCAAGGTTTATCGACTTTTTGAATAAGCTTTTTCCTCTCGTTTATGTGTAGGCCCCTCTCCCAAGTCTTCAGAAATATATTTTAGAGTCCTAGACGCATCCCACATTGCAAGACACATCTCGCATTGCTTCATAATGGGCAGATCTTCTCATGACACTTAAACTCTTGAAAGAAAAATCCAAGCTTGGCCAACCTGGAAAGAAAACATGGAACAGATGCAATGTATCGAAATAGTCAACAACTTTAAGCATAGTAGAGGCAGCAGGAGGACCAGGAAAGAAATGCCCAAGGTCACACCTGATTGCAGATAAAATATCTTATTTTTGCAAATTTACAAAAACTTATGGGGGAGGGGGAGGGGGAGGGATAAATTAGGAGTTGGGGATTAACAGATACACACTACTGGGTATAAAATAGATAAACAACAAGGACCTACTGCATAGCACAGGGAACTATATCCAATATCTTGTAATAACCTGTAATGGAAAAGAATCTGAAAAAGAATACATATAAATATACATATATGTGTATACACACCTGAAACATTGTAAATCAACTATACTTCAATTAAAAAAAAAAACCTATGGCCATGTAAACATATTGCTAGTACCCCTCCCAGGACTTCGGAAGGACCCTGAAACTGAATCTACAAGGCAGAGAGAAGTTGAGTGTCCCAACAAGGAGATAACATCAACAAAATCCCCGGGGGGCTTGATAAGGCAAGACAGGGGTCACAGGAGTGCCAGTACACGGGCAACAGCAGAGCAAAAGTAGTTCAAGGACAGTGAGAGAGCTTGCTCTGTGGTTGATGAGATGCTCGGGAAGGTTGTTTGGGGTTCTTTATTTCCAGATTTAAAAAAAAATGTGGGAGGAAGGAAGAATGGGAAGTTACTGTGTAATGGGTACAGAGTTTGAGTTGATGAAGATGAAAACGTTCTGGAGATGGACAGTGGTGACGGTTGCACAACCATGTAAATGTAATGTCACAGAACTGTACACTTATAAATGGTAAGATGGTAAATTTCATGTTATGTATATTTTACCACCAAAAAGTTTAATAGAAATAAATTTAAAATTTTAACAAAAAATTTTAATTGAGATAATTGCAGATTCACAGGCAGTTGTAAGAAAAAATACAGAAAAATCGCGTACACTTTATCTAATTTCTCCCATGGTAATATTTTGCAAAACTCTAGTACAACCAGGATGCTAGCACTAATACAATCTACCCCCATCTTATTCAGATTTCTCAGTTTTACTTGTACTCGTGTTTGTGTGTGTGTGTGTGCGTGTATTAAGTATAAACAATTTTGTCCCCTCTGTAGTTTTCAGTATCCACCACCGCAGTCAAACTACTCAACAGTTTCAACACCAAAAGGATCCCTCATGCTGCCCTTTTTATAATCACACCCACCTCCCTCCTACCCTCCTCCCCCATCCCAAACCCCTGTCCTCCATGGACAATGACACAAAATGAAACAAAATGTTATCACTTGAAGAACGTTATATAAATGGAATTGTACATTCACATCACTCAAATATACCTTCTTGGTTTGCCTTTTTACCCTCAGCATCATTTCTTGGAGATTCATCTAATTTGTTACATTTATCAGTAGTTTGCCCCTCGTTGTTGCTGGATAGTATTTCATGGTATAAATGTATCACAGTTCGCTTAACCATTTACCTATTGAAGGACGTCTGGAGTATCAAAGGACAGTTTTGGGGGATTATGATAAAGCTGCTATGAACATTTGTGTATAGGTTTTGGTGTGAACATAAGTTTTTATTCCTCCAGGATAAGTGCTCAGGAGCGCGCTTGCTGGTTCCATGGTAGTTGCATGTTAGGTTTTTTTAAGAAACTGTCAAACTTTTTTCCAGAGTTGGACCATTTTACATTCCCACCAGCAACTGATGAATGATTCAGCTTGCCCACATCCTCGCCAGCGTTTGTTGTCACTATTTTTTATTTTAGCCATTTTAATTGCTGTGTAGTGGTATCTCGTGGTGATTTTATTTCCCTGATGACTACTGATGTTGAGCATCTTTTCATGCGGTGGAGTGTTAAGCCCCAGAGTGGTGTGGCAAATGGGCACTTCTGAAAGGTCACTATGTGGAAGTAGTTTCTATTGAAGCCTGATAAGAACCAGTGGGGGCCTGAACCAGGACATAAGAGTGAAGGGATAGAGAGGGGTGGACTGGGGGATTCCAGCAACGCTTTAGGAAGTAAAGTTGGCCAGATATGGCGACCAGTGAGACAGGGAGAGGCACCATTGAAAGAGAGGGAGGAATCCGGTATAACTTTCAGGTTTCTAACTCAGACAGAGAAAAAAAATGGTCTGGAAATGTTGAGTTTGGGCTGCAAGACATCCATATAGCCCAAAGCATTTGGATACGAGCATTCAAAATCAGGGTCAAATCTGGGCTGAAGATATGGAATTGGAAACTCGGCAATTCCCATCACTAAAATTAGTGAGGGGAGGGGGCCTGATTTTTTAGGCTCGTCTATTGGTTCCCTTGTAGGCCACGCCCCCCAGTGTCTGGGCACTGCTGCAGGGGCCCACCAATCCCCTGCAGACTAGCATTTTCCGTAGCACAGGACACGCCTAACACACCTAAGTGCTATTTTTTACTTGTATATAGGTTCGGTTTTGATTTCACAAATTCATTAAGGAATTTTTAATTATAGATTTTTTCCATTATGTGTATTTTTCAACCAGATAATAAAAGTGTTAAACGGTGTGAAAGCGTGCAAAATGTTTAATCATTGAGAAGTAGCTGTGACTTCTGACCAGTTGGTCTTCCCAGGGACAAGGGTTCTGGGCTCTGAACTGCCGGCTTTCGTGTCCCTTAGGTATTCTTTTGCTGAAGGCGATCTCCCACCTGCTCTCTTTCCGGGGGATTCCTTGGCCTTCCTGCCCGCCCCCAGGCCTCCCGCCCCCAGGCCTCCTCTGCGGGTAACAGGTGACTGCAAGCCTTCTCTTTGAACTGGAGAATCCCTCTCCCTAGCCCACCCCCTCGCGGAAACCCACAGGCCCTAGGGCCGATCAGAAGGTGAGTTGTGCCTGGACCACCTCTGGGGAGTTCAGGGCTGGGCCCTGGCCCTCCGGGGAGACCACACCAGCGGCCCTAGAGCTGCCAGGCGCCTCTCGTCCCCCGCGCTTCCAGCCCAGCTGCGGGCTCTCCTTTGCAACCTTTGAGAAGATTTTTAAATTACATTTCCCAAGCCCTTCTGATCTCCAAGTGTACAACACCCACACACACCCCAGCCCTACCCCCAGGTACTCAGTATGATCGAAAGCTAAGCACCGCCCCCCCTCCCCGGGATGGATATGCAAACCAAGGGGTCTAGGTGGGGACTCAGCTCTAGAAACTTCGCCTATTCATCTGTAAGACAGCTCTGGGGGGCGGGGAGCGGGGGCAGTCAGGGCCCCAAAACACACTGACTGTAGATTCCAGCTTGCTTCTGGTATTTCATAAGGCTGCTGTTTAAACATAATTCCAAAGAAATTGAGGTTATCCTTGGGAGGGAGGGAAGGGTGGAAGGAGAGAACGGCGAACTTGTCCTGTCCTATTAGCGAACTGCAATCACTGATCCTTTGTGACACAGAAGTCATAGGTCAAATTCAAGATCTTACTGCAAATCACGCGGCGGGGTTGGGGGACGGGGGAGCAGGGAAGAGGGGGATTGTTCTCCCAGGAATATGAGAGGAAATATCCTCTTATTCCTAATAACACCTCCAAAGTCTCCTGCCCTGAGAATTAGCAAGGATGATGACACAGAAAGCGATAAGGGGATTCGGCCTCCTGCCATTGCTCTGCATCCATTTAATTGATTATGCAGCTCTGGACTCCAAAAGCTCCACCACGCATTTCTTTTCCCTAACAATAGGGAAAATAGTGAAGCTTTCTTTTTACTTATATTTATCTTTTTGATTTATTTTTGGAGTTTTCTAAAATTAAAAATTCAATGTCCAGACCCTGGTTATTTAAAAACAAGCTACAATAGTTAACTTCCGCTGCATAAACTGGCCTCCTAAATAATTTCTCTGGAGGCCCCGAGATTCCTAAAATGAATCCATCTGAGGAAGCCACAAGGTAGGGAGGAAGAGGAGAGAACTAGTAATTGAGGAGATGTTGCTCTCACTTTGCCTCAGTTTTCCTTCCAGAATCTTCTCAGGCCTGTGATCAGAGGACCCTCCTCTGTGCCAAGGCAGCTTCTCCCATGGGCTGAGCCGTACCCACCCCACCACAGCTGCACCAGCCCTGTGGCCTAGGTGAACCCCACCTGAACTTGGCAGCACTGCCGCCTCCTTAGGGTGATGCCAGAGGAGCCCCAGTTCCCACTGTTAGTAAAGAAAAGGCCTTCCCAGCATTTGAAGTAAGTTGGTGTCATTCTTTTGGGGCTCACTGTAGAAAGTGCAACAAGCTTCCCCTTAAGACAGAATACACAGCCACAGGTACATGGAGAGCCTGTCACCAAAAACAGTGGATCCAATGATTTGGGGAGTTCACAGATAATGAAAAAACATGGGGAAACAAATATGCATTTGCTAACTTTTTATTTTACCAAGAAAGGATTTTTTAAATTGAAGTACAGTTGATTTACAATATTGTGTTAGTTTCAGGTATACAGCAAAGTGATTCAGTTATATATTTTTTCAGATTATTTACCATTACAGGTTATTACAAGATATTCAATTTTGTTCCCTGTGCTATATAGTAAACCCTTGTTATCTATTCTATATATAATAGTGTGTGTATCTGTTAATCCCCTCTTCCTAATTTATTCCTCCCCTGCCTCTCTTTCCCCTTTGATAACCGTAAATTTGTTTTCTGGGTCTGTGAGTCTGTTTCTGTTTTGTAAATAGATTCATGTGTATTATTTTTTAGGTTCCATATATAAGTGATATCATATAATATTTGTCTTTCTCTCTCTTACTTCATTCTGTATGGTAATCACTAGGTCCATCAATGTTGATGCATATGGCATGATTTCATTCTTTTTTATGGCTGAGTAATATTCCATCATATATATACATGTATATATGTGATGGAATATTACTATAATAATACCACAACTTCTTTATCCATTCATCTGATGATGGACACTTAGGTTGCTTCCATGTCTTGGCTATTGTAAATAGTGCTGCTGTGAACATTGGGGTGCATCTATCTTTTCTAATTAGAGTTTTCATCTTTTCCAAATGCATGCTCAGGAGTGGGATTGCTGGATCATACAGTAGCTTCATTTTTAGTTTTTTAAGGGAACTCCATACTGTTTTCCATAGTGGTTGCACCAATTTACATTCTCATCCACAGTGTAGGAGGGTTCCCTTAAGAAACAATGTTGTTAAAACATTACTTCCTATTATCACCATTATTTCTTTTAAGAAAGAGTGCTTTAACTCATGCACATAAATGCATGCACACACACTTGGAAAGATAAACCCTCAGAGTAAAGAACTGCCCTTCAGTTGATAATGTTGAGATTTCTGGAAAGCCAACCACTGAGAAAGCCTGGTGTGGGGTATCTATCTCATCCTTTGGCTGTGCATGGGGACCTGGCTTCATCTACATCACCTCTCAGCAAAGATTAGTGAATTTGAGAGCCCCAATTTTCTGCGGTGAACTTCTCCAGTACATGAGAATAAATCAACTTCTCTGAAAGCCATCCCCTCCCTGGATAAGGAGCAGAAAGATAAAAGACTAACGACAAAAATCTTGTGCCCATTATTCATCCATTGTTCATCACCACTCCAATGTGCGTTTCCAAAGTCAATTTAAGTCTGAAACTTCTGATTCCATCTCAGTGGTGACAGAGGCCTGGCCCAAAGCTTGGCTGGAGCTGTGGTGTGGCCTGCTCCCAAGTCAGCCGCAGAAGGAAGTGCTATCTGCTAATATTCCACTATTAGACCTAAATCACTCCAAATAACTCACAAAGACCCAGGAAGCCATCTCTAGACACAAATTAGACTGGGATGCTTTGGTGCTTGATGGACACCTATCTAATTGCAGTTTGATTGGCTCTGAGCAGGACTGCAGAATGGAGAAATGGACTCCTTCGTTCTGATAAAGATACTGATGCCCCAGCTTTGTGCCAGGCGAGAGATCAGCATTGTCATTCCAAAGCAATTTGTAAGGGATTAGAATTATTTGAAGGGGGGATGCACCCGTGACCAAGGTTGTATAATTCTGGACTCTTAGTCACAGTTGACTGGCCTTCACCAATGCACATTCCCAAGCATCACACTGTCCAATCTGTATTCTAACGGCGAGGAAGGGGTGGGCCTCTTGGGAGCTTGGAGTGCACAGCAAGAGTCAATTTCATTCATCCTTGCAAATGTTCTCCCACCTGAATGTGGATGAAAGTGGAAGCTGACAACCAAGAAATAACACCAGGAGATGAGGCGCTCATTTTGAAAAGGGGCCAAAGACATGAACAGGCCATTAGAAAAGGGTCAAAAATGTAAATACAAATGGCCAAGAAATAGAATTTAAATGTTCAGTGCCTCTGGTAACTTGTGAATCCATACAATGAGATACCATTTTTAGGGCATCTGATTGGCAAGATCAAGTTTTGATAGTCTTGTTTCCCAGGCTCCAGGGAAACTGACACCCCATAGGAGAGAGTAGAAAAAAATTGCAATTTTTTCCAGAAGTCAGTTTTGCTTTACATATCAAATGTCAAAAACATGTGTATCCTTTGACTCCATGATTTCACAAATGTGTTCCAGGAAATAATGGAGAATGCGCAAAGATGTCCCTCTATGAGAATGTTCACTAAATATCTAACAGTAGGAAGTTGTTTAAGTCAGTTATGGTCTCTCTAAGTAGTGGAAGAGTGAGCAGCTTAAATGATATGGTAGTTGTGTTGAAATAGACAGGGATTCAAAATTTACTGTTGTTCTGAAAGGGCTACAGACAGTAAGCACACTTTTTATTGTTTACTCATTGTTTCATTCAACAAATACTACTAAGAAAGAGGAATACATGAAAGATCAAGGTAGTTCCTTGCTCTTATAAAAATTGCATTTACTGGAGTGATGGAGTCTGGGGATTGGATAACGATGAATAAATTAGTGAGAAAACTATAAAGTTAGTGACTTAATTAATAGATCTTTCTGACATTTTATACTGAGATCTGAATAACAAAGAAGAGAAAGTAATGAGAGCATCCCAGGCATAGAAAACAGCTAGTGCAAAGGCCCTGAGGCAGGAGCGAGCTTTAGATGACATGATTAGATACAGCTGGGTCATGCAGCTAAAGCAAAGTGTAAGAGGGGCAGAGTGGTAGATGAGGTCAGAGACTGGGCAGGAGCTGGGTCATGTGGGTTTGGCAAACCAGGGTAAGGAGCTGGGATTTTATTCTATGTGCTGTGGGAAGACATTGCAGATCTGAAACAGGAGACAATCTCATTAATGTTACTAAATTTCTCTCTGGCTGCTGTGCGAAAGAATAGATTTGAGAGCATAACAATAGAGGCAGAGAGACCAGTCACCGGGACTGCTGCGCTGGTCTAGCCAAGGCTTGGGAGTGGCTTGGATTAGGATAGGAGGTGGAGAGGGAAAGAAGTAGGTGCAGTCAGGATTGACTTTGGAGTTAGAACCAACAGTACTTGCTAATGGATGGATGACTCCTAAGATTTCCCGTCTTTCCTCCTATTCCCATCAAATGCCTCCAGCTCTAATTCTGGTCCTTCCCTACCAAGGTTCATCTATACTTCCTGCCTTAGGTTCTGTGGGATGACTTGGACCTAAACTAAATCTCCCTTTCCTCAAAGCTAACTCAAGCTGGTTTTCATTTCTTGCAACCTTGACGGAGGCCATGCAGCAATAGCCCTCTAAGAAGGGCACAGCAGTTGAAGCAAGCAAAGCTCAGAGAGGTAAGGCAGCTTGTCTAGTTCAGAGCAGCAGAGCAAGGATTCAAACCCAAATCTTCAGGGTCCAGAGCTAGCGCTTCCTCCTCTATGCCACGTGCTAGATTGACACAAAACACCCAGCTGCTAGTTGTCCACCAAAATCAAAGCCCAGCCCCCTTGTTCCATGGAAACAAAACAATGGCTGCTGAACTACATTAATTTCCCAGCCTCCCTTGCAGCTAGGAGTGGACCTATGTCTTCCTCCAGTGGAATATCAAGAGAAATGATGATGCAAGCAGAAACCATTTATTTATGGCTTCAATTATGCAGATCACAATAAGGCTCTGGGGGATAATGGAACAATGACTTGGAAAGAACCTGAATCACAGAATGACCACATGGATCACCAGCCTGGAGGGCCTACCCTGGACTGTTATGTGAGAGAAAAAGAATATAAACTTTATTCTTTAGTTTATATTATTGTTCGGTCTCCTGATTACCCTATTGTTCAGTCCAGTCTTACCCTAAATGATCTTTTTTTTTTTTTTTTTTTTTTTTTTTTGCTGTACGCGGGCCTCTCACTGTTGTGGCCTCTCCCGTTGTGGAGCACAGGCTCCGGACGCGCAGGCTCAGCGGCCATGGCTCACGGGCCCAGCCGCTCCGCGGCATGTGAGATCTTCCCGGACTGGGGCACAAACCCGTGTCCCCTGCATAGGCAGGCAGACTCTCAACCACTGCGCCACCAGGGAAGCCCTGATCTATCTATTTTTAAATACAAGACACCTCTTTTGTTAAAAAATAACTGAACCCCATAAACAATACCTGCAGACAATGGGTAGATCCTTGAGTCTCCCTTCTCCAATCCTTGGCTGAATTTGTCTAATTAATGGACTAGATTCTATGCCTGGTGCTCTCCCAGGAGTACCTTTAAAACCCAGTTTGGGGGACTTCCCTGGTTGTCCAGTGGTTAAGAATCCACCTTCCAATGCAGGGGACGCAGGTTCGATCCCAGAGAACTAAGATCCCACATGTCCTGAGGCAACTAAGTCTGCACGCTCTAGAGCCCCCGAGCCACAACTAAGACCTAATGCAGCCAAATAAATATATATTTTTAAAAAAACCCAGTTTGGGTTGGAAAACAAAATCAACAAGACCTTCATGCATGAGGTATGAGAATTTTTAACATACTATTATTTATTTATAAAAAATATTTGAATTAAGTATGTATTCCTTGTTCTTAATAAATGCTAAACAATTGATAGAGCAAATTTTAAATTATGCAATCTAATATTAATTCTACTGGAAAAGAAATAGATTTTTTAATTAAGCTTATTCCAGAAGGGCCAGACTCTGGGGGTCATGAGATCTGGCTTTCATATGTTAAAGAATCATTTTACTAAAGATGTTGGTACATTAGTCAAGGAGCAAGGTGAAAACCCTAGTTGATCAATGAGAATTTATTTATATCAGCCATTGACCTCCTTCCCAAAGGGTCCAAATTTGAATACCATCCTAAGAGCCCCAGAGATGGGTGTGACTCAGTCACTTTGGGGGAAGCGCATCTGAATATTGAGAGGAACCCAATGTCTCCCTGACCTTCCTTGTGGTTCACAGACTGACAAAGCTTTCCAAAGTCCACCAGAAAAACATCCTACCAGGAGAACTTGCTCTGTGAACATCAGGTGCATTTGGCTGGAGATGATAGCACTACTTATATACTCCACCAGCCTTGCCAGCGCTGCAGAAAATAAGGCACGAGCTTGCTCCCCAGAGCTGTGGGTGTAGATGTTTCTGGCTTAAACCTAAGCAGGAGAGGTGGAGAAGGACAGTAAGGAAAATGGGCCACATGCTTAGTGGGAAAGGCGCTGTCTGGGGACTCAGGTGGATATGGATTTGAATCCTGACTCTGCCACGTGTTCATCAACTCATTAACTTCTCTGAATCTCAGTTCTTTATAAAATGAGAATTGCACCCACCCCAGAGAGTGTTATGAGGAGTAAGGAAGCATCTATAACATAGATAGAATGTGCTGGCACCGTCAGCATTCAGTAAACAATAGCAAAACAAAACCCAAACTGATCCTGCCTTGAGATAAAGAAGTCAGCAAGCCTTGCCCTCCTGGCCACGTCACCGTGACGGAACGCAGCATGCCAGCTGGCCCCAAGGTTTCTGAATTGTCAAGGACAGGCTTCTGTGGATGCTGTTGAGGGGTGGGTGGATGTGCTCGCCGACCACATCCCAGCTGTTCTCCTGCAGCTGTGGCTGCCCAAACCTTTGAGCTCTCCTCCTGGCTGAGCCAGCCAGCAAAGCCTCACAGAACAGCCTGCTTTCCCACCACCTTATTCCATTGTTCAAATGCATGAAACAGCAATGAAGAAATGTGTTGTTTGCTTTCTATTCCTGAGGCTGACAGTTTGCTTATCTAACCAAAAATAAAAAACCTTTATTTTACCTTATTTTCGTCCTTACCACTAGACAGCAAATGACCAGCCTATGGGAAAGAAAGCTGCAGAGAAACAATGAATGAACTAGGTCTTCTTTTCTTACGATGAGCACAGGCACTGGGTTTTAGCTTAAACACATGTACGTACTATCAAATATGGAAAATTGGGTGATTTTGTCAGTATGGTTTTAGGGCTCCCTCCCATGTGGAGACAATGCTGATTGGTCCAATAGCCATCCACCCCCTTCCAAGATTGTCCTCATACCTTACCAGTCTCTATAATGTGCACTTACTCCCTCTGACACATTGATACTCCTCTGCCTCCCATTTCTGCAAAGCATGTGGGTCTTTTACCAGCCTCATACCTCCCAGTACACTCTTAGCACCCTGGGTCATGCTCCTGACAAAAACGTGCCAAGATTAATAGAAATTTCTGGATGGTCTTCCACCTCTTGTTTCTCCAAACCATCTTCCATTGACCTACCTGAAGTGCAGCTTCACTTACATTATTCCTCTGCTCAGTAACCGTCAATGGCTCCCTATTAGTCATTCTGCAACCAAGCTTTCCCACATTATCACCCTAACCTGCTGTCTCCATGACATCTCTGTTCCAGCACACGAATTCCAACTAGATTTAACCACTCTTTAATGAACTTGCCCATCTTTTGCTATCTCCAGGCCTTTTTTCATGGCATGCCCTGCCTGGAATACTCTCCCTCCTTCCCTATCATCCATACACTAAAATCAAGTCCATCCATCAGAGACCATCTCAAGCAACACTTCTCTAAAGACTTTCCCAATCCTTCCAACTAGTAATGAACATGTCTTCTAAATCCCGTGACATTGCGCACTTTCCTTCTGTCTCTTCTGCTCCTCTACCTTGCAGTGTCAACTCCAAAGAGTCTGTAGGGGCTTCTGACCAGCAGTCTCATTAGAAGGGAAGGCCAGAGACTGGCCTTAAAGCTGCATTTGCTCCAACAAACAAAAATCCAGGACTAGACGGCTTCACAGGTGAATTCTATCAAACATTTAGAGAAAAGCTAACACCCGTCCTTCTCAAACTCTTCCAAAAAATTGCAGAGGAAGGAACACTCCCAAACTCATTCTATGAGGCCACCATCAGCCTGATACTAAAACCAGACAAAGATATTACAATAAAAGAAAATTACAGGCCAATATCACTGATGAATATAGATGCAAAGATCCTCAACAAAATACTAGCAAACAGAATCCAACAACACATTAAAAGGATCATACACCATGATCAAGTGGGGTTTATCCCAGTGATGCAAGGATTCTTCAATATATGCAAATCAATCAATGTGATAAACCATATTAACAAAGTGAAGGAGAAATCCCATATGATCATCTCAATAGATGCAGAAAAAGCTTTTGACAAAATTCAACACCCATTTATGATAAAAACTCTCCAGAAAGTGGGCATAGAGGGAACCTACCTCAACATAATAAAGGCCATATATGACAAATCCACAGCAAACATCATTCTCAATGGTGAAACACTGAAAGCATTTCCTCTAAGAACAGGAACAAGACAAGGAGGTCCACTCTCACCATTATTATTCAACATAGTTTTGGAAGTTCTAGCCACGGCAATCAGAGAAGGAAAAGAAATAAAAGGAATACAAATTGGAAAAGAAGAAGTAAAACTGTCACTGTTTGCAGATGACATGATACTATACATAGATGCCACCAGAAAACTACTAGAGCTAATCAATGAATTTGGTAAAGTTGCAGGATACAAAATTAATGCACAGAAATCTCTGGCATTCCTATACACTAATGATGAAAAATCTGAAAGAAAAATTAAGGAAACACTCCCATTTACCATTGCAACAAAAAGAATAAAATACCTAGGAATAAACCTACCTATGGAGACAAAAGACCTGTATGCAGAAAACTATAAGACACTGATGAAAGAAATTAAAGATGATACCAACAGATGGAGAGACATACCATGTTCTTGGATTGGAAGAATCAATATCGTGAAAATGACTATACTACCCAAAGCAATCTACAGATTCAATGTAATCCCTATCAAATTACCAATGGCATTTTTTACGGAACTAGAACAAAAATTCTTAAAATTTGTATGGAGACACAAAAGACCCCGAAGAGCCAAAGCAGTCTTGAGGGAAAGAAACGGAGATGGAGGAATCAGACTCCCTGACTTCAGACTATACTACGAAGCTACAGTAATCAAGACAATATGGTACTGGCACAAAAACAGAAACATAGATCAATGGAACAATATAGAAAGCCCAGAGATAAACCCATGCACCTATGGTCAACTAATC
Organism: Delphinapterus leucas; assembly: GCF_059928025.1. NCBI lineage: Eukaryota > Metazoa > Chordata > Mammalia > Artiodactyla > Monodontidae > Delphinapterus > Delphinapterus leucas. The sequence goes on along the minus strand of NC_143130.1, from coordinate 47,359,066 downwards.
TACGACAAAGGAGGCAAGGATATACAATGGAGAAAAGACATTCTCTTCAATAAGTGGTCCTGGGAAAACTGGACAGCTACATGTAAAAGAATGAAATTAGAACACTCCCTAACACCATACACAAAAATGAACTTAAAATGGATTAGAGACCTAAAGGTAAGACCAGACACTGTAAAACTCTTAGAGGGAAACATAGGAAGAGCACTCTTTGACATAAATCACAGCAAGGTCTTTTTTGATCCACCTCCTAGAGTAATGGAAACAAAAACAAAAATAAACAAATGGGACCTAATGAAACTTCAAAGCTTTTGCACAGCAAAGGAAACCATAAACAAGACGAAAAGACAACCCTCAGAATGGGAGAAAATATTTGCAAATGAATCAACAGACAAAGGATTAATCTCCAAAATATACAAACAGCTCATACAGCTCAATATTAAAAAAACAAACAACCCAATCCAAAAATGGGCAGAAGACCTAAATAGACATTCTCCAAAGAAGACATACAGATGGCCAAGAAGCACATGAAAAGCTGCTCAACATCACTAATTATTAGAGAAACGCAAATCAAAACTACAATGAGGTATCACCTCACACCAGTTAGAATGGGCATTATCAGAAAATCTACAAACAACAAATGCTGGAGAGGGTGTGGAGTAAAGGAAACCCTCTTGCACTGTTGGTGGGAATGTAAATTGATACAGCCACTATGGAGAACAGTACAGAGGTTCCTTAAAAACTAAAAACAGAATTACCATATGATCCAGCAGTCTCACTACTGGGCATATACCCAGAGAAAACCATAATTCAAAAAGACACATGCACCCCAATGTTCATTGCAGCACTATTTACAATAGCCAGGACATGGAAACAACCTAAATGCCCATCAACAGACAAATGGATAAAGAAGATGTGGTACATATGTACAATGGAATATTACTCAGCCATAAAAAGGAACGAAATTGGGTCATTTGTTGAGACGTGGATGTATCTAGAGACTGTCATACAAAGTGAAGTAAGTCAGAAAGAGAAAAACAAATATCGTATATCAGTGCATGTATGTGGAACCTAGACAAATGGTACAGATGAACCAGTTTGCAGGGCAGAAATTAAGACACAGATGTAGAGAAAAAACATACAGACACCAAGTGGGGAGAGCCGCTGGGGTGGGGGGATGGTGGTGTGATGAACTGGGTGATTGGGATTGACATGTATGCACTGATGTGTATAAAGTTGATGACTAATAAGAACCTGCTGTATAAAAAAATAAATTAAATAAAATTCAAATTTTTTTAAAAAAAAGTCAGGACAAAAAAAAAAAGCTGCATTTACACAAGCACCATGTTTCACTATAATTACAATATATGAGGAGAGGGGCTGATGAGATGAAAAATGGAGCTGCTCAGGCACCCTCCAAACCCCAAGTACTGAGACCTCTTTGCTTTGCTTTTCTTTCTTCCACTGGGCTGCAAGTGTCTTACAAACAGAGGCTGTGTTCCTCAAGCAAACGCCTACTGCAGGGTCAAGCACAGTGCCAGCCGTAGAATAACTGCTTGACACAAAACACACTAGATTTATTAGAGCAGGTGATGCCTCTGGGACGCATCCAGTTAGCACAACGTCTTCTTGTCTATGCAAAACAAGTAAGCCCTCAGCACCCATTGCCTCGCTGCGTCTGACTGAAGCCAAGGATGTGGCAGCCGGCCCCTCTCTTTAACAGGCTCCTACGACAGCTCCTGACCTCCTTCTCCTTTAAGCTGCACTTTTACTTTTGAACCTGAATTTACCCAGAAAAACATAATGGGGTGACACCCAATCCAAAGGGACAGCTCCTGGTGCCAGCCCTCAGTGGAGAGTCATGCCAATCACTTCACGTTGTTTTGCCAGCTGGGATAATCAATTTCACCAGGAATCCACTCTCTGAGGGTGCCCTCTCGCCAGCAGGTGCCATCTCTCGTTGGAAACAGACAGCACATTGCCCCACCCGCCAGTAGCACAGGCGCTCCCTGCACTGGGGTGGCACCTCCTCCCACCAGCTGGAGCCCCATCAGCCTCACTGACACAGCACCCTTCCTGGAAGACTAAAGCTCTCTGCGGAAACCGAAGGCTTCCGGGACAGTACCTACCCCTTCCAAACAAGAGAAAAGAGTGGCCGAGAAATGGACACCCTAGCACTCCTGTTTTCCTATTTAAATGTGAAGCCAGATTTTAACCTCTCCCTTGGCAACTCTGCATGGGACAAGAGAGAGACTAAGAAATATTAGTCTTATGCTGCATTAGACATTCATTCCCCCCACCCCTTATTTCATAATAGCCTTAATCGCTTTTTTAACTCTTGAACCCAGGTTAGCCCACTTCCTGTGCAACTTTTTAAGAAATTCAAACCCTTTGCAGTAAAGAGAGGCAAGAATTCCCTGGAGCTTGATATTAGGAATGTTTCTAGATTGCTGGTTCAGAGCATGTACATTTGTTAATTTGCAACCTAAACACACCCCACGGCCTCATTTAACTCTGAGTGCTCGTGTGTGCATTGCAACTGCCTATGCCTGGTTCCAACTTAATCAAGCACTTAATGAGTAACATTAATATTCGTTGTCTTCTCCACGGGAGCTGATGCTCATCAAGGTAAATAGCTGCTGGCTGTCTCCACAGCCTGTGGTTAAGCTAAGAATCGTCTGTCCTCATCTAGACAGTGGACTGTTTGTCCCCCCCAAGATGGAAAAACCCTGCTGGGTACTTTCCAAAGGTTTCATTTTAAAATGTTTCCACTTACAGATCTTTTAAAAATACCAAGGGATTTGGAAGAGCAGTAAGAAATCTACTATCTGGGTGATAGTCATTCAGAGATTCTTGTAGGGTGCCTATTACATGCCAGGCACTAAAATAAGTGCTAGGGATGTAATGATGACCCCAGGCGGTCCTGGTTACTGCCCTCAAGGCACATACAGTCTGATGGGAGAGGCCCAACTAGGTAAGGGTCATGCTAACCAGTGCATAACTGCAAAGTGAGATCAGTGTTAGGAAGGAAAGCATGCAGTGCTGGGAGAGCCATCCCTAAGGAGGCGAGGTTAGAGCTGAGTTGAAAGATGGATAAAGGAAGAAATCTGTTGTTCACCAAGTATTAGGGCTGGATCTCTCTCTCTCTCTCTCTCTCTCTCTCTCCACCCCCAACATCCAATACAACTCCTCTACTTATAGATGAGGAAACTGAGGCCCAACAGAGCTAAAACTCTTGCCCAAGGTCAGAGCTAATTATAGAAACCAACGATCCCAATACCCAATCTCTTTCTGCTAAATCACATGGATTTTATTTATATCCCAGCTATAGATTACCTCAATGCCAATAAAACACAGAATATTGAGTTAAAACCACACCCCTCAAGACCACAAGCATAAATAACGATCGCGTTTTAATGTAGGTGATACCTTTTTATTTTGAAAATCCAAAGAGTTCTCATCGTATCAAAATCCAAGATAGCTTGTTTTCTGTAAGAACGGAAGGCCATAACCCTGTTTGAAATGCACTAGCAAATTTCTCTAACCGTGCAATGCTAATTTAGGCGTGAGCTGTGTGTTCAGGCTGACTTCATGCCCCGGCTAGAGTTTCAGATTTGCACAGGGCGATTGGGTGGCTCTTTGCTGTTTCACTGCAAAGATCTTTCCCTGGACTCCGGAAGCCTCTGGGGAATTTACTGCGGCCGAAGTGGCCGTGTTCTCTCCAGTGTGTGCATGCGCGCTGCACGGCGAAACATTCTTTTGAAAAGCCCGTGAAAATCCACTCGCAATCCGTGCGTGTGCACGTAAAATCGCAGAGCAAGGACCGGAAAGACCCGCAGCGGAGCGCACCCTGACCCGAGGTTACTTCTGGGGAGCCGCAGTCATGGGGAGGGCATGTGATATGGTCTTCTTTTTACTCTAGATATGCCTGAGCTTTGTAAAACTGTACACAAGAACGTATTCGCGTATTACACATTTAATCCATTTATGTTCATTTTTTAAAAGAAGATTCTTAAACAAACAAACATCTCAGTACAACAGAGGTGCAGAGAGCAGCAGCGTTTCTCGTGGATGTGACTGTCTATTCCAGAAACCTCAGAGTAACACCCCGCGCCCGCCCACCCTTGGACCATCATGGAACTGATGATGGAAACGTACTCTCCAAGACATCCCAGCGGGAGATTAGGAAAGTTGGAGGCGCCTCGCGGGTCGCCGCACTTGCCGCCCGCGCCCCCCTAACCCTGCGTTTAGGGAAGTCTTGACTTTGCAGCTTGCGTACCCCACCGCCGCACTGGTGCTGATGCGTGAAGGTGCTGCCGCGGCGGGCGGGGCAATCCGAGCCCGCACCCCCACCTCCTATCCCGCCCCCTCCCCGCCGGCCCCGCCCGCCTCGCCCCCAGCCTGCGCCCCGGGCGGCCGGCCCGCCCCTTCCCCTCCGCGCGCAAACGAACCTCTCGACGCCGCGTTCCGCGGCTGCCGGCTGGGGCCGGGCGAGGGAGGGGGCTAGCCCGAACAGCCCGATTCTGCAGTAGTCTCCCGAGCGCGGGCTGCGCCGCCCGAGCCGCTAGGCTGGGGAAGCACTAGCCGTTCGCTCACGGGCCGGCTCCTCCAGGCGCTCGCAGGCATGCAGCCCGGGAGCAGGCGGCGCGCCCCGGGCCGCTGCTGAGCCGGCCCGGGCGGCGGGGACCATCGCCTGCCGAACCCCTCCCACCTTGCCCCGGGGCCGACGAGCGGCGCCCCGGCACCCCCTCTTCGCCCGCAGCCCCGCCAGCGCCACCCCCCGCGGGCTGCAGGGGCTCATGCAGCCGCCAAGGTAAGCGCGGGCCGGGAGCGAGACGGACCCGGCTCTTGACATCCCGGAGGCGCCGCCGCCACTTGCTCGGGGCACGACACCGCTGTGGTCCTCCGCAACCCTGCGTCTCATCTTGCTCCCATCTTGCCCAGATTTGGAGCTTTGCTGCGCCTCGATCCCTTTAGCTCTTGGCAGCAGTAAAGTTTTTGTGGTTTGGTATTTGCTCTTTTTTCCTAAAATGCTCTCCCCGGGCAGCCGGCAGCGCGCGTGGTTGGGCAGACCCGGCGAACGTCTGTACCACTGTGCGCGTGCTGGGAGCTCCCTTTCTCCCGCGCGGCCGTTGCAATCGGCCCGCGGAGCCTGGGACTGAGCGTGCCACCCGGCTGTCCAGCCGTGAACCCCATTGGCACGACTCGCCCGGCCCTCTCCTCCTGCTCTGCGTCCGGCTGCCTAACCAGCTGCAGAGTCGCGGCTGGAGCGCCTGCCCTGGGGGGCGTCGACGCGGCGCACTGTCTGAGCTCGGGTTCGAGCGGTCCTTCGCCTGGGAGGGCAGGTGCGCAGGAAGGTGAGGGGATTGGGATGAGTGTTTAAGGGATAGGATCCCCGAGTGGCCCTGACGTTCCTAAGTGGACAGGTGGGCCCGGCGGCCCGGGCACAGCGACGGCTGCGCGCGTGGCCTGAGCCGTGGCTCATCCCAGGGAACGAGTGGGGCAGGGGAACAGGTGTATTTAGGGGGAGGGCCGATGTGGGGGACGCTCGGATGCAATTCTTGATTGCATCCTCTTAATGTAATTGCATAAGATTTGCTCGGAGGTAGAATCAGTTCCCCCAAATTGAGTTTTTTAATGGGAGCCTGCGAGCTGCTATTATGTGGTGTGGTTTCGGAAGGCGTTGGATTGTATTTATTTTATAAATCGGATGTCTTGCGATCGGATTAGGGGAAATCGCGCCATCTAGCGGAAATGGTACGCTGCGCGTTTCTTTTAGGCCGAGAAGTTGGATGTTCTCAAAGTAGGAGATTCCGGCGCGTGGCGTGGAGGCAGGAACCAGCAGGCAGGTCCTGGGATGAGTATATCTAGGTGTATTTACAGTCCGGCTGAGCGGGAGCTCAGCGACGCCCCCAGCTCCGCACGCCGAGCTCAAGGGCCAGAATTGCAGCTCGTACTGAGTGGCAGGTTGTCACCTCGAAGAGATCGTCACCTTCTCCTTCTGGCTTGAGGGTCCTCTAGCAAGAACATAACGTAAAATGTTGCCTGCCGGTGAGTCTGTGCCTGTTCTCTGGGCATCTGTCCCAGAAATCGGAAAAACCTATGCACGGACCGTGGTCTTCTCCCGTGTATCACAGATGAGTGATTTTTCAGGCGAATCTTGAGCCATAACCCCTAGAAAAGAGATTGGCTGTGCTCTAAAGGGCAGCTGAAGGAGAGAATTGGGAAAGAGTCTGGTACAGATCTGTACAGGAAAGGTATAATATACCAAAATGGCATTTTTTTTTTACACAAAGAAGAGGCTTCCTGCTGTTCCACTACCACAGCTAGTGACAAGCAGGCCTCCTTTATGAGAGGGACATGATCTCCAGTTAGCAACTGGGGTGGACTTTGCTGGACAGCAAGCTGAGCCGACAAAGACTGTGGGTGGGGCTCCCTGTCCTTGGTGCCTGGTTTTTGCTGCCACCTTCCAGGCCAGATGATATTAGCACTGAGCTGGACTCTCCCTGTTCTGAAGTGTAGTCTGCTTCCTTGTAGAGCAGTGTGGTGTTCTCCTTGTGGGGAGGACCCTTGCCCCCTTAAGATCCTCTGAGCTGTGGTGGTGGTGAGGGAGGTCCCAGCCTCCTTTTTTCAATAGCCCTGTTCCCGTCATTTCCCTCCCAGGTGACAGGTGCTTATGCTCTGAATAGACATATGGAGTGGTGGGTGGCTTATCTGCTTACTCCCCACGCTATCTCAAACTGCCTCGCCGTTTGCAGGTGTTTATTTAATAACTAGATTTATGACAAAGAGTGTCTTGCAGTAACCTGGCATCTTATTCAAAGAGGGCTTCTCTGACCTTTGCTAAGAAACCTCTGTCTGCTTTCTTTCCTTACAAGCCTCTCCAAGGCGTGACTCGCTCCATCCCCAGTGGGTGTAATAATACAGAATGGAGGATGAAAAGCTCCTGGTTAATATGACCCTTGACTTGGCTCTTCACCCGCCCTGTGGGAGCCCAATACAGGAATTCTTAGATGAGGAGACACAAAATAAAATGAATAGGTAGTCAGCATTCCTAACATTGGGACAGGGAGATTTTCAAGTCACTCTCACAGTGATGCTCGCTGCTTCTAGGAAGCAGGCAGGAAGAGGTGCTGGCGCTTCCACTGCTCAGAAGAGGAAACTGATGCCCAGAGAGGTGCAGAGGAATAGCCAAGGTTCTGTGAGTTTAAAGTGCTTTTTTCCCTACAGGCTTGCTACCAAATGAATTAAACTCAAGCACTTGGTTTACCAAGTATGGTCCCCAAATAGGGCATGCCATAGGAGATATGTTCACCTATCTCTCCAGAAGCCTGCCATCCAGAAAAAGAGACAGGATATACCCAAATGAAACTGATCATAAACAAAGTTCAGGCTTATTGGAATCTGTTATTTCTGTGAAACAAGGAGGCACTCCTACTTAAAGATCACTGTTCTAGAACTTGACTTACAACATCCCAAGTGTAAGTTCAAACCACATTTACGTGCCTGCAGTGTTCCTGTGGCTCTCTGGAGAATGGCTTTGCTTTTCAAACAACACTCATTGTTTATTCATTCAGCAAACATAACATAGACTTAACTTGAAGGAGACCCAGGCTTTCTCACCTGTGGTATCCAGCCCCATTCAGATGACAGGCTTCTCTTTTTCTTATTTTGACAGAATGACACCACAATTTCAGCTTCTCTTCCCTTAGCAACAGAGATCTGAAGAGCAATGAACAGGGCAATGGATAAAATGAAGAACTGTCTTGCCCAAGTGTGCAGACAAGGTCAGGCAGAAGTCAGTTTCCTTGGTGACAAATGAACATCTTTTAAAACGATGCCAGTTTCTTAGCCAGGTCTGACCTATGAGTAGAAAATGCTGTATCACACTAGAGCCTCTGGGTCAGGAGGCAAGAATACCCACTGAGGTGTGAAACTTCATAATCTGTGGGCAAGAGGAAGAAGAAATTTTGAGATTTGGGCAGAAATCAGAAAAAATGCTAAATGCAAGTACCTTTTATAGCCCCATTTGAAAGATTTAAAGTCACTGCTACTTGACAAACATAAATACGCATTATGTACCTTATAAAATTATTATATCCAGATTACTACTGTAAAAAATTAAAGTGTAGCAGGCACTGGTTTTGTGGAAAATAATGACAAGATTGCCGGTTGAGTTTACTTCTCATTTTTCAACTGTTTGTTTAAAGCAACATTCCAAGATGGAGAACTTTCAGGAATCAGGACCCTGGATTTGCCAGAGTCTGAAAATCTGGCAGAAACTTGAAAACAAAAGATTCTGTCAACAATCTGGTAAAACAAGACCAATTCTTACAGATTCTGTGTCCTCCACAGGGCATAACAGAGATGAGTGGGTATGAGTACCAGTGCCCTAAAACTTGTTGATTGATATCTCACTAGGGTATCATTTAGTAGTTACCATCCGATGTGGTTTCCACTTCTGTTTTATTTTTTTGTCTTTGGAGATGCTCCGAGCTCAAGGTCTCTGCAGCAGCTTGCCCTGGCTGACAACAACGATGTGTCCTGGTTCCTGATGATACCCACTCTATATCTGCCCTTGTGAGCAGAGATATTCTCCCTCAGTCCTCAGCAAGAGGCTCGGTACCATTACTTATTCTTTTCTTTATTGAAGCGTAGTTGATATACCACATTATATAAGTTACAGGTGTACAATATAGTGATTCACAATTTTTAAAGGTTTTACTCCATTTATAGTTACTATAAAATATTGGCTATATTCCCCATGTTGTACAATATATCCTTGTAGCTTATTTTATACATAATAGTTGACATGTCTTAATCCCTTATGCCTGTATTGCCCCTCCCCACTTCCCTCTCCCCTCTGGTAACCACTAGTTTGTTCTCTGTATCTGGGAGTCTACTTCTTTTTTGTTATATTCACTGGTTTGTTGTGTTTTTTAGATTCCACATATAGGTGATAGCATACAGTATTTGTTCTTTGCTGTCTGACTTGTTTCACTTAGCACAATGCCCTCCAAGTCCATCGATGTTGCTGCAAATGGCAAAATTCCATTCTTTTTTATGACTGAGTAGTATTCCAGCATGTATATATATCACATCTGTGGTTGCTTCCATATCTTGGCAGTTGTAAATTGTAAATAATGCTGCTATGAACATGGGGATGCACATATCTTTTAGAATCAGTGTTTCTGTTTTTTTTTCAAGTATATGCCCAGGAGTGGAATTGCTGGGTCATATGGTAGTTGTATTTTTCGTTTTTTGAGAAATCTCCCATTACTTCTCCTTAGCACGCTTATTCTTCTTGAAGGGGGATGCAAACAATTTTTCGTCCTCTTTAGGAGTTTTCTCCTTGATGGCCTCTTTAAACGAGACCAGGTGGAAACATAGGAACCCACAAAGACTGACCCATGATGGCTTCCTAAACATCCATCATGGTATAAGCCTTGTCGGTTATAATGTGAACACTCCACCTGAGAATTCAGTCTCCTGACAGACTTCTTAATACGTTTCCCAATTGATCTGGACCACAGTGTGTATTTTCCTCCAGGTTCGCTATTTAAAATCCATGGTATCTAGTTGTTCAAGGTGCTTTCACCGTTTTATCCTCTTCATCAAAGTCCAATCCACTTGTGAGACTACCACATCTTCCTGGTTGCCCCTTGCAGGAATGCATTTACCTGGCTGTCAAAGAGGCTAGCTCAGGAAACATCTGCTGGGCCATCGCAGTGACTTGGAAATTTGCTGCCAGTGTGCATTTTCGGCCCCAGAATAGAATAGAATAAAATAGAATAGATGATTCTTACAGGAACAAGTCCCTTGGACTGCTTGGCTGAGGGTGCAGCTAAGCTACCCCAGGGTATTGCTGCCTCTGCATCCATTTTGTTTGGCCAAGTGGCCTGTGAGGACCTTAAATTGACACCAGCCCCCTCATACAAGTGCATGCGCTAGGTAGCAGCCAGCCCTCGTGACCCACAGTCTCCCCTCCTCCCCAGGGCCTACCCCTTGTGCACCCGTCAGCTAAGATCTCCATCAGGCTCACCGAAAGCTCACTCTTTTGGTTTGAATTGACCTATCTGGCCTTAGCTCAGGAACCCCAAAGCACTCTGCCCACAGACCCTAATCAAGACATGTGCCACAGGGCTTCCCTGGTGGCGCAGTGGTTGAGAGTCCGCCTGCCGATGCAGGGGACGCGGGTTCATGCCCCGGTCCGGGAGGATCCCACATGCCGCGGAGCGGCTGGGCCTGTGAGCCATGGCCGCTGAGCCTGCACGTCCGGAGCCTGTGCTCCGCAACGGGAGAGGCCACAACAGTGAGAGGCCCGCGTACCACACACACACAAAAAGACATGTGCCCCAGGTCCTGTTTTCTGTTTGCACTGGGCCTTGACTTCCCCATGTGGCCCCTAGAAGTGCACCAGGTACTTCCTCCAGGACCTGTGAGTAATGAACTTCCCTATTTCAGTTTCTCTCATGGTCTGTAGTTGAACCCTGGCTCACCATCCAGCACCTTGTGCTCCACTTGACAAGTGTGAATGTGACAGATTCATAACAGAAGAGCACGTGAAAATGCATATTTCATTCACAGAATCGTAAAAACTACCAGCTTTCTTCAAAACAATTGGTACCTTGAAAAGGATAAGAATTAATTGGAAAGAATAAGAATTAATGTTTGTTTGGAAGTTTTGGTATATAACTTTCATTTAATTTAATATCCTTCATGGAAAGAGGTAGAATATAAATAATAAATAGATTTTTAATACAATTGCACTTTCTCAGATGGGCTTCCATTTATGCAAGCAAAAAGAAGTGTAGAGCTTATGGGTGTTCCTTGGTGGTCTTGTGGTTAGGATTCGGGACTTTCACTGCCATGGTCTGGGTTCAGTCCCTGGTCGGGGAACTGAGATCCCGCAAGCTGTATGGTATGGCCAAAATAAAAAATAGAGAGAGAGAGAGAGCTTTGAGCGCAGACTCACCTGTAGACATGACGAGGCTCATGAGGGCTTCCCCTCACAGGTCCAGACCTGCTAATAACCCCTCACTCCTAAGGTTGGTAGGTCATTCTGCCCCAGAGCAAGGGATTCGTGAGAGTTTAATTTGTGTTGTTTTACATCAGTCAGTGCAGCTAAAATAGTTTGAAATTCAAATTTCGGAATACTGATTTCAAAGTGCTTCCCTTACTATCCTGAGGCATACTTGGTTTTGTATCCTTGGGTATCTCAAGATCATATGGTAAGGAAAAGCTAGATGCCACCCTCTTCAATGCTGTGAGGGTTTTACATTGCTTTTTTTTTCTCTGCTTTTAAGAGCATTTTGAGAAAGGAGATCCCTAAACTCCAAGCATCTGATTTCTTCATGAGCAAATGGATGCTATTGGCAGAGTCTACTGACTTCAGGGGTTCATTGCTAGGGAGCATAGTGCTCCCTACATACACACACCTGGGCCAAGGGTCAGTGAGGGCAAAGCAAACCCAAGCGAAAATGGCACCCAAACCAAGATGGCACCCAAGTCCTCCCTTTCTGGGTCAATGACCAATCTCTAGGGGTGGAAGCCCATCTGGCTTTGAATTTAATTAAGACATGCTCTGAATAGCTTGAGGTCTGAACGGACTGCGGTGAATTGATACTGTAGATAGATTTACCTAAACGTCTTGTTGTGTTATATTTACCTGTTGCTCAGAGGCTATTAAGTCAGGTAAGCACTCTATGAAACCTTGACCTAAAGATACCATTTAACATCCAAAAGAAAGACGAAGAATTCTATAAGTATTTCAACTTCATAAGTTTTTAGGGGGGTAGGGGAGATGGTTCTTTCCTTAAAACATTTTAATATTCTTGTTTGTTTATGGAAAACAGTGTATCTCTAAACATGCTCACATCTCTAATGAATGACCCATCATTATACATATGGAGCATAACAGGAAAAAGTAAACCCCGGTGAAGATGAGAAGTAGCTGTGATTTGGTGGGAAATACATTGGACTTGGCATCACAAGGCCTGGTTTTGAGCCTCTCTCTGCCATTCATATTCTTGGTGACCTTGGACAAGTCACATAATCTCCCTGAGTCTCAGTCTCCTCATTTTGAATTGGAGACAGCTGTGCCCATCCCACAGTTGAGACCACCCTACAGTTACGTGGGAGACTTTGTCTTATAGTGGTTGATCAACAAAACTTGAATATAACTGATCATGCACTTAGAACCCATCCAGAAGTCAAGGTTATCTAAAAGTCCTTGGGCACTAATTCGAAAAGATACGTGCACCCCAGTATTCATAGCAGCGCTACTTAAAATTGCCAAGATGTGGAAGCAACCTAAGTGTCCATCAACAGATGAATGCATAGAGAAGACATGTCATATAGATAGATAGATAGATAGATTAGATATAAATATATAGATATATATACACACACACACACACTGACATATACATACACACAATGGAATATTAGTCAGCCATAAACAAAGAATGGAATTTTGTCATTTACAGCAACATGGATGGAGTTGGAGGGCATTGTGCTAAGTGAAATACGTCAGACAGAGAAAGACAAATACTGTATGATATCACTTATATGTGGAATTTTAAAAAATACAACAAACTAGTGAATATAACAAAATAAAAAGAAGCAGACTCACAGGTATAGAGAACAAACCTGTGGTTACCAGTGGGGAGGGGCTGGCAATACAGAGCTGGTGAAGTGGGAGATACAAACTATCGGGTGTAAGATAGGCTACAAGGATGTATTGTACAACATGGGGAATATAGCCAATATTTTGTAATAATTGTAAATGGAGTGTAACCTTTAAAAATCGTATTAATATTTTTTTAATTTTTTTTAATTTAAAAAATTAAATAAAAGTCCTTGGGGAACGCTACAGATTTCCCCACCGTCCCCACGCATACAAAGGCTGTAGCAGAATCAGGTACATAGTAGATACTTTGTTACAATCAAAACAATGGTTCTTATCCATGATATAAAACTAACATTGGCAACTACTTATCAACACTTATTCTATGCCAGGCATCTGCTCTAAATTTTCTATTACTGTGTTAACTCATTTAATCCTCACAATAATCCTCTGAGGGAGCCAGAGTATATCCCCATTTTTCAGAAGAGATAACTGAGGTTTAGACAGTCTGTTCAGACTGCATGTTCTTGGCCAGCATGCCATATTGCCTCTGTAATGTAAAAGTGCAGACATTCCCTCAGCCTCCAACAAATTGAAAAAAAGAATACCATCGTGGTAGAGGATAATGTCACATAAGCAACACATTTGTTCTTTCTCGATTGGCACCCTTCCCCACCGCCCATCAGCTGGGGATCTTCTTTATTTCAGCTTTGCATTAGCCATTCTAAACAATTTTGAATTTGATGAATAACTTGGTCTTCTGTTCCTATTGCTAAATGTCTGTGGTATTTGTGCTCGGCACCGACTTGTTCATTAATCCAAATACTGCGGCCTTCTGCTGGTTGGGAGAGAGACGCAGACTCGCTGATCAATTCAAATAGTTGCCATTTGGTGGATAAATGGGTCCAAGTTGGTTCTTCTCCCAAGAACTTACTGGAATGGGGAGAAGTAGACACTGGGTGGTCTGTCCTCCCTTACAGGAACCTGGTGCATCTCAGTATGGGTACCCAGAAGTTGCTTTAAAACAAGAGGTTACTAAATGTTTACAAGGTGTGGTTTCAGGTATACAGTAGTATTGCTGGGTATGACTGCTGAAGAATTTCATGCTGACACTAAAACATAGAAGTGTCACTTTTCAAATAACATTTCCTACTTGCTCAGCAACATTTCACTTGGGAGAACCCAGAAATGTTCCAGATGAGGCCCCAGAGTCAGGTATGGGCAAGGCCAGTTAGTTACAAAGCCAACACTAGTTCACTGAATTCCTAGAGATACCAGACGGTGAAGCTGGGAGACCGCCCTCCGCCCCGGGGGGGCGGGGGGCGGTGGGATGTGGTGGGCAGCCAGGCCACGATTCTGCAGATTGAGAGGCTGCAGTTCCAAAGGTAGGAAAGGACAGGGACCACACAGCTAGAGTTAGAACTGCTCCAAATCCCAGGTCTCTCTCTTTCCCCACATCCACTGCAGTGTCTAAAAACTCTCAATCTCAACACCGACAATGAAGCAATTCACAAATACTATCACTTTCGTACTGGGCTTTGTAGGCAGAAGAATTTGCAACTGTAGACCAGCTAGTAGGTGTGCACTGGAGTCGCAGACAAGAGCTCAAGAGGAAAGTGAGGAAGACTTTCATACATGAAACTCCAGATATGTACTAGCTTATAATCCCAGTTAGCAAGGAAGGGGAGAGGTATCAAAAGTATAAATGAGGCTGCCCCAGGAGCTTACTGAGAATCTCAGAGGTCAAGAAGGAGAGGTGCGAAGGACGGAAGGAGGGGCTTAAATTATGGAAATGTGACCTGAGAAACTGTTAGCATGTCATCAGGAGGGCTCCAACCCAGTCTGGGCTGAGGCTGGGGGACCTCAAAGGGAGTCCTTCCTTCTGTTCTGAGTAAGAGGATGAGTGCAGAGAAGCACGAGGGTCAGTGGAGGCAGAGAGAAGACCAAACATCTCCGTGCCTGGGAAGGAGTTAGTGAGCTCATCAGAGGCGGTGTGACAGCTGGGGGTCACCCAGACCTGCCCAAACCCCACTCTGCCACCAAGCCAGCTGGGTCGCCTCAGGCAGGTTACTTGCCTTCTGCAGTGTAAGTTGGGGTAAATGAGGGCTGTCTGACTTATGGATGAGAGAAGAGAGAAGACGTGTTTTCGAACGAGAATTGAAGTCCAGGAAGAGAAGAGGATGTAGTTTTAAAAGGCATTTGGCATTCCTCATATGGACTATTTTATTTTATTTATTTATTTTTATTTATTTATTATTTTTTAAGTGAAGTATAGTTGATGTATGATATTATATGTTACAGGTGTACAATATAGGGATTCATAATTTTTACAAGTTATACTCCATTTATTGTTATTACAAAATATTGACTATATCCCCCTTGTACAGTATATCCTTGTAGCTTATTTTATACTTAATAGTTTGCACTTCTTAATCCCCTACCCCTATATTTCCTCTCCACCCTTCCCTCTCCTCACTGGTGACCCCTAGTTCTCTGTACCTTTGAGTCTGCTTCTTTTTTCACAGGGACTGTTTTATATTTAAGTCTACCTCTACATACGTACATCCCCTTTGGCTGGGGAACTCAGTTCTTCTTGGAGTCCTCAGCTCCTGACATAACGGAGGGACTCATAGGGCTGTTTCACTGAGAGTCAGAATAAAAAAGGAAATACCCACTGGGGAGGGAGCAGTTGAGGGCTTGCTAATACTTTTTGGTAAAATGATAGCTAGCTACATAGATAAATAGGTTGATTGACTGGTTGATTTTTATGTGTGCTTATGTGCATATGGAAATATCTAGAAAGATGTACCTTAAACTGTTGATAGTTATGGCCTCCAGGGATAGTCCCCTGATTTCATTTAACAGGAAATTGGTTTTTGAACATGTGTGTATATTACTGTTTCAATTTCTTGAAATAAATTTTTTTTCTTGAAATAAATTTGATGTTAGATTGAAGGAAACGGAAAGTCCAGAAAATTTGTTCTCCTAGCATTTTCTTTTTTAAAAAAATCCCTTTTATATCTTTCCAGCATCATGAATATGCCCATGCCTACCAAGCAGGGGTGTGCTTCTGGAAGCTTCTGAGGTGGACACTCCATGCTGATGTCCCATGCCAACCTGGTCCTCCAAAGTGGGCTCCTGAGCAGGGATGTTGCTACCCCACGGAGCAGTCTGATGTGATTTGTCCACAAGGTGGAATTTTGACAGATGTGTACCAGACAGTATGAGGCCAATGGTGACGCAGTTGTCACCAGATCTGGTACTAATGAAGTCTTGCTTTGCAGTCAGTGGTCCAGTTCGTTAAAGAAGCTACTGACAAAGACCCCCCATTCTAAAAGATTCTTCAGCCTGGTAAAGTCCCAAGTTAATTTGAGGCAACAGGGATGGGGAATAAACGTGGGGCTCCTGAGACACCACACAATCACCCCTCTCAGAGTCCTCAGAACTAGAATTATTTGTCTCCACATCTGCCTGCGCCCCTGGGCTTCCTGGGGTTGGGGGGCGAACTGTCTGCTGCTTATCTGAAAACTCCCAAAACCCACTCAGAGCCTAATACTCAGTGAATGCTTGTTGAATGAATGAAACAGAAAAACAAATAAATTAAAAGAATCTGCCTTGCATGTGCGAGTGGGGCGGGGGGGTCGGTGGGGGGTGGATCTCAGTAACCTGATCACAGACAATAAAAGACATGTCCAAGAGCAAATAAAATCTGCTAATGTTTTAAATCCATTGAGAGAGTTCAAAGAGAAAGTGACATATTTCTTCAGTTTCTGAAGAGAGCTGTTGGAATGTCAGGGAAATGTGTGTTTCAAAAAACCATTAAAATATCGGAATAAAATCTGTATGTTTTAATTACTAAGAATAAGCGTCCCTCAGGGTGAGGGACAGAGCTCATAAGCCAAGGAAGTAGTGTGCACATACAGAGAAAGCAAACCTACGGCAAACAAACAAAACCAAGATAAGCCAAAGTGGGAACACATTGGACGGCTTTCCGAAATCAACAGTAAAGAGGTTCCTTGATGCCAGAGTAAGGACAGTGAGACCCAAAAATGCTTTGGAAGAAGAGAAGCAGGGAGATTCCTAAATTGTCATGGAAACAAATAGGTCAAGGACAGCCTGTGGCCCTCTACCCCAGGAACGTCTGGAGAGAAGGGAGCAATGGCAATTAAAAATGGCAGTCATACCCTTGTGGCCAAAATATGCAACTTTCCTTCCACACCTGACCTGCACCCAAGGGCGTACATGCTGGGCCCCCTGCCCACAAAGGAAGCCCACCTATCCAGGAAGGGTCACTTTTAATAACCACTTTGTGGAATAGATACTAAAAAAGTAGTATCAGCAAGCATTTTGTAAAGTCCTAATTAACTGGCCAAAGCACAACACGCTTTCTGAAAAGAGAACATGAAACTGGACCAATCTATTAGCATTCCTTGAGGAGGTAGAAACAGGTCTGGAGAAACCCAGGGATGAATTATGTTTAAACGTTCAAAATTCCTTCTGACAAAGTTCCACCCCAAAGGTCATTTCCAATAGTAAATTCCTCCAAAACATGAAGGGAAATCTCCATGGATCGGAATTGTCCTTAGAGACAGGAAAAAAAAGAGGATAAACAGGTACTTTTCTAGATGAAGAATTATAAACAGTGGGGATCCCCAAGGATCACTGGTGCTCCCAGACTTTGTTTAAATGTCCATAGATCATCTGGAGAAATGACTGGTTCCAGGCCTGCAGATGAAATGGTTCCAGGCTCTCCAGAGAGATGGCAAACAAATGGTGATTAACTGCAGGACCAGTTTATGAGTTTGCAAGAAGATACATATTAAGCTTTTGCAGGGGCAAGCCTCAGTTAATACATTTAGGAAAACAACCCAAATTACAAAAATAACGGACTGTGTCCAGTCTGTTTATAGCCCCCAAGGGATCTTGGGGGTCTTTGCAAAATGTTTGTTTGCCCAAGACTGTGCAGGACCAAGCGTTCAGAAATGGTATTGGAAACTAAGCCAAAAATAGTCTTCTCCCTGGGCTCTACCCAAACCTGGCAGTTTTATGACCTTCTCCTAGAAAAATGTCTCCAAACTGTAGAAAGGTGAGTAATCACCCAGGCGGAAGGCTTTCCTGAGAAGCTGGGCTGCTCTGTTCTTTAAGGACGTCAGTGTGGAAAGATGAAGCCAGAAAGGTGATGTGATCAAAGTCTATAAAACCTTAAAGGTTATGCAGAGATTGAGCAGCTCTGGTTCATCAAATCTGAGATGGACAGACCCAGTGTAGCCCTTGAAGTTTGAAAGAGGATTTTGAGGGACAAATTACAAAGAAGGATTGGGTCCCACTCTGAGTTGTAAATGAAGCAACTGAGTTCCTCAAAATGTGGTATAGGGCAAAATTTTTTCAAAGGTGGAGAGTGGAGGGGATGGGAGTAGGCTCAAGGAATTTTGCCAGTAAATGGATAATGGATTAAGAGCCATCAACAACACATCCCTGCACTTCTGAGGATGGCTAAAATACTTCTTGGGACCAGTTGGACCTTAGCTTCCTCCTGATTGGTCAAGAATCTGTGCATAGATGTGAGAGGAACCAAAATCAAACCAGTTTCAGCAAAACAAGGACTTTGTTGGCTCCCATAGCTGGAGCAGGTCCTCGTGGAGCTCCGAGGAGCTAAGAAGGAGCTTCAGGGAGAATCATGTGCTGAAGAGTGGCATGGGGATGGTTAGCCCTGAAAATCGCCATCAGTCCCTGAAAAGCTCACCAGACACAATGCAATTTTAGTATAAACAGTATGCCAACTCTGCAAACACAGCTTCAACCCACAACACTCATCAATACTCACCTTCCTGTCAGATTACTATCCCCAGACCCATCCTATGGAGGAATCAGAGATCAGAACTGGGAGCTCCCTCATGGCAACAGTCTCAGGACAGATTCTGATTGGTCATCTTGGGTCATGTGCCAGTCACTGCTTTAATGAAATCAATTATTAGGTTCTCTGTCTTGCCTGGACTTTAAGTCCAAGAGGATAAACTGATTGACTCATCCTGGGTCTTATGTGCACCCACAGTTGATGGAGGGTGATGGAACTTAGAACCTACAAGTCCCTACACATTAGTCACCCAGGAGAGCTGACTAAAACTGCTGATACCCAAGGCTCTACCTCCCGAGATCCAGATTCAGCTGCTCCGAGTGGGGCCTGGGCATTTGTATTATTGTTAAATCCCCCATGATGATCTCCCAAAAGAATATACCCCTCTCCTTTGTGAAGCTTTGGGTGGGGCTCCCAAGTGCTAAAAATGCACACCCTAGCAGAGCATGTGCTGGCCTTTCCCAGGCTTTCCCAGGCTCCTGCTTTCTCTTTCTGCCGCCTCACCTCTTTCTCCTATAGCCATCCTCAAGCTTTTCCAGCTCCTCAGGCAAGCCACACCTTGGTATATGGTTTCTTCAGTGTTCCTTCTACCTGGAAGCCCTGCCCTCCTCCTCCTCCCTTGCCCACCACCTTCCCCTGGCACATTCCCAACTGGGAAAACTTCCCTTCCCACGCTGCACCCCAGGCTGGGCTGGAGGCCCCTGGCGCCCGTGTTCTGTACCTCCCCAACAGCATCTGTGTTATGCCTTATTGAAAGTGATTGTTAAGTTATCTGTCTTGACTTTAAGCCCAGTGTGGACTTGCACCATTGGAATGAAAGGCACATACAGCACGTCAGGGGTGGGCTTCGGTGTGCTTGGCTCTGCCGTTTATTAGCTGGTAATTGGGTGAGTACTTAAACTCACTCAGCCTCAGTTTCTTCATCTGCAAAATGGGGATAGTAATAGAACCCACCTTAGCTTAAAGTGTCTAGAAATGGAAAGCACTTAGCCAGCACCTGACATAATGTAAGAGCACACTGAAACATGAGCCATTATTACTATCATTCTTAGTGAAAATGAATCCTTGAAGATACCTCGCAAGATACACCACCCTTTCGGTAAAGCCCTCCCCAGGTAGTTAGTTGTTCACTCCTCACCTCTGTTTTACCCCCTCACCTTCCTCTAATATCTGTTTCTACTAGCAGTTCAAAGATAGGAGTTGTCTTATTGATTTCTTTATACCCCAGGGACTAGCATGTACTAGTCCTAAATATGTATTTATTGACCGATGACTCAGGCCCTGCATTTGAGAACACCCTGTTCATACCCAGAGGCAGGGGAAGCCAGACTCCTTCCCCACCGCTGCCCCTGGGAGGGCTTCAACCTTATGTAAACCTCGCCTTTCAGAAGCTCCCTGCTCCTTCATCACACAACCCCACCCCCCGAAAATGGAGAGGGAGAGATGGGGGGGGAGGGTTCAGTGGTGGGGCCTCCACAGCCAGGACTGGCGGAAAGGGAACAGGAGCATGAAAAGGTCTCTGCCCCTCCGCCCAGGCTGCATCCAGGGGAAAATGCATAAGTGGTGAGACTCTATAATGAGAGCTGTCAGTCTGAAGTCAGCTACACTTTGCGGTACGCGGGCCTCTCACTGTTGTGGCCTCTCCCGTTGTGGAGCACAGGCTCCCGACGCGCAGACTCAGCGGCCATGGCTCACGGGCCCAGCCGCTCCACGGCATGTGGGATCTTCCCAGACCGGGGCTGGAACCCGTGTCCCCTGCATCGGCAGGCAGACTCTCAACCACTGCGCCACCAGGGAAGCCCTGAAGTCAACTACACTTTGATTTAAGTGAATTTCTATGGCAAATAGAGTGCTGAGTTCCAAAACCCAACATTTTAAGAATTCTTATTTTTGCAAAGATTTGGGGAGTTGTCAATAAGCTGGTTGGTTTGGCCGGTATAGACAGATTCTTCAAGGTCAACACAACCTCATATTGCTCTATTTGTGGCTGGATTTCTCTTCATAGTCTAAACTGTAAAAGCCAAATCTCTACTTCTGTGATGTCCAAATTCAGCCTCACACATTTCTCCTCTGAGAAGGAAGCCCTTTTCGTCCCTTTCCCAAATGATTTGCTTATGCCATAGGAATTGGATCTCCTCCCAAAATGACAGCCAGTCCCCTGGCCGGAAGGCTGGGGAGCTCCCATGGCCCAGTGCCCCTCCCAGATTGTACAGGCACACCTCATTTTATTGTGCTTCATAGATACTGCTTTTTTTTTTTTTTAATTGAAGGCCTGTGGCAACCCTGTATCCAGTAAGTTTATCCATGCCATTTTCCCAACAGCATTTGCTCACTTTGTGTCTCTGTGTCACATTTGGGTAATTCTCTCAATATTTCAAACTTTTTCTTTATTGTTCTGTCTGTTACGTGATCAGTGATCTTTGATGTTACTCTTGCAAAATGATTCCAGCTCGCTGAAGGCTCAGATGATGGTTAGCATTTTTTAGCAATAAAGTTTTTTAAATTAAGGTATGTATACTGTTTTTTAGACATAATGTTATTGCACACTTAACAGACTACAGTATAATGTAAACATAACTTTGATATGCACTGGGAAGCAAAAAAAATGTGTGGGACTTGCTTATGGCATTAGTTGCTTTATTGCGGTAGCCTGGAATGGAACCCTCAATATCTCCAAGGGATGCTTATATTCAGTTGCAGTCTTGGGGTGACAGTATTATCAGCCTGCCCCTTACAGACGAAGAAACTGAGGTGTAGAGGCTGCAGCCAAAGGTCCACACTCTTGGGCAAGGACAGCACCGGGAGGGCCTGCTTCCAGGCCTTCTGAAGCCTGCACAGCCTCTCTGCTGGATCCTAAGCCACGTTCTACGACCCAGAGATGCTGCAGCTGTGGTGGTGGTGAATTTACAGTCGGGGCTGCTGGGAATACTAATGGATCCTTTCTCTCTCATTAGCGAGAAGCTTTAGAACTAACTTGTGTAAGGCAGGATCTAGCAAAGGGTGTTCACTGGTGGACCTCAAAGGTGCGTGTGTGCAGTCTGGCTCTGTGCCTGCCTCAGTGTGCCAGGGCTGCCCTGTGATTCTAGAGAATAAATGGTGGATCTGGCTCCCGGATGGGCCAAGCCTGAGAGGAATGTGAACCGCGATCTGGATTTTGAGGTGGTGGCCTTTCACTGGACAAACCTGTAGCATTTTGCCAACGGGGGCTTAAAATGAATCCCGGTTTGGGGGAATGATAATTAGACAGAGCCTGTTGGACTGAGACCCACATTTTTTTTTTTTCTTTTCTGTATGCGGGCCTCTCACTGTTGTGGCCTCTCCCATTGCGGAGCACAGGCTCCGGACGCGCAGGTTCAGCGGCCATGGCTCACGGGCCCAGCCGCTCCGCGGCATGTGGGATCTCCCTGGATCGGGGCACGAACCCGTGTCCCCTGCATCAGCAGGCGGACTCTCAACCACTGCGCCATCAGGGAAGCCCCGTGAGACCCACATTTTTGAGGGAAATACGGTGGCACCCCAAACTGTAAAGCCAGCAGTAGCCATCACAGCATTTTGCCCTAAGGAAACAACAGCTTGTTTTTGCCCCATGGTACGGTGCTTGAGGCATTAGTCCCCTTTCGTACTTGTTTTGTAGAAGCCAGATTCAGAAGTATTACTGCTTTGGGTTCCATCTACAGACCTAGGGTCCTCTTCCCCTAGCCCAAAGCTTTCTCCTTCAGAGCTTCACTCCCCTCCCAGCAGGCAGAGTCCTAAATGCAGACGCAGCCCTGCGGCCTCTGTGGCCTTCAGCAAGTGAGGACTGCCATAGTGCTTAAAAGAAACATCTAAATTGGATAAAAACTCAGAATTTTTTCCAAAGAACCAGATGAGTTGGCTTGGAAGTGAGGTGAGGGGGGCCAAAGGAGCAATTGGTTTGACTAAAAACACTTGCTCTGGCGTATTTGTGTTCCATCCAAAAGATGCTTCTCAGGGGAAGTGACCAGTCTTAAATATCCCAACAGCGGCAGGAGAGCTGCGGGGCCTAGGGAATCTTGGGGAGGAGACATTTTGCTCCTGGAAAAATAAGTGACCAAGTTAAAGGAAGTCACCACCCTGATGCTCTCCCAAGAGCGGCCTTGGTGGCCTTGCCCTGGCAGCGCCCAGCGTCCAGGCCCTGCGCACCGCGGGGCCCGCTGCATCCACACCTCCTGGGGTGGCAGCTGCACTGCCGCCTCCGTCAGGCTCGCAGGCCCCCGACTCTGGAGCGCGGCCAGTACGAGTCCTGGGGCAGCAGCGAGGTGCCTGGAGGGGATGAAGGAGGTGGCCGAACCCAGGCGGGGTGGGTGGCCCGGGGCCAAGGGGGGGGGGAGGTAGGGAGGGAGCCTCGAGGTGCTTTAGTGGTCGACATCCATTGGGCCGTCCCGCCCAACCCCGGACAACTCGGAAGCGGATTTTTCAGCCTCCTGCACTGGAGACACATCTGAGTGAGAGCAATGAGTCGGGGTGTCGGTGGCGTCTTCGGAACAGCAGTCTAGTTGTAAAGGGATCCTGGGGTTTTTCTCCAAGCTCAGTTTCTACTTGGTTGGATACGTATAGGGAAGATGGGGGAAGGGGGCGCGGCCGTCCTTGCTCTTTGCCGGCCTTGGCTGTCCCGGGGCATTTGGGCCTTTTCTGCGTGGAAAGCCGCGGGGCTCGGGGAGCCGGGGCGCGCCCACCGTCCTCCAGCCCTGGGTTCCCCAGGTCCCCGCGGCCTGCACCGCAGCCCGGCCGCCTCGGTCCCCGCCCAGCTCTTCTCCCCCAGCCCCCAGCGGGCCGCGCTGAAACCCGAGCGCGAGGGGGCGGAACGCGAGGCGGCTGGGGCAGCGGGGCCGCGCCGACATTGGAGGCGAACTGGGTGATGGATGGCGAGGGAGGGGCGCGCGGGGAGGGGGGGCGCGCCGGGCGCCCGCGGCCGAGATGGACCGAGCCTCCCGGCTCGCTGCTCCCGCCGGCGGAGCGAGGCTGCCCTTTCTCCGCAGCGTGATTTATTTTCTTCTTTTCTTCTGAACTCTTCTTCCAGGGAGAGGCTAGTGGTAACAGGCCGAGCTGGATGGATGGGTATGGGGAGAGGGGCAGGACCTTCAGCCCTGGGATTCTGGCCGACCTTCGCCTTCCTTCTCTGCAGCTTCCCCGCAGGTAAGGCACTGCCCCCAGCCCGGGGACAGCCGGCCGGGCGCGCGGGGCCCGTTCCCCGGGTCTCCTCGCAGCGCCGGGCCACAGGTCGGCGAGTCGGAGCTCAAGTTCGCCGGCCCCCCGCCTCCCATTTCCACGCGTCTTTGTTTCTCCCGCGTCCCGCCGAAGGCGCGATGGATGCGGCAGTGGGGACCTGGGGGAACCCCTCCCAGGCTATAATGAAAAAGAGCCAGGCGGGGAGGTCGCAGGCGCCGGGGACGTCTCCCACCTTCCGAGAAAAAGGGGATACCGGGATGCGCCCCTTAGGGGCCCCCGAGAAGGGGGAGAAGAGGAGGCACGGACTCGGAGCAGGGGGCACTTTCTCCAGCTCCTCGCCCAGCAGTTTGCAAACCTGCCGGGTGCCCAGGGGTGGAGCTGGGGGCGCCCCTGAGGTCCCAGGCCTGACCCGGACCGCCCCCTCCCGCGGGACCCCGTCCCTCCCCCGCGCGCTCGCCCACGCGGGGAAGCCCACGGACTGGGCTTCGAAGGGCCCTTATTCCTGTTTGATAACATTCCGCGTCGCCCCCTGTTTGTTTTTATTGTGTCAGAAAGGGAGAGAATTTCAGAATTAAAGCTGAAAAAGCCCATCTGTTTCCAATGAATCCCCCATAGTTTTTCACAATGTTTTTGGCAGATCGCTGCTTTCAAATTCCTCCGAGCCCGGACCTCTTGTTTTTGTTGGGGGAAGGGAAACCAACTCCACAGAGAAGCATTTGTTCCTTCCCAAACGCTCCAGTTTCTTTACTTTTTTTTTTTTCCCCCTTTCGGAGGGGGAGGGGGAAGGCACGAAACTTAAATCCCGGGTCTGTTTTCTTTATAATGTTTCAAGAAAGTTTATTCCATTTTTGCCATATGCTACTCACAGCCTCGAAATGCCAGTTAAACCCTTTGTACCCATTTTCCCCTTGCTAAAAATACAAATAAACCCAGCGTCACGGGTCAAATGGTCCCCGATGCAAGGCGAGATTTCCCGGCTGTTTCCATTGTGCTGCGGGATGCCGGGGTGTCTTTTTTGCAAAAATGAGAGCCTGTTTCGCTCCGCAGGCGGAACGGATCCGCAGCCGCAGCGCTCTACCGAGCTCTGCAAGAAAGGACTTGAGTTAGACCGGGATTGGGTTGTTTTGTTTTGCTCCTCAGCCAACTGGGTTTCAGGAACTGGCAGAACTGGGCAGTCCGGACTCGGCCTGGCTGTAAGTTGGGGCTCCCGGTGGGAGGAAATGCAAGGCAGCTGTAAGGGAGGAGGAATCCGTTTACTTTCCCGCCCCAGCCCTGCTCCGGGGCCCCCCAAAACCCACCCGGCCCCGCGCGCCCCAAGGGCGTCCCCGGAGAGTCGCAACCTGCTCGCAGCCCTGGATTCCATTGGGGATGCCCCGGCCAAAGACAAAATGGGGGGTGTCAATGCCTTAAAGAGCCTTTAGACCCCGTGCACCCTCGCCCCAGAATATTACAACCTCCGTAGAGGGTCAAGCAGCAGGGAGTCCTACTCTCCCTCCCTTTTTTTTTTTTTTTTTTTTTTAAAGGCAGTTTCCCCACCTATAGAAGGTTCTGGCTGAAAGGCTGATTTGGGTCCCTCCGGAGAACTAAGAAACTAAAATTTGAAATGATCCTCTTCTTAAAAAAAGAAATCCCCCTTTTAGAGATGCAGAAGTTTGTACTGTGTGTGCATCTCGGTTTGGTCCAGATAAAGATCCAGCCCATTGGAAGTTTTATCAGATGGGTTGATAAATGGCTTTTGTCCCTTAGCTGCCATGGGGGATGTGATCTCAGCTTGGAGCTGAAATTGAGAAGGGGGGCTTAGAAGCCCTTAAAACAACACCTTCCCGCTCTTAAAGCGGCAGCACTTGTTAACTTCTTGGGCTGGAGGGAGAGGAAGGGAAGGGCTGGCAGGAAGTACTCAGAGGTAGGAGGGAGCTGTCAGGGCTGGGTGGTGGAGTTTTGCTGTTTTCATTTCTCCATCTTAAAAACTTTATTTTAAAAGTCTCCCCCATAGTCTGAGGAAAGCTGGTGGGTTATAGAATTCATAACCCGAATTCCATCACTTGTTTCCAAGAAGCCCATTTCTTTTTGGCTTCAAGGCTGGTAACTAAAACCTGGCAGATAGAGCAGATAGCTGTTGCACTGTCATGCCAACTGGCTAATGTTTCTTCTAATTTGAGGCCTTGACAGCCGCATTTAGTTAAAATTGCCCACCTTGCTGAAAACTGAGCTTCCAGTGTGCCCGCATGAAATAATACACTGGGGGCTCTGGAAACGTGTGTGCTCCAGAAACCTGGGTCAAGAAGACGGTTTCTTAAGAGATGAAATGGGTCATTTCCACCACAAAGAGGTGGACTGTCGCCAGAGGGGCTGCTTGGGGATCGAGTCAGAGAACCTGCAGGTCTGGTGGGCAGCTGGGTGGGTGTTAGAGGAAAAAAAAAAAAGAAAGCACTGGAGACAGTCAGGGGCCCTGTGTGCCAGCCCCTCCCTCTAAAGACAGGTGGAATCTGGCTGGAGCAGCCTCGTGAAAGCATAGGCTTGTTCAGTGCTAGTCGACTTGAATGGCTTCCAGGAGTAAACCCATAGGAGTGCAAATTAAATTGGACATAGTTATGTGGAGAAAGATGCCTTAACCTCTGCTAGACTGAGAGGGTTTGTGTCTTTTGAGAGTGTTTACATGTACTCAGCGTGCGTGGCACACCTCCTGTGGTCCTGACACAGGGACAGCATTCGGGGCCCTCATCTGAGCAAGGTTGGCGTCCGCCTTCAGTCCTGGTGGAAGGACGGGGCCCTTCGGTGTCCCTTGGGCTATCAGGGTGTCTGCATGGACCATGCTGTGCCTTCAGCAGATGGACAGAGTGGCCACTGCTGTGGTCCAGCTGGGAGGGGGAGGTCCAGGAGGCCAAGAAAGGCTTCTTAGGAGAGTCTTTAATAGCGTCTGCTTCAAAACACAATTAATAGATACTTCTTTAAAGTTTGAAACCACCCTGGCTTAATAAAACAGATTTCTAAGAGGAACCCGTCAAAGTCACATGTTGTAGACATGCTGGCATGCTTCCCATTGGCTACATATGGATGCTATACTCCAGCTTGGTGGTTCTCAAAATGTGGTCCTTGGGCCAGCAGCATCAACCGCCTCCCTCCCCCCCACCCCAGGAACTTGTTAGAAACCTACTGAAGCTGATGTTCTGGGGGTGGGATGTACAGTCTGTACTGTAACAGGCCTTCCAGAGGGTTCTGATGCACCTCAAGTGTGAGGACCACTGTTCTAAAAATTATTGCCCTGGGCCTTTCTTTTTTCCTCTTTCCCCTTCCTTTAAACCACAGCTGTTTTAGAAAGATTAGTCCTCAGTGGGGAAACTAAGGCTTGCAGAGATCCAAGTCCTCTGCAGTATCCAAGTACATCTGTGTCATTGTAGAGATGAGAATATTTATCTCGGAGCTGCTATTCAAAGATGTACAAGCAAGTCAACCTACTTACTATGTTATTGTCCTTCCAGTAGGACTTTGTGTCCCAGAGGGAAAGACTGAAATGAGTCCCATTGCAAGAGCCGGATGGCAGCAGCGTCAGCCAGTAGGCTGGTGTGTGCCACCCCAAGGGGCCTGCAGGGCAGAGCCCTGGCTCCCAGGGAGGGCGGGATGTAAAATCCTGCAGATGGTTGGTCCCTTTGGCCCTGAGGATGAGTTGGAGAGTAAGGAGAGGATCTATGGTCTTCTGGTTTAAGAAGGGAAACCTCTGCAAGGCTGGAGGAATTGCTAGCAGTCACCCCAGTGCCCAAAGGAGAACTGGGGAGAGGTGATCCATGGGCTCAGATAAGGTTGCTCCATGAGATGGGGAACTGGGATCCCGGGTCTCTGTGGAGGTGAGAGGATCGCGTGGGGACCACTTTACATGTTGGAGGTCATATGGTTCCTGCTAAAATTTCCCTCTCGGGTGCAATGTGCAAGGCCCTCAGCAGAAGTGGGCAGAAAACCCCAATTTATGTTTGAGTGATTGGGGGTACCATGCTGTTGTAATGCCTGGCTACACTCAACCTGCCTAAAACTGAAGGCACTGTTTCTTCTAGGGTAACCAACTCATCTCAGTGGACCCAGGACTTTCCACTGTTTTAAAATTGAGAGTTCTGTGTTTTTAGAAGCCCTCTGAGTCCTGGGCACACCAGGATGATGGGTCTTCCTAGACTCTCCTCCTGTCCCCTGGACTAGTGCCTGGCCTGTGTCTGTTAGACCCCACTGCCCAGAACCGTTAAGTCCTGGGTGTGAAGTGGCCTCTCCCTTCTGTCCGTTCACCCGGCGCTGGGCCTCCTTCCTCCACCCTTTCCTGCCTGTTCCCTTTGTCACCTGCAAGCAGCTGAGCTTGGACCTGCCTCCCAGGTGCCCCACCCTCACGCTCCAAGTTGCCAAATGAGTCGCTCTAAAACTCCTGCTCAGGCACTCACAGCTCTCTGTGGCCCTCTTTGGAGCATCCAGAAGGGAGGACCCTCTGGCATCTGGTCCCACACTCATCCCTGGCCTCATTCCCTGGCATGTCCCCAGGCTCCAGGTCCCTCCAGGTCTCCCCATACTCTGTCACCACCCACCATACCTTAACGGTGGGCAGCCCCCAGGCCTTGCTGAGGCCCCTGCCCAGTTTGGAATGGGAATGCCCACTAGATTAAAGCCCAAGGCCAGTGCCATCTGTTGGGGTCCAGTGCCGCCCCTCCAGTGACCTGGGTACCTGTCACCTTGGCTGCTGACGCCTGTGCTTCCTCTTGGCCTTGTTGCTTCCTGGGTCTTGGGTTTTTAGTCCTCTTCTAAATCACTGGAGCTGTTCATAAGGGCAGGAACCCCATTTCCTGTTTCTTTATACCCTTCTCTTTGCTCTGCACCCCAAACACACCGGCACAGTCCTGGAAACTACAGGACCCTTGGGTTTTTTGTGTGTCTGTTTGTTTTCTGCTCAACAGACAGAGACCACAGGGTTGGGGTGGGGGATGTCCAGATACCCCAATCTTTTTTTTCAAAAAATTTGTTTCTGCTTATAAAGACAATACTCATTTTTAAATCTAAAGACCGAAAAGGATAAATAAGAAAATGAAAATAACGCAAATTCCAATCTCCCACAGACTACCATCACTAATTGACATTCATGAATAACCTTCAAGACAGAATACCTTCATATTGTTTTCTCCAAAATATGATCATTTGAAGAACAACAGTTTTTAAAGCTCTTCCATTTATTGAGTGGCCACATATACCAGGCACTCTGCTAAATACTTGAAATATGTCACCTCATGAGATGGTCACCCCTCCCCTGTGAGCATCATTCCCTCCGTATCGATGAGGAACCAGAGGGTCAGAGAGGTTGCCTGACATCGCACAACTTAGTGGCAGAGCCAGGAGTAGAGCCCAGACCCCTGCCCTTTTCCATATACCAGATTTTGGGTAAACACTCGTTAAGCGTGCTACGTAGCATTTTACACTTTGAGCTATGTAGCGTATAAGGCTTTAAGGTGGGGGGAAAAGAATAAGAAGCTTTGGAGATATAATTAGACAGCAGAATGAAGAGTGACCACACTCTTCCATGGATCTCACATTGTTGCCTCTTCCCAAAAGCCCTCTCTCTTCCCTTTCTATCCCTGGCTTAGCATTCCAAAGCACATGCCACCCAGCCGTAGGTTGGGAAAACAACTTTGGCAGAGCTATCATGGTGCAAATTTTCCCAAGTCAGATTTGTGTCTTTTGGGTTTTGCTTATTTATTCATTTCACTCACCACTTCACCTGGGCAGTCAGAATACCGAGACGCCTATTAAAGTGATCCCTCTGCGCCCAAGTGTCTGCAGAAAGGAGCCCATTATTGTTCCCCATGCTGAGGAATGTTCCATGAACATGGGCTCACGCTCGTGTGTGCACCAGCCAGGCGTGTGCCTTCCCAGTGCGTGAGGAAGGTGGAGGAAGGCCTGCCTGCAGATGGAAGTGGGGGAGAAAAGCCACTTCAAATGAATTTTGACCCGGAGCAACCAAGCAGGTGAGCCCAGGGTTACTAGAAGCAGAACCAGAATGGAAAATTGTCACCTCTAGAGCCAGTCCTAGACTCAGGAAAAGGGGTTATGCCTCCAAGTAGGAAGCTCAACTGCTCGCCTACAAGCTTCATTTATACCTGAAAAGTGATGTCTTTGCCCATATACCATCCTTCTCGTGGAACCCAGAGTCGCTTAGTTCTCTGCCCTAAGGCAGGGTGGTCTTGGCATGGAATCCTGTGCCCGGCCCCTGCCCCGCCATGGGCCCCTCTAACCCAGAGGAGCCCTCAGCTGCCTGACTGACAGGGCTGCTTGTGGCCTTGGGCCCGAGGGTGAGCACATGTGCTTTTTCACGTTCTCTCGGCTGTTGATCTGGCTCCGTGTGGCCCCAGTGGGTGTGCCCTTTTCCTTGGCACTTGGCCTGGTTTCTTGCAGCGACTTGGCACGTGTGGAGGCTGGGACAGAGCAGCCTGGCTGGGTGTGATGAGGGGGCAGCGCCTCCTGCCTCAGCTTGGTGAGTGGCACTCAGCCACCTGTGCCCACACTTAGCAGTGAGTTAACCACTGCTCCCCCATCTCGCCTCCTCCACTCCCTAAGCCAATGCAGATTCTCTGAGAAGCTTCCTCCTGCCCCGGGCTTTCTTCTCGGGTAGGCAGGTCCCTATAGGAAGCCCCTGAGAAAAGTCCCAGTGCTCTCAAGGGGCGAGAGACACTTTGGAGTCACGGGTTAGGTCGGTTCCTTGGAACATTCTTAGGCTGAACTGGGAGGAATGCCTCTGAGGAAAGCTGATCGCTTCTGGCTGCCTGTGGGTTAAGTAAGGTAGGGTCGGCTGCACCTGGTGAAAAATCCAGTCCCTCACCTGGGTGTGTTCCTCTCGGTATCTGACGGCAGACACCTGGATGGAGCGACACAAACCCGGCAGCCACAGGCATCTCTCAAGCAAAGAGACTCCAGAACACTGCCACGGCAAGAGCTTGCCAAATTCTGGCGCTAGATCCATCCACTGTCCCCTCCCAGCTTCGGTGCTAAGGGACAGGAGAGGGTGGAGAGTGGTCCGCTGCTTCTGCTGCTGGTGCCCAGCCTGGGTCTCCCACTGGGCGCAAGCACATTTCCCACCTCTTTTGGGACCCACACCCCAACTCGTTGCTAAGAGACGAGCCCCAGCATCGGCGCTGCCTGGGACAGGTGGGCAGTGAGGACAAGGGGCGGGGGGGGGGGCGGGGGGCGTCTCAGGCTTCTGTGCTGCTCCTTCCACAGAGGCTGTGCAGTGAATTCTCTTTGAAGCTGCCCTCCCTCTGCTCTGCCTGCTTCTGTCCTAATTAAAGCCATCGCCTCTTAATGCTATGCCACTTCCTAAAATAGTGTTCTCACCATGCCAGGTACTTACTGAAGGTTATCCAGCGGGCTCCCCACGGTCAGCGGGATCTGGTCTGAAATCCTTAGGCTGGCGTATCGAGGTCCAGTCAGGAAAACAGAAACCACGTGGGGTATTGCCACAGAGGGAACCTGATACAGGGGATTGTGTCTAGATGGGCGTGGGAGGACGGAAGAGGCCACAAGGGACCACGGAGGCACACACAGAGTTGCAGGAAGCGACTGCCACTCCTGGGGCTGGAGGCACAAAGGGAAGAGGACCTTGGGGGCCCAGGGCTCGGAGGAGGGCCGCTACCTGGCTGGTCTGGCTACTTCGGAGCAGCGGCTGGAGGGGAAGAAGGGCCAGGGCTGGGTGGTGGTGCTGAGGTTAACCTGGCTGGGCCTCGTCTAGTGCTCCCCGGTGGTGCAATCTAACAGGGAGCTGGGTGAACGGGGAAACGGGGTTTGCTGCATCCCAGCCCCACACAGAGCGGAGAAAAGCAGTTTGAAGCTGAACGACATTTGCTTCATCGCCGGCTTTCACTCGGGGCTTCCGTGCCTGGCCCCAAACTTGCGGCCACACTCTCAACCATCCGGCATTTCACCTCCGGCCAGTCCCAGCAGTTCTGGAGCCACTTGGGCTTCTGGACCTCTGCCCTGCATCACCTGTCAAATCCCACTGCCCTTCAGGACCTGGTGGAAAGGCTGCTTCCCTGATACCCTCTACGCCTCCATCCTTAAGTCTGTGTTCAAATGAACCGTGTCTTCTTCCCTGCATCCCGGTGGTCTGTGTAGCTGACTCCACCTGAGCACAGAAACCAACTGGGGCTTGTTCGAGGAATGGCAGGAAGCACCGTGCCGGGCACCTAGTGGGGTCCAGAACCTTCAGCAAGTCCATGAATCCAGGCAGTGACCCTGCAAACCACGGAGGCAGAACCAACGTGACTGTGGGGCTTGCCTTCAAACGAGCCGTATACTCCTTTAAGAAGAGGCAGGTTTTTCTCTCTCCCGGCTCACCCCACCGCTCCTACACGGCAACTGAAACCTGATCTAATCCCTTTGCACGGGGGTAATTTATTGGTCTATTGGGCTTTTCTTGGTGGCAAATTGCATTGTCTTTATTCCTGGGTTCAGGCTGAGGAACGGCTCCTGCATTCCTAAGACTCCTTTCTCAGGGCCGAGCCTTCACACCCCGTGGCGCTCAGCAAAATAAGTTTTATTGTGCTTCTTTGTTATGCAAACAAGCCGGTAATAATCAGGCTATTATTCTGAAAGATTGGGCTTGATTAACAGTTCAAAGGAGGTCTCTGAAAGCGGCTAATGCCGCACTGGTGCATAAATATTTTCATCCTGCCTGGGTTGGTACAGCTGCAGCTTCCAGCTCCTGGCTGCCGCCGCCCACCCCCCCACCCCCCCACCCCCCCCCCCCCCCCCGTCTTTCTGCTCGGAGAGGAGCTGGGTTGCTATTTAAAGGAAGAGAATTAAGTCAGGCAAGCCGTGTGTGGCTGTGATTTCTCTCTGCTGCATCTCAGACCATGAGGAAGGCAGCCTGGAGCCCACCTCCTGCAGAAGTGAAAGGTTACAAATGTGGGGTGCCGGAGCACAGATGCTTTGAGCGTAGAGTGTGGGAGTCAGAGGATTCTCAGGGGATTTTCAGGCAGGAGGTGGCACCCTAGCTGGGTCGTCGATGGTTGACAGTTCAGTGAGCCCCACAGAGAGGAGTGGCCAGAGGGTGAGACCAAAGAAGGTGACACAGGGAAGCCAAGGGGCCATCTCCAGTATTTGCAGGGTTACATTTGAGCCTTTTCTGTGTGGCTCTAGAGAAGGGCCAAAGCCCCACGGATGTCCCTGGGGGGCAGTTGT
The DNA here is from genome assembly GCF_059928025.1 of Delphinapterus leucas. Taxonomy (NCBI): domain Eukaryota; kingdom Metazoa; phylum Chordata; class Mammalia; order Artiodactyla; family Monodontidae; genus Delphinapterus; species Delphinapterus leucas. The sequence goes on along the minus strand of NC_143130.1, from coordinate 47,326,205 downwards.
GGGTCCACAGCTGGAGCTGTCCAGAGCAGGAGGGGCCAGCCCTGCCCAGCAGAGTCCCAATGGCAGTGGAAGCCGGATGCCCACCGGGCAGGGATGCCGCAGGCAGATTTCCTGCCATGGGGGCTGGCTGGAGGTACAAACTGGTGACCTGTGGCATCCCTCAGGCCCCAGGTTCTAAAATTCCATGGTGCGCCTCGGGAAGCCCACATGGAGTTTGGTCGCCAAGTGATCATTAGATAAAGTGATCTTAACAAAGTCAATTATACAGAGAAGTGGGAGGCCTGGCCCTAACTGCACAAGTTGGGAGCGAGTGGGTCCAGTGGTTGCCCAGGGCCCCAGCCTGCACCCCACCTTTTGAGCCAAGTGTCCGGCATCACGGGGCGCCGGAGGGAATCAGGATTCCTGGTGGTGAGTCTGGCTGGCCACTGTCTTTGCAGCCTCTGGATTCTCTTCTGTTTGTTCCCTAGTAGCTAATCCCAGAAGTTCTACGTCTCAAGAGGCTTGAGTCAAATCCAAACGTGCCTAATAGGCTTCCGAGGAGCGGGAAGTCTGTGCAAGGCTCTTTGCATTTTCCTGGGTGTCTGAGGTGGAGCTCCAGGTACCAAGGGTCAGAAGGGGCCCCTTGAGAGCCCCCCGTGCCTGAGGACACAGCGTCTGAGATGGAAATAGGAGCTCAGGAGAACTTTAATCACCTGGCTGTGCGCACATGGGCTGCTGTGGCACCATGGCGAGGTGGCCGTCTGCAGGAGCCAGGCAGGAACAGGGCAGCAGGCCGCCTTCTGTCGCACTGAAAGCACCAAGGAAGCCGCGCTCAGAAAAGCTCGCTACCTCTTCCCACTCATACGAGTTGCAGTAAGATGTTTCAAACTCTCGGACTTTCCTCTCCTTCCTTCTTCCTTGAACACTCACATCAGAAAAGCCCAAGGTTTACTGCCTGGAATTCAGGTCTTTCTTTCTTTTTTTTTTTTAAGATACAGCACATAAAAATCAGCCCCTCTGGGGTCTCTTTGGCAGGTGACGCCACAGTCCAGAGCTTTTCCTTTTGATGCTGGGCCAGGTTACATTCATGTCCGTGACCTGGGTTGGGGAGCCTTCAGTCTATGATTTACTGGAGTGGAACACAGGGCGGCAGGATGACTCCATGGGGGTTAGGGCCCCTTGGCTCGCCACCCGTGGGGACTGTCCAGCCCTGGCATCCCCAGCACCCTTCCCTGAGGCCCCCAGGAAATGATGGCAGATGGGCCTGGGAGAGCTGCGTTACCACCTGGAGAGAGGGCAGAGGGGATCTCCCCCAGTTCTGGTCCCAGCTCTCGTTACTCTCAGTGGCCTCTTATACACCATTCCCCCACCCTGATCTGTAGCTTCTCCCTTATGATGGGAGCGCCTGGGGTTCCTCTTAGACCCTTAGGAAGATGTGCAAGGCCCAAGGGTTTGGGACAGCTGGGGAAACCCAGGACATCGGGGAAGTGTGGGCCCAGGCATCATGGTCCTGGACTGATCCAGGTGGGCTTTGGGGCTGGGCCTTTGGGTGTGAGTGGGCAGTGGGCAGGAAGAGCTGGCCAGACCCAGCTGATCTGAGTCAAGGCAGAAGGGCAGTCGGAGCGCCAGCCAGGGCCCTAACCCGAGGAGGAGGGTAGAGGGCTGGGAGCAGTCCCTGGGATTCGCTAGGGAAGAGGCAGAGGGGGGGAGCCGGCTCCCATCCAATGCCCTTCCATCCCCTGCCTGGTGACTTTTAACTTCCGACCTCACAGGGGGGTTGTATCTGTCCCCCTCTGAGACCTTTGTCGGGGACCTTATTTTTGAGTGCCCACTGGGTCCCAGGCATGCCAAGTACATCTCAGTCCTCAGCAGCTTCTGAGGTGGGTGTTACCTCCACTTCACAGCTAAGGAAACTGAGGTCAAGTCCAATTCCCACAACTACTCGTAGGGGACAGAGTGGGACTTTGGGCCAGACACCCTCCCTCCGGCGCACACTCTGCCCGCCATCCCGCGCGACCGGCGTCGCCTTCAGACTTCCCCACTTTTGGCCCAGCCCTGGACGATCGCATCGAGAATGTTCTCCGGAGGGTTGAGAAATGGGATTGGCAGGACTTCAAGCTCAGCCCCTCTACCGCCACCGCTCCGCCGGGATGGAGGCCGGAGGGAGGCCCTGGGTGCGAGGGCAGCAGGAGAGCAACCCCTGTCGCCGCCTGCGGGTGGTGGGCGGAGCTGCCATGCGCCCTCAGGGGGTGGCCGGTTGCTACCTGTGGCTCAGGAGGGGGCGGGGGGAGCAAGGGGCGGAGCCACGGTGAACAGAGAGATGAAAGGCCTTGTCTCCGAGCGCTGACAGCCTGAGTGCCCCGGGCTTCTCAGTGTTGGCAGCTGGGTCGCAGCTGGGCTTGCTCCTCGGGAGGCCGGTCTCCTCACTGCCCCCTCTGCCTGCAGCCCCCCCGCCCCCCAACCCCCGAGAAGATGCCCCGTTCACACATTCCAGACCTGCGGGGGAGCCGGGGGGGGTGACGGGCAACTTGGCCCCTCTGTGACGGGCTGTTGAAGAGAAAATAACCCCCCAGAGCACCTGACAGCGATGCAGACCTCAGGCCCACTGGGCCCGGCGGAGGCAGAGCCCGGTGTTTGGTGGGCACATTCGAGGAGCACGGCTCTGAACAGATCCACTCGATGACCCCAGGGCACTTCGGGGACTCTCTCTGAGGGCACCGGAGTGGGATTTCGGTCATGCATTCCAGACACACCAGAGAGCTCTTTAGCTGAGACACTGCTCTGAGCCCAGGTGTCAAGGCCGTGCAGACAGCAGACCCCCCCGTCGCCCGTTTGGGGGGAATAGAGCCACGCATGACGGGGGTCGGGAATGGGACGCCCCCAACGAGTCCCACACTGTGCAGGTTGGCCCTGCCCTGGGCAGCATCCCGACCCCAGCCTTCAAGCCCCTGGCTGCACCCTGAGAAACAGGCCCTGGAAACTAGTCTGTGGAGGCAACGCCGCGGAGCGTGTGGACCATGGGCCTCCTGGCGGGTGGCGGTCTGTCAGCGTCGCAGGAGGGGTCCTCAGGGAGAGGCTGAAGCCCACCTGTGGCGGAGCGTGCCCTTGAACCACCCAGCGGCCGGTGGAGGGAATCATGAATGCACCAAGGTTGTCCGAGGTCTTGGCATTGCCAAGGGCCTGGGCTCTCAGGTCTGAGGGGCTGGATTCACATCCTGCTTCCTCCTCACAGTGGAACCTCAGTCAGTCTCGCTGAGCCTGGCTCTGCTCTCTGGGAGGCGGGGATACTGTAGTGCCCACCTGTGAGGCTGCCCGGGGCCCTGAATGAGGTGAGGCCTGCAGGGCCCAGGCCACTGAGCCTGGAACAGAGTCAGTTAGCTGGGACTTCAGTCTGTGCCACCCCAGCTTGGCTCTGGTGGAGAGCTGAGGCCAGCACAGCCCTGCGTGTGCTGCAGTGGTCTGGCTGTAAAGGGACGGGCACTGTCTTTTCTGTCCTTTGGGCAAGGTGAAGGCCAGAGGGGGACCCAGGGCTGTTTGGGCAGTGGGCAGAGCCAAGGTAGCTGCCACTCAGCACGAGGCCTGAGTCCCTTTGGGGTAGTTTCCTCTGAGATGCCTACCTCCAGAATTCTGAGAAAGCAGAATGGCAGGTCAGCTCACCTGTAATCGCTGAGGCTACCGGAGTGGGCATTACGGGGCGGCCGCAGACCAGAGGTGGAGGGTTGGCAGCTGCAGCGGCCAGTTCCCCTGACCTGTGTTCCTCCACACTGTTTGTTCTCCACGGCATCCTTTCCACACACACCCCCACCTCGAGGCCCCCTTTACTGTCTCCCACTCAGGCCACAGTAGCATTTGCCGCCCACAGGGATGTTGGGCCCTTGGGCATCTTCTACAGGTTGGGAAATCATGGAGATGGCAGGGCCAGAGAATCTTCTAGCCGCCTTTCAAAGGAGACCTGGGCCAGGAACATGGCTCTGTGGGAGGGCGACCACACAGGGGGTCTCCCCGGACGGGCACCTCTTCACAGCGGTCACCACCTATCATTTACCGGATCTGCTTCTCTAGGTCAGCATGCTTCTTCCACTTAAAATGGGAAATCTGTAGCTCTTCTATCAAATCTGTTTTATTTTTCCTAATACATATTTAAATATGTGACTTGTCAAGTGAAAAAAAAAATGCTCACCCAGATACCTCCTGAAATGACCTTGTTTACCAGAGGTGTGACAAATACAGGTCAAGTTAGGGGAAAAGCCTGAATTTTAGGACAAGCACCGTGTTTACCAGATATACTTGGGGCAAGTCACACCAGCTCCAGGAGAACGGCGCCCGCACCTGCAGAGGTGGGAGAGCTCCCTGAGCTCGGTGGCCCAGGCATCCAGGTACGGGGGCCTGGTAGCACAGACCAGGGCCACACAGGGCAGCTGCCTGGATGGTTCTTTGGCTAGCCTGGCCTCATATACTTCTGTCCCTGCTTTTAGGCACAACTTGATTTTATAGGTAAAAAGCCAGTAACAGAGAAGTAAACTGACTTTTCCAAGGTTAAGAGCCAGATTAGTGGCCGAGCCAGGAGTGGCTGGAGCAAGCGCCTCCTTCCCCTCTGTTGATTGGGCTGAGACACCAAAAGCTGCACCTCGCAGCTGGTCTGCTGGCCCCTTTGCACATGGAAGCCTGTGTAGAAACGTCCCTCCTGCTGCCACTTCTGGTCCCTATGGGCCGTGCAGAGGAATCCAGGAGGCCGGGAAAGGGCAGATTCCATGATGCAGGTGTGTTGAGGTCACAGTTCTCAGGCATGATAATTATCTGTAGCTAATTATCACTAAGGTCTCAACGCTTAAAGTGACCTTAAAAAAAAAAAAACAGCATGAATTAGAGCAGATCCAAGGTTGCCACTCAGTTGCCTCCCAGCTTGCTCTCCTGAGCAGGATAATGGGGGATGGAGCTATGGAGACCAAGAGGGAAGCTGCCCTTCACCTGCAGACGAAGTGACAGAACCAGGCCCTCTGTGACCAGGGCTAATATAATGATCACACTAGCCAACATTCATTGAGCTTCTGCTCTGTGCCCGGTGCCGGGATAAGTCCTTTAACACTTTCAGCAACCTCATAGGGTGGATACTATATTAGCCCATTTTCTAGATAAGTAAAATGAGGCACAGAGAAGTTAAGTGATTTGTACAAGGTCACACAGTGGCAGAGATCAGAACACATACTGAATAGTGGGGCTTAATTCCCTGCCAGATTTCTTTTGCTGTGCCGAAATTCTTGGCGGTAGTTGTGAAAGTGTCAACAGACGCCCAAGGCCCAAGGGTGGGTGGAGAGCTTGCGGCGGGGGAGGGGGGCGGGGGAGGGGGCGCCGGTAGTCCGCCAGGCCTTTCAGCCTGCAGGTCCGCAGGCCTAGCCACTCAGGGTCATTACGGCTGCGCAGAAGAATCGGGAAAGTGGGAAAGGCAGGTTCCGCGCCTGCAGGAACTCTTCCAACGCCTGAGATGAGGCGTCCTTTGTCCCTTGCACGTGCCCCGCAGCCCTGGCCCACGGGGGTGGAGGAGGCCTGGGCTCACCACTCCCAACGTGACAGCGCCTCCCTTCCTGTATCCGCAGCCACCTCCTCGTGCAAGATCCTCAAGTGCAACTCTGAGTTCTGGAGCGCCACGGCGGGCAGCCACGCGCCGGCCCCGGACGACGCCCCCGAGTTCTGCGCGGCGCTGCGCACCTACGCCCTGTGCACGCGGCGCACAGCCCGCACTTGCCGGGGGGACCTGGCCTACCACTCTGCCGTCCATGGCATCGAGGACCTCATGAGCCAGCACAACTGCTCCAAGGATGGCCCCACGTCGCAGCCGCACCTACGCACGCTGCCGCCGCCACCGGGGGACAGCCAGGAACGCTCGGACAGCCCCGAGATCTGCCACTACGAGAAGAGCTTCCACAATCGCGCGGCCGCCCCCAACTACACGCACTGCGGCCTCTTCGGAGACCCACACCTCCGGACTTTCACAGACCGTTTCCAGACCTGCAAGGTGCAGGGCGCCTGGCCGCTCATCGACAATAATTACCTAAACGTGCAGGTCACCAACACACCGGTGCTGCCTGGTTCAGCCGCCACCGCCACCAGCAAGGTACGGGGGAGGGGGGCCGGGGTTGGTGAGGCGGGTCACGGCACCAGGCCCTGCCGTCGGGAGGGCCCGGACTTTCCTCCCTCCGACTCAGACGCCCCCTGACCCGCCATGTTCCTCTCGTCGGTAACTGAGCAAATTAGTTAGGAAGGAATGTCCTGCACGTTCTTTGTCGTCAGGTGAACTACCCTGGAGCCACCTCTGCCCTTTGCCCAGAGTGCGGTGTTTCTCAAACTGCTGCTGTACACCGTCCACTAGGGGTCTTTGAAATCAGCCTTCTGGCGTCAGAAGCTAACACACAGGCATAGTTTGGGGGTGGGTCTGGGTTGGGGGGCGCAGGGTAGAACAGGATAGCCAAACCTAGCCTATATTAAGGCAGTTTGTGAATGCTTTCCCAGTGCAAGAGTAAACGTTTAGGAAACTTAGTTTCTGTTGTGTGCGTTTGTTCACGTGCGTGCACATTGGATCTGGCTGTAAATAAGATGGATTTCTTATTAGGGTTAATAGTCCAGAAAGTTTAAAAACACTCCCAGAGCATTCAGTTTCAAACTTCTGGGATAGTCTTTTCTTGCCCCAAACTATGTTTTCGTAGAACTCCAGTGTCAAGTCCCAATAAAGGGGAGCCGATATGCAGGTATGTTTCTGTCGTTATCATCACGGAGCTTCCTGTCCAGTGGGAGTCAAACCCCGCCCCAGACAAGCGGACCCAACAGCCTCCTGGAGGTGACGGTCCTGCCCAGGGGTTCTTATTGTGGCTGTACATTTACGAACCGAGCGGATTTTAGAAGATAATGGTTCTGGGCCCCCCAGGCCGCTCTGACACCACATCTCTGGGTGGGGGTCAGATGTGTTCTTTTTTTAAAACCCCCAGTGATTCTGGGGCACGGAGGGCGTTGAGGACGCTGGTTGGAGGCCCCGGCTGCTGGATGCTGCTGGTGCCAGTCGGGGCCGCAGGGTACCATCCTGCCCTTTGTCTCTGTCCCACACTGACACAGTAAGGCTGCAGCCTCAGAGCAGAGAGGGCCGTGGTGTCTGGGCGCAGGGAAGATGGAACAAGTGAGGACAGGGCATCAACCCACTGAGCACCCCCAGGGCCACCCATGCAGCCCGTCTGTCCAGGGCAGCTCCGGAACCTGAGGCTCTAAGAGGGAAAGTGGCCTCCCCACCCAAAGTGCATTCGGCTGGGAACCAAGCTGGGATTTCACCGGAGCCAGGGGACTCCAGAGCCCAGCATGTTCTCACTGCCAGGAGAGGAGGTTCCCATCTGGAGCCCTGGAGGCCACCGAGAGCCAGTCATCTTCTGACCCAAGGAGGCTTCAGTGTCTGGGTGGCAGGACTCAAGTCCTACTCACAGAGCCACAGCCAGAGGCAGCCATGATGTGGCCCGTGGCCCAGGCAATGGGACATTCCTGTCCACTCCAGATCCTCCCTCCCAGTTTTCCAGGAGGGTCTCCCGTGACCTCACATTCAGACTCAGCCGGAGAACGTGGTCTCAGGTCCAGGAGGCTGGTGGATGATTGGAGTCCAGGCCATGGGGACAACTCTACCTCCCCGGGGCCTGGGCCACCAGAGCCCCTGGAGTTTCCGGTTTGGCAGCGGGTCTGTTTTCCCAGGAAGAGCACGTTGCAAGGCAGTGTGTGGGGCAGTGCCAGGCTGGCCCACAAGGGCGTTTCTGTTCCTTCTCGTCCCTCCATGCCCCAGAGGAGGACACTGGGGTGACCTGGCAGCCAGGAAAATTCCTGCCACCTCCCTCTGCTCCGGTGGCCCTTGCACGCCCACAGGGGTCTCTTCCTGGGACCAGCTGCTGTGTAGGAGACAAGCAGGCCTTAGCCCCATGGATGCTCTTACAGGCCTTTGGCACCAGGCCATGAAGCCTAGTGGGCAGCAAATTGCGGCCAGGGCTCCCTCCTCCCCCTCCCCCCTCTCAGCCCTCCACAGACTAAGGGGGGCCTGAATCAAGGTGCCGGCCGCCTTCTGTGCAGCGACCGCCTTCACCTACCCGCCTCCCTCCCTAGAGCCAAGATAAATGAATGTCTGGAGCCTGAGGCTGCGGCTTCTAAATTCAGCGGCAAACGCACTGCGGAAGGGGGACCCCGCCTCCCTGCCCCAAGCTGGCAGGGGGGCACACAGGAAGCCTGAGGGTGTGAGGGGCTGCGGACCTCAGGAGGCCTGCCCCTCCTGACAAGCGTGTTGTAAGCATCAGATGTGACAACAGGCCTGGGAGGGGTTGCGGTTAGTGACCAGCGAGGGGGCTTGCCGGCCCCTTTGACTGGGCTAGAGAAGGAGCCTTTACTAGGCGGTCCTGCAGGCCGGGATGAGGCGCCGGGGCTTAGAGCCCCTGGATACCACCCTCAGCTCTCTATTGGCACACAGTGGGACCCTGAGCTCAGCGAGGCCGTCCACAAACCAAACGGCTCATTCATTCATTCGTTCATTTGTTCTTGTATTCCATTCATTCACTTAGCCCACATTTTTCAAATGCTCACTCTGTTTCAGGCTCACTGCTGGGCACTGGCCAGCAGGACTGCCCAAGTAGGCATGGGAGTGCCTCCCTTCCTGTCCCAGCGTGAAGCTTCCAGAAGGGTCTGGGGCTCTGCAGCAGAGCCCCTTGATCAAGCCAACCCATAGGGCCACCTTGATCTTCCCAGCAGGTGAAGAGTTTTAGCAGCCTTCTCTTACCTCCCCATCAGCCAGGAGGCAGCACGAGGCTCTGCTGGAGGCCGGGCAGTGACAGGCTCCGTGTCTGGCCAAGCCATTCTCAGGCCTCAGGGCCAAATGGGGTCTCACGGTACCCGGGTGAGAGGCATGGGTGGCTGGTTCCCCAGTGCCCTCGGCCCGGCTCTGCCTGTTCTCTTGGGCCTCCATTACTCAGGTGTGTGTGTTCCTTCGCTGATTCAGAAAACATTGACCGAACAGCTCTTCTGTGCCAGCCTCTGTGCTCGGCGACGCCTCCGTCTCAGCAGCTCCCAGGCTAATAGGGGAGCACAAAGATAGCCACAGGATGCTGGTGACGGGTGCTGGGGCAGCAGGTTGCTGAGGGTCTTGGGGCGGGGCACTGGCTCTGCACAGAGCACTGGGGAAGGCCTCCTGCCTGCCCTTGCCCTGAGCTTGCCCCCGAAGGACAGGACGGGAGGGGCAGCAGCAGAGCCAGGCAGAGTGTGGGCTCTTATCCCCGAGGTGGTGGAACCTGGGCTTTTGTGATTTCCCATCCCCTCAGCTGTGGTGCCTTGCCCAGGAGCACGGTATTCTCACTGTCCAACCCTGCCTAGCCCTCTGTTCTTTTGGAGGGTTGAGATCTAGTGTTTTCCAGCCCAAGCTGAATTTCAACTTCCTGTTCCCGTGGGACTGCCTCCCATGCCCGCCCCCTGCTCTGTCTTCCTCTTTCTGGCTGCGCTGGTGGCACCCCGTTTTGAGCCTCAGGGAGGAGAGGAGCTCGGATCTCGGTGCCTCCCCCCACGGCGGCCCCCTCGCATGTTCCCCGTTGCACTTCCATTCCATCACACGGCATCCTTCATCCGCTTAGTCTGTGACATCACCTTCCACCCCCGCAGTGTGAGCACCGTGAGGACAGGGGTCTTGGGCTGTTTCCTCCCCTCATGTGGACACAGCCCCCAGCCCCAGGCCTGGCACACAGTTGGCGCTCCATGAATAGTTCTGATGACACTCGGGCTCTGCCCTGTGCCCAGCAGTGGAGAGGGCGCGAGCCCCTCGGGGAAGGGGGGCAGCCGAGGCGGGAGCGGCAGCCACGCCTGCGGCTGTGTGGGCAGTGAGCCGCCTGGCTTTCGACAGGCCCCCTTCATGCTGTTCCTTGTGGTTGAGTCCCTGGCACCGGTGCCAGGAAGAGTCAAGCAGCCTGTCAGCCTTCCAGGAGACTGTCTCCGCAAGAGATGGCGGTTAGAGCGAAACCAGCCTTTCCTGTTCCAGGGAGGCCGATGGCACTGGGAACGCCACCCCCTACTCCCCCGCCCCCAGTGTCTGTGTGGCCCTGCACACCAGGCAGGGACACCAGAGCCCCTCATTGCACACCCCTCCCCCCATGGCAGGACCACCCACTGCCCAGACCACCCCGGCTGGCCCACCTCCCGGCCCCCCGCAGGCAAGCAGGCAGGCAGGCGGCCTCATCAGGGCAGGAGCCTAGGATGGAGACAGGAAGCAGCAGGAGGTGGATCCCTGTGAAGTCGCCACGTTCATAGGTCTGGGCAGTGAAGGAGCGGCAGTTTCGTGGGGTTCGATGATGCGTGGGGCTAGGGGCAGGATGGAGGGGCTGCAGCCACCTTGGACATCCCACAGCGAAGCAGAAGAGCCTCATCCCGGGACCAGCCTGTGACCCCCAGGGAGGAGACGGGGAAGCAGAGCCCCGGGCTCAGGGAGCTGTGCACGCGGGCCTCCCGCTGTAGCCCGCTGTGGCCTCTGGCAGGGCCTCCGGCTCTCGACCTCAGAGCACCAGCCCCTCCTCGTGTCCCATGAAGACCGTGCAGAGTGCCCCCTGCACACCCGTCAGGCCCCACAGGCGCGGTGCCTTGGCCCCAAGACTTCTAGGGCCACGAGAAGGCTTTCCTTCCTTTTGAAGTCAGAAGGAAAAAGCCAACATGATCCAACCTAGACTATATTAGTCTTTACGCCAATGCAGTCCCAAAATGTAGCGTCTTTCTTTTAAAAGAATTTTGCTGGCGTATAGTTGATTTACAATGTTGTGTTAGGTTCAGGTGTACAGCAAAGTGAGTCAGTTATACATATATCCACTCTTTTTTGGATTCTTTTTCCATATAGGTCGTTACAGAGTATTGAGTTCCCTGTGCTACACAGTAGGTCCTTATTAGTCATCTGTTTTATATATAGTAGCGTGTATATGTCAATCCCAGTCTCAGCCACGAATGTAGTTTTTAATGTTTCTGACGGAGGAAGGGACCCAGCAAGGCCCAGGTGCCCTGGAGTTCCCAAAAGTCATACTGTGGCCTGCCCCTCTCAGACTTCCTCTCATCCTTACATCTCTCAGGAACGGGGTGAGAAGGGCTGGGGTCTTCTCTGCGTTCCCTCTGAGGGCCCCTCGTACACTCCCTGCCTGGTCACCCCTGAGCTTTATACTGGCGTGAGGGGACGCGCAAAGCAGCCGTGAAACAGAGCCGGCTACACCTCCAGCCCAGCTCTTGCTACTTTGTGGGTTTGCTCAGCCTAGAACTTTCTGCAGCCCCTAGGCTGCCCCTCTCCAGTCCTCAGGCGTCTCAGCACCTGCTCCTGGGGCCCCTAGCCAAGGCCACTCCCTGCCGGCTTCCCCCTCCTGGCTGTGTCCCCAGCCACCCCGGAACTGCAGCCAGACACTCCCTGGCCCATGCCCCACCGGCACCTCCCCCTCCGCCTGTCTTGGCCGGCCTCTCCCTGACCCTCCTGCCTGAGCTGAGGTCCTGTGGCAGCTCTCCCCCCTTCCCTTCCCCATCGGAGCTGCTTTGGGTTTCCTCTTTGGTTTCTAGCAAGTCTGGGGCCTCGCCTTTGTCATACACCCACTGTTCGGCCAGAAATTCCCCTAGTGCTTTGCTGCATTGCCCTCAACCCTGAGAGCTGTCCAGGCCATCTTCATGCCCCTCAACTGCCACGTCCCCCTGGGGTGCCCAGGCAGAGAATTCAGCCACGGCCGACCATACATGTCGTCAGCAGCCCCCCGCCCTTTGCTAGAGCCCCTTCGGCCTACAGACGTTATGAGGAGGTGTGGTACCCCAGCTGGTGAGGCCCTTCTTCTCCAGGCTTGGTGGCGGGGATGAGGGGACAGGGCCTGGGAATGGTGGCTGGGGGCCGGGGCCTGGGAATGGTGGCTGGGGGCCGTGAAGAGGTTGGGGCCAGGCCGGAGGGGGGTGCTTTTAGCGGGAGGTCCCAAGATGCCTGGGCACCATCTTGCCCCCATCGCCCCGCCTCTCTCCCTGGCTTCAGGCTGAGAGTCCAGCAGGAACAGGGCGGGGGCGAGTTTCCCAGTTTCACTCATGTCTCCACCCCATCTTCCTGGTTAGGGTTACGGAGGAAAGAACAGCCAGACGTCTCACCCAGGGTGACAGAGGAAACACATCACTCCCCGGACTGTTGGTCTCTTGTCCTTCTCCCAGGCCTCCCACCCTATGACTTTTTGGCCAAAAATGCCCAGGGACTGGACACCAAGAGCCTAACCCCAGCTCTGCCTCTTGCTGGCTGTGTGACCTTGGGCAAGTCACTTTACTTTCTGAACCCGAATTTCCTTGTCTATAAATCCGAGGTAATGTCACCTTCCCTGCAGCGCCACACAGGCCCAGAAGTAATAAATGCAGCAAGTGTGCCTGTGTCTGTGGTTTGCAGGAGGACGGTTACTGATGGAGCCGCTTAGCCCTCTGCTTCTCCAGTAGCTCAGCGCAGCCCCTCACCCCGGCTGCAGGCTCCAGCAGCAATGTGCCTCGCTGCTCCCCTGGCCAGGGCTGCCCGTTAATCTGGAGCCCCCGTCTCCCTTTTGCTGACTGGCACCTCCCTCCCCTCCCTCTTCCTCCTGCTACTGCCAAGGCCTGGCTGGGAGACCCCTCAGGGCAGCCCTGCTGCGGTGGCCTCTGCTGACCTCTGCCTGCCTGCCTGCATGGATTTTGCCTGCTCGTTCTTTCTTTGAACATCACTCTCTTCTACCTGCTGTTATGTTCAGCCTGTGGCTTATGGTCCTTTGGTTGTGGTCCGTATTCGTTTCCTATTGCAGCTGTAACAAGTACCACAAACTAAGTGATTCAAACAAATAGAAATTTATTCTCATACCTCTGAAGGCGAAAGTCTGAAATGAGTCTTAAGAGGCTAGCATCAAGGTGTCAGCAGGACCAATCCTTCTGGAGGCTTCAGGGGAGAGTCTGTTCGTTGCTTCTTCCAGGCCTCTGCTGGTGGCCAGCATCCTTCAACTTGTGGCCACAACCCTCTGGTCTCTGCCTCTGTGGAAACCCCGCCTTCTCTTCTGCCTCCGTCTTATGAGGACACATGTGATTACATTTAGGGCCCACCAGGATAATTTCTTATCCTTAATAAGTTAAGGATAATTTTTCCTTAACCTAATCTCAACTGCAAGCTCCCATATGTCATATAAGGTTACATTTACAGGTTCCAGTGATTAGTGCCTGATATCTTGGAGGCCATTCTTCAGCCTACTACAGTGGATAAGGACCTTTCATTTTTAATTAGCCATGCTTTTCTTTTTATGTTTCCTCTCTGTATATAGTAAATGAGCTGGTTTTCTATTTAGGAGAGGAGTATAAAGTTCCCTAAGTCAAAAAAATTTTTGAGCAGAAATGCAAATTGTTTTAAAGAAAAATATTAAATGCGTAATAGGGCAGGTGGCACTGCACAGTGACCACAGTGGGAAAGGGGCGGTCTGGGACATCCTGGGGGCTCTTGCCATCCCTCCGCTCAGTCCAGAGCATTGTAAGTCTGGGGCTGGGCCTTGTCCCCTCCACAGTTCCCGGTACTGCCTCACCCCCTCTCTTTGCCCCCTTGCCCCACAGCTCACCATCATCTTCAAGAACTTCCAGGAGTGCGTGGACCAGAAGGTGTACCAGGCCGAGATGGACGAGCTCCCTGCCGCCTTCGCCGACGGCTCCAAGAACGGCGGCGACAAGCACGGGGCCAACAGCCTGAAGATCACCGAGAAGGTGTCGGGCCAGCACGTGGAGATCCAGGCCAAGTACATCGGCACCACCATCGTGGTCCGCCAGGTGGGTGGCTACCTGACTTTCGCGGTCCGCATGCCCGAGGAGGTAGTCAACGCCGTGGAAGACCGGGACAGCCAGGGCCTCTACCTCTGCCTGAGGGGCTGCCCACTCAACCAGCAGATCGACTTCCAGGCCTTCCGAGCCGGCGCCGAGAGCCCCAGCGCCCACAGGCTACCAGCCGCCAGCCCCGCCCCCTCAGCCCCCGACACCTTCCCATACGAGACGGCCGTGGCCAAGTGCAAGGAGAAGCTGCCCGTGGAGGACCTCTACTACCAGGCCTGCGTCTTCGACCTGCTCACCACAGGAGACGTGAACTTCACGCTGGCCGCCTACTACGCCCTGGAGGACGTCAAGATGCTCCACTCCAACAAGGACAAGCTGCACCTGTACGAGAGGACTCGGGAGCCGCCAGGCCGGGCGGCCGCCGCAGGGCTGCCCCCGGCCCCCTGGCCCCTCCTCGGCAGCCTTCTACTCCTGCCCCTGCTTCCTGTGCTGCTGGAGGCCACCTAGGACCGAGAGCGAGGCGTCACCGAACTGGTCGGCGGCTGCACGAGGGCCGGTGGTGGCCTCCCGGTGGCCCCGCAGTCCCTGCAGGGGTCAGGAGCCCCGGCGGCCACGCACCTCCGCGCTGCCTTGGGCTGCCTGCTGGCAAGGGCTGGGGGCGTGGGACGTCCCCTCCCCTCCCCCGGGGCCCGGGACAAGGTTGTGGTGACCAGTGCTGTGACGTTTGTGACATAGAGCTGTGCAGAGGGAGAGCTGCCCCTCTCCGCCCGCCCCGCCGTGTGAATGTGCAAATCAGAGCCCCTCAGGCCTAAGCCCTCACCCCAACAGAGACACTGGGCGTGGGCAGAGTCGACCTGCCCTCACCTCTGCAATGCACTGAAACAGGCCCGGCTGACTGCTGCACGCGCATCCCGGGCCACCTGCGCCCACCCCACGCACACACACTCGCACACACTCGCACACACAAGGACGGGGGCGCGGAGGTAGCCTCGAGGCTGGACCCCTGGGCAGGGCATCCTTTCCTCTTGGGCTTTAGGATCCCCGGGGTGCTGCTTGGCACCTTTAGAAAACTAATGTAACCCTTTGGCCAAAAAGTTGTGTCCTCCTGGTGCCTTCCCGCCTGTGGCCTCCCTGCGAGCCAAGGAGAGACCACCGTGTGTGCCCTGGCTGGGCACAGGCTCAGGCCCCAGTTACCAGGCCTCGCAGGTGGGGGACGACACATGTCGTCGGCACGTGCTCTGAGCAATGCCTGCTCTGGCGCCTTCCCCCACTGCCCATCCTCCTGTCCCCCAGTCCCCACTGTTCTTTGGAAGTCGAGTCTTTGCTTCTAAATGTCTAAACAGAGAACTACCCCCTTGATTTCTGTTCCTTCCTCCCCAGCAGGTGGCAAGAGGCGGTGAGCAGGGGAACTGAGGCGGCAGGGTGCGGGCTGGAGACTCAACGGATGGGGCCAGCTGGCCTGCCCTGATCCTCTGCTTTCTCCTCACCTGCCCCCCAGATCCTTGCTCCCTGCCCTGTCCACCCAGGTCTGCATTCTGGGGAAAGGAGCAGGGCCTGGAAGGTGTCTCAGCCTTTAGCATCCCTGGCAGGATCTCCTCCTTCTAGGCCTTTCTCTTAAGCCCCATGGCCACACAGCCAGGAGACTTTCCCACCTCACATCAGCCAAGCTGCCCATCCGAGGAGCCCCGAACCAGTCCCACCTCTGCTGCTGTTTCAGAGAACCCCGGGGACCAGCACCGAGCTGGGCTCCACTCCTAAAGGCGCGGCCGTGTCCCGGAGGCCGATCCTCCCAGAAGCCCCGCAGGCCCCACTGTCCCCGACCGCCCCTCTGCTGTTGCCCAGGGACCTCTCATACACTGGCCCGGGAGGCTGCGGACTGGTCCCTGCCTCCCCCTCCGAGAGGTTCCCTCTCTCTGCCAAGCCGTGGGCTAGGCGGGCAGGTGGGTGGGAGGCGCAGCCCCAGCCCCTCCCTGCTGGTTTTTAGATGGTCCCTATGTTGGAAGTAAAAAGTGAAGCACTTTATTTTGGTTGTGTTTGATCACGTTCTGCTTGGAAGTGGGGGCCCCTCACTGTGTCCCGTGTCTGCGACCTGTGTGGAGTGTCACCGCGTGTACATACTGTAAATTATTTATTAATGGCTAAATGCAAGTAAAGTTTGGGATTTTTGTTTTGTTACTTTCTTTTGGACTACGTGTTGGAGTTTTTTATCTGAACGGACTTTGGTTCCTTTCGGGGTGGAGGGTTGACTTTGGTGGTGGCTGCCCCCTTACAGTGTATCTACCAGGGAAAGGGGAGCGGGCAGCAGCGCGCGTGCTTGTGTGTGTGTGTGTGTGTGTGTGTGAGTTGAGTGTTGTGAGTGCCTGCAGAAGGAGAAGCAATTAAACAGCCAAAGCCCCCTGCTTCTCTAAAATTACTTTTTCTCCTTGTGTTGAGCTGCCTTTGGGGCTTGAGGGGTCCAGGTTCCCTCGCAAAGCTGGAACCGTATTGGAGACAGATGACCACATGGAGGGAGGGACATGAAGGGCGTTCTGGGGTGAGGTTGGGTGGGCTGGCCTGAGATCCAGGAGGAGTCCATCAGTCTAGGACCCCAGAGCTGGGACTGTGGCTGCCTCCCTCCCCAAAGGTCCCCCTCCTTGCCCGCAGCCCAGGGAAAGGGTGGTGGCACTGCAGGGGGTCCATCAGTGTGCACAGGACTGAAGCTTGCTTCAGGTCTTCACATTTCATCTTTTAAAGTTATCCAGGGTTTCCCTGGTGGCACAGTGGTTGAGAGTCCGCCTGCCGATGCAGGGGACACAGGTTCGTGCCCCGGTCTGGGAAGATCCCACATGCCGCGGAGCAGCTGGGCCCGTGAGCCATGGCCACTGAGCCTGCGCGTCCGGAGCCTGTGCTCTGCAACGGGAGAGGCCACAACAGTGAGAGGCCCGCGTACCGCAAAAAATAAAAACAAAAATAAAAATAAATAATAAAAATAAAGTTATCCAGTGAGTCAGGAACAAATGCATGCCCGTTTTACGGATGGGAAAAGAGAGACTCGGGGAGATGGACTGACTGGCCTAGGGTTCCTTAGCAAGGGCAGGGCCAACATGTACACCTAGGCCTGTTTTGCCCCCAAAGTCCCTGCTGTTCATACTAAACGCCAGGCAGCAGAATAGCAGCCCAGTTAAGCCAGGCCACGTCCCAGCTTCTCCACTTTCCTAGCTCTGTGACCTTGGGCGAGTCAACCTCTCTGAGCCTGCATCCCCTCCTTTGTAAAGTGGGGAGTGTCCATCCCATAGGGTTGTTTGAAGATTCAGTGAGTTAATTCCTGTGAAGTACTAAGGACAGGGCCTGGCGCACAGTGAGTGTCCAGCGTTGGTGTCACTATTATCCCAAAGCAAGAGGGGTTGAGTGAGACGGTGGGTGAAAGGAGAGGGGAGAGGGCCACGCGGACCCTGGAAGCTCGGGGGGGAGGTGAACCGAGAAAACCAGAGAGTGAGCATGTACACCAATCCCAAGCCGAGGAGGAAGTTAAAAATAGGAAGGGAGAACTTTCTAGAGCCCTGTTCTTAAGCAGGCTCCCAGAGAGAACACAGGAGTCCGGGCTTTGGGAGGAAGAACCATCCTGGAAGGGACAAAACAAGGCTGGGACATCCCCACGCATCTTACCCAGTCACCCAAATTGATAGGCCTCTCAGCCTCACTAGAAAGTGGGATGAAATGAATACTCATGCAGGGGGTGGGGAACCAACGAGGGCTGTTGGCACTTGGCCAACGCAGAAGAACAGATTATTGAGAAGCCAGGGCCAGGGCACACGGGAGAGAAAAAAAAATCTCATTCACCATCAGATGAAAAAGCTGCGGCACTGGCCAGAAAAGAGTTTTGGTTTGGAATTTGCTCAGGACCCTAAACTTAACCAGCTGGAATTCTTTTCCAAGTACCATGCTACTAGTTGCCCTCAGTGAACATGGAAATTTGCATTTCATCATGAATATGGAACACAGAGTCGTGAGCTAAATGATTCCCAAGAAGCAGCTTCATCTTACTCCGCAGGCTGGGTTTGGAGCAGAGACGCTTCTGTGCCAGCTCAGCCGAGGCCAGTCAGCCTGGAGGTAAACGCATTAGCAGATGGAGCTGCGGGCCCCTCTCCGCGCTCCACCACCCCTGCTTACCGAGAACCCATTTGAGCCAGGCCAGAATGGGGCTCATCAGAGCAATGCCGGCGCGCAGGGTGGAGCCGGAGGTTGCACGGACTGGGGCCAGGGGGTGGGGGCACTTGGTCTCAGACGGCAGGCTGACTTGGCATCCAAACTGGCTCTGCCCGTCGCTGTGTGGTCTCCCTTGGATATTTTGAACCTTGGATTCCTTCTTTGTAAAATGGAATTATGAGTACCTACCTCCCAAGGCCATTACAGAAATCCAATGAGCTAACGCTCATAAATTGCCTTGCACACGGAGCCCTGGCGCCCTGGCAGCATGGAGAGGCCACCAGAAATGGCCATCTCCTCCCTTTGCAACTGCCCGTGTTCCTTGATTCATTGGATAACTCTTTCGTGATTGCGGGTGCTGGGGGGATGCAACAGAGATCTGTACACACTCCCTTGCGTTCTTGTTGGCGAGACGGGTCCCTAACCAAGCAGTTACATCAGCGAATGTCCCATGTGACAGCAACATGAAGAAAAGGTTCATGGGTCAAAGGACCCGAGAGAGATGCGCCCTGGATTGGGGGATGGTGGGGAGAGGCTTTCCTCTCCGGTGGGGTCAGCGGGGACCTCGGACTAGTTCACCAGCGTGAATCCGGAGAACAGGCCATGCAAAGATCTGGGGAGAGCGTTCTCCACAGGAAACGGTGAGTGCAGAGGCCCTGGCACAGCAGCAGCCCAGAGAGTGTGGACCGCAGGAAGCCAGGTGCATAGATCAGGGTGCAGGGTGAGGTCACAGGCAGCTGGAGCAGGACAGGCCTTGTTATTCTAGTTGCCATAGGAAGCTGCTAGCAGGCTCTGAGCATGGGGAGACGGGCTGGACTCTGGTTTTAAAGGAATCATTCCAGCAAAGAGCGAGATCACTGCGGGGAAGAAAGGCCGTCAGGGGGTGCAGCACAAAGTCAGCCAGAAGTGGGAGGGCAGTGGCAGAGCCAGAGGTGGCACGAATGACGGGCTTTGGGGTTCACTGTGAAGGTGGAGCTTTGGGGCGCGAGAGGACTTGAGAGCGGACCAAGGTGTTGCCTCCAGGTGTGTGGGCTCAGCACCCGGGGAAGCTGTGGTGTCATTTACCGAGCCCGGGAGGACCACAGGAGGAGCAGGTCCGGGACCCCGACATCCAAATCTTACTTTAGGACACGTTAGAAAGCACACACAGCTGGGTTGTTCTTAATTTTTAAATTTAAATGACAAAACTTCCAAGAAAAACTTCTTAAGAAGTGCAACGCTCACAGAATAAACCTCCCAAAGGGAAATGTGTTACATTTGAACGAGCCGATTGCAAAGCCGTGGTTGGTAAGAGGACTGGCAGGGGTCTCCCGGCTGTCACTCAGGGGATAAAGACACCTGAAGGCCACGACCCAACAGAATCTTGGGAACCTGGTGGTTGGGTGGCCCAGGACAGCTGGCTTCACTAAGATTGGGCTTTACCAATCTTACCAATTGGGTTGTTCCCGCAAACACCCAATTACGCATGGACCAAAGTTCTGATCCTGATGAGGACAACAATGCTAAAATTTGAAAAAAAGGAAGTTAAAAGAATAGGAGGGAAGCCTGGGAGGCGCATACTTACTCCCCACGGCTACCAGATGATGTGCTGGAGCCCCTGTGGGCTGGAACAAGTCCCCTTCAAGTGGTGGCCCTGCCACTTGCTGGCCACGGGACCTGTGGCCTGTTTCCTCATCTGCCAAATGAAGCTGGTGGTCCTGCTGCAGAGGCTCTTGGGAAGACAGGCAAAAATGAGAGAGAACACGGAAGGAAGCACCAACGAAACCACAGACCCCAACTAGTGTCAGCCCCTCCCCATCTCATCCCCCCAGCTCACACCACCTTCACGGACTCCCTCCTCCAGTAAGCCTGCTTGGGGCAGCTCCCACACCAGGAGGGCCCCTGCGCCCGCCCACTCCCCGGCTGACCGATGAGATCTGGAGAGAGGGCGCCTTGAAGGAAAGGCCCACCCTTAGCCTCACATACCTGTCTCCCACCAGACACTCAGGGTGGGGACCCTGCTTGGTTCACGGTCCTTTACCATGTGCTCATCTCTTGAATATGGCCCAGGAATCACACCTCTTTGGTCTGATTGGCCTTAAAACAATTCAAGAGCTCTTCATCCAGCTCCCACACGGGCTGAAGAAGCTCGGTGTTCTGGCCAGTGGTCAGTGGGAACCCCCGGCACCAATCAGCAATCTAAGGACCCCTAATCCCAGGGAGGTGCCCGTTGACCCTGGGAAATCATCACCTCCTGAATCAGTGGGACCAAAGATTCTACCACCTGATTCAACAGCTCCCTCTTAGCTACCTTTCCAGGCTTTTCAGCACCCTTGACCATTTAATCCTTTCCTGCCTCTGACGTGGGTTTGGTGCGAGAACCCTGAAGGAGAGGAACAGAAATGAACACGCTCGGAAGGTCCCAGAAGGATGGACTTAATTAAGAAACTGCAACGGGCAGCAGGTGTGCAAGGCATGATGTGCTGGGGGCGAGGGTGTCTCTGGAACCGGGGGACGCAATCCCAGGCAGACTGGATCCCCGAGGCTGAGGCAGGCATGTCGCCGGGCATCACTCCATCCTTGCCCAGAGCAGTGCGGGGAAGGCTCACAGATTCTTCCGCATTTGAACTCCTCCTGCCGCTTCATCCCTCCCTCCCGCAGGAAGCAGAGCCCTCCCCAGGCCAGCCCCTTTAGCCACAGCAAACTGTCTGGCCAAGCAGATCTGCCGGTGGGGAGAACAAAGACATGCTCGGAAAGGTCTGCTGGAAATGGTCTAGGGCCTGGGTCTCAAGTTCACTCCAAGCTCCTTTTGTGCACAAGTCCAGCCACAGTATCTGCTGTCTCCGGGGCTGGGCACTTTATTAACGTGGATGAACTGGCTGGGGCTGAGGGGGACACCCCTGAAAGCAGGCCTCTAACGGGATTGAGAGGGCTGGAAATGGGTGGAGAGGCCGTCCCCAAAGCATGCCCTCAAGGAAGCAGTGCAAGTGCTTGGTCCATTGGACCAGCCCCACCCTGCCCCAGGCCAAGCCCTCACCTGGGGGCAGGGGGTGGTGCCTTGGGTTGGGTGGGCCTGAATGACCAGGGATGGGCAGTGGTGTGGGCAGGGGGACACCCGGGCAGAGGGAAGAGCCCAGGCTCCAGGACCAGACCTGGCCCAGGATCCCAGCCCTGTCACCCACCTACTGACTGTGTGACGTAAGGAAATGAGGGAGTGAGGATTTTAAATTCTTCAAACATTCTTCCAAGGAATTTTGAGAACTTTAAATGAAACAGTCAAATAATTTAAATGGAGTAGTCCTGTGTTGGGGGAACCATGTACCTGCCTCATCTTCTTGGTTGGGGGTGACATGTGATCATTCTCAGCTCTCAGCTCTCCCAGCCATGAGGGATGATGACCGCGCGTCCTCACGTGGTCCTCCTGCAGACAAAATGCGTACGCCCGCACCTGCCCTGAACTTGCAGTTCCTTTAACCATTTTCACAGCAGCCCTACCAGGCAGATGCCATCGACCTGGTTTCCAGGTGAACCCCATGCCACCCACCTGCTCCTCCCTTGAGGAGCCCCAAAACAGTGCTGGCATCAAGCCAAGGCTCTGGTCCTGGGGGAAGCAGGGGGTCAGACCCCCACCTGAAGGCTGGGCAGGTAGCAGGACCTCAACAGACCCTGAAGAGAAAGAGGATGGGAAAGAAGGTATGCCAGGCCTGAAGCCTGAGAGGCTTGGGGTCGAAGGAGGAGACGGCCCGGGCTGCCTGTGGGGTCTCAGCTGGGTCACCCCAGTCCAGGGGCGGCCATCAGCTTTCCCAGGTTGGGGTCGGCCTTGTTGGCAATCCCAGACATGATCCAGCTGCTGGTGTGGACCCCACTCCCAAATGCATGGGGACTGGAGTCTCCAGCCAGTGCCATGACAGCTACCTGTTCTGGACACCTGCCGTGTGCCAGGCGCCCTGCCAAGTGTTTGATCCAAGGACTGATTTGTCACAGCGGAGCCCCCTTCCCGCCGCCTCCTTCCTGAAGCTCAGGGGACTGGAATCCTGGGCTCCATCAGAGGGTCTTGGTCAGCAGGGCTCCCAGGTGGCCCTCAAGTCAAGGCCGGGGGCCTGGACCACCAGGGACCAATGCCAAGGGGAGCCGGGCAGCGCAGCTCCAGCATCTGCCTGGGTGAGTTGACACATCCTGCCCTTTGCTAATGGTCAGGGTGGAAGTGCGCGGTGAATCCCTCCAGGAAGTGCCCAGGCCCCTCCCTCTGGGTGCTGACCTTCCCTTCTCTCTCTCTTCGGTCCTTGCACAGACACCAGCTGGTGCTTCCCCTGTGGGTCCGGTCATGGTGTGGGTTTGGGGACACATTCATTTAGTCCACACACATTCACTGAGGCCCTGTGCCATGTCTGGGGCTGTGCTTGGTGTTGAGGACACAGCAGTGCTCCCAGGAAATGGGTGTGGCCGCCCTCCCCGGATGACTTACAGAGGGTGTAATAGAGTAGGAAGGGGATGAGAACGGCGGCGGGAAATGGCCCTGCGCTGGTTCTCACGTCGCTCACCTTGTTCTCTGGCCTTGAGGCAGCCACACGCTGGCCCTGAGCCTCCCTCTCTAGTCCTGGGTCACAGGGCCGTCGGGAGAATAAGATAATACCAGTCAAAGGCACTTGGGTGACAGTCGGAGAAGCCATTGAACAAGGCAGGGACAAGCTCGGCCTTTAGAGGCAGGAGGAGCCGCGTTGGAATCTGAGCTCCACCATTTAGCTGTGTGATCTTGGGCAAGTTACTTCAGGTCTCTGGGCTTCAGGATCCCCACTTGGAAAATGGGGATAAATCCGACCTCATGGCAATTTTGTGAGGACTCAACGAGAAAACACAATAAACAACAGGCCCAGAGCCTGGCACCCAGTAACCAACCCTCTGTAGGTGGTGGCTTCTGCTCACGGGCCTATCACTCAAGCTGCTTTATTCACTCACACCCAAGTCAAGGCCGTGACCAGCTCGGGGTTCCCAAAGATACATAACATACGGGTGCTTTCTAGGGGCCAATATTTCCCCAGGCCCTCCAGGGCTGGAGTTCATTGTGTAATTTATGAGTTTAGGGAGAGAATCTTTGTAATTATAGCTCCTTTCAACTATAAAATCAAGACATTTATTAATTAAGCCCATGCAAAACTACAAAACCAATAAAACGCAAAGGGACAGCATTAATTTAAGAAATGCGTGATGTTTTGCAGACCCTAAGTGGGCCCTCTCCGTGCGATGGAGGGGGGTGGAGGTGGGAGCGTCCGGGCCAGGCTCTCCCCAGCTCAGCTGCCTGTCATCTGTCCCCCTGCCTTTCAGTCTTCTGACCCTGGGAAGCCCGTCTCGGGTGTGAGTTCCCTTGTCCCCCCGGGGAAGTAGCACTGATTCCTTGGCTCCAATACACCCCTCCAGTCCCGGCTTCCTTTCTCCCTCCTGCCCTTCCCAATGACCCAGGATTCGCTTCAGTTGATTGAAAAAGATGTCCATCAATATGAAAATATACAAAAATTTCAATTCTTCTAGAAATCTCAAAGGACTACCCTCCCCACCATATATCTGTTGGCCCCAAGTTCAGGAAACACTGAACTAGGACCTAGTCGGGCGACAGTTAGCTAATCTGATTCCCAGCCACACCCACTGTCAGAGCAGAACTCAGGAGGTGAAGGGGGCTGTGAGGCTCTGTGCAGGGGACAGAGTGACGTGACACGGGGTTCAGAGGGGTAGGCAGAGAGGCCCCAGGTGGGGGGTTGGGGACCACAGGAGCCCAGAGCAATGTGGGAAGAGGTGGCCCCAAAAGGAGGCAGGGAGGCCCGCAGAGCCTTAATCTCCAGCCTCTCCAGGGCAGGAAGTGGGCTGGGCCTCAGGACAGACCAGATCACCAGGCCCAGGCCAGGCTGGTCCATGCTGAGGACCAGCAGCCCCGAGGAGTTGGCCACAGCAGTTAAGGCTCCCCCTGCATGGTGCTTAGCTTGGCCGGGCACTGCTCCCCCATCAAGCGGGTGACACTTCCCGCCCCCACCCCGAGAGGTTAACACCTGGCCCAGGTCACAGCAGTCGGGGTGCAGCCTGATCTGAAGTGAGACGTTCTCTCTGGTACCCATGCTGTCAGCCAGACTGCTGTGAGGGCCCTGGATCTACTCCCCGGGCCTTGGGGCCCTCCTGTGTGAGTCCACTAGGCTCTCCACCCTGCTACTGCCACCGCAGACCTTGCTGCCTCTTCACCCTCCTGCCTGGTACAGTGAGCTCCAGGCCGGGCCTGGGTACCTCCCTCCGCAGGTGAGGCAGCCGGAGACCAGGAACCCTCATGCCTGCCGCAGCATAGCCACCCTTCCAGGAGCTACGATGCTGAAATAATACCATCATGGCTAGTAAATTGCCTCTACTTAATATTTGCCCCAGGCTTCTAAAGCCTCATCATGCTTCCAGTCCGTTCCCTGGAGATTCTAAAAATCCAGCAAATGAAGGGTTAACGCCCGGCAGGCCAGGAAGCCTTGGGGAAGTTTTTCTACTGCCCAGAACTGGCTTCTAACTGCTTTAAATGTCCCCCTGGTCCAGGAGCCCTGCCGACTGGGACCTGAACTCTGGCCTGAGCCCCCAGCATGCTCTTCCTCCAGGGAAGGGAGCACCCCGGCCCTCCTCTCCCCGGGTCCCCTCTCTGGGCACCTCACAAGAGAAGGCTTCAAGCCCAGCACCCACAGGGCCCATGCAAAGTCAGGACTCAGAGCTGGAGGTGAAGGAAACCTGGTCCCCGCTGGGAGCCCCACTTTTCCAGGGGGGCATGGTGTCTATGAGAACATGGGGGCAACAGAGTATGCCAGGGGCTCTGATGGCATCTGTGGGCACCGGGAAGGGACAGACAGAAACGGGACAGGGACAGCAGGGTCAGAGGAGGCTGCTCAGAGGAAACCAAGCTTGAATTGCATCTTGAGGTTGAACAGGATTCACAGGCACGCGGAGGTGAAGGAGGTGGAGAAAAGGGGGACAGTGGCCTAGAAGCAGACCCTCAAACATCTGAGGGCTGGCTGCAGCCGGGGGCTCAGGGAGACAGAGAAGATGAGCGTGGCAAGCAGGGCAGGTTGTTGCCCACGGCCTCGGACCCAAACCAGCGAGCTTAGAGCTAAGGGGAAGGTCACGGGGGAGCAGCAGAGTGATGCCTGGGCTTTGTGGCTCAGGGCGGACCCTCTTCCTGACACGCAGAGGTGGGAGGGAGGAGAGGCTGGAGCTGGGAGGAGCCTGTGTATCCCTGAAGGATGGCTGGAGGTGACCGTGAAGCAGGGCTGCCCCGCCAACCCTGGGGGGCAGAGAGCCCACCCGGCTGCCTGAGGCCCCTCCTGAGGCTGGGTGGTGGTGGTCAGCACGGCCCCCGGGCCTCCTGCTGGTGTAGGCAGGTGAGGCCAGCCTCTCCCTGCAGCCTCTAGCCCTCTCCTGTGTCCCCGCCCCGTCGCACTTCCAGCAGGGACAAGGTGCCTCCAGGTCTCTGGCTCCAGTGTGGGCTCACAACCAAGGAGAACAGCCCCCAGGGGGCAGGGGAGTGACGGCTGAGCCCTCCCAGGGTTGGGTTCAGGTGGTGGCGGAGACAGGCCGTTTGTAGTGGAAATCTGCTGCCCCCTGCAGGACAGATCTAGAAGCATACTCGCTCAGGGCCCTCCATTGGAGAACAGGAGCTGATCCCAAAACACACAACGCAGACCCCAGCTGGATGGCAAGAATCGTCTCCCAGGTGCAGTTCCCAGCACTGCAGGATGTCCCAACATCCCCCTTTGATAATATCGACAGGTGCCGAGCCCATCAGGGACCCCTCAGGGACCTCACTCAGGCCACCAGAGCCTGACCAAGGGCTCTCATGCGGACTTTGAATCTGAGGCTTGGAGAGGCAGCGAGTTCGCCCAAGAACACCATCTGGTTCAAAGCCAAGTCTGTGCAGCTCACAGACTCATGCCTCCCATTGGTCCTCACACCTTCCCTGGACCCCTGCCCTCTACTCATCTCCTGGCTCTTTTCTCCCTGGTATTTGTCAGACCTTGTGTCCTCTTATTGTTCGCTTGCCTAGGGTCTGCCTCCCCAATCACCCCAGCTAGGAAATCAACTCAAAGAGGGCAGGGCCCCGTCCTTCCTGTGCGTGTCCACACCACCTAGAACAGGGCCCGGCCCACAGGGAGAACCTCTCTCTCATGACTGTCTAGTTCTAGCTGTGTCTCCCCCACCAGACTGGGAGCCTTGTCTCTGTGTTTAGATGGTTCCAGTCCCTGCTGGGCCTTCCTCCTTGGGTTTAATCGCCCAGAGCAGGCTTTGCAGAAGCCCCTTTCCTGGGCTCCCAAGACAGGCAGCTCCAATTATTTGGCTGGCTCCAGGGTGAGGGCTGCTACATCCTAGGTACCCCTGACCTCCCCTCCTCTACCTGCACCCTCCCCAGCTGAGAACTGATGGATGCTGTCTCCTTTCGGGTGGTCCCCGGGGCTTGCAAACCTCTTCCTTTCCCACAGCTGGAGCTCTCACTTACAAACCACATTAACCCTAGGAGCTGCCTGCTTCGAGAGCAAATGAAGGTGAAAAATCCACCTGCCCTACTGCACACAGGGAAGGACCAAAGGAGACAAGGCACCGACTTCCCTGCCCCCCTCCTAGACCATCCCTGCCCCCCAAGGCCAACCCAGTGCACGGGGTCAGTGGGGACCATGCTTTAGTGATGACAATTCCCTCTTGGATCATGAAAGACATTAAGAAAAAGACAGCACGTATGAACCTCTGCGGGGCAGCTCTGGCCCCAGGAAGTGGCTGTCATTCTGCCCATCTTCGAGGTCGGAAGTCTGTAGGTCAGAGACTTGCCTGTGTTCCACATAAAGCCCGGTCACACAGCACAGAACTGACCAGGAATCCCCAAGACTCAGCCCAGGTTAGGACCCCACCACCAGCAGCAGAGGCAGACCCACCAGGGCCCTGGTTTCTACAGGATAAGAAGCATTTATTCCGATAAGCCATGTCTCTTCCCCACTTCACAAAGCAGAACAAATGCAGGTTGGGAGGTGACATGAGCCCAGTAGTTTTCCAGTCTCAAAACGTGATGGAAAGGCTGCCTCCAAGACAAACCTGGTCCTGCTCCTTTAAGAGCCACAGGTTGGAACCCAGAGCCACAGATCTGGCAAACTGCGGGGCCTTGTGTTTCAATAAGTGACCTTTCTGTTGGCGCTAATTGAGAAGGACTTGCCTTGATGCCAGATGTGTGAGGCCCTGCCAGGGAGCGGGGAGGGGCCTGGGCCTGCTCCTTCCAGTAAAGGCAGGCGTTTTTTGGCAGCGGTCAGTTTGGAAGCCTGGTTGCTACTGTAAATCATAAGCTCGTTATTGCACTTGTTCTTAAAATTTCCCAAAGTTGTTCCAGCCGAGCTGAGTTGCAACACGATTGTGAGCTAAGTTTATAGGCGGGAAGACCCGTCAGCTCTCGAGTCTCTGACTCCCACTGCATGCACTAAAACCCCGGCACCACCAGGCGGGCAAGGCTCCCTGCAGCCACGTGTCCTGGGCTGACAGTCACAGGAGTTAAGCCCTCGGCCCTGAGCAGACACACGGGTTTATTTGGTTATTAGCAATTAAGACCTTCACAAAGACTGAAGTTCGGTTTCAGAGTCACCTAAGTATTAGCAAAACCCTTTGGGTCTGGCAAACTTCTCCGCCTCCTATTCAGACGGCTCGCCAGCCACGGCTGTGCCACCCTTCCTCTGTCTGGGGCTCGCAGGAGCTGGGCCAGCCCCCGTGCCAAATGCTCAAGTTAACATTTGTGTCAGTGTTTCCATTATAAAGTGCTCTTTTCCCCCCTTCAAGAATATACAGCCCAACCGTAAAATTACCCTCAAGGCTGCAGGCTGGCAGACCCGGTGTTCTGATTTCCTCTTGACGGGGGGCTGCGGGACCCCTGCTGATGGGCACCTGACGGGCACGGGTCTCCCCGGGATCCTCCCCGCCCGGCACGACCAACATGGGAAATTGAAGGCGGCTCTGCTCAGCCACTGGCGGCAACTCCTCATCAAGTGCAGGGACTCGGGCTAAGACGACTGCTGCTGGGCCAGGGGACTGTCGGCCTCAGCTACTCAGAGAAAATCTAGAACGTGTGGTGAAAGGACCTGGACCCGACAACACAACTGGGCCTGGGTAGGGGGAAGAGACGCAACTTTAAAAGGCTCCATTTCGCAAGCTGTCAATCTTGATGACCCAGCAACCAAGGGAAGGGAGACGAGGAGGCATGCACAGTCGCAGGTCACGCCAATGCAATGCAACGTGTTCGCCCAATTCTAAAAATCCTTAGTAACACTTTTTAATATACAAGAATCAAAAGTACAGCAGTTTTACAATGTAGGAAAATTTAATACATACTATATAAACAACATTATTTACATCAGAAATCACTAGGACAGTGGCATTTTTCACAAATATAAATTAATTACTGTTTAGTCAACAGGTTTTAAAAGTCCACAATTTTACAATAAAGAAAAACCATCTGGCCCCAACCGAGTGGGATACAGATGGACTAAAGCAGCCTGGACCCTTGGCCTGGCTCTCCTCGCCCGACACGGCAGCCCTCGGATGAGCCAGAGGAGCGAGCGCTGGCGCTGGGCCCCGGGCCACCGCTCCTGCTGACCCACTGGTTTTGGTCTGTAAGATTTCAGTGTCACTGTGTGAATTCATAACTGAATCGTGTTTGCACCGCGCACCCTGATGCGGCTCTCAGACATCAGGCTAGAGTGTCTGCAGCAGGACGTGAGAAGTGTTCTGGGTACCCATCAAAGAGCGTTAAGGAATGCCTAAAAGGAAGGGGAGCCCGGGGCCAGCGACAGATGGCGGGGACGAGTCTGGAGTTACCGTGTCCTCTGACAGGACTAGGACATACACGTGAATCCGGGTTTCTGTTCAACTTCCCTCTTCCTCAGCCCCTGCTCTTTCTACCTAATAACTAAATCTTTCAAAGCTAGGCTCCACGGAATACCATCCTCACAGATTCCAGGGGCAGCTTCTCCCATCCACAAGTGAGAGAATTCCTACCTGTGCAAATTTCTGGTTTTGATATAAGCATACAGTATTCATACTGATTTAGGACAATGAGGAAATGCCTCCTTTCTCCTAACCCACCCTTCAAACATACTCCGACACCTAAAATAGATGCTTTTATGGGGATACTGTACCTTTCATAATCAATTTAACACTGACCTGGCTGACACTGCCTTTTGCTACATCATATGGCACTAAAAATCCTGAATGTGAACAAAAGGAAGTTCCTTTTTCCTCATGATGAGACATCTTTGGGAATAACTCACATCTCCTACCAACAACTTCAGGGGAAAAAAAACCAAAAAAACCTTGATGAGCATTGAAATGCAGGCCCTCCAATTCCTCCTCCTGGCCTCCTCTAACTGAAAGGATACGACCCAACTTCCCACAGGGGAAGCCGTGCTGGGGCCCACCCTGCCCACCTCCAGGGCCCGCGGATGGCTCAAGGATCTGCAAGCCAGGCTGCCCGTCCCCTTTGGCCTGAGCAACACAAACACAGGTAGTGTCAGTACTGTTGGCAAGGAGCCCAACCCGTGGCCAAAGCAGAGGCATGAGTTCCTATCTTCCCCCACGGAGCAGTCTCACACGTCCTCACTGGGGTGACGGTGGCCGGGGGCTCCACTGTGGTCCCTTGGGACTGTGCTCCGGGCACGTGTCGTACAAGCCCAGGGTGAACGACGCCACGTATCAGGAGGAGAACTAGATCAGGAGGTGGTGGGCCCACTGAGCTCCCCTCACGAGCTGTGCGAACCCAGACTCTCATGTGGACCTCAGCACAGGCGAGCCCAAGGACGCTCTGGGAAGCAGAGTGTGACGGCCCCCCACAGCCACCTCTGCTTCACTGGTGAGGCAACAGTAAAGGCATTAATGGTGCTGCCCAGGATACCAGCATGTAAGTGATAATGATTCTATGAAGTCCCCTCGGGTTAGTGTGGGGAGTTCAACCCTGTATATGCCCAATGGAAGGGTTTCCAGCAGCTCTGAGCCTGGACACGTATAGGCACACTGTATGTTCAAGTCAGTTATTCTGTCTCCATCTAGAAAGGCCTTTGGATACTCTAACAACTACTGGCAAGTTATATTTAAAGTGAACAGAACGGAAGGCCCCAGAACCAGTAAAATGAAAGGCGCCTCCTTAACGAATGGAACCAACTTGCCTCCCATCCTGACTCAATTCAACTCTAGTCTGACTCTCTCTATCTACGCTCAGTTACCCTGTCCTTGGATGTTTCCTGTTTTGGAAAAAAAAAAAAAAAATGAACTGAGGTTTACACTTAACTTGATTTCGTTCTAAAAGATACTGAGTTCAATTCTAATGATCTCTAACTAGCAGTGGAAACGTGTTCACCACAGGCAACTTGTGTCTGTCCACCCACCACATGAGCGGCAGGAGATGTATGACTCTGCGGAATCTTACCTCTTCAAGCTGGGCGAAGGCAACTCCCGACACAGCTGCGGATGGTGACCAGCTGCCACGCTGGCCCTCCCCAACTTGCC
Organism: Delphinapterus leucas; assembly: GCF_059928025.1. Lineage (NCBI taxonomy): Eukaryota > Metazoa > Chordata > Mammalia > Artiodactyla > Monodontidae > Delphinapterus > Delphinapterus leucas. Next base: position 47,295,716 of record NC_143130.1, on the reverse strand, counting down.
GCACTACCAACCCCCAGGCTGGGAAACCCGTCCGCCCCTCCCCAGCAGCCCGCCCTGGTGCTGCCAGCAACCAGCTCGTCAGCAGGCCTGCTCCCTCGGCCCCCTCCTCGCCAGGCCCAGGACCGTTATCACTCATCCCAGGAATCAGAATCCACCAGGGATTCCCGTGCCCTGGCCACACACACCCAGCCCTCACCCCGCCTGCCCTGTGTGCAGCCCACTCCCAACCAAACAGGACCCACGCCCACTTCAATGCTGCCCGACTCACAGTCCTCAGAAGTCAGCTGCACAGGCCCTACGTTCCCTGGCACAGGGGGCAAGCGAGGCCCACCTGGGAGACCAAAGCTTTGAAATGTACAGTGTGGGAAAACTTAGTGTTGGTGGGGAAGCGGCCGCTGTGGAAGTGTCCCCCCCTCAGTCCCCCACGCCCCCAGCACCACACAGGTGTCACATGATGAGGCCGAGTGTCACTTCTCCCAAGAACACGTTTGAGGGGGGTACCTGCTCCCCTTCAAGTCCTATGATGCGAGACCCCACCCGCTCGCCCCCGCGCCCCGCTCCCCAACAGCAGCATCCGTCACGTCATGGTGAACCAAACCCCGTGCTGTCCAGCAGGTCCCAGCAGCCTTCGTGCACACGCGCCTTCCCCGACCACGCGCCGAGGTCCAGGGCGCGCCAGCCCTGGTGATAAAACATTCACGACTCTAAGATCCTTTCTTCCTTCACTGGGGAACAGCCCGTGAAGCTGGTAGACAAAACGTCACCTCTTCCTCCTAGCACCCATCAAAGTGGGAGGCCAGGACAAGGCTGGAATGGGATGGGGTGCCCAAGTGCGGGAGTGGTGACCCAAATCAAAGCTGGACCGAGCGAAAGGCCCCCCACTCCCTGAAGTGCTCCTTCAGCGGCAAGCTGACAGCAGCAGCGTGTCCAGAAACGCCATCACTGGTCTAGGTAACTGGCTCCTGTGGATCAGACCAAAAACATCCAGGTGCTTAATGACTCTTGCACTCCCCTTCTTTCCAAGCTGTCCTTTATGTTTTTCTAACATTCCAGTTATAATCTGGGTTGTTTTTCTGTTCTAGTGATCTCTCCAAAGGAGACCGATGATCCAGGGGTGACTTGGAATCGTGAGGAGATTTCTGAGAAGGGGGCGAGCGAGGATCTGAGACTGCGGGGTGCAGCGGGGGAAGGGGCTGTTTATACTCCCCCAATTTGTCTGTGTGGAAAGAGCGGTGATGGTCCGAGGGTCCCTGGCCGTGGTAGCCCATAGGGGGGCGGTGATCAGACATTCGTCGGAAATCCTGCTGGTGGTAATTTTGAGGCCTGAATTCATCGGATCGCCTCCGTTTGGAGTCGTGATGGTGCCTGAAACAGAGATGCAAGGATCAGCTGGAGACCAAAGCCGGATTCCCACCCCTCCTCCGTCATCCACTGGCTCTTCCTCATGCACTCATATTTAAGGACGCTTCCAGAAACTCAGATGCAAATACTTACATTACTAGGAATCGAAAAAAACAAAACTAAAGTAGTAACAAAGGGCTATTTTATACTTATTGGCAAAACACAGCCTATGAAATGACATAAGCCTCATCAGGTCTGCAGTGAAACAAGTACACACTTGAGTCACTGATGGCTTTGTAAACTCACATTCCCTTCAGGAAAACTGGCAAGATCTACAAACATCCTCATGTTCCTCGACCCAGCCCAGGAGAAAAAGAGCCACAGAAATTATTTTGTAAGTTATTAGTAACAACAAAAATTATAACCTAATATGCAACAATAAGTGTAGGGTTAATTAAATTATTTTAACACGTACTCAATGTGAAGAATATTAAAATTTTTAGTCAGGACCATGGCAAACTGCTTGTTATACTATTAACAGAGAATCTGTATAAGTCAACAACAAAAAGACAAACAATGCAACTCAAAAATGGGCAAAGGAGCTGAAAAGACATCTCTCCAAAGGAGATACACAAATGGCTACTAAGCACATGAAAAGATGTTCAACATCGTTAATGGGCATTAATCACCAGGGAAATGCAAATCAAAACTACCATGAGATACCATGTCATACCCATTAGGATGGCGACATTGAAAACACTAAAGATAAATGTTGGTGAAAATGTGGGAAAATTGCAATTCTAACACATAGCTGGTTGGAATGTAAAATAGGTCAGCTGCAGTAGAAAACATTTTGGTGGTTCCTTAAAAGTTAAACATAGGACTGCCACTGACTAACAATTCCAATCCTAGGTATATACCCCAAAAGCACTGAAAACAGATATTCAAACAAACACTTATACACCATGTTCACAGTAGCACTATTCACAAGAGCCAAAAGGTGGAAAAACTCTAATGCCTATCGATGGATGAATGGATAAACAAAATTTAGCATGTACATACACTGGAACATTATTCACCCATGAAAAGAAATGAAGTACTGATACATGCTACGATGTGGATGAACCTCTAAAACATTATGGTAAATGTCAAAAATGCCAGTCACAAAAGGCCACATACTGTATGATTCCATTTATGCAAACTATCAAGACTAAGTAAGTCCACAGAAACAGAATGAAGAAGATTGGTGGTTGCCAGGGGCTAGGGAGAGAGAAGAATGGAGAGTGACTACTTAGTGGTTACAGAGTTCTCTCTGGGGTCACGGAAGTGTTTTGCAACTTGACAGAGGTGGTGCTTGCACAACATAGTGAATGTACTAAATGCCTCTGAATTGTTCACTTTAAAATAATTAATTTATGTTATGTGAATTTCACCTGAATAAAAGAAAGGGAGGGAGAGGGAGAGGGGAAGGGAGGAAGGAAGGGAGGGAAAGAGAGAGACTGTCCATGTTCCAGCCAAGATGGAGTAACAGGGGCTACACTTACTCTCCTGCTGAAACAATCAGAAAGGGACAAAATGTATGGAACAATGGTCTTCAAGACACCAGATGTCACATAACAAAGAACCGCAATCCCTACGGGAAGAGAAACTAATGAGATAAGACTTACAAGCACCGGCTCAGGAGAAGCCCAGACTTCCTGCGTTGGGGTGGGGGTGTTCAAAGTGTAGAGTGCAAGAGAAGAGTTCTACAAAGCGAAAGAAGTTCAAAGACCAGCAAAGGTTCCCCCTCGAGTGTTCAGCTGGATACCGCTCAGGGTGTATATGTGAGGAAACTACCCAAAGGCCAGGAGAAAAAAACACTGAGAAGGATGAGATGCCAGTGCTCTGTGCTCATACAGAGTTGGAACAGTGCCTGTTCTCTTCTCACCAGCCAGATAGGGAAACCTCAAGATCCAAGGGGCACTGGTAGAGTACCAGGAGGGTCCTGGCCTCAGTGCTGGGAAATCATGAGCCTTTGCCTGAGCACTGCTCCAGTTCTGCCTAACAAATCCTAACGACAAGATCTGAAAGAATCAAACTGTTTCCAAGTAACCTAACTGTGTTTCATAACAAAGCTCCAGAACGTTTATAGGAATACAAAAATGTCCGACACTTAACTAGGTATCTAATCAAAAACTACCCGGCATAGAGAAATAATAGCAAAAATAAACAAATGGGACCTAATCAAACTTATAAGCTTTTGCATAGCAAAGGAAACCATAAACAAAACGAAAAGACAACCTATGGAATGGGAGAAAATATTAGCAAACAATGCAACTGACAAGGAGTTAATTTCCAAAATATACAAACAGCTCATACAACTCAATAACAAAAAAAACAAACAACCCAATCAAAAAATGGGCAGAAGAACCAAACAGACATTCCTCCAAAGAAGACACACAGATGGCCAATAGGCACATGAAAAGATGCTCAACATCGCTAATTATCAGAGAAATGCAAATCGAAACTATAATAAGGTATCACCTTACTCCGGTCAGAATGGCCATCAATAAAAAGTCTACAAGTAACAAATGCTGGAGAGGAGTGGAGAAAAGGGAATCCTGCAACTGAATTTAAGTTGGTACAGCCACTATGGAAAACAGTACAGAGGAGGTTCCTTAAAAAACTAAATATAGGAGTTGCCGTGCGATCCAGCAATCTCACTGCTGCACATATATCTGGACAAAACTATAACTCAGAAAGAAACATGCACCTCTATGTTCATAGCAGGACTAGTTACAATAGCCAGGACATGGAAACAACCTAAATGTCCGCTGACAGATGAATGGACAAAGAAGATGTGGTACATACACACAATGAAATACTACTCAGCCATTAAAAAGAATGAAATAATGTCATTTTGCTGCAACATGGATGGACCCAGAGATCATACTACGTGAAGTTAAGTCAGACAGAGAAAGACAAACACCGTGTATCATTCATATGTGGAGTCTAAAAAATGATACAAAGGAACTCATTTACAAAGCAGACAGAGACTCACAGACACAGAGAACAAACTTATGGTTACCAAAGGGGAAAATATGTGGGGGAGGAATAAATTAGGAGTTTGGAATTAGCAGATACAAACTACAATATATAAAAGAGATAAACAAGAAGGTCCTACTGTATAGCACAAGGAACTATATTCAACATCCTGTAATAAACTGTAATGGAGAAGAATATGAAAAAGAAGAGAACCAGGAAAATAAGACCCATAATGAGGCAATAAATCAATCAACTGAAACTGACCCAAATCATAGAATTAGCAGACAAGGATAGAAATACCATGTTGAAACTGTATACCAGGTTTCAAAAGGTCAAAGAGAGACATGGAGGATTAAAAAAAAGGACCCAAATGCAACTTCTAGAGATAAAACTACAATGTAAGAAATACAAAATATACTATCAATAAATGGGCCTCGAGGCAGATGAGACATTGAAAAAGACAATATTAGTGAACCTGAAGACAAAGCAATAGAAACTTTCCAAATGAAACAGAGAAAACAGAATTAAAAAAAATAAACCTAGCATCAGTAAGCTGTGAGACAAATTCAAGCAGCCTACCACAGGTGTAACTGAAATCTTCAAAGGAGAGTGAGGGAACAGAAAAAAGTATTTGAAGAAATAATGGTAAAAAATTTTCCAAATCTGATAAAATGATAAAGGTGCAGATCCAAGAATTCCCAAGCACAAGAAACATAAGGAAAAATATACCATGGCACGTTATAATCAAATTGCTAAAAACCAGTGATGAAGAAAAAGACATATTATGTAAAGAGGAGTAAAGATAAAGATGACAGATTTTTCATCAGAAACAATACAAGTAGAGAATAGAGGAACATCTTTAAAGTACTGAAAGGAAGTGTCAATCTATAAATTTATACCCAAAAGAAAATATCTTTCATAAGTGAAGACAAAATAAAGATTTCCTCAGACATACAAATGCTAAAAGAACTTATCACCAGCAGACCCACACTAAAACAAAAGTCCTCCAGGCAGAAGAGAAATGATACAAAGTGGAAATACAGATCTACACAAAAGAATGTAGGGCAAATGCCCACTGGAGTCAGACAAGATGGTATAGAAGGGTGGGGGGTGAGGGGTACAGACCCCTCCTAACAGAGGCTGCTGCTACTCGGCCACAGCTGCTGTGCTAAAGCAGCCTGGTATTACCAGATCCTCCAAAAGAAGGCAGGACACGGAGATGTTTATATGAAATTTTCCTATATTAATTTCAAGGTGCAGTCAAAGCATGTCTTTAGCCTAGGGGAAACCAAAGTTGCTAGGAAGCTAAAATACAGCTAAGTCCTGAAATTAAGAAGAATAGATAAAACCTCTTCAGCCCTTCCTGTACTTAGTGCTAACTCTCACAGCTGCTCTCACAAAACCTTGGCCCATCATATCATGATATTATATAGTTGTAGAGAAGGGACAACTTCAAAAGGCTTTGACCGCTAAACTGTGGGCTCCTAGCATGAAAGGACCACAAGCTAGTGGTCGGCCTAGCGTGGCCGACACCATAGCACAGAGCTTAATCATTTTGGTTGCAGACTCTGATACTTAATGGCTACCACTTCTCTAGATTTCCTCAGAGGACGGCAGAAAACTCCCCCTGCACAAGGGTGATGATGAAACCATAAATGGCTCCTTGGCCCGGAAAATAAAACGTAAAACCTGTAACTTGGCATTCAAGCCCCACCCCCACATCCAACCTGTTCATCTTCTGGGCATCCCTTCCTGGGGGCCTATCCTTGGCCTGGGCCTGTGATGCCTAGTCCACCTCTCTCTGCTTAGCTGACTCTCCAGGGCCCAAACCAAGAATCACCAGCCTCCCCTCTTCCTCAGCCCTCAGGAAAAATTCAAAAATCCATTCTTTCAACCGTCCACTCAGCACACAATGTCAGCTGCCTACATCATGATTTCTCCCCAACATTCTGAAGATGCCTTGATGGCAGAAACACAGCATCAGACTTGGGACCATGCCTGGCACGTGTAAGAATGAGCATCTGATGGATAAATACATGAAGTTTCTGTTGCTTGTCTCTCCACCTATAAATAGTAAGCCCCTGGCAGAGGTCAGTCAGTGCCTGGTGTCTGAGGGCCCTCTGCATACCGGTCATAATAATCCCTGTGTCCCCGGTGGTCTCGGTCACTGCTGTACTGGTCATAAGGTCTCTTTCTGGACAGGTTGTTGGGTCGGTAGTTCCCTGAACGGTGGGCATCCATGTGTCGCCGGTCCCCATAATGGTGGTCCTTGTACCAGTGCTGCTCATACTGATGGTGCCTGTCACCACCCCAGGGTGGATTGTTATTGCCACCACCATAGTTGAACTTTCTTTCCCTCTGCCAGTCGCCTCGATCTGCAGAAAGAGAAATAATGATCTCATGATTCCAAGAACTGGCTGCATTTCACTTCCACTAAAGTTTAAACTGAAAAGGCCTGACACATGTTACAAACACTACACTTCTTCCTTCTTGACCTTTTTGCTGCTGGTTATCATACAAGTAATGAGCCCAAAATTCTTTCCCCAAAATTTTAAGGAAAAAGAAAATTCACCTTTCTCCTTCTGAAATTTAAGAACCACTGTTTTTCATTTTCTTTCTTTCTTTCTTTCTTTCTTTTTTACTGTTTTTCATTTTCTACACCTGCTTAACTTCCAACCTGGGGCTTACCCTTAAAATGAGATTTCACTAAAAGAAACAACAACAACAAAAAAAACCCACACCAAACATTAATTTGGAAAAAGGCACTGCTGAGTTTCACAGTCACAAGGTAATACCCTCCATTTACACATCTAAGGTTTATTTACCTGCGGGTACCATCAGCTGTGCCGGGTTCCTGAAAATCTTTCCAGACTATATCTACTGATTCTAGTCTTCTTCCTTAGCCCACACCAAAAGAATGGCACTCCTCCTGTAAAAAGTGATTGCTCTAACTCTGGATTCTGTAACTCTCAAGGATAGAGCCAAACTGAAATTTGTTTTAGCTTCAGTAAGCCTCCCTTTTCCCCTGAGGAGAAGAATCACACGTATCTGAATCCAAAAAGGCACTGAAGACACAGAAGTAGAGGAAAGGAGGCTATGCTGCATTGAAATGTGGTCTCCAAAATGTATGTCCACTTAGAACCTCTGACTGTGTCTTTACTTGAAAATAGGGTCTCTGAAGTTGTAATGATGGATCTTGAGTTGAGATCATCTTGGATTTACAGTGGGCCCTAAATCCAATGATAGATCCTGTTAAGAGAAAGGTGTAGGGAGATTTGGGAGAAAGAGACACAGAGAGGAAGGCCATGGAGAGATGAAGACAGAGAATGGAGAGACATTCACAGTAAGATAGACAGGATGAAAAGGCAGAGGGCTATGTACCAGATGAAGGAACAAGATAAAACCCCAGAAAAACAACTAAATGAAGTGGAGATAGGCAAACTTCCAGAAAAAGAATTCAGAATAATGATAGTTATTATTATCCAGGACCTTGGAAAAAGAATGGAAGCAAAGATCGAGAAGATGCAAGAAATGTTTAAAAAAGACCTAGAAGAATTAAAGAACAAACAAACAGAGATGAACAATAAAATAACTGAAATGAAAACTACAATAGAAGAAATCAATAGCAGAATAACTGAGGCAGAAGAACAGATAAGTGACCTGGAAGACAGAATGGTGGAATTCACTGCTGCAGAACAGAACAAAGAAAAAAGAATGAAAAGAAATGAAGACAGCTAAAAGACCACTGGGACAACATTAAATGCAACAACATTCACATTATAGGGGTCCCAGAAGGAAAACAGAGAGAGAAAGGACCCAAGAAAATATATGAAGAGATTACAGTCGAAAACTTCCCTAACATGGGAAAGGAAATAGCCACCCAAGTCCAGGAAGCGCAGAGAGTCCCATACAGGATAAACCCGAGGAGGAACACGCCGAGACACATAGTAATCAAATTGGCAAAAATTAAAGACAACGAAAAATTATTGAAAGCAGCAAGGGAAAAATGACAACATACAAGGGAACTCCCATAAGGTTAACAGCTGATTTCTCAGTGGAAACTCTACAAGCCAGAAGGGAGTGGCAAGACATATTTAAAGTGATGAAAGGGAAGAACCTACAACCAAGATTACTCTACTCAGCAAGGATCTCATTCAGATTTGATGGAGAAATTAAAACCTTTACAGACAAGCAAAAGCTGAGAGAATTCAGCACCACCAAACCAGCTTTACAACAAATGCTAAAGGAACTTCTCTAGGCAAGAAACACAAGAGAAGGAAAAGACCTACAATAACAATCCCAAAACAATTAAGAAAAGGGGAATAGGAACATACATATTGATAATTACCTTAAATGTAAATGGACTAAATGCTCCCACCAAAAGACACAGACTGGCTGAATGGATACAAAAACAAGACCCATATATATGCTGTCTACAAGAGACCCACTTCAGATCTAGAGACACATACAGACTGAAAGTAAGGGGATGGGAAAAGATATTCCACGCAAATGGAAACCAAAGAAAGCTGGAGTAGCAATTCTCGTATCAGACAAAATAGACTTTAAAATAAAAACTATTAGAAGAGACAAAAAAGGACACTACATAATGATCAAGGGATCAATCCAAGAAGAAGATATAACAATTGTAAATATTTATGCACCCGACATAGGAGCACCTCAATACATAATGCAAATACTAACAGCCATAAAAGGGGAAATCGACAGTAACAAATTCATAGTAGGGGACTTTAACACCCCATTTTCACCAATGGACAGATCATCCAAAATGAAAATAAATAAGGAAACACAAGCTTTAAATGATACATTAAACAAGATGGACTTAATTGGTATTTATAGGACATTCCATCTAAAAACAACAGAATACACATTTTTCTCAAGTGCTCATGGAACATTCTCGAGGATAGATCATATCTTGGGTCACAAATCAAGCCTCGGTAAATTTAAGAAAATTGAAATTGTATCAAGTATCTTTTCCGACCACAATGCTATGAGACTAGATATCAATAACCAGAAAATATCTGTAAAAAATACAAACACATGGAGGCTAAACAATACACTACTTAATAACGAAGTGATCCCTGGAGAAATCAAAGAGGAAATCAAAAAATACCTAGAAACAAATGACAATGGAGACACGACCACCCAAAACCTATGGGATGCAGCAAAAGCAGTTCTAAGAGGGAAGTTTACAGCAATACAATCCTACCTTAAGAAACAGGAAACATCTCGAATAAACAACCTAACCTTGCACCTCAAGCAATTAGAGGAAGAAGAACAAAAAAACCCCAAAGTTAGCAGAAGGAAAGAGATCATAAAGATCACATCAGAAAGGGAACGATAGCAAAGATCAATAAAACTAAAAGCTGGTTCTTTGAGAAGATAAACAAAATTGATGAACCATTAGCCAGACTCATCAAGAAAAAAAGGGAGAAGACTCAGATCAATAGAATTAGAAATAAAAAAGGAGAAGTAACAACTGACACTGCAGAAATACAAAATATCATGAGAGGTTACTACAAGCAATTCTATGCCAATAAAATGGACAACCTGGAAGAAATGGACAAATTCTTAGAAATGCACAACCTGCCAAGACTGAATCAGGAAGAAATAGAAAATATGAACAGACCAATCACAAGCACTGAAATTGAAACTATGATTAAAAATCTTCCAACAAACAAAAGCCCAGGACCAGATGGCTTCACAGGCGAATTCTATCAAACGTTTGGAGAAGAGCTAACACCTATCCTTCTCAAACTCTTCCAAAATATAGCAGAGGGAGGAACACTCCCAAACTCATTCTACGAGGCCACCATCACCCTGATACCAAAACCAGACAAGGATGTCACAAAGAAAGAAAACTACAGGCCAATATCACTGATGAACATAGATACAAAAATCCTCAACAAAATACTAGTAAACAGAATCCAACAGCACATTAAAAGGATCATACACCATGATCAAGTGGGGTTTATCCCAGGGATGCGAGGATTCTTCAATATACGCAAATCAATCAATGTGATACACCATATTAACAAATTGAAGGAGAAAAACCATATGATCATCTCAACAGATGCAGAGAAAGCTTTCGACAAAATTCAACACCCATTTATGATAAAAACCCTGCAGAGAGTAGGCACAGAGGGAACTTTCCTCAACATAATAAAGGCCATATATGACAAACCCACAGCCAACATGGTCCTCAATGGTAAAAAACTGAAAGCATTTCCACTAAGATCAGGAACAAGACAAGGTTGCCCACTCTCACCACTCTTATTCAACATAGTTTTGGAAGTTTTAGCCACAGCAATCAGAGAAGAAAAGGAAATAAAAGGAATCCAAATCGGAAAAGAAGAAGTAAAGCTGTCACTGTTTGCAGATGACATGATACTATACACAGAGAATCCTAAAGATGCTACCAGAAAACTACTAGAGCTAATCAATGAATTTGGTAAAGTAGCAGGATACAAAATTAATGCACAGAAATCTCTGGCATTCCTATACACTAATGATGAAAAATCTGAACGTGAAATCAAGAAAACACTCCCATTTACCATTGCAACAAAAAGAATAAAATATCTAGGAATAAACCTACCTAAGGAGACAAAAGACCTGCATGCAGAAAATTATAAGACACTGATGAAAGAAATTAAAGATGATACAAATAGATGGAGAGATATACCATGTTCTTGGATTGGAAGAATCAACATTGTGAAAATGACTCTACTACCCAAAGCAATCTACAGATTCAATGCAATCCCTATCAAACTACCACTGGCATTTTTCACAGAACTAGAACAAAAAATTTCACAATTTGTATGGAAACACAAAAGACCCCGAAGAGCCAAAGCAATCTTGAGAACGAAAAACGGAGCTGGAGGAATCAGGCTCCCTGACTTCAGACTATATACCACAAAGCTACAGTAATCAAGACAGTATGGTACTGGCACAAAAGCAGAAATATAGATCAATGGAACAGGATAGAAAGCCCAGGGATAAACCCACGCACATATGGTCGCCTTATCTTTGATAAAGGAGGCAGGAATGTACAGTGGAGAAAGGACAGCCTCTTCGATAAGTGGTGCTGGGAAAACTGGACAGGTACATGCAAAAGTATGAGTATGGTGTTAGGGAGTGATCTAATACCATAACACCTTACACAAAAATAAGCTCAAAATGGATTAAAGACCTAAATGTAAGGCCAGAAACTATCAAACTCTTAGAGGAAAACATAGGCAGAACACTCTATGACATAAATCACAGCAAGATCCTTTTTGACCCACCTCCTAGAGAAATGGAAATAAAAACAAAAGTAAACAAATGGGACCTAATGAAACTTAAAAGCTTCTGCGCAGTAAAGGAAACCATAAACAATAAACAAGACCAAAAGACAACCCTCAGAATGGGAGAAAATATTTGCAAATGAAACAACTGATAAAGGATTCATCTCCAAAATTTACAAGCAGCTAATGCAGCTCAATAACAAAGAACAAACAACCCAATCCAAAAATGGGCAGAAGACCTAAATAGACATTTCTCCAAAGAAGATATACAGACTGCCAACAAACACATGAAAGAATGCTCAACATCATTAATCATTAGAGAAATGCAAATCAAAACTACAATGAGATATCACCTCACACCAGTCAGAATGGCCATCATCAAAAAATCTAGAAACCATAAATGCTGGACAGGGTGTGGAGAAAAGGGAACACTCTTGCACTGCTGGTGGGAATGTGAACTGGTACAGCCACTATGGAGAACAGTATGGAGGTTCCTTAAAAAACTACAAAATGGAACTACCATATGACCCAGCAATCCCACTACTGGGCATATACCCTGAGAAAACCGTAATTCAAAAAGAGTCATGTACCAAAATGTTCACTGCAGCTCTATTTACAATAGCCCGGAGATGGAAACAACCTAAGTGCCCATCATCGGATGAATGGATAAAGAAGATGTGGCACATATATACAATGGAATATTACTCAGCCATAAAAAGAAACGAAATTGAGCTATTTGTAATGAGGTGGATAGACCTAGAGTCTGTCATACAGAGTGAAGTAAATCAGAAAAAGAAAGACAAATACCGTATGCTAACACATATATATGGAATTTAAGGGGAAAAAAAATGTCATGAAGAACCTAGGGGTAAGACAGGAATAAAGACACAGACCTACTAGAGAACGGACTTGAGGATATGGGGAAGGGGAAGGGGAAGCTGTGACAAAGCAAGAGAGTGGCATGGACATATATACACTAGCAAACGTAAGGCAGATAGCTAGTGGGAAGCAGCTGCATAGCACAGGGAGATCAGCTCGGTGCTCTGTGACCGCCTGGAGGGGTGGGATAGGGAGGGTGGGAGGGAGGGAGACGAAGAGGGAAGAGATATGGGAACATATGTATATGTATAACTGATTCACTTTGTTATAAAGCAGAAACTAACACACCATTGTAAAGCAATCATACCCCAGTAAAGATGTTAAAAATAAATAAATAAATAAATGAAGATGTGGCACACCTATACAATGGAATATTACTCAGTCATAAAAAGAAACAAAATTGAGCTATTTGTAATGAGCTGGATGGACCTAGAGTCTGTCATACAGAGTGAAGTAAGTCAGAAAGAGAAAGACAAATACCGTATGCTAACACATATATATGGAATTTAAGAAAAAAAAATGTCATGAAGAACCTAGGGGTAAGACAGGAATAAAGACACAGACCTACTAGAGAATGGACTTGAGGATATGGGGAAGGGGAAGGGGAAGCTGTGACAAAGCGAGAGAGTGGCATGGACATATATACACTAACAAACGTAAGGTAGATAGCTAGTGGGAAGCAGCCGCATAGCACAGGGAGATCAGCTCGGTGCTCTGTGACCACCTAGAGGGGTGGGATAGGGAGGGTGGGAGGGAGGGAGATGCAAGAGGGAAGAGATATGGGAACATATGTATATGTATAACTGATTCACTTTGTTATAAAGCAGAAACTAACACACCATTGTAAAGCAATTATACTCCAATAAAGATGTAAAAAAAGAACAAAAACAACCGTATGATCATCTCAATAGATGCAGAAAAAGCTTTTGACAAAATTCAACACCCATTTATGATAAAAAAAACTCTCCAGAAACTGGGCATAGAGGGAAACTACCTCAACATAATAAAGGCCATATATGACAAACCCACAGCAAACATCATTCTCAATGGTGAAAAACTGGAGGCATCTCCTCTAAGATCAGGAACAAGACAAGGATGTCCACTCCCGCCACTATTAGTCAACATAGTTTTGGAAGTCCTGGCCACGGCAATCAGAGAAGAAAAAGAAAAAAAAGGAATACAAATCGAAAAAGAAGTAAAACTGTCACTGTTTGCCGATGACATGATACTATACAGAGAGAATCTTAAAGATGCCACCAGAAAACTACTAGAGCTAATCAATGAATTTGGTAAAGTTGCAGGATACAAAATTAATGCACAGAAATCTCTGGCATTCCTATACACTAACAACGAAACATCAGAAAGAGAAATTAAGGAAACAATCCCATTCACCACTGCAACAAATAGAATAAAATACCTAGGAATAAACCTACATAAGGAGGTAAAAGACCTGTATGCCAAAAACTGTAAGACACTGATGACAGAAATCAAAGATAACACAAACAGATGGAGAGATATACCATGTTCTTGGATTGGAAGAATCAATATTGTGAAAATGACTATGCTACCCAAAGCAATCTACAGATTCAATGCAATCCCTATCAAATTACCAGTGGCATTTTTTACAGAACTAGAACTGAAAATCTTAAAATCTGCATGGAGACACAGAAGACCCCGAATAGCCAAAGCAGTATTGAGGGAAAAAAACAGAGATGGAGGAATCAGACTCCCTGACTTCAGACTATACTACAAAGCTATAGTAATCAAGACAATATGGTACTGGCACAAAAACAGAAATACAGATCAATGGAACAGGATAGAAAGCCCAGAGATAAACCCATGCACCTATGGTCAGCTAATCTATGACAAAGGAGGCAAGGATATACCATGGAGAAAAGACATTCTCTTCAATAAGCGGTCCTGGGAAAACTGGACAGCTACATGTAAAAGAAGGAAATTAGAACACTCCTTAACACCATACACAAAAATAAACTCAAAATGGATTACAGACCTATGTAAGACAGGACACTATAAAACTCTAAAAACACAGGAAGAGTACTCTTTGACATAAATCACAACAAGGTATTTTTTGATCCACCTCCTAGTGTAATGGAAATAAAAACAAAATAAACAAATGGGACCTAATGAAACTTAAAAGCTTTTGCAAAGCAAAGGAAACACAAACAAGATGAAAAGACAACCCTCAGAATGGGAGAAAATATTTGCAAACGAATCAACGGACAAAGGATTAATCTCCAAAATATATAAACAGTTCATGCAGCTCAATATTAAAAGAACAAACAACCCAATCTAAAAATGGGTAGAAGACCTAAATAGACATTTCTCCAAAGAAGACACAGAGATGGCCAAGAAGCACATGAAAAGCTGTTCAACATCACTGATTATTAGAGAAATGCAAATCAAAACTACAATGAGGTATCACCTCACACCAGTTAGAATTGGCATCATCAGAAAATCTACAAACAACAAACGCTGGAGAGGGTGTGGAGAAAAGGGAACCCTCTTGCACTGTTGGTGGGAATGTAAATTGATACAGCCATTATGGAGAACAGTATGGAGGTTCCTTAAAAAACTAAAAATAGAATTACCATATGACCCAGCAATCCCACTACTGGGCATATGCCCTGAGAAAACCATAATTCAAAATGACACATGCACCCCAATGTTCACTGCAGCACTATTTACAATAGTCAGGACATGGAAGCAACCTAAATGGCCATCGACAGACAAATGGATAAAGAAGATGGGGTACATATATACAATGGAGTATTACTCAGCCTTAAGAAGGAACGAAAATGGGTCATTTGTAGAGACGTGGATGGATCTAGAGACTGTCATACAGAGTGAAGTAAGTCAGGAAGAGAAAAACAAATATCGTATATTAACGCATATATGTGGAACCTAGAGAAATGGTACAAATGAACCGGTTTACAGGGCAGAAATTGAGACACAGATGTAGAGAACAAATGTATGGACACCAAGGGAGAAAAGCGGTGGGGTGGGGATGAATTGGGAGATTGGGATTGACATATATACACTAATATGTATATAATGGATAACTAATAAGAACCTGCTGTATAAAAAAATAAATAAAATTAAATTAAAAAAAAAAACAGATTGGAGGAGTGCAGCCACAACACCAAGGCTTGCTGGTAAGCAGTATAAGCCAGGCTACAGGCGTGCAACAGATTCACCCTCAGATCCTCCAAAAGGAACCAACTCTGCTGACACCTTGATTTCAGAGTTCTGCCTCCTAAACTATGACAGGATACATTTCTGTTCTTTTAAGCCACCCAGTTTGTAGTACACTTTGTTACAACAGTCTCAGGAAACTAATACAGAGGCTTAACTAGTAGGAACTATGTGGCCTCATGGGAAATCCATCTTCCAGCTACAATTTGTTAAGATCAAAGACGTGCCACTATCTCTACTCATTTTGTTGGCCTTCTAGCATTTTTTACAGAGCCAGAGAATAATACCATAAAGGAACCTGTGTAGCTTAGAAATTTATACCATTAAAACAATATATAGTCGACCAGTGGCTTAAATTCATTGCTGACCCAGGGTGGAGCAGGCCAGGGAACCAAGAAGTAAAACACTTTTGACTATTCAACCTAAAAATTAACAAACAACAAAAAGAGACACCTTCACAACATGAAAGGATCATCTAAAGATGGCTTCAAACTAAATAGAAAGGTAGGCTTCAAACAGGGTGTCAAGGTCTGTGGTACTATGGAGATGGCCAAGTCATTTATTTCCAGAGAAAGTAAAAGGCGCTTTTCTTTCTTTTTGAACCCTCCATGGGGTAGATAACTGGTTAGGAAGTACTGACTATTAAGGAGAGGGATGAGAAATCCAAAGTTTAAATAAAAGACTACAGTTAGCTTAATAAGAAGAGTCCTTTCAAAGGATCAGAATATAAAATCAGTGACATCATATGAATGACATAAAACCAGTCTAATCCCAGCAGAAAAATCAGTACAACTGATACAACTACATCTAAGAACATGGAAACATTTCCCAGCCATCTTTTTGTACAGTCATTACCTCCCCCCACTAATAAAATGGTGTTCAATTAATTGAACTAAGATTTTTAAGATTAAAAGACATGGAACCTCTGCTTCCAGGTAATTCAGAGTAGCTGCCACAGAATTACACTCTGCGAAGAACAATAAGAAAACACCAGATAAACAGAAAATAATCTGCTTAAAGACATCAAAGAGCAGCCAAAGCAATGAAGACTAGAAGCACTAAGATTCCGAAGAGCAAAAAAAAACCCTCAGAAGTAATAATAGTTGACTTGACTTCTGCAGCCACTGGGGAGATCTGTGACTCTGAGCCTGGGCAAGAAGCTGAATATCTGGGCTTTTCCCAGCCGAGAATCACTGTTGGAGAAACAGAGACACCGGCAGAGCTTTTGGTGGTCTTTCTAAGCTAGAGGGACACTGGACACTTGAGGGACTGCAAACACACAGCCAGTTTTCCCTTAGAACATTTGCTGAATCTGCAGGGAGCAGGAGGCTAAAAAGCTAAGCTAGATACCTTCTGAAAAGCAGAGCCGTTCAGGGCTGTCTCACGGTGCCGAGGAAACCAAGATCCTAGTTTAAGACCTGCCAATGGGGTGGGGCAGAGAGTGCAGCAGGCCCTCCGTCCAGTACCCTGGATAGCCAAACCCCAGGAACAGGGGGACCAAACGAGAACTAGATTAAGATGACTGTCTCCCACTGTATGTGCCTGGGGAGGAAAGAATAAATCCTCTCTGGAGTAGAGTGACATCATCTGGGGCTTCTACAATTTTTAAAACACAGTGCCTACCATCTAATCAAAAATAACCAGACATGCTAAAAGATAGGGCTGTATGACGGAAAACCAAGGGGGAAAAAAAAAAAAAAAGCATACAATACAAATGGTTCACGATAATTCAGATATTAGAAATAACAGTCAAGAATTTTTAAATACTTATAATTAATGTGTTCCAAAAAAGAGGAAAAGATGGAGAAAATCAATTTTCCTAGAAGTTTGAGAATGTTACTGGAAGATTAGAATGTACTTAAAAAAAAAAAAGGAAATCCTAACATTGAAGTTTAGAAAAAAATGTATACTTCATTTTGATTATGGAACACTTGACTCTCTGTAAAATTTTATACTATGCTTCTGTATATACTATATTCTTTTAAGCTTTTGTTCTATATGTTTTCTTTTTATTACTTTTATCTTTAAAAGTAATTCACGCTCATTGTAACCAGTGAAGTAACAGACAATGGAGAAATTATTAATTTCCTCCAATCCGTCCACATTTTTACCAGCCTAAGGTAACTGGTATGTGTATGTTTTCACATCCTTCTCTATGCTTATACAAATATATTATTCAAATATATACAACAGAAAACAGCTTGGTATTTTCTTGGTGGTTCCTCAAAAAGTTAAACATAGAATTATCACATGACCAAGCAATTCCACACTCCTAGGTATACATCTAAAAGAATTGAAAATAGGTGCTCAAATAGTCGCATACAAATGTGCACAACAGTACGATTCACAATAGCCAAAAAGCAGAAACAACCCAAACATCCGTCAACTAATGAAAAGACAAATTCTAGTCTAACCATACAATGGGATATTATTCAGCCACAAAAAGGAATGAAATACTGATACATGCTACAACACGGATGGACCTTGAAAACCGGATGCCAAGTGAAAGCAGTCAGACACATATTGTACGATTCCATGGGATTCCTTTAATACAAAGAATCCAGAATACGTAAATCTATAGAGACACAAGACAGACTGGTGGTAGTCGGAAGCTGGGGAGAGGGGAGAATGAAAACTGTTTTCCTCTGGGGTGAGCAAAGTGTTTTGGCACTTGATTTAGGTGGTGGTTGCACAACATTGTGAATGTACTAAATGCCACTGAACTGTTCACTTAAAATGGTTACGTTTATTCACGTTATGTGATTTTCACTTCAATAAAGTTAAACACACACACAACAGAGATTCTGTTGTTGCTGTTGCTCTTTTTTCCCTCCAATTTTTTTTTTTACCTATAAAGCCAACTCATTTTTTTAACAACTGCTAATAATATAGAGTACAAATGTCCTATTATTCATCTAACCATTTTTCTATTAATGGGCGATTTATTTCCAGCTTTCTGCCATTATAAGGCTGTAACAGCATCCTCATACATGTATGTGTTTGCATTACTACAGGACAGACTCCCAGGAAAAGGGCCTACGTATTTAGATATTTCAGATTATTTTCTGGAAAGACTGTAGCAATTCACACTCTTAGCAGCTTGTGTGCATTTCACCCTTTAATTTTTGCAGATCTGAATGGGTAAGAAATTGGTTTAATTTATTGTTACTTTAATGTACATTTCCCTAGCAGCAATTGTTCATCGTGTCCTACTGGCCACTTGAATCTCCTCTTCCAAATGAATTCCCTATTCCTAACCTTTGTCCATTTTTCTATTTGGTTATCCTTCTGTTATCAATTCATAAGGAGTTTTTCAATATTAGCAGTTTTAATCATTTAACTGTCATATATAATGTAAATTGTTTCCCTGAGTCGTTCATTTGTCTTTTGCTTATTTATGTTGGTCATGTTCTTCTTAGATTTGAATTAACAGCCTCTTGGATCTTTGTCTCATGCTTCATCTCACTGAGAAAGAAGAGGGCAATAAAGTGATGGAAGAGAATAAAGCACAAAGGTCTAGCTACTGTCTTTGGAAAAAAAAAAAGATTCTCCTTTCGGCACATTTTTTTTTTTTTTTTAAACAACTGAGTTCTGTTTTGTTTTGTTTTTTGGTATATCTATTTATTTATTTTTATTTATTTATATTTGGCTGCGTCGGGTCTTAGTTGCGGTGTGTGGGCCGTTTGCTGAGTCGCACACTCTCTATAGTTGTGGCGTGCGGGTTTTCTCTCTCTAGTTGTGGCACGCGGGCTCCAGAGTGCGTGGGCTCTGCAGTTTGCGGCACGTAGGCTCTCTAGTTGAGGCGCCTGGGCTTAGCTGCTCCGTGGCATGTGGGATCTTAGTTCCCCGACCAGGGATCGAACCCACATCCCCTGTACTGGAAGGTGGATTCTTTACCACTGGACCACCGGGGAAGTCCCCTGGGCACCTGCTTTTAAAACTTCACTTAATGACTCACCTGCATTACTGAAGTGTCTCTTGTTGGGGTGACTATAGTTATCTCTTGGGTGTCCATGCATCTGTGGGCCATGAGAGGCAGGCAAATGAGGCTTCTGAGGGTGAGGGTTGTGCGGGGTGTGGGACTGAGACATCAGGGAATCCCGGCTTGAACCCGAGGCCTCTGGTCGAAATGGTTTTTTACCACCAATCGCATCATCTTTCTTCTTCTGCTCCTGTAGAGTAAAAGGAAACCAAAGACCCTCAGGATCCCAGGTGGAATTCCCAAGAATAGTATAAAGATCATCACCTTTAAATATTTCCCTCTTGACTTTTGACAAGTCCCTCTCGGCTTCCCTGCTGTTTACTACCTTCTTAGGAAAAATATGCTCATAAATTCCACTGAGCTCCCAGGGCATGGAAAGCCTCACGGAGCTCCATCTGCTGCTCAACCTGCTAGGCCACTACAAAGAAGCCAATCTCCAGTGACCTGCAGCTGTCAGAAAAAGGGCCCAGGCCACTGGATGTCACTGCACGGGGCGAGGAACAGGGGTCAGGCTGTCAGCACTCTTGGAAATTGCTCTCAGGCCATGTAAAACTCGGACTACCAACTTCTTCAGGCTAACTCGAACAAACAATCCCTGACTGGCCCAGTGGGAACTAGTTCCCATGCCAAAGTCATCAAGCTAAACATCTAAATGTTTAAGTAACACCATACCTTTACCACACAAGTGAAATATTTGACATAAAAACATCAGAAAATACAGTAAGGAAAAAATAAGAACTGTGAAGTGACCTAAAATTTTACCACCAAGGGAATTACTGTTAATAATTTGGTCTATGTCTTCCCGAGCCATTTTGCGTGTTTACACATAATACAGTAGACCCCCTAATCCATGGGAGACACACTTCAAGACCTCCAGTGGACGCCTGAAACTGCAGATAGTACTGAACCCTCTACGTACTATGTTTTTTCCAACACATACATGCCTATGAGAGTTTAATTTATGAATCAGGCACAGTAAGAGAATATCCGAATTGCCAGCATCACTACTCTTGTGCTTTGGGGCTACTATTTAGTAAAATAAGGATTACCTGAACTCAAGCACTGCAATACCACAACAGTCGATCCGATAGCCAAGAGAGCTACCAAGTTACTAATGGGCAGGTAGCGTATAGTGTGGATACGCTGGACAAAGGGATGATTCACGTCCCACGTGGGAGAGGGCAGGACGGCACGAGATTTCATCACGCTACCAGACCAGTGCGCAATTTAAAACTTATGAATTGTTTATTTCTGGAATTTTCCATTTAATATTTTCAGACCATGACTGACTGCAGGTAACTGAAACTGTGGAAAGCAAACCACAGTGGGGGGAACTGCTGTGTGTGTGCGCATGCGTGCGTGCGTATTTTTTTAAACAAAAATATTATTTGATATTCGTTTTTTACTTAATGTATTGTAAAAATCTTATGTGAATACTTACTTCCACAATATTATATTTATGGTTGAAAATTCCCTGATATGGATATATCGAGTCATTTCCATATAATCATGTTAAACCCTTAATTATCTCCTTCGACTAAATTCTTAGAAGGAGAATTGCATGTTTTAGTCTTTTGGTAAATCTTACTGAACTGTCCTCCAGAAAGGTTGTGAATGTATACTATAACCCCAACTAGTGGGACCACTACTTTGATCATTCACCTTATCCTAACTTCTGATACCTAGACTAATGAAGCCCTTTACCCTTTACATCATTTGTCCAACTTCACTCATCCTAACTTTCATTCTTTCCTAGAGGGCCTTTCCCCAACCATTTCATTCCCTCCTGGGGCTTTTCCTGACTATTCTTTCAGAGACTTTTTACAATGTATAAAATTCACAGTAACATTCAGCAGTATTACTATATTATTCCTGTATATTACTGTTCTACCATATTCTTCCATGTAAAATTAAATTATAAACCACCTGAGGGTGCTACTCCACAGCTCAGCACAGTGCTGGGCACAGGATATGCTCATGCAACAAATACTTCTGAGCACCTGCCCTGCGCCTGGCACCATTCCAGGTGCTGAGGATACAGGAGGGGATGAGAGACATAAGACCTCAGCCTTGACATGGTAGTAAAGGAGGTATTAAATGTTCCTAGACTGGCGCTACATGGCTAATTGGGGTAGGGCCCACGTGGCAAGTCACCAGATCTGCAAACGGACATGCCTGAACAAGGAACGCTGCCCCTGCAGCATTGGCCAAATCACTTCATGCCCATGCCCCTCCACCAAAGAATGGGAGGCAGCTTCTGGGCACCTTCTCACGTTTGCTCCTTTACGTGAGCGGTTGGGACCCTATGTACAAAAGCTGGAAGGACACCAAGTACATGTGGCCCAGAAAAGAACAGAAAAATTATGTGCTGCCCATAACTGTTATCTTTCAGGAGCCACATTTATAAGCTACCATAAGACATGTGCATATGGAAGAAAAGCCCTGGTGAATAAATGATTCCAGGATGTAAGAACACAGAGGAACAACTCCTTGTCAGAATTTCCACACTGTCTGGTTCCAATACATTGGCTATTTTACCCATCGGGTCTTAAGTGTTAGTTTGACTACTCGTGGAACACGTGGAGAAACTGCACAGCTAACACAGTGAAAGAGCCCACCATCCAAGACAGGCTGGGCTGTGGTGGGCTCCTGCACCCCCTCTTGGACACAGACCTCCATCTGCAAAGTAAGGGCAGAGAACCCATGCCCTTTCTAGCACCAACAACCTATGAGTCTATGATCATCTCCTCAGGAAAAAAAAAAGTAATTAAGGAATTTTTCTGTGGAAATGGTTTTTATCTGTTTGTATGAATTAGGATTAAGTTTGTATTTTACCTCTTCTTCTTGAGACCTTTTCTTGTGAGCCATCTTGTATAACTTATGCAATTTTCGAGCATCAAATTCTGTAAACTTGGAAACAAAAATCCATAGGTTCCTTAAAAAAGAAAAAATTTGTTCTGGTGAATTACAGGATTTTAAAAATAACTATTCTCTTTATAGATGGCAAGTTATTGAATTTTGCTGTGGAATACTCTCCAAGTATAGAAAATAAGTTACAGAAATAATCTTTCAGGTCTTGGCAACAATAATAAATACACCTTTAAATGCTACTGTCAATAGAATTTGACATAGGGGTCTGGAGATGAGGGTCTGTCTCACAGCTAAAACCCCTCTAATTTATTTCACTGGCACCTAGGACTCCGGACCTAACATCCTCCTCCACCTTCTGCACTCCCTGGACTCTGCCAGGCAATCTGTCATTACCGCCATATCCCAGGTGGGAATCTATGTACGGTTGGGCATCTCTGCATTGCTGCCCCTTCTTTCCTCCCAGTCGTCACCACCAAGGCCTGTCATTTCTACCTTAAAACTCCAAGGGATTCTTCTCCTCCAATTCCATTGCACTCACTCTAGCATGGCATTACTGTCAACAAGGGAGTGACTGGTAAAACGGGTGTGTAGGACAAGGAGTCACAGGTAACCTCCGTGAGCTGGAACGGAAGGCTCACATCCTCCCACACTTCCTGGAGAGCAGTCACACCACACCGTGCCATGCCACTCAGAGGACGCTGCCCTGGCTCCGGGCAAGTAAACCTGCTGCACAGTGTGGAAAACCACTGCCTGCCTTTCTAAAGCCTTCTGTAATAGGGCTTCAGTCATCTTAACGAACTGCCTTTAAACCCTAAGACCCTCCCAGTCCCTTCACTGTCCCTCTTTCAAGGCTTTGCTGAAGCCTGAGACCTCTCCTCATCTAAGCAGGTCCACTCTGCTCTTCCATGCCTGCTCGAGTGTACCTGCCCAGCCCTCAGAAGACTTCCCTCCCTCACTACTCCTCTGCATGTGCTTACTCCTTCTTGGAATTCCTACTATACTTGATCTTCCAATCACCACTTCATCGTGGACAGTTCCTCACAAGTGGGCAAGGAACTGCTTATGAACCACACAGCAGTCCAGGACCACAGTACCTGGCACATCTAAACACAGACTGGCCCCAGTGCACAGTATCCAGCCCAGCTTCGTGGATCTATACATTAGGATGACGCATTTTCGTTACAGAAAGCCAGATGGCTAGATACAGGGATCTGGTTTGGGAACAGTGTAAAAGGAAAGTCAAGCCACATTTCAAAACTTAGATCTTCTTTTTTTAATGGGTGTGAAGCATGCTATGGATAGCATCATGACAGAAGGTTTTCTTAAATCTCTTTTTCACTCAAAAACCAATCCACTGATATTAGGTATATTATACAAAGATAATTACATTAACCATGAAGTATCAATATGAGTTCAACGTAACTGTGGAGTATGGAAAGAGACTTAATGTTACAATTGTCTTCGAGAAATTCCAGTCATGTTTTCTTAAAACATCAAAAGTGAGTATATAAATGAATATATGTAAGTCATAATGCCTTACAAACTGAAGTTCTGGGTTAACTGCATTAATCCAAATTACTACTAGAGCTCTTCAATTATTAAAGAGAAGAGAACTCATAGCTCTAGTGGTTTTAGTCTTTGCTTCCTCTCATGAGGTTAGCAGAGAACTAACCAATTAGTTATTATATTATCTCTGAATATTAACCTGAGATGGGTAAAGTAGTGAAATTATAGATGGTTTCTATCCCTTCCAGGTCTAAAGACTGAGTCTTTAATCTGAGGACAGGCTAACAAATCCAGCATCACGGTATTTCTCTCATAAAGTAATGACATCATCCTACCCATTCAAAAGATTGGTCTCAGAGGAATGGCCTATTTCAGAAAAAGAAAACTGAAGCCTGCAGGTATGCTGCTAATAGACTGCTTTTGCTGGGAAAAAAAAATTTCATTAGGCGGCTGTGTCATGTTGCACAAAACAAAACAGAACCCCTAACACACACTTTGTCATAAAATCAAACCAGGCAATTTGAGGCTGTGGCTGCTTACCTCCTCCACAGTTTGATGTGCTCCTGGTCTGAGTAAGCTTTAAGGCACTCGGCTATCCGGTCCCCGATTTTCAGCAGGCAGTTCCGGGTGTGCTCCAGCTGTTCCTGTACACTGAGCCCCTTGTCAGGTTTATCCAACTGTTTCAGTGCCTTTTTCACAGGCCTCATCCTCTCCTTACACTGGAACAGACCAAGAGTAGAGACATAAAACATCTGCATCAAAGGCAGCTTCAGCTGTGCTTACTGGACCCTAAATTCCCAGAGAACACACAGCATCCCCCAGGCCACATAATCACTAGATTATGAAGAAGAGAAGCAGGTAATGGCAAGGGAACAAGTATAAATGTTAAAGTCGGAAAAACCTGAGGTTCAAGTCCCAGCTCCATCGCTCAGAGCGATGACTTTTACAGCTTACTTGGCCTCTCAAAACGCTGCTCTGTTTCCTCATCCGCAAGAGGGGCATGATAATCTCCCAAGGCCATTATGAAGATAAATGAGAAGCAAAATTATAGACCTAACCTGAAAACCTCCCATCACAAACTATCTAAAACTACAGGATAAAATATTTACAAGTCCTTTCTTTAGACTTGTAAGAAACTGAGGGAAAGGTTTCCAGACAAAGATAGTAGACTGAACACAAGAATCTTTTTCTCCCCCTCCCCATCCACTAAAACAACCGTAAAGAAATCGCCATAAGAGATAAGCCCACAAAGACATGGAAAACGAGAGGAAGCAACAGCAACAAAATATTGGCAGCAAGCGAAATGACTCGATAGACCTGAGACAATGAAATCCTAACCCAGCAGTGGAGAGAGCTGAGAACCAACCTGATTTATACTGCAATTCCTGCAGGGGCTAGCTAAGTATCTCTGGAAGTAGGGATGAGGGCTAAAAATAAGGATTTTGTTTTGTTTTGTTTTGTTTTTTTAAGACTGCCTAAGAGGAACAGATTTATAATAGACGCCCAGACTTCCAACTCTGCCCGACAAAAGATATGGAGGTTTATTCTTTGGAGAGGATAAAAGAAAAGTCTCTGAACTGGGCTACACAGGCATAGTTGAGAGGCAAGGCTACTACACTGAGAATAGCACTGTATGAATATATGCATATTAGATAAGCCACCGCCCAGTCTTTCTATTTATTTATTTTTTGCCTCTCAGATTCTAGAACGAAGAAAGCCAGGCCTTAACCCTCCAGTCAGGAGACTGGAGGATTCTCGCCCCCAAAATCCGACCACCCAAGAGGAAGAACCAAATGATGCTGACTCCCCACTGGAAGTTTTCCAAGGAAGCAGCCCAGCCAGATCACCCTACAGAGAACACTCTCAAAGTCGATCAAGCCCAACCCACATGTTCAGAGCTTCCAATCAGATGTTTAGTCCCTACTCTTAGATACGAGCAGACAACCAAGGATTACCAAGCCATTTGAAAAATATCTAACATGAGCAACGGAAAACAAATCTAAGAGAAATATAAAAACATTCAGAGAACCATATGGGGAAAAAAGATCTTGGAAATAACACATGACAAGAGAAATGAAAACCTCAAAAGAAATAATGGCAGATAAAGCTGAGGAGATCTCCAAGAAAGTAGAGTTAGAAAAGAAGAAATGGAAGAAAGTTTAAGATAATATTAGGGACCACTCCCAAAGTCCAACATCCAAAAAGTAGGATAAAATTAAGAACTGAGGAGGAAATTATCACAAAATAATTTAAGAAAATTTCTCTGACCTGTAGGGCATGGTTGTCAGCCACTAAGTATCTAATATAAGGAACTATTAAGGCACATGTCCATGTAACTTCAGAAGAGTGAAAATCTGACAAACTTCCATCACTTTGTGATAATTTCCATAGCTATATACTTACAATTTATTTTTCAGTATTGTACTTAAATTTTTTAAAAGTACACAAAATAAACTGGAAGATACATGACTGTAACAGATAAAAGATTAGTATTGCGAATGGATACAGGATTCCTATAGAAAAGGTAAGAAGAGAAAAATTACCTGGAACAGGCAAAGGATGTGAAAAGGCAATTCACCAGAAACATGAATGCCCAATAAATGTGAAAGTAAATGTTCAACAGCACCACTGGTCAATAGATCATACCTCTTAGATTGGCAAAAATTAAGAAGTTAGAAATTACCAAGTGTTTCCGAGACTGGGAAGCAGTTGGAACTCACATTCGTTGCTGGAAAGAGTGCAAATCTCTACAATCCCTTTGAAGACTAATTCCACAACATCTAAAAGCAGTAGATGTGCAGACCCAAAGAAACACCCAGCTTTTCTGCTCAAGCTACACACGAGCGAAGCTCTTACACACGTGTATAAGAAAATATTTACAATTTCACTGCAGCCAATTTGTAGTAGTAAACATTTGGAAAACCCCAATGTCCATCAATAGGAGAAAGAATGAATCGTGGAAGTCATAAAACAGAATAATATGAAACACTGAAATCAGAGACATAATTATCAACATGGATAAATCTCAAAAGTGTACATGCTGAGGGAGGAAACTCAAGTTACAGGATACACACAGTGTGGCATTTACTGATAGGTTCAAATTTTTGCTCTACATCTTGGACAAGTTACTTAACTCTCCTCACCTTATTTTTTAAGGGGTAAAACAGAGATAATTACCTACCTCATAGGTTGTTGTGGAGAAAAAAACACAAAAAGCACACTAATAATGCCTGGCTGTTTATATGAGCTATTACTTACTGTCTTTAGAGACATTAAGTAGTAAAACTCTAGAACCACGCATGAGAATTACGATTTGATCTACAATGAAATTAGAATTGTGGTCACTTCTAGGGAGGTAACAAACCATGACCAGAAGCTTTATAGCCTGAGCCTTAAAAAATTCAGACCTGACAAAACTTGATGGTACCTCTATCAATGCCTATTACACACTTGAAATTTTTCTGTATTTTTAGAAGATATCACAATATAAAAACAAGAGTAAATGAGACAGTATGTAAATGCAATTTCTTTTCTTTTTTTTTTTTAATTCAAGTATAGTTGATTTACAATGTTGTATAAGAGCAATTTTTTAAATAGTATGGTACCACAGAAGCGTTAGTTATGATTTTCTCTTTTAAACACTGGGCTAAGGAAGAAGCAGGAAACAGATCAGAGAGCTGGTTGTGTAATGAATTTATTCATTTACTCATTTATTGAGCTACTTCTAGCATCTACACGTACTTTATATAAGCCACAGTACTTGCCCTCAGAGAGCTCACAGGAAGAAGAGTAAAGAGATTTAAGAAAAATGAGATAAGTGCGAAGAGAAAAAAATATACACGTATGCATACAGGTTTCTGGGAACACGGGAAAAAAAGGGTAAAAAGAGAGAAGACTGCCTTACAGGATGAGGTCAAAATTCTATGCTTTGCTTCCCCAGAGCAGGAATATTTTGAGATTTGGAAGATCACTTTCTCTCTGAAACTAAATTAACTATTCAAGTGAACAGTGATGTGTGGAAGTTGGGGGAAAGGAAAAGACCGCAAGAGAGGAGGGGAAGGGAAGTGAGTGCAACACAATGAAATATACACGTGCAGCTCCGGTAAGGGCCTAAGTCCCTGAGGACGGCACTGGCCTGTTTCCACCCCATACAAGGCTTGGTCCATGACTCCTCCGCTCACCTGCCCTGTCTCCTATGAGGAGATGGACCACATCCTAGGCCACGTCTTGGCTCCTAGCCCCACAACACGGGAACACATAAGACAGGCCCTGCTCGCCACCGCTCCAGCTCACGCAGCCAGGACCCCAGCCTCGCCTCAGGTCGTGCTGCTTAGACCGACTGAGGCTGTGTGGCGGGAACTATGAAAGGCAAAGCCGCAGCAAGCACTGTGGCTGCAGACCCCCGAATTCCTCAACTTCAGGACTTACTATGCTGAATGTCTCCTGGTCCAGATCATCCTCCTCATCCTCTCCAATGGGGACAGGTTCGCTTCCTGCTGTAATATGGACAGGACCCTGAGATCGCTTTGATTTACTTGAAGATTTGGCATCACCACCTTTAGGCTTTTAAAAAAGAGTTACAAGGAATCATTGTCATTTGTGTACTCCTGTCTTGCAGTTTGGGCTTCTCAGCTATGTCACATCACTACAAGTGGGTACACAGGATGGCCTCAGTTTTGAGACATCATGAAGCCAAACCTATTTGATTAACAGTTTAATCATATGTCATTCCCACTTCTGTCTCTAAACAGAGCCAATTATAATTTTAGCTTCACCAGTGCTATTCTGGCTTCTATTCCCTAATCCATAAAATGCATAAAAATGTCATCAAGAGGTTAAGATTGTGAATTGGCAGAGCCCTCACAGAGTAGCTTGTAGCAACTTCAAAATGAAAGTACACTTTCATCTTGGAAACTGTATTAACTAAAATATTTCAAGTGACTGAAATTTACATAAATCCACATGGGTAAAGTTCATTTATCCATGAAAGGGTGCAGAAGGATGGAGACAGAGATACATATAAAAAATAACTTTATGTATGAACATTTAAAAACATAAAACAATACTACGCTTTGATTACGATCATGTAATATGTAGTAAAAGTATAAAAACATGGGCAGGAAGGTTTCACACGAACTTCAGGGCAGTGTTACGGAGGAGAGAAGAGGGAGGAGAGCAATGAAATTGGGAGAAGAAACAGAGGGGAGTCCCAGTAATGAGTGCGTGGATACCAAATACAGTAGCCCAAAAAAAACCCACTTGAAGTAAACATGAAAAATGTTAACAACAGCTGCAATATCTGGGTAGCGGACACACGGATGCTGGCTAAATCATTCTTTGTGCTTTTATTTTTTAAACATTTCACCTTAAAAGAAGAATACCTTTCTGCAGAAGCACAGATGCAAAGAAAGGTATCCGTTACAATACAGTTTACAACATTAGAAATTCGAAAGCAATTTCAATATGGGAAACTTAAAATTGTTTCCAAAATGTTATAATCAAACAAAATCTTCCTTATCTATTAAAAATGATTTTAACTTTTATTTATTCACTTGGAAAGCTGTTTGTGATATATTGCTAAGTGGGGAGAAAAGGTTATCCAAACAGTCTGGTCTGATTTTTATTTTATAGTTGTTCTTATATGCATAATAAAAAAGTTCCAAAGGTGCTCATCAAGAAATCTGTTAGAGCTACGACTGGATGGTGGAATTAAGGCAGTTATTTGTTTGTATGTTTTAACAATGGTTAAAGATTAATTGCAAAATAGTTTCATCAGAAGTCAGCAAGATGCAACACTGTACCAGAATTCTGTGGTTTGGAATGAACTTCATAAAACCCCAACATGAAGATTATATAATAACAGCAGGGCTTTCACCCATTTCTACTCCAAAAGCTTAACTCTTGACAGTATTTGATAGTATTTCACATATTCAGATTCATCTGTGGACTGTGCTTTTCCACCATGAGTCTGAGAACATGTATCAAGTAGTTACCTGTCCTGTCTCATTCCAACACCCCCTCTGAAGTGTGTAATAAAAGAGCAAATAAAGGCTTCTATATTAAAGAACACCACAACTCACACACTCCCCTCTCTCTGCAGGAAGAGGTGCAGGCATCCCCCTGACAGCCCCATCCTTCCTTCTGGGATATACTCATAAAATGACAATTATTTCAGGGCCCTCAAACCCCCTTCCACTTCTAAATCCTAGAAGGGAATTTCAAAGGCTGCAGGCATCTCAGTAAGCAGAATGACATCGATACCTTCTCTTTCTTATCTTTTGATTTCTTCCTTTCCTTGTCCCCTTCCTTGTCTTTCCTAGAACTCATTTGTTTCTCCTTGTTCTCCTTGTTCTCTTTCTTCTTCTGTTTCTTTTTCATTGGACTTTTTTCTAAACCATCATCCTAGAAAACAAACAAGGTTATGAGCTTTTGCCACAAACTTTACATTTCCTCGTTTACTTTCTAGAAAAAAAAGCACTGCCCCCAATGGTTCATCACTGTGCCCACAGAAGGATGTTCTCAAGCATACAGCCTTAAAGCTATCTGCTTAAAGTGAAGCCTGTAGAGGCAGATGCTCTTCATTTACATCTTCTCTTTATTTCTCATAGCAACCCTTCAACACAGGCGTTATCATTCCCATTTCACAGATGGAAAAAACTGAGGAACAAAGAGATTATATACCTGCCAGGTAGTAATTGGTAAGGTTGCTAGTATTTGAATTCATGCATGCTTGACTCAAATCCATGCTAGTTCACATACCCACTGCTGATCTTCCTGGAAATAACCTCAAAGGGCAATTACACTTGAAGAGTAACAAAATAAAATCCTATAAAGTTTTCAGTCACGGAAACAACAGACTGAATGCTAGCAAGTTACTCTTCCTTTTGCTTAGACCAGAGGTTACAAGTTGACAGGCCTTGGGCCAAACCTGATCCACAGATGAGTTTTGTTTGGCCCAACAATGAACTGCGTAACAGCTGCCCCTATATATTGGGCACGAGCTCCCTGGTTAACCACAGTCTCCACCACTCCCTATCGCTCCCAGCAATGAGGCTGAGTGTCAATTGCCATTTATCACTGAAATTTGCATGGTTCCCTTCATTTCCTTCCATTACGAATTTACTTCTATTATGAATTTTCAATTGCTGATTTTAAATGAACAACTATATTCCTCTCTCACAGGTTAAGCAAAGACATAACATAGTTTCTATTTTTATTTTATCTACTCTGGAATGTAAACCAAACACATTTCAGATAATTTTATACCAGTTGGCACAATAAATGTAACTTAAAAATAATCTCAACTGAAATCCAGCCTCATACCTTTACTTCTCCCTCTTCTGATGGATTATCTGAGTGTCTAGGAGATGAAAACTCAATTCCGTGCTCATCTTTCAGCCTCGGTGCTTTGTTTTCCTTCTTTACTCGAGGCTTCCGCTTCTTTAATTTGGCCTGGAAAGGGTAAGAAAATGATGATAAATCAAGTCCCTCGAAAGCATGACCAAATAACATCATGATTCTTTGGAACAGCAGCAGCAGCCATATAATTCAAACAAGGAAACTCAGAGAAAATTCAAAGGGGTGCAACCAGTTTTACCTGAGGTAGAAAAAAAGAAACTATAGGCCTTATAAATCTCCTACGCCACACAAAAACATCCATATCCTTCAACCTACTGATTCCATTTTCTGGAATTCAATCTAAAGATAAAATTCAAAAGAAGAAAAAAAACCCTTATCTACAAAGATATAAATAAAGGTAATATATAAAATAAGAGTAACATTAAAAAAACTAGAAGCATGTTATATCTAAAAATAATGAAAAGGTGTTCTTCTACTCAAACAGATACAGTAATTTAAGCAAGTAAAAACATGATGCAGGCGCTTCCCTGGTGGCGCAGCGGTTGGGAGTCCGCCTGCCGATGCAGGGGACACGGGTTCGTGCCCCGGTCCGGGAGGATCCCACGTGCCGCGGAGCGGCTGGGCCCGTGAGCCGTGGCCGCTGGGCCTGTGCGTCCGGAGCCTGTGCTCCGCGACGGGAGAGGCACAGCAGTGAGAGGCCCGCGTACCGCAAAAAAAAAAAAAAAAAAAAACATGATGCAATCTATCTCCCCAGAGCCTAACTTATAGAATATCCTCAACATACTATGTGAAGAATGACATTAATTATGACACTACTACGCAAAAAAGGACAAGGTATGGGATTGGATTTTTTTCTAAAATTTGCTTTCTTTATAATATAGGGAAATTAATACAAATGGCATAGCTCTAAGAGCACTTAAGGAACATGCACACACAAAGGCTGCTACTACTGGCTGTAACTTACAGTATCTCCTAACTGTGATTCTCATCTTTTTAAGCCTGAATTGAAATGAAAAGTTGGGGAAATAAAAGCTAAAGCTCAGATGAGTCCATTAGTAACTCGGTTGAAATTTTTCACTGAGCAAGTAAGGCAACTGTAACTGAAGTCCAGTTTCTGAATTAACTGTGTATCCTAATTACCCATTTTATCCCTGGGACCCATGATTACAAGTAGCCGAGTATTAGCTGTAAAAACAGGCAAACCCAGTGATATTCACGCAGTACTGAGAACTATATTCCAAAATTGAGGAAGGAGCATAAAGATACAGCAACAGTATGTCTAGACCAGTGGCACTGGGAGAAATGAGGACTATTTTGAGGCAATATTTGAGGAGAATGCCAAGATGTTTAGGTCAATTACTAAATGAACATTACTATCATTACCCAACCAAACCATCATTACTGGAACCTCAATACCAACACCTGACGAGGAGAGGGTTAGCATTCTGTGGAGATGCCTGGAGAGGGCATCTCTTCCCCTACCTAACCCTGCAGGGCTGGAGCCTCAGACCCCTGGACGGTGCCCGGCTGGCGGCTGCACTCACCTCTTCCCCGCCCGTCACGGCCCCCTCCTTCTCCAGACTCTTCCTGAGCAGCTTCAGCAAGTAGTCCGCTCGGGTCTGCAGCTGCTTTCCCTGGGGCTTCTTATCTGTCTCCACTGGCAGGATCTTCAACAGGAAAGGAAGAGAAGTACCCGCCACGGCCCACGGCCCGGTTAGTGGATCAGGATAAACAGAGATGACAAACAACTGAGCAGTCCTTTCCCTCCCCACCACCCAAAATACAGATAAAGCCTCAGATCCTATCTCATGTCCATGGCTCCCAGTCACTGAAAATCCCTTATGAGCCGTTCTCGTTTTACAAAATGGGATGGAGAAATCCAGCTCTCCCACTGGCTCCTACCTGTGCTGTTAACAGGGTAGAACAACTCAGGTAGGAGGGGCTTGTTGGCTTCATCTGCTAGAGCATCCCAGCCGTCGTGGATTTCCTCCTTCCAGGAGCAGGGAATCCCTGGAGCTAGGTTAAAGCTTCGTTTTAGATTGAAAATGCTTCTTAGAGCATTGCTGGAAAGCACTGAGCTATGCCAGGACACAGCTGGACCTCTCAGGCCAGACTGGATTTGGTCTCAGTGCTTATGGCAGGGTGCTGTCACCCTCTGAGAACATTGCACCTGGGATGAGCATTGTTTGACGTGCCAGGAAAAGCCCTGCCAGGAGCACAACATGGAGCGCATCCTACTAAAATTTGAGCCAGCTTTCCCTGCTTACAGCTCTGAGCACGGCCTTACTATACTTGGTAGCCTGATGTGCAACGGATAGGGTGGGAGGCTCGATTTTGTGGAAGAAGTACAGCCACAGTTTAATTCCATTACAAAAAATACCAAGGTATGGCTCATTCTTTCTTCATGTGTAGAACTGAAATATGGCTGTTTCAAATATCGTTAAAGAAAGTGCCAACAACTAAGGCCGAGGAATGCTCTTATTATTAATAATCTTACCCTGGTATTTGTTGCAATGAGATTTGACCTACAATAAAAATCAGAATTTGAAGGCTTCTCCTATAATTTCCCAAAAATTCCACCTGGCTATAATTGTCATCTCTGAAATAGTGCCACAGTCCACTAAAGATGGTAATGCTTCCAAGGATAAAGAAATCCCAGGAATGTACTATTGTTCTAATTTCCAATTTGATCCCCACCCCCCAGAAAATAGTTAAAAGTAATCAATATAAAAATATTATACAACAAATCTTCTAGACATCTCCAGCATCACAGAAATACTTACTTTGTCAGTTAACTTAAGCTCTGGATCCGTTTTAATTAGCTCCCAGTTTCCATAGCCGTGTTCATAAATTCCCAGCAATAGGCGAGAATCATCCTCTACTCCCCACTCGACATCAAAATGTGCAGCTTTGACACGACAGGTTAAGCAGTATCTGAAAAGATTTCCAAAGCAGGAGGACATTAGAGGAGGGGTCTTTCTGATTTGGGAATGAACACCAATGAGCAAAGCACTCTGGTATGTTATAATGAAAATACTACGTAACTAACTACACATAACTGTAACTTCAAATCTGTTTTCTAATGGCACAACCACCCACGCATGGGCATGTATTATACTCACTTTTTTTTTTCTTCAGGGTCTACAGGGATAGATTTATGCAGCATCTCAAACTCTTCTTCATGTTGGATAATAGATTTCACATTAACCTGAACCCCAGATATCTTGATAGTTGGGCCTCTCTTTTTCCCTGGTCCTTTCCCTAAAGAACACCAATTTCATATTCGTTAAGTGAGAATTCGCTGAAGTTTCACAAAAAACATAGGTCAACAAATCCTGAACTCTTATTCCCTCAGCGTATATCTCTGGTTTATCGTTAATTCAAAGATATAATCAAGTAAGGCAAAAAATTTTCTCAATTAATGTTTGTGAAATAATCTCTAAACAATTCAGTTTTTTAAGATTTAGAATTTTTTAATCCAGTAGTGTTTATAATTGTATTTTAATCTTCCTATTCCTGTTTTATACTTTGGCTCTAAAATTAATAAAATTTATGAAAGAAGATTTTAAAGGAGTAATATTAATGCTGAAGTTTTTTTCTTTTCTAACCCATCAACAGATTTTTAAGTGCTTTAAAAGAGGATCTTCTCTACTAAAAAAGTATGAGATCAAGTTAATACCTAACACATTTGAAATGATGAACAAAAGAAGTCATGGAAAGGTTACCCTAGCCCGAGTTTCCAATTAAAGTAATCCTAGAAGTAAAAACAAAGCAGTCAATTCTAACCAGAGTCCAAATCGAAATGCATGATAATGACACTTGTCTGTGAGGGAAAAGATGGCTCAGAGCCTGAGAAAAGATTTCTTTTTTTAACATTCAAGTCGATGAAATGGCACTACAATTATAAACAATTATTTAGGGATTCTCATATAATCCACAAGAATTTCACTTGCAAATGCTATTCCCAACAATACTGATGAGTTCTGGAACAGAATGTGGCAAAACGGGAAAGGCACCTCCTCCGAAGATCAGAAATCTGGGATTTATTCCCGGATCTGCACAAACTACCCCCTGTCCCCTTTCCCCTTCTCACTTCTAGTTATTAACCTCTCTGGGTCTATGTTTCCTCATCTGTAAAATAAAAAGACTGCAACAGAAAAATGGGCAAAGGATAAAGAGACAATTCACAGAAAAGGAAATACAAATGGTTCCATGTGAAAAATACTCAACCTCA
The DNA here is from genome assembly GCF_059928025.1 of Delphinapterus leucas. NCBI lineage: Eukaryota > Metazoa > Chordata > Mammalia > Artiodactyla > Monodontidae > Delphinapterus > Delphinapterus leucas. The sequence continues at coordinate 47,260,006 of NC_143130.1, read as the reverse complement.
TTCATGGTAAGAGAAATGCAAATTAAATATATAGACATAGCCTTTTTAACCTCAGGTTGGGAAAATTCAAAGATTTGAAAATATGTCGGTGAGACTAAGAGGAAACAGACACTGCCATTCTAGTCAATGCTGGTGGGAGGATATGGCGCAAATGGCATACACACAAGATTATTTACCACAACACCGTAAAGCAAAAGATTGGAAAGCTAAACGTCCATTAACAGGATACTAATATTGTAAATCCATAACAGGTTATGTAGCTCTTCAAACAAACAAAAAAAAATCAGGCAGTGGAGAACAGATGAACCATCTTTAATGAATGGTGTTGAGACATATAGTAGCCATATAGGAAAAATCCAAAATCCAAAAAACCTGGATGCAATACCAGGAAAAACTCCAAGTGAATCAGAGATAAATGAAATCACATAGGTATTGGTGGTGGTGGGGGGTGATCTTAATGACTTCCTTTATATCCTCAGAGTAGAAAAAAAAATTTTTTTTTAGTTTGTTACAATATATTGAATATAATAGGTTCCTTGTGCTATATTAAATCCCTGCTGTTTACCTCTTTTATATATAGTAGTGTGCATCTGCTAATCTCATACTCCCAATTTATCCCTTTCCCCTTTGGTAACCATAAATTTGCTTTCTATGTCTGTGAGTCTGTTTCTGTTTCGTAGAGAAAATGTTTTTAACTAATCAAAATCCAAAACAACAACAGGGTAAAAGATTGATAAATTTGACTATATAAAATCTTTTTAAGTTTTCTGTACAAAATACCATAGCAAAGTGAGAGGACAAATCACAAACTGGAGGAGAACACTGGCAACTTTTATCAGAAAAAGAGATCCTGGGACTTCCCTGGTGGTGCAGCGGTTAGGAATCCACCTGCCAATGCAGGGGACACAGGTTCGATCCCTGGTCCGGGAAGATCTCACATGCCGCGGAACAACTAAGCCCGTGAGCCACAACTACTGAGGCCGTGTGCCACAACTACTGAAGCCCGCATGCCTAGAGCCCGTGCTCCGCAACAAGAGAAGCCACCGCAGTGAGAAGCCCACGCACTGCAAAAGAGAGTAGCTCCCGCTCACCACAACTAGGGAAAGCCCACGCGCAGCAACGAAGACCCAACACAGCCAAAAATAAAATAAATAAAAATGTTTTTAAATTCCTTGTATTAAATCTTCTTAAAAAAAGACAAGAAAAAGAGATCCTAAAAATTAAGACCAACAGCTCAATAGAAAATGGGCATAATATATGTACAGACAGTTCACAAGTGGCCCTCAGAAAAGATGCACAACATTGCTCATTAAAAGAAAAGTGAGGTGCCATTTCCCAACTGTCAGTTTGGCAAAAATCCAAACATTTGACAATACATTCTGTTGTGTATGAATATACACTGTAGGTGGCAATGTAAATGGTATCAGATTTATGAAGAATTTGGCAGTATCTAACCAAATTACATATGCATTTTTCCCAGGACTCAACAATCCCACTTCCAGAAATTTATCCCAAAGATATGCTGGCAGAGATATGAAACAGCATATTCATTAAACTATTTATTCATTGTGGCTTTATTTATAGTGGCAGAAGACTGAAAACAACCCAAATATTTATTACTAGGGGACAATAAAGTTTGAATTAACATCTATCTACACAGTGGAATACTGTGCAATTGTAAAAGGAAGAAAGTATGAACTCTACACAGTAAGATGGAGTGAACGCCATAAGTAAAAATAAGTAGATGCAGAACAGAATATAATGTATGATATCTCCTGTATAATAGAGGAAATACACACACACAGACTTAAAATTTTAAAAAGAAACAGTGGAAAGATAAGCCCAAAACTAATAGAAATGATTACCTACAGGGGAGGAAGAGAACAGTACTGGGGGGACAGGAATGAAGGCAAGATTCTCTCATTGTGTTCCCGGTTTTGTTCTGACTTTGGACCATGCAAATGTTTTACATAATTAAAGAAACAAAGTTTCATCAAAAGGAGAAAGGTAATCCCTAGAAACTGAAAGGAAAAGAAAACAAAAGATACTAAACTATATATTAAGTTGGTGGCATAACCACACAGAGAAAAGAACAATTTCAAATAATTTTAAAACATAGTACTTTGTGTACTGCTAATGAGGTGTATTTTAAGGACAAAAAGAAACACAAAGAAATCAAATTCTGCATTAAGAAGTCTTATAGTTAACAGTAAAATTAGGGGGATTCCCTGGCAGTCTAGTGGTTAGGACTTGGCGCTTTCACTGCCATGGCCCAGGTTCAATCCCTGGGCAGGGAACTAAGATCACACAAGCCTCATAGCACAGCCAAAGAAAGAAAGAAGAAAACAAACAAATAAAAACAGTAAAATTGGTATTAATATTTGGAAACGTGTATAATGTATAAGACAAATACATGATTATGTTAACACTTTTAGGAACAAAATTTTCAACTTAAGCAAAGAGATATCAATAATCTTACATTAGAATTGGAAATGTTAACCTGGACTCAGGAATATGCTAAATGCCAATTTATAGAAAATACAGGTATATGGAAACAAGTTAAGCAATGCCAGAAGGAAGCAATCAACCAGATGCAGAATGTGAACATGCAGAGAAAAGAAACATGTGGAAAGGAAGGGACTGTTACAAGGAAATATCTCCAAATATGCTGTGAGATGGACAAAGCAAGGTACAGAACAGTGTGCATGCTACAGCACCAATTGTGTTAAAACAGTATCTATTCATTTTTTGAACATATGTATTTTTATATTTCTAGAAGGAGACAAGAAATAGGGATACCTGTTTTTCATTTTTGAGCCATGTGAATATAATACTTATTCAAAATAGTTACACGGAAAAAAAAAACACTGTAAAGTTAAGATTTACTTTTGGATGTATTCTTGGCGCTATAAAAGCACATATTTGGATCACTGTCCAAACCACTCAAGTTATTTAAGTTTTTTTCATGGAAAAAAAAAATCTAAAAATGTTTTTGACTATATTCAAGATATTTTAAAATTCTATTACTTTTAGTAACAGCCTTAAGAAGAAAATTTCAAAGCACAAATACTTCTTTACTTAATGAAATAGCTAATACTGCAAGCCAGATGTGATGACAAGCACTTCACATGTATGGAATTATTCAAGCGACGATCCAAACCCTTTGAGGCACAGACTACTACTCTATTTTGCACATGAGACTGTTAAAAGGCTATCACTTGTCTCAGGTCTTGCAGCTAAGAAATGGCAGGACCAAGATTCCAAGTAAACTGGCTGCATCCAGGGCCTGAATACTTAACCACAGATGACAGAGCCTCCTGTAATGTCAGTGAAGGGTGACAAAAGAATGGGGGCAATGGCACAGACAAACCACAGTCCAGTGAACTGTGGAATGATCACACCCTCATCTTTTTGTTTGACGTTCAACTATAAGGGTGTCCTTTAACAAGGACCTCAGCTCTCTCCTGACACCTCCTGCTTTTAAAGGACAGGCAAAAGCACTCTTGGTGTATAAGACAAAACACACTACATGTCGAATCGAATTACAGCAAATTCTAGTGCCAAAGAGAGTCTCATTGCAACAAAAAGGTTTACGATATTCATCTACTATTCTTATTCTAACTAATTCTCTAAATCCTTTAAGTTCATCACAACAAAACAATACATGTATGTATATCCAAGATAATTACTGATGTCTGTGGTCTGTAATGTCCTCACTTACAGCCAAAATGCAAATGTGTCCACTCAGCTTTACCCACTCAGGTCTTTACATCATTCAAACCAATCTAAACTTTCTACAGTAACATTAAAAGAAATCATTCATCTTGTTCATTACTTTGCACCTTCTGCAAATCAACTTCATTTGTGAGTAAATCTTAAAACTGACCTCACGTAAAGGCAGGTGAGAATACACACCTCAAAAAATTAGGGATGCATGGGATATAAGTGTGTTCATCTTAAAAAAAAAAAAAGATCTTTAGCAGCAGAGATCCCGATCCACAAGTGCCAGGTCTTTGAGAATCACTGAGGGAGACATGCTGACTTACCCTCGCTGGCATTTTCTTTCAGCTGCTCTTCGTATTCTTGCATTGCTGACACACAGCTGTTGTGAATCAATTCCCCTAGGCGCTTCAGATCTGCTACAGACTTATCTACCAACTCAGCATCACGTGCTATGCACTCCAGCCTGAGGAAAGACAAATACGGGGATACCTCAAGGCCCTGTGCCCACGTTTCTAATGTCACGTGAGCTACCACTTGGTTTCACATAAGCTTGCTCCTGCAAAGACACTTTCTCTACATGCCTTAATTGATCCTTCCAACGAGAACCCTCGGACAGTGACTGACGACTTACTTTCCATCATAAAGAATTTGACTTGGAATAGTCCACAAAAACAGACTAATTTCAAAAAACAGAGGAGAAAGGGTTCAGCTTTCTTTATTAACTAAAGGCGCTGTCTGATAACAGTAGCAGGTGAAGTGCCCCAAAGCTATTTGCACTAGGTTTGTTTCTTTGTGCTCACTTTCCTTTCTCTAGCCTACTTTCATTCACTGCAATGTTCCTAGAAGCGAAGTACAGTTACATGTACAATATTTTTCGTTGATCTCCAAGTCATCTGGAGCAGGTGAGTAAATTAATGTCTAAAAGCCAGGCTGTCAAAAGGTGCCAGACCTTAAAAATGGAAAGTAGAACCAAAAAAAGAAACCTCTACAATACAGAAGTGAAAAAGAGGCGGATAAGGAACAATTATATTACTAAGCTTACCGTTCAAGAGGGAGACCAAACTTCTTATACGCCTTGATGAACCTAAGAAAATAATCAGTCAGTCACATTAAAAAACAGACTTCAGCTATATTAATGCAAACACATCCTGTGATGAAATATGAGCCATAAAAACTGTCAAAAAGAGACTGGGCCCAATCCTTGCAACTGCCACTAAATGAACTAAAAGGTGGCCTTTGAAAATGGCCAGCTTAAAATAATGAGTGCTAAAAATCTATTCAAACCAAAGATTAACTTTATTCTCAGTGACTGGTCATGAAACTGCTTAGCGACATAATTGAGAATGGTGACTTAACTCTAGTACTATCATTTTTAGAAGGTACAAGTTTATGGAGTTCAATACATAATAAATGATTTAAAAACCACAACCTCTTATAATAAAATCCAGTACAGTTAAGTGGTCTATATTCAGTCCACTATTGTTACGTTCAATTCCACACTGCAATATTTTCCGTTACTTTCTGGTCAATGATACAAATATAAGGTTTTTAGGACTGCCTCAAATACTTTTTGTAATGAGGCAAAGTAAAACAAACATATGATTTTAAACTTTTTAGGCAAAACTCTTTTGGAAACTCTGACTCCTTCTGCCAAACATTGTCTCCAGCCAAAACTCTAATCTATCCTTCCACAAGTCTCTAGCCTAAACCATGCTATATGCCAATCCATGTTTAATCCACTCCCCTCCCTACAGCCAACCACTAGACTTTCACTAAAAAAGCAAGATGCCATGATATATCAAGGGCATCACTGTAACATGCCAAACTACCTGGTTAGATAAAAATGAAGGGAGAGATACTATGGAGAAAAAAAATGAAAAGAGAGGGCACAGCAACTAAAGAAAATGGGGATGAATATAACAATAGCTAAGAAACAATATTAAAGGAATAGCATGGATTAGGAAAGTACTATATGTGAAAGCAAACCTGAGAATTATTCCTCCACTCTACATTTCTTCTTCTTGATATATACTGAAATATTTTACATCTGAAATAATATGCCATTTGTGATTACTTCAAAATAATATTGAGACAGAGAAGCATTCCAGGAATGGTGGGGTAAAGGACCTCTGAAAATCCGCTCCTCCGTAAAAGCAACAAGAACACTGGCAAAACTGTCAAAATCAACTTTGTTAGAATGCTGGAAATTAACCAAAGGCTTGCAGCCATCTTATGAGCATTTATTCAAGAAAATGGCTGAATCTCAGTATGAATAGTGAGCTCTCTGGCATTTTGACTTGCTCTGTTTCCCATGCCCTCTCCCCAGCTCCATAACTGCCTTGAAAACTACACCTTCCCAACTACTGCAGCTGTGCAAAGAAGCAACACAGCAGCCACTAGAGGGAGCAGAACAGGCCTAGAGCTCCCCCAAAGCTCTTTCCCCAGAGAACAGTGCTATTTTGACCTGACTGACAGCAAGACTTGTCTTCATTTGACCTGACTCTGTATGAAGAACACTGTCTGTAGTTCATCGGTCAAAAAACAATTAGAGGCAAAGGTTTAACACCACAGCTGCCTGAGGCAGCATTATAAGTTGGCAATATGAACAGGCTGACCAAAAACTGCAATGGAAAAACCTGGGGGAAAAGATGTGCACAGGGGTCTTTGAAAAGCTCAGGCATATTCCTGGGTATCTAGAAGGCTGCATATATGCAGGGCTATGTGCAGGCACAGAGAAGACCTGAGGAGCTGTGAATCTCTCACCTCTGGCTGGCATTGAGGCTCTGCACAAACAGGAACTGAAGGCTAAGGCAGAGCTGTAAACTGCCTACCAGAACATTGAAGACATCCCCAAAATACCCAAGTAGCCCTTCAGCAAAGGCTGGTAGATTTACTGGTTGGTAGACTTAAGGTGTTTAAGGAAGTCTCTGTCCAATCATTAGCTGACCACTAAGCTAAATGAGCAGAGACTTCAAAAGACAGAGAAGACAGACTTTGCGGAACTAGTCCAGAAAAGTTACTAAACAAACAGCAACAACAACAAACAGCAAACACAAAAAACTCACGTTGGCAGGGGGAATCTGATTTCCAGACTTGCCACATTGTATTACTTAAAATGTCTAGTTTTCAACAAAAAATTACAGAAAACAAGAAAGTATGGTCCCTATACAGGGAAGGAAGATGGTTTTCAATGGAAATAGACCCTGAGGAAGTCCAGAAGTTGAACTTATTAGACAAAGGTTTTAATCAACTATTATAAATATATACAAGAACTAAAGGAATCCATGTCTGACAAATTAAAAGAAAATTTGAGAATAATATATCACCAAATGGAGAATATCAACAGAGACAGAAATTATATAAAGGAGTCAAATATAAATTCTGGAGTTGAAAAGTACAATAAGATGAAAAAAATCACTAGAGAGGCTCAGGATTAGATATGAATTAACAGAAGAAAAAAAATCAGTTAAAAGACAGGTCAACTGAGGGACTTACTTCTCTGGTGGCACAGTGGTTAAGAATCCGCCTGCCAATAGAGGGGACACAGGTTTGATCCCTGGTCTGGGAAAATCCCACATGCTGAGGAACAGCTAAGCTCGTGCGCCACAACTACTGAAGCCCATGTGCTCTAGGGTCCGCGTGCCACAACCACTGAGCCCACATGCTGCAACTACTGAAGCCCGCGCACCTAGAGCCTGTGCTCTGCAACAAGCCACCACAATGAGAAGCCCACGCACCGCAATGAAGAGTAGCCCTCCTTCCCTGGTGGCGCAGTGGTTGAGGACCTGCCTGCCAATGCAGGGGACATGGGTTTGAGCCCTGGTCTGGGAAGATCCCACATGCCGTGGAGCAACTGGGCCCATGAGCCACAGCTACTGAGCCTGCGCGTCTGGAGCCTCTGCTCCAAAACAAGAGAGGCCGCGACAGTGAGAGGCCTGTGCACCGCGATGAAGAGTGGCCCCTGCTCGCCGCAACTAAAGAAAGCCCTCGCACAGAAAAGAAGACCCAACACAGCCAAAGATAAATAAATTAATTAATTAATTAAAAAAAAAAAAGAGTAGCCCTTGCTTGCTGCAACAAAGACACAACACAGCCAAAAATAAAAAAAAAAAACAACAAGAGATGCGTTTAAAAAAAAAAAAAAAGATAGGTCAACTGAGATTATCCAATGTGAAACACAGAAAAAGAATAAAGACTAGCCTTCAAAAACACAGGAGAAATTAAGACATTCCTAGATAAATAAAAAGACAGAATTTGTTGCTAGCAGACCTGCCCTGAAAGAAATACTAAGGAGAGTACTCTGGGCAGAAATGAAAAGACATGAAACAGTAACTCAAATCCACATGAATAAATGAGAGCCTCAGGAGGATACCTGAGTAAGTAGATAAAAAGACAGTGTATATGTATTTTTGTCAGTAACTCTTTTCTTCTCCTAAATGATTTTAACTATCAACTGCATAAGGCGATAATTATAAAACTGTGTTGGTGGGCTTATAAAGTATAAAGATATAATCTGTGTGACAATAAAAGCACAAAAGAGGGGGAAGAAATGTACCTAAACTGGAGTAAAGTTTTAGAATACCACTGAAATTAAGGTGGTATTAGTCCAAACTAAACTGTTCTAAGTTAAAACATTAAATTATAATCTCCAGGGGGCTTCCCTGGTGGCACAGTGGTTGAGAATCTGCCTGCTAATGCAGGGGACACGGGTTCGAGCCTTGGTCTGGGAAGATCCCACATGCTGCGGAGCAACTAGGCCCGTGAGCCACAACTACTGAGCCTGTGCGTCTGGTGCCTGTGCTCCTCAACAAGAGAGGCCGCGACAGTGAGAGGCCCGTGCACTGCGATGAAGAGTGGCCCCCGCTCACCGCAACTGGAGAAAGCCCTCGCACAGAAACCAAGACCCAACACAGCCAAAAATAAATAAATTCATTAAAAAAAAATTATAATCTCCAGGGAAACCACTAAGAAAATAACTTTTAAAATATAAAAGAAACAAGAGAATTAAAATAGTATACTAAAAAATATGTAATACAAAAGAAGGCAGTAATGGGGGAATAAAGGAACAAAAAAGACCCAAGACATAAAAAATGAACGGCAAAATGCAGACATAAATTCTATCTTATAAGTAACTGCATTAAACGTAAATGGTTTAAAGACTTCAATCAAAAGGAAGAGATCAACAGAATGGATTTTTTAAAAACACCTAACTATATACTACCTACAAGAGTTGCAAGCTAGATTCAAAGACACAAATAGATTGAAATAAAAAAGGTAAAAGATACTGCACATACAATACCAAAAGAGAGTTGGAGTGTCTACACTAATATCTAACCAAGTTATAAACTTTAAGACATAAATTGTTACTAGAGACAAAGAAGGACATTTTATAATGAGAAAACGGTCAATTCATCAAGACAACAGATTATAAAGCATACACACCTAACAGCAGAGGCCCAAAACATATGAAGCAGAAACTGACAGAACAGAAGGGAGAAATAAACAATACAGCAATAATAGAGCCTTCAATACCCCATTTCCAATAATGGATAGATCAGGCAGAAGATCAATAAGGAAATGGAAGATCTGAACAACAGTAAACCAAATAGACTTAAAAAACATCTATAGGACACTCCACTCAACTGCAGCAGAATATACATTCTTCTCAAAATAACACTGAGGGTAGGGGAAAATAGAAATATGGCACACACACAAGATTGACTACAAACTCATAATGGTTAAAATAATACCCGGGGAGGGGGTGTGCTAATATTCTATCAATGTTTGTATACATTTACATTTTTCCATAATAAATTAAACAAAGAAAGAATAAAAGAACAGGTACAACATTTAGTGGGAAACAAAGACCTTGTGATTTCAAATACGGACCTAAAAGGACTATCTGATAATAGTTAAAATTTGGGTTAGGCCATAAAGTTAATCATTTTCATATTTTCTACTTTCTTCAGCTTTTTAAAAAAATAACATGGCAGCTAGGGGAAAAGTGGTTTGGAAGCAATAATTTTAGATTTTTCTGGAGGGAAAAGGGGTGTGAATCAGACACCAACAAATGTGTAGTAAGTACTGACATAGAAAGATGCCTAAAATTGGTTATAAGTGACAAGAAGCTGCAGAACGGTATGTTGTATATACCAATAAACCAAACTGATATCAGCACTAACACTGATGGAAAGTAAACTGGGGTTATCTGTACTACTTTAATTTTTTATATGTATACCATTTCTTTTATACACATTGATACATATGTATGTATGTATTTATTCATATTCTTCAATAAAAACAAAAAAGAAAGTTTCAGCCCAAGTTTACCTCCAACAGCCTCTTTCCTCTTGGCTGGACTTCCTTTGTGAAATGTTCAGAACCCAGAACAAGAAGTAAACAAAAAGAAAGAGCTCAACTGAGGAAAACCTTGGAGAAGGGAGAATCATCCTGGGGCCTTGGAGCATGACTCAGTCCCCCTTGCCTTCCTCTGACCTCCCTGTCATCAATGTCAGGGATCCATCAACCTGAGGCTTACAGCATGTCCTTCCAAATGTGAGGGGGAAGGAGAGCAGAGCCCCCACTAACCTCCGGATCTCGGCATCAGTGAATCCCTCCACGAGGTCCTTCCGCACACTTCGGGGGCGCCCTCTGCGCTTGGGCTTCTTGTCGTCATCAGAGTCATCTGTCTCACTCTCAGAGGCAGAGGATCTCTGCGCCTGCCTCTTAGACTCAGTATCAGAGTCACTGTCATTTGTCTGAGCCTGAAAAGGCAAAGTCACATTGTAGCAAGTGCCAGGTCCAAGAGATCTAAGGACTAAGACCAGCCCATCTTAACTCCTTAATACTCAGAACTTCCCATCGTATCAGGCAAGTCAATTTCCCTTTAAGAAAGAAGGAGGCAGATGGCATGTGATGAAAGAAGACCTGCTTGGGATAGTCACTCTGCCAGAGACATACTGTAACGTCATTAAGTAAACTGGAATAAAAATATTTGGATTGTGGCTTCATGCTTACTTCCTTGGGCAAATTACTTTACTCCTTCATGCCTTTGTTTTCCATTTGTAAAATGGGGACAATAGCACCTATAATACAGGGTTTTCATACGAATTAAATGAGTCAGTAAGTGGAAAAGCACGAACTTATGCCTGACATACAGGGAATACTCAGTGATAGCTACTATTAGCTAATACTGATTTACTAGGATCTCAGACAAGCCTGAGTCTGTTATCTCCAACAACTGGGTAATAAAACAGTCTATCTACTTAAATGTTGCTGCAAAAATCAAATTAGATAGTGCCTATGATAGAGCTTTGTAAACGGAAGCACCTTTATATAATCTCTTACTAAGTATTTATGCCAAGTGCTATAAACAAACACTTAAAGGTGAAAAGAGGTTTGACTCTGAAAGTCAAAGGCCTTGCCAATTAGAACCAAACTCTTAGACTTACTGGTTCTAATCTCAAGGGCAAAAGGTAAACTCTGTCAAACTCAAATCCTGTCCAGCCATCTCACAAAGAGCCGATCTGCAAAGATCAAATGGCTCATAGGTATGCGCGTGAGCCTTGTGCATTTTTCCATTTCCCTCTGCTAGGTTTCCTATAACTCTACCCTGGAACCCTCCACACATCCGGACAGCAACATAAGGTGAACAAAATAAGAAGTATCAATACTTCCATATCTTTCATGTTACTTGATCACCTTTTTAGTGGAACTCCGAATTCGAGGCAACATATAAATTTCTTCCAGCTCTTTCTGCCGCTCTTCCTCCTCTACTTTCTTCCTTTGCTCCTCTGGAATGATCTCATCCCAGTCCTTGTGAGGACGCTCTTCTAGTTCTTCTTCATCCTCCATTGTTGCGAAGTTGGCAACCTTAAAACAAATGGACAACCCATTGTCTGACATTTCCCTATTTCCCAAACACCATCTACTAACACACCAACTCAAGCACTGTTTTTAATCTAACATGCTATGAATGATAATAGGACTCCTGTGATATTACATAATCAAATAATCAATTTTCTACTCATCGCTCCCTTATCGCCCCCCCAACAAAATCTACTTGCCAAATCCTAAAGTTCATCAGAAATTTTACTGAAAAACAGGGAAAGATATAAAGCTACAAACTGCCTTATTATAAGTTTTATTGAAAGATTTGCTGTTAAATCATACACACTTTCTAATGTACTAATTAGAAATTTTAGATTTATTTAGATTATAACATTTGAAAACCTAATACTAATCCATTACAAACTTACAGTCCTATACATTATAAATCGCTACTGAATAGAGCTCATTTGAAACAACCCGTAACTCAAAGCAGTAGCTATTGGTTACCTTATTCATTTTTATCGAAAGTATAGAAGCTAAAGGTCTGTAAGAATTTCATATGCTCAAAACTGCACGTTAGTCTTAGGAATAAAAACAAGAACACAAAATGCAAAAAACTGAAACAAACCTGGAAGAATATTCCATTTATTTCGTATCAAATATTTAATATATTTAGACCAGGACACCATCATGAAGATTACTTCTGTTTAAGAAGGGAGCAGTAGCCATAGAAGTGAAATCCAGTTGAAACACTAACAATTCACCTCCATCCTCTGCATCCATAGACACATTAACTCTGATCCTAGAGCTCTGTGATCCACTCAACTCCTTCCTTTTTCTTCCACTAAGACAACTTCTACCTGTGGCCAACCTTGGACTTCATCACAAAATAATGCTTCCTTTCAAACACTTCTTCCTCAGCCCTTATGGGTCTACCACACATAACCATCAATGTAACCTCCAGGTCTTCCCTGCTTCTCTAACATGCATGGAACCAAACCATGATGAATCCATTCAACCAAGTTCTCACTGGAATCTGGGAAACTTTTGCCACTTTGATGACTCTTCGATGCCTCCCAAGCCAATTCTCCCACCTTGGGATGGCCAACTGATTCAACTTCTCTGACCTCAAGTATTTCTGGAGCAAGTCATATGATCCTGCTGACTGGCTCTAATGTGAAACCCCATCTTCTAAATTCAGCTCTACACCCTAAACCAAGTTCCTCCTGGCAACTCCTGGCCCCTGGATGGGACTATCCCAAATCTTTTCCACTTCTCAGCAAACACCTCACTTAATTTACTGGTAATTAAGGTCACCAGTTGGAACTCCTACATCTTCTCTCCCCTCTATTCCCTGAAGTGTATACTTTCCTTTTTCTTTCAAAGGCAAGTTCCTCCATCTGTGCTTTTGATTATATCTGTTCCAGTCTCCTCCTGGGCAATGTGTAACCAAATTTTCCTTCTTTCCTTAGAACCTTCAGTATTTCCCTATTCTCAATTTCTTTCCTCAACCTAGAAACGTGGTAACACCTTTAAAAAACTTTGCCTTCCTTGATCCTTCTATCCTCATAAATTACTTTCACTATTCTCTTCACTAAGCTTTTTAATAATCTCTATACTCAATGCTGTCATCTCCTACTCATCAGGTACCCAGCTTCTGCATTTAGTCCTGATCTCATTTAATTTTCTATCAAATACCACTAACTACCCCATAACTGTCCTTAAAAAAAAATCCCACCAAGTCAAGAGCTTCCCAACTGTCACCTTCGATTTTCATACCTTTGACCTCTCTTTCTTATGATTCTATTAATGTCTCTCCCACAACCTCTCCACCCCTCCCAGAGCTCCACACTACCAAGTTCTCCACCTATCCCACTGACAGCTTATTCTCAGCCCTTGTCACAGCGACTTCTTTTCCTCTACCCACTGAATCTGGGCAGGATGGACCACTTCAGTGGTGACCCTCATGGGGAGGACTATATGGTCTATACCCACATCATACTTGGAACTCTAGAGAATGATTTTGAGGGGTATGAGTCAACTTCGGTAAATAGAAAAGCAGAGTCCCTTGCACCCAGAAAGTACTGACAGGCATTACTTATTATTGGTTCATGAATCAATGCCAAAGACTTTCTCAGACAATGATTTTCATACCTTAAATTGTGACAGAAGCTCATCTGTTGCACTTGTTGAGACTTCATTCTCTCTGGTTTCAGCCAAGCGCAAAATTTCATCTATATCCATTTCCTAAAAGAACAAGAGCAACACAAACATGGTAAAAAGGCAAGCAGTGTAAGCATTTACTGAAAATGACTGGTGCAAATAAACCAACTCTCTTCTCTGATATTCCATTTTCTTTTACACTCTCAGTTTCATGTCCTTTACATCTAATGTTTCAAACTACTATTTATACAAATGATAAGATGAAACTTCAGAAATTACGAGAAATAAAATTGGAATAAAAAAAACCAAAGACAAAATCCTCAAATGCTTTTCTCATTCTTTCCTAGTCAATTTAGTAAGAGCTTTTAGCCCTGTAAGAAAAAAAGAGAAACTATGTTCTGCAAGTAACTACTATTTCCTTATAAAAGCCTGACTCAGAATCACTTCCAGAAAATTTCAGACTCTCACAGATGATACTTATCAAGAAATTTTTTTCCCTTATTGTTGACTACCTGAGGCTCTGATTCCTCCCCTTCGAGTTCTTTGAAGAGATCCTCTGCTCCAAATTTCAAAATCGCAGTCAGCTCTTCTTTATTAAAAGGATTTGAACTGCAGAAATAAAGTGTAGTTGTAATCTTTTAGGAATGTCAGATAACCTCTATGGAGTTCTAAATATCTATTCTTCATAAAGAGGTCAAATTACTGGTGAAGATATAAATTCTTCCACAAGAAGAATGATCTCACAAATATTTCATGTTTTTTAATCCACAGGATGAGTCTGCAGTGGTAAACCTAACGTAACAAAAGACTAAGAAATCAAGCATTTTCCTGTTGATTCATCTGTTACATGGTTAAGCAAGAAAGATAATTAGCAACATGAGAGAAGGGAGTTCTCTCTTTGTCCTTTGACTCAGAAAGCTATCATTCACCATGAATTTTCAAACTCCTCATCTCTGGTCCAAAATAAAAGAACAAGCTTTTTCTGCCTAGTTTCCTCTTTAATGGAAAATTATTATCATCTAATTAGGAAGGGCTCATTTGATCTCACCTGTAACACAAGTTGGAGGACTGCCTCAGAAGATACTCAACAATTTGGTCAAAATGTAAACTCTCTAAGAGAAATAGTTGTGTTTCCAAATAAAGCCAACTAAAACTTAACTACTTTCCTTTTACAGCCTTCTGTTTTCAATAGGAAAGATAATCTCCACACAAACATTTTTACCAAGAAACAGATACCAATTCAATCTGGTGCATTCTCACTGCTGAAAAGTCCAAGGCAACATTGTGCCAGGATGAAAGCCCAATGGGGAGCACACAGCTGCCACTGCTGCTGCTGTGTCATATGTCACAGGCAGAGCCAAAAGCAAAAGGCAAGAGAGGAGGGCAGGAAAGAAAGAGAGAGGGCACATAAGAAAAGAGCTGATATGGAAAAAAAAAAGAAACCAAAGAAGAAGGAGAAACAGGGAGAGCAAAATAAAATGAAAATGCCATCTTCTTGCAGTTTTGGCTTGGCCTTTCCCAGGTAATTAATGTCTATTGTAAAGCATCCTATTAGAAAGATGAATTATACCAAATGTTGACATAAAATTGACTCTGCTACCTCTCCCATCTTTCTGGCACTTACTTGGACCTTCCAGAGTTGTTTTCCAGAACTGTCCGGCCAGTGGTATCCATGCGCTGAATCACCAGATGGTCCAATACCATCTTCTTTTTGGCCCGTTCTATGATCTCTTCCTCCACGGTCCCCTTTGTAACCAAGCGGTAAATATTTACCTGTAGGAAAAGGAAATGTTATGCTTATGCCTGATCACACATACAAAAAAGTTACCTCTGCCTAAAACCAAGGGGGAAAATAAAAAAATATTTGTTCTCTGCTATGACGTACCACTTGTAAGCCATCCATCCAAGCAGACAGCTTAAGTATTGTACATGCAATATTTTTACTATTTGCAGCACGTTACATTCTTAAATAGCCTCTAAGGAATTATTATAGCCTTGTTCTAACAATAAAAATGCTGCTAAAGAATGATCTGTCTCATTGAAACTGAAACTTTGGCCACATATGGAACTTAAAGAGGTACCCAGTACTAGAGCAGACTTTGAAATTCACCTACGAAGGAAACAAGTGTGTACGTTTCCAACATACCACAGAGCTAATACTGGTCGTGTGTAATAAAAGTAGACCATCTTGAACAATGTTAGAATATTTAAACAACTTTTCCATAATAAAATAGATGGAAAATTTCAATTCTAAGTCTATTCATCATATACCTTTGAGTAAGCCAGAAAGTTACTGGTGATATACTTTTCAAACAGCAAAAGAGAATAGTTTCATATCTATAAGCTCATCTCAGCCCCAAAGACAGCTTCTCTGTACTAATTAACAAACAGACATCTACCCTTGGGGAAATGAAGACAAAACAGGAAAAAAAAAAAAGCATTTTACAAACATCCTGAAAGGGCTGAATAACCTCCCCTGCCCCCTCCCCTCCAAGCCATATCTAGAGGCCCCTCTCCACTGACCTGCTTCTTCTGACCAATTCTGTGGGCTCGGGCTTGTGCCTGCAAGTCGTTCTGGGGGTTCCAGTCAGAATCAAAGATGACAACTGTGTCCGCTGAAGCCAAATTGATTCCCAGGCCACCAGCCCTTGTCGAGAGCAGGAAACAGAAGTCCTGTACACAATGCAATATACTACTTTATGCAGTGGCCTTCTCAGAAACAGTTTCACAGTCCAATAAGCCCTTATACCTGGAAACCCCTGCAGGTGTGAAGAAAAGTGAGATATGATGGACAAACTTTATGGAGGCTACAAGAATGTCAGGGACTTGATGGCAGAGTGAATTTTCATTTGATTAAGAGAGAGTCAGTGCAATGAACTAAGGAGTAAAGTAGAATCTGATAAGGCAATAGGAGCAAAAGAATTGGTGTTCTCTCCTGGCTAAAACTAGTATACAAGCAGTTAACAGAAACCAGACAAACTTAATTATCATGAGGATCGTTTCAGCAAGTTGCTTAGATACTTATTTCCTGGGTAAAGGTGGATTATGCCATGTAAGGCAGTCAGTATGAGCAAGGAGACTTTATTGGGTAAATGTCCATTCATTTGTTAGGCTGGTGAGGAATACAGAAACACTGTACTAAGAGATTACATGACTGAACCACTGGACAGCACAGGATCCTCAATCACCACGGAACATGCACAAAGAAAACCAGAGCAGGTGTGGCCGAACAGCAGTGTGTGGGAAAGACCCAGGCACTGACATATTCCAGTTTCCACAGCAAATAATAGAGACCGGGCAGGAACAGTACACCAGCCTGCATCTGAGTGCTCAGGAAAAAAATGGGCAGGAGGCAGAGAATAAACTCTGAGCCAGAGAAAACCAAAGCCAGACAGATTTCTATTTCCAGGGAATTTGGTCATGTATCAAAGACTGACACCTTTCTGGCATGGAAATGGCACTCAAAAACTGGTAGTTCTGAGTTACACTTTGATAAATGGGTGTATTTAACACATATACACAGATGCAATGAAAAGGTCTCCACATTCTAAATAACAGTCGCATTCACCAACATTATGCCATAGAAATAAAAATGGAGAGAGCTGTCTCACAAGAGCTTTAAACAATTCCAATAAAGAACTGATTAACAGGGGGGCTGAAGCATAGTCTGTGAGCCTTGGCGGAGATACCAAGCAACACCACGCTCTGAAGAGAAGCCTGCAGGTAAACACTTGAGAATGAGACACCTAAAACTTAAATGAAATCTGGGGTCTGAATGATCATAAGAAATATTTTCAATGTCACTTTTTATCAAAGACAATATGAATTATATTAAGATATTTGTGCCTATTATCAAATGGTAAAATGGAAATATTCATACATAAACATTATGAATATAAATTGTTTGGAAAGAGTGATTTAGCAAAATGTATCAAAAATCTTTTTTATATGCTCATATCCTAGCTAAACATCTGAGAACAATAAAATGGTCAAATAAATGATGGAACAGGCATGAGAAAATATTAGAAATTAGTTTTTTTAAATATTTAATGACACGGGAAAATGCTCAGAGTAGAATTTTGAATGAAAGGCAAGCACAAAACTATATGCAGCATGATCCCAATTGGGCAAACATAGAAAGAAACAAAGGGTTTCTTCCAGGGTGAATGGAAACGCACCCAAATAATGTGAATAGCAAGCTTTCTCTGGGATGGAAGTTTTCTTCTTTGTATAGTATTTCTTCTTTATACTCTTCACCATCTTCCAAAATTTCTAAATGTGTTTATAATACTTTCCCCCAGTAATAAAGTAATTTTTTAAATTAATTAAAAAAAAACCTCAGAGCTGCAGAAAATGGTAAAGAATCTCTACTCTATATCTAGCCATCGGACAGGGGAATCAACAGAACTACGAAGAAAGCCACTTTAGCTTTTTCTTGAGAAAGGGCGATATGAAACATTCAACTCACACTGTGTTTTAAACTAATAGTAGGGACCACAAAACCAATCTCAACAAATACTGAAGAAGAGAAACAGGTAACACTGATGGGGTGCTTGCTATGTACCAGGCCCTGCGCTCAGTGCTATGTGTGGAGTATTGCACTTAGTCGTCACAGCAGGATTGTGAAGTAGGGCATCCTGGTGCTTTTACAGTTGAGAAAATAGGAAGGAGAGAGAGGGGGATGGAATTAGATGGTTATCAATGTTTTTAGTAATTACATTCCTCTTCTCCTTGACCATTCAGAGCCTTGGTTCTGAAGAGATTAGTGCCCAAAATTCCTCAAGGAGAACTAAAATTTTAGGCTGGAGAAATAGGCAGAATACCACAGTCTAACTAGGCTTATGTGCTATTCAAGGGGCAGGAGTCATACCGTTCTGGAGTGACAGACAGACATTAAGAGTGTTCAAAGCTCTTGAGAAAGCAGAAAGTTAAGCTTGGTCTATCTATACAGAATAGTGGCCCAGACTTCAGAAGCTCTAACGTTCTCTCCAAAACACTTCTAGTTCTACCTCTGGCCCTCACTACGGCTTTCTTAACTCCTCACACCACTATAGCCTTACTTACACTAAACTTCTTTTCGCCTCTTCTCTCACATCCCATGGTATTTAATAGTTTGATATGCACAAATTACAAGGTTACCACGGTTTCTAACTTGTCCTAAGTGCTCTTCCACATGTACCTTAAAAACAAAATACTTTATAATGTCAAATTCAAGTTGGATACTTAACAGATTAACCAATGTTGCTATTAGCCCAAGCAAGGGAATTAAGTCACATCCTACCGGGGTCCAACAAATCTGAGACATAGCAAACATACTTTTTAAGACTCAAGTCACCAAAAAAAGTATAGATCAGAACCTTCTGATGTAACATACATGTCAAAATTAATCCTACCAGCCAGCCCTCCCCAACCCTCGCCTTGCGGTTCTTCTAGGCCCAGAAATTTGGCACCTGAAAGCCACCAGAGAACCCTCAGTTGATACCGGGACTACTCTGTCATTAATCCAGACCAGGGGAGATAAACAAGCATGCATATACTTTTCTGGATTGACAAACAACAAAATTAAGAGGCATCTTTAGTGATTTCTCCTTCCCTTATCAGGTAGGAGAGTTGCACTGTGAAATGTTTCTGAAACAGAATACATTAAGCTAGAAAGGCTTTCCCCTTGATACAGAGCCCAAGCTGCCCAAATAACAAAGCCATGCATGCTATACCTCAGACCCATCTGCATTGAAGTGGTCCAGTGCCTGTTTTCGGATTTCTCCCTTGATGGAACCATCCAGACGCTGTAAAAATAAACCATAAGAAAATCATAAGGTAGGAAGATCAGCTACACTCAAAATAGAACACCAGACTTGTAACCTTCATCACTCCAACAACCACTGAGTAAAAATAACCAGAACACACTGGCAAAGTGCTGTCCAGGGGCTGTGCTTCAGCAGCACACCCAACTTTGCCCCAAGCTCTCCGGTTACAAACTCAAGGTCAGAAGCTTCTGATTCTAAGGGCCATCTAGGTTTATCCAAGGATCAGAATGGCCACCAGGACATAAGGAGAAAGGTGGCAACCCAAGCTGTGCTTAAGAGGCTTTGTCTGCTTCTACATCTGTGGGTACCAAAGAGATTAGGAAATAGTACCACTGGTCACCTCATAATTAGCTCCTGCAGGAAAATGGTGCTCCTTAGCTACATGGCTAAAAGTTGCCCTGTTATTAAGTGCTCCATAAACCAAAAAATTATTTACATAATTTTGTTTGGAAAACATTTTCCCATAATATTGAAAACGTTAAAATTAAGTGAGTCATATATCCCAGCTTTTCTGAAAATTACACTCTAAAATCAGAGCAAAGTGTTCAAACAGCCAAAATGTATCTTCAAGAGAGCCTCTGGCATTTACTAGCACATACAATTCTTACATTAGACTATATGTCAGTTCTACGTCCAAAACCATGTCACCATAGAGAAACCATATAATATGTAAATACTGAAGAATTACTACTTGTATGCTGTATATAAAGCATTTCTCACTCTTTAAAATCATTTTCACATTACTTCCCCTTAATCACCACTTGAGATAAACTACATCATTTTACCGAAGGCAAAACTGACCAGGCAGATGTCAGCTGACCAGTGATCAGTGACAGGAGAGGGGTGGAGTCTATGGAAGGACCTACAGCTCGGCGCTCTGTCCACCAAACCCAGAGCCACCTGATCACAGGTAGAATCACACACGGGAACCCCCTTTCTTCTTTCTGACTACCAACTCTACTGAGAGCCTTGACCCAAAGATAAGTCTAAACGGCAGGTTCACAACCAGTATTTGAAATGAGAAAACGCAAATGCCCTCTTTTCAATATTCTAAAAGAAGACATTAGGCATGATAACCTGAGTGGACACCAGACTACTCATTCCCTAGAGAGAAAAGTAATGTATTCTTATTTTACTTGATACCCAAATGAGGAGCTAGACCTGAAAGCTCCCAGGGGTCAGATGTACTGAGAGATCACTGACTCTCTGTACTGTGCTATTTTTGGTAACAACCACAGTATTTAACTGTATTCTAAGACAACTGCTGAAAGACCACACAAAGTATTGTGGATATAACAACACCTTTCAGGGTATGCTGAAAGAAAACGTGTTACTGAGTTTTAAAGCTTGGCCTTCTTAGAGAGAATCACTGCCTTCAAGTATCTTCAGTATCAGCATAACTGCATGAGTCCATCCAAAATTAAAGAAAAAGTTTATTTAATGCAAGGCAGGGCTTCCCTGGTGGCACAGTGGTTAAGAATCCACCTGCCAACGCAGGGGACACGGGTTCGAGCCCTGGTCCAGGAAGATCCCACATGCTGCAGAGCAACTAAGCCCGTGTGCCACAACTACTGAGCCTGCACTCTAGGGCCCACAGGCCACAACTACTGAGCCCATGTGCCACAACTACTGAAGCCTGTGCACCTAGAGCCTGCGCTCCGCAACAAGAGAAGCCACTGCAATGAGAGGCCTACGCACTGCAATGAGAGGCCTACGCACCACAACGAAGAGTAGCCCCCGCTCGCCCCAACTAGAGAAAGCCCGTGTGCAGCAACAAATACCCAACACAGCCAAAAATAAAATTAATTAATTAAAAAAAAATCAAGGCATTATAAAAATATTAGGCCAAAGGTCAAGGTAAATTGCACACGTCTATAAATAAATCAGAGATAAGTTTCCCATTGTCTAACACGTAGAAAAATATTATGCTGAAGAAACTTTTTCCCCCTTATTTTTCTCATCTTACAAGAGATTAAAGAATGAAGACAAAAACCCAAAATTATAATTCTGCAAAGTATATTCAGGGACGAGCAAGGTTTCAAGTATACTGCTCTCCTGAGTTCCCCAGCCTCACGGCCAGGGTCAGCTTCCTTTGGGGTGAAATATAAAACACTGTCACCTCTCTTTTTCTTTCTTTCTTAGGATTTGGGCTTCTGTCATCAGGTTCACACTTCCTTCCTCGCTACTTTTACCACAGGCTCAGAGATGTAAGATACCATCTAACAACACTTCTCTTGCCCAATTTTCCTTTCTCTAATCCCCATCCCTCGCCCACCAAAAAAGAATAATCTCCCATGATCTTGTTCATTACAGGGTAGCCTAAAGGCATGGTAGTAAAAATTAAGACCCGCCTGGAACCTTAATCTCAATTTGTTTCAAACAAGAAAACTCTTGTTTTCTCCTTTAGGATAATTTAGCAAGCAAAGCATACAACCTAGAGGGAGGGAGTGAGGAAAGGAGGAAGGGAGAGGCCCCAAGTACCAAGCATCCTCACCTGGAAAGGATAGTGCTTAATAGTCAGGTACTCAGCCAGGATATCCAACATTCTCACCATCTGGGAGAAGATAAGGACTCTGTTCCCTCTTTCTCGAAGTCTTGTCAACAGTTTATCTAATAGAATCAGCTTCCCACTGCTCCTGATCAAGGACTGAAGATTGAAAAGACATTCTAATCATCATGTTCAAAAGCATACTTCAATCTGCCCTTCCTCTCTAATAAGAGTTCATATTTTTAAAATCATCTTTAAGCTTTTGGAAGACTTCTGCAATCTAGCTGACAAGCAATTCCTAAAATGCTCTTTACCTAGTATCTGTGACAATATACTTTCCAGATTTTTCCTAGCTATTTGACTTTTCTCACCTGTTTTTAAAGCTTCTTTTGATGCTCCTTGAAATTACCAAGGAGGAAAAGGAGCATTTTGATAAAAAGCATCTATAGAAACTAAAGTGTCTTTAAGAAAGCAATTACAAACAAGGTAAGCACACACCAGAAGAATCTCCTGTCCATTTTCCCTTTCGTTTTCTTCGGGAGGTTTAATGAGATAACAGTGGTTGCAGCACTTTTTCAGTTCCATCACAATATTAAGGAAACCAGATGTGCTGCCTCTTGTTCCTTTGGCAAGAGCCTTGTAATTTCTAGTCAGAATCCATCTGCAAATTAAGATAATAATGATATTATTAGATTCAAAGAAAGAGAGTTGGGGATACCAGCAGCAGATTATAAAAGGAAATAGTGTTACTGAGGGTGGGAGGCGGCGGTGGGGGTTAAAAAGGCAGGGAGGGATGCTTTATTTTATATCTCCTGCCACCTAACCAGGAACCCTCACACATCTCCAGTCAGATTCAGACCATTAATCATTCTACTGGCTATTTCAGCCTGGATGAACACAGGAATATTAAAAGAAAATAATAGCAACAAAATATATATATTCATAGAACATATATTACATATATGTATTTTATATAAACAATGACTGTCACTGAAGCAGTCTTTATTGTAGTATAAAAGTGGAAATTAAGCTGTCTCAAATTAGAAAATCAGTTAAATACATTAGATATACCAAAGATAGAAGCTACAGGGACTTCCCTGGTGGTCCAGCAGTTAAGACTCCACGCTCCCAATGCAGGCGGGCTGGGTTCCATCCCTGGTGAGGGAACTAGATCTTGCATGCCTCAACTAAGAGCCTGCGTGCCACATCTAAAAGATCCCACATGCTGCAACTAAAAGATCCCTCATGCCGCAACTAAGACCCGGCACAGCCAAATAAATACATAAATAAATGTTTAAAAAAAAAAAAAGATAGAAGCTACATATCCATTTAAACTGTTGTAAAAGGGTATTTTACATAATACAGTGTTCATAACGAGTATGTTTTATATCCCAGTTTGAAAATATTAGAACTGCTTTTTTTCTGAGTAGTGAAATTTCTTTACACTTTTAGCAATCACACTTTTAGGAATCCATCTCAAAGAGGAATTCTCAAGGATTCTCACCGTAGCACTATTTATATAAAAGTATTTGAAACTATCCAAATGTATTTGAAACTACCCAAATGTCCATCACTAGGAGACTAGTTGAATAAACTATGCTACAGATCCACTATTTAGTTGTAAAAAGAAAGGACTGTCTCTATAAACTACTATGGAGTGCTCTCCAGCACAGCCGATTCCCATCACTAAGTGAAAAAAGTAAGGTATAGAAAAATGCATACAGCATGCTACCACTTGCACAAGGAGGCAATAAAAAAAGTTAACATCTGCTTATATTTTAAAAATGAAAAAATAAAGGAAAGATAAACGTTAAGATTTTTAAATATAAAAGTAATTATTACCTAAGGAAAAGAGGGACTAGAATGGGGGAGACAAGGATAGAAGCAAGATATCTCTGAACATGCCAGGCATGGCAGTTTTGCCTTCGGAACTCTATAAATATTATAAATAATCATGAACAAAATTAAACAAAGCAATCTCTAAAAAAAAAACCACTAAAATGAAGTACATAAACTATTGTATCCAGTCAGTACCTAACCAAAGAGAAGAAAAACCATCTCAAGTGCTTTAAGCCTCTTACCATTTCTAGTGGGATATGCCTTTAAAAACAAACAAAAAAATACTATTTTAAAAAACCTTAACCTGTTTTTGTTCCTCATCTTGCTAGTGGTAATCCTGGCACCATTATTTTAAGACTGTGTGTGTAGTGTGAATTAGGCTGGTGCACTTGAGAAGTCGAATTTCTGGCATGGGTATAAGTTCATTACGGTCAAATAAAATTTCTGTAGTACTATTTAACTGGACAAAATTCATGATGTATTTTTATCTTTAAAAACAAACAAATTTCCTAACTCTGTCCACTTTAAAGACCAGTGAATAATGTCCACTGCAGTTGCAAAGAGCACCCCCAGTGCCGTCTGTGACCTCCAAATATCATTTTCCAATGAAACAGATGTGAAGCTTTTTGGCTGACTCTAGTTCTGGGGCAGGAAATGAACGAGACGAATCTGAGCATTTTATCATTCCAGAAAGCAAAGAAGCGATCAACTACAACTTGGATTTTGTCAAAAGAACTTGAACAAGCTCCCACTGGCTAAAACTGGGACCATTAGACCATGAGTATAGATAATAACTGCAACAGAATAAAACACAAATAAATATGTTTACTGATGAATCATACAAAAATATTCATAATCATACCAATAAGTCTCATAAGTCAAACCTTTGAAGGAAGATAGATAATCCATTTTTTCTTTTGAAAACGTCAAAAATTCAACATGGATGAACCTTGAACACATTATGTTGAGTGAGATAAGTCAGACAGAGATAGACAAGTAACGTATGATATCATGTATATGTGGAATCTAAAAAAGCCAAACTTGTAACAACAGAAAGTAAAATAGTGGTTACCAGGGGGTGGGGAGTGGGGGACAGGACAGATGTTGTTTAAGGGTACAAACCTGGAATGGGTAGTAAATAATCCCTAGAGATCGAATGCACAGTATAGTGAATACAGACAACAACAATGTATTATATAATCATCAACCTTGCTAAGAGACTAGATTTAACAATCCCAACCACTAAAAAGGGATCATCATGTAATATGATAGAGGGACTAATTATCACTACAATGGCCATCAGATTAAAATATATAAATGCATCAGATTAACACGCTACACACCTTAAACTGTACATTATATGTCAAATGTACAGTCAGCCATCCGCATCCACAGGTTCCACACCTGCAAATACAGAGAGCCAACTATACTTTGCCATTTTATGTAAGGAACTTAAGGATCCATAGATTTTGGTATCCGAGCGGAGGGCCAGGGGGGTCCCTGGAACCAAACCCCTGTAGTTACCAAGGGACAACTGTATTTCAATTTAAAAAAACAGTAAATAGATGAAAAATTTTAAATTCGAAAATCAGAAAGAACCATGCATTTATTCTGTCTTTCCTATATGAACTGTTCCTCATTGATGTGGGGAAGTTTCTTTTTACAGAAGTATTCCACCTAATAAACAAAGGAATAACAAAAGTTGAATATTACCACTTTGTAATCCCTAATGAATTAATGATCTAGGCAATGCTCATCAACATTTGCTAATATCACAAGAAGACAACCTCCTATGATAGACTGCATTCTGTGAAACACATTGATTCTTGGTCTAACCAACCTTCTACACTTATCTGTGAATGTAAAGGAAACAATGTGTTCTCAGGAAAATACTAAATGATGCCATGGAGCTGGAATGAGCAAAATCCAGGCTGTGAAAAAAATTTATGGAACACAAACCCAGATTCTTCACTCAAAAATTTACAAGGACGGAGGGAAAAATGACTTAAAATAAACTTAAGAGATATATCAACCAATCATAATGTATGGAGCTTACTTAGATCCCAATGCAAACAAGCAAAATGTGTGTGTGTGTGTGTGTGTGTGTGTGTGTGTGTGTCTAGGACAACCAGGAAAATGTAAACACTCACTGTACATTATACAAAGAAAATATATTAAAAGCAGCAAGGGAAAAACAACAAATAACACACAAGGGAATCCCCATAAGGTTAACAGCTGATCTTTCAGCAGGAACTCTGCAAGCCAGAAGGGGCTGGCAGGACATATTTAAAGTGATAAAGGAGAAAAACCTGCAACCAAGATTACTCTACCCAGCAAGGATCTCATTCAGATTTGATAGAGAAATTAAAACCTTTACAGACAAGCAAAAGCTGAGAGAATTCAGCACCACCAAACCAGCTTTACAACAAATGCTAAAGGAACTTCTCTAGGCAAGAAACACAAGAGAGGAAAAAGACCTACAATAACAAACCCAAAACAATTAAGAAAATGGGAATAGGAACATAAATATCGATAATTACCTTAAATGTAAATGGACTAAATGCTCCCACCAAAAGACACAGATTGGCTGAATAGATACAAAAACAAGACCCATATATATGCTATCTACAAGAGACCCACTTCAGACCTAGAAACACATACAGACTGAAAGTGAGGGGATGGAAAAAGATATTCCATGCAAATGGAAACCAAAAGAAAGCTGGAGTAGCAATTCTCATATCAGACAAAATAGACTTTAAAATAAAGAATATTCCAAGAGCAAAGAAGGACACTACACAATGATCAAGGGATCGATCAAAGAAGATATAACAATTGTAAATATTTATGCACCCAACATAGGAGCACCTCAATACATAATGCAAATACTAACAGCCATAAAAGGGGAAATCAACAGTAACACATTCACAGTAGGGGACTTTAACACCCCACTTTCACCAATGGACAGATCATCCAAAATGAAAATAAATAAGGAAACACAAGCTATAAATGATACATTAAACAAGATGGACTTCACTGGTATTTATAGGACATTCAATCCGAAAACAACAGAATACACATTTTTCTCAAGTGCTCATGGAACATTCTCCAGGTTAGATCATATCTTGGGTCACAAATCAAGCCTTGGTAAATTTAAGAAAATTGAAATTGTATCAAGTATCTTTTCCAACCACAATGCTATGAGACTAGATATCAATTACAGGAAAAGATCTATAAAAGACACAAACACATGGAAGCTAAACAATACACTACTTAATAACGAAGTGATCCCTGAAGAAATCAAAGAGGAAATAAAAAAATACCTAGAAACAAATGACAATGGAGACACGACGACCAAAAACCTATGGGATGCAGCAAAAGCAGTTCTAAGAGGGAAGTTTATAGCAACACAAACCCACCTTAAGAAACAGGAAACATTTCGAATAAACAACATAACCTTGCACCTAAAGCAATTAGAGAAAGAAGAACAAAAAAACCCCCAAAGTTAGCAGAAGGAAAGAAATCATAAAA
The DNA here is from genome assembly GCF_059928025.1 of Delphinapterus leucas. Classification (NCBI taxonomy): domain Eukaryota; kingdom Metazoa; phylum Chordata; class Mammalia; order Artiodactyla; family Monodontidae; genus Delphinapterus; species Delphinapterus leucas. Next base: position 47,232,628 of record NC_143130.1, on the reverse strand, counting down.
ATCAGATCAGAAATAAATGAAAAAGAAATGAAGGAAATGATAGCGAAGATCAATAAAACTAAAAGCTGGTTCCTTGAGAAGATAAACAAAATTGATAAACCATTAGCCAGACTCATCAAGAAAAAAAGGGAGAAGACTCAAATCAATAGAATTAGAAATGAAAAAGGAGAAGTAACAACTGACACTGCAGAAATACAAAAGATCATGAGAGATTACTACAAGCAACTCTATGCCAATAAAATGGACAACCTGGAAGAAATGGACAAATTCTTAGAAATGCACAACCTGCCAAGACTGAATCAGGAAGAAATAGAAAATAAGAACAAACCAATCAAAAGCACTGAAATTGAAACTGTGATTAAAAATCTTCCAACAAACAAAAGCCCAGGACCAGATGGCTTCACAGGCAAATTCTATCAAACATTTAGAGAAGAGCTAACACCTATCCTATAGGCCAATATCACTGATGAACATAGATGCAAAAATCCTCAACAAAATACTAGCAAACACAATCCAACAGCACATTAAAAGGATCATACACCATGATCAAGTGGGGTTTATCCCAGGGATGCGAGGATTCTTCAATATACACAAATCAATCAATGTGATACACCATATTAACAAATTGAAGGAGAAAAACCATATGATCATCTCAACAGATGCAGAGAAAGCTTTCGACAACATTCAACACCCATTTATGATAAAAACCCTGCAGAGAGTAGGCACAGAGGGAACTTTCCTCAACATAATAAAGGCCATATATGACAAACCCACAGCCAACATCGTCCTCAGTGGTGAAAAACTGAAAGCATTTCCACTAAGATCAGGAACAAGACAAGGTTGCCCACTCTCACCACTCTTATTCAACATAGTTTTGGAAGTTTTAGCCACAGCAATCAGAGAAGAAAAGGAAATAAAAGGAATCCAAATCGGAAAAAAAGAAGTAAAGCTGCCACTGTTTGCAGATGACATGATACTATACACAGAGAATCCTAAAGATGCTACCAGAAAACTACTAGAGCTAATCAATGAATTTGGTAAAGTAGCAGGATACAAAATTAATGCACAGAAATCTCTGGCATTCCTATACACTAATGATGAAAAATCTGAACGTGAAATCAAGAAAACACTCCCATTTACCACTGCAACAAAAAGAATAAAATACCTAGGAATAAACCTACCTAAGGAGACAAAAGACCTGCATGCAGAAAATTATAAGACACTGATGAAAGAAACTAAAGATGATACAAATAGATGGAGAGATATACCATGTTCTTGGATTGGAAGAATCAACATTGTGAAAATGACTCTACTACCCAAAGCAATCTACAGATTCAATGCAATCCCTATCAAACTACCAATGGCATTTTTCACAGAATTAGAACAAAAAATTTCACAATTTGTATGGAAACACAAAAGACCCCGAATAGCCAAAGCAATCTTGAGAACGAAAAACGGAGCTGGAGGAATCAGGCTCCCTGACTTCAGACTATACTACAAAGCTACAGTAATCAAGACAGTATGGTACTGGCACAAAAACAGAAAGATAGATCAATGGAACAGGATAGAAATCCCAGAGATAAACCCATGCACATATGGTCGCCTTATCTTTGATAAAGGAGGCAGGAATGTACAGTGGAGAAAGGACAGCCTCTTCAATAAGCGGTGCTGGGAAAACTGGACAGGTACATGTAAAAGTATGAGATTAGATCACTCCCTAACACCATACACAAAAATAAGCTCAAAATGGATTAAAGACCTAAATGTAAGGCCGGAAACTATCAAACTCTTAGAGGAAAACATAGGCAGAACACTCTATGACATAAATCACAGCAAGATCCTTTTTGACCCACCTCCTAGAGAAATGGAAATAAAAACAAAAATAAATAAATAGGACCTAATGAAACTTCAAAGCTTTTGCACAGCAAAAGAAACCATAAACAAGACCAAAAGACAACCCTCAGAATGGGAGAAAATATTTGCAAATGAAGCAACTGACAAAGGATTAATCTCCAAAGTTTACAAGCAGCTCATGCAGCTCAGTAACAAAAAAAACAAACAACCCAATCCAAAAAATGGGCAGAAGACCTAAACAGACATTTCTCCAAAGAAGATATACAGACTGCCAACAAACACATGAAAGAATGCTCAACATCACTAATCATTAGAGAAATGCAAATCAAAACTACAATGAGATATCATCTCACACCAGTCAGAATGGCCATCATCAAAAAATCTAGAAACAATAAATGCTGGAGAGGGTGTGGAGAAAAGGGAACACTCTTGAACTGCTGGTGGGAATGTGAATTGGTACAGCCACTATGGAGAACAGTATGGAGGTTCCTTAAAAAACTACTAATAGAACCACCATATGACCCAGCAATCCCACTACTGGGCATATACCCTGAGAAAACCAAAATTCAAAAAGAGTCATGTACCAAAATGTTCATTGCAGCTCTATTTACAATAGCCCGGAGATGGAAACAACCTAAGTGTCCATTATCGGATGAATGGATAAAGAAGATGTGGCACATATATACAATGGAATATTACTCAGCCATAAAAAGAAACGAAATTGAGCTATTTGTAATGAGGTGGACAGACCTAGAATCTGTCATACAGAGTGAAGTCAGAAAGAGAAAGACAAATACCATATGCTAACACATATATATGGAATTTAAGAAAAAAAAATGTCATGAAGAACCTAGGGGTAAGACAGGAATAAAAACACAGACCTACTAGAGAACAGACTTGAGGATATGGGGAGGGGGAAGGGTGAGCTGTGACAAAGTGAGAGAGAGGCACGGACATATATACACTACCAAACGTAAGGTAGGTAGCTAGTGGGAAGCAGCTGCATAGCACAGGGAGATCAGCTCGGTGCTTTGTGACTGCCTGGAGGATTAAGATAGGGAGGGTGGGAGGGAGGGAGATGCAAGAAGGAAGAGATATGGGATCATATGTATATGTATAACTAATTCACTTTGTTATAAAGCAGAAACTAACACAGCATTGTAAAGCAATTACACTCCAATGAAGATGTAAAAAATTTTTTAAAAAATTAAAAAAAAAAATCAAGGCAGTGTTAAGCAAAAAAGTTGGATAGTAATTTTTGAAAATTAAATTCTTGTTTTATTCAGTTGTATTAATTAAGAACAAGCAGGGAGTAAATTGGTACAGCCACTATGGAGAACAGTATGGAGCTTCCTTAAAAAACTAAAAATAGAACTACCATACTACCCAGCAATCCCACTACTGGGCATGTACCCTGAGAAAACCATAATTCAAAAAGAGTCATGTACCACAACATTCATTGCAGCACTATTTATAGTAACCAGGACATGGAAGCAACCTAAGTGTCCATCGACAGAGGAATAGAAGATGTGGCACATATATACAATCGAATATTACTCGGCCATAAAAAGAAATGAAATTGAGTTATTTGTAGTGAGGTGGATGGACCTAGAGACTGTCATACAGAGTGAAGTAAGTCAGAAAGAGAAAAACAAATACCGTATGCTAACACATATATATGGAATCTAAAAAGAAAGGGTGGGGGGGTTCTGAAGAACCTAGGGGCAGGACAGGACTAAAGACACAGACATAGAGAATGGACTTGAGGACACGGTAAGGGGGAAGGGTAAGCTGGGACGAAGTGAGAGTGGCATGGACATATATACACTATCAAAGGTAAAATAGCTAGGGGGAAGCAGCCGCATAGCACAGGGAGATCAGCTCAGTGCTTTGTGACCACCTAGAGGGGTGGGATAGGGAGGGTGGGAGGGAGACGCAAGAGGGAGGGGATACGGGGATGTATGTATACATACAGCTGATTCACTTTGTTATACAGCAGCAACTAACACAACATTATAAAGCAATTATACCCCAGTAACAATGTTAAAAAAAAAAAAAAAGCAAGGAATATCATTAGAAAGATTACCAGACCTCTAACTTTAAAAGACTGTAATTTTCATGACAATACAATTATTTCCAATCATTCCAGATCCAACTTTAAATCATCAAAACTGAAAGCTCATGACAAGTACCTTATATACCACCCTCTGTCTCAAACCCACCATTTTACCTTTAACATATTATAACCTAAACCAAGTCCATAACCTGCCCATGCCACTTGGAGTGCTAGAAAAAAAGAGTCTTCACCCTTTGGTACACAGGTGAGTGCTTTTCCTTCTGAACTTCCACACTCCCCTGCATATGCCTCAGTTATAAACAACACTTTGTATTATTTGTCTCTAGTCTGTCTTCTCTACCAAACAACAGGCTTCTGACAGGAACACATTCCATTCACGTTCATATTTCCAGTATCTAGCGAAATGCCTCGCATGTTGCAGAACTTGAAGCAAATGACTGAATGAATGGCAGAGAAGAGAATGAGTAAAACATGCCTGTTTATTAGTAGGGTGATAAGCCTAAGAACATATATTTCAGACCACTAAGATAATGAAAAGTACTGTGCAAATTCTCACCTAAAAAAGAAAGAACGGTAAATCTTCCTCTTTCTGACCATAAATAAATTGCTACTTAAGTCTGTCTTGAGGCTTCATTGGAAAAGGCAGTTTATTTGTCGGTTATATATCTCATGGCTTCCTGGTACTGATCTTTTTTTTTTTAATTAATTAATTTATTTCTTATTTATTTTTGGCTGCGTTGGGTCTTTGCTGCTGCGCGCAGGCTTTCTCTAGTTGCCGCGAGCGAGCGGGGGATACTCGTTGCAGTAAATGGGCTTCTCATTGCAGTGGCTTCTCTTGCTGCGGAGCACAGGCTCTAGGCGTGCGGGCTTCAGTAGTTGTGGCACGTGGGCTGAGTAGTTGTGGCTTGCAGGCTCTAGAGCACAGGCTTAGTAGTTGTGGCGCACGGGCTTAGTTGCTCCGTGGCATGTGGGATCTTCCCAGACCAGGGCTTGAACCCATGTTCCCTGCATTGGCAGGCAGATTTTTAACCACTGCGCCACCAGGGGAGCCCCCTGGTACTGATCTTTTTTTAAAACAAAAAATTTATTTATTTTATTTATTTATTTTTGGCTGCGCTGGGTCTTCATTGCTGCATTTGGTCTTTCTCTAGTTGTGGCGAGCGGGGGCTACTCCTCACTGTGGTGCATGCGTTTCTCATTGCGGTGGCTTCTCTTATTGTGGAGCACGGGCTCTAGGGTGCACAGGCTTCAGTAGTTGTGGCTCGCAGGGTTAGTTGCTTCACAGCATGTGGGATCTTCCCGGACCAGGGATCGAACCCGTGTCCTCTGCATTGGCAGGCGGATTCTTAACCATTGCACCACCAGGGAAGTACCCTTGGTACTGATCCTAATCCCACTCAGGCTTAACCCAGCCAATAACTTACTTGTAATACTGTTTCTGTAGGGCTGACATCTCCACCCTGAGAATCTGTTCCACTTTGGCAGGAAGGGATTTCTCCACATCTTTTTTCACTCTCCGGAGAAGGAAAGGCTCTAGCACCTTATGAAGACTCTGATAGCCATTCTCTCTCCCTTTCCCATGGTCTTCCTCAAAATCTTCCCAGAACTCAAACCTAGAGATGACATAGTATAGTGTTACTTAATTACAAAGAAGAAAAAAAGCATTTTTCCAACTAAAATTTATTTTTTAAGGAACCAAATAGGAAAAAAAATCTGTTAAAAAAAAATGAGTCTTCCCTATAAGGAAAAATAAATTTTATCAGTCACTAGCTCTTGAATACAAGAGAGGGGAAAACAGAGAGGCAAGGGAAAACCAACTGAATCAATTCCATCAGTCTACACTAGATAACAGCAGGTTTCCAATTCTGAGACTGGATCTAGAGTTCACAAAATATTTCAGTATATCATGCAAGTAGTATGTAAGTAACATAGTAAGTTACTGTGATAAAATGTTAGGCAGAAAAATTAATCATAAGGTATCTTTTAATAAGCTGCAATTTACTGGGAAAACAAAATTCAGAGGTCAAAGAATAATTAGTGGTGATATTACAGCTATCACTAGTCAGAGGTACAAGTTATACAGCTTCCATCAGTAATCCTCACTGCTCAAAGCTTAAAAAGTTAATGGATTATAATGACAGTAAACAAGTGACAGCCCCCAGACAAGAAGAGCAAACAAGTGACAGCCCCCAGACAAGAAGAGCAATATAAGTGATACAACTTAATACTAATAGAACCTGGGGACACAAAACTTATTAATGAATTTTAAAATGTTATCACCCGTAATAATTTTGCCTGAACTCTACAGATAAAAGTTTCTCCTGTTTAAATCTTAATTTAACCATCTTTGGTTCACTGAAGGATTTGTGGCAGAAATCCAGTACGGGACATTATGATCAAATTTCTTTCAAAAATAAAAATTAAAAGAAATTTATTTCATGAGGCTTAGGAAAATATGCTCTGGCTTGCTACTAGAAAGCCAGCAAAGCACTTGGAAGAAGTTGTTTAGTTTTGTGTGCAGACTGGAGTCCAGTGGGTGAGGTGCTGCCCCATGGTCTGCTTTCTGACACCAGGAGGCCCAGCTCTGCTGAGGCCAGTGAAGTCCCAGAATAATAAACTCAGTGACTCGACATTACCAAGAGCTATGTAATACGCTCTCTGATAAGACAGAAAGTCAAAGACAGCAAATGCCAACACTGTCACCGGGCTAAAGGATGTCAAGAGAGTCTGCTGCCATTGTCATTTCTGAACTCATGAATGGCCAAGCATTTCATCAGGCACTAGGGGCATCAGTATCAGCCCTAGTGACAGCTGGTAATGCCTGAAACAACCGTGTTCGGAGAAGCAGACAAAATGATCTTTTGGGGTAGAGATCTAAAAACATAATTAATGCTTCTAGCTCAACAAAACTAAAGTAAACTGTATTTTGTCACACTGCTATGAAGATACTCTAAGAACATAAAATAAAATGAGGAGTTAAAACTGATAAGAGGATTAAAAGGAACAATGTAAACTAAGCTATCTTAATACCATCTCACACACAAAATGTATGAGGCAACTGGAAATGAGGGACCATCACTATATATCAGGCCATTTTCTGAAGAACTGGGAGATAATTTCAAGAGAATGTTTTAATTTATCTAACACATATTATAATTAATTAAAACTTTACTAGTCTCAAAACTTAAATAATGAACTTTTTTTTTTTACAAGACTTACTTCCCCTACTGTTGTAGGGAACAAATATTTTCACCCACCTAGTGTACTCTTACTACGTTAAAGGAGTTAATATGAGATATTATTTCTTTATATACACATTGAATTGTTTATGAACTACCTGTGGTTGCTTTCTGTCTATACAGCAGATAAGTAGCTGTGACAGAGACCACAATGCCTACAAGTTGAAAATGTTTACTACCAGGTTCTTTAAGAAAGAGTTTGCTGTTCCCTGCAATAGACAACCGTCAATTTATAAACACCACATATATAAAAGGTATATGGTCATCGTGGTGAACTTATAATGATATAATGATACCACACCACAGCCTAGAGAGTCATTATTTTAGTTATTTCCCTGTTAATCAACTTCTGTATTTAACATGTCTCTCACCAAAGTAGAAACAATTTTGATTATTTAAATTTTCCAGACCTTGGGATTTTAGAAAAATAGAAGCTCACTCTACTGAGGAATAGCAAAGAAAAAAATTAAATCAAAGCAGTGAGAATGTTATACTAGAAGTCATGAGATAAATATGTGAAAGGAAAAGTGCAAAAAAATTCACAGAGTGGCCTAGACAGCAGAAGCAAAAGTAAAAAAAGATTTCAACACTGAGAGGTAAGATCTCTGAAAATTATCAAACTGAGTTATTTCGTAGGGTGGGCATGAAGTACATATTTGCACATGATTATCTTTATAAGCTGAACTCTTTGATGTAGTCATAGCTCTATCTTTAATACCAAGCTCCATGCTTTGCAAAATACTACATACAAAACAAAGTGGCTCACTGATATATACCTATAATAAGGGTACTAATAACATACAGTAAGGGTAGGCTCCTGGCCAGAGCCGCCATGCAGGAAAGGTGCTCAGACTGACTCTGCACAAAGGAAACAGCATTTTAGTTGGTTAAAAAGACGACTAACTTTTGGATGTTGAGAACAACGGCCTGTCACAGTTGAGGAGGGGAGAGTCCAGAAGTTACCTGAGCAAACCTAATTCTCTTCTGTACAATAACAATTCTTCAGTGGATCATTTCCTTAAAAAGAACAAATGGTTGTATGGAGCCATAATGAACCTCAGAAACTACCGCTAAGGGTGGGGAAAATACTTCACAGGATTTGTCATCCACACAGTAAGCTCAGGCAGAAATAAAGGAAAATCTCCACTCCTTAACTAATGGGTTTCCTTCTTATACACGCATCTTTGTGAAAAATAATGTTTTTTTTAAAATGTTTGAAAATAATAATGCTTTAAAAACAAAGTTTGCAAAGAGAAAAGCCTCTCTTACACACACACACAGTGCATCTCTAACCCCAATCCATCCTTCAATAAGTAATCCAACTGGCCATATGGAAAACTTTGGCAGACACTATCTGAAGGATCATCTCTAATGGAAAAAGTAATTCAAAGTTCCTCTCTTTCCAAAACGTAGCCCATGCTGGGTGGAATGCCACAGGTGCTTAACAGCAACAAAAAATGAATTATGGCCATTTAGGAGCCAAAATCCCTACCATCCACTTCAGTAGCCAAGTACAGAAGGGCAAATCTTAGCTAATCATTCATTGGAGGAAACTAGGCATCACATTTCTTTTTCTAAATATCAAGCACATATGTTCCCACAGTGCCTCAAGATCCCTACTATGTAGAATGCTTTTACTTCATCTCAATGGTGCTATGAAGGATGCACTATTTCTCTTAGAATTTGAAGTTTAAAGGACATTGGCCTCGGTCACAGAAGACCAGAAACTGAACTCAGTCCACCCACTTATTAACCGTGTGATATGAGACACATTTTCATCATCTCTCTACGATAGCATATTCTTATTACAATCTGAGGCTAAACATATAGAGTGTATCAAAAATTAGATATAAGAAAACAATATAAAAACTATAAAGTAATATACATGAAAATTCTCTTATCCATTTCAGAAAACAAAGATTAATAACTAATAATTGATACCCCCACTGTCTCTAAACTTTTATACATTATCTGTTTTACAGCACATATAACCTTTGAAAAGCACACTTTATAAAAACATGGGCTTCTGCTAATACATGATGGACAGGGTATTCATTACAGAATGGATACAATGTTCAAAAAGAGAAGGGGGCAACTGCCTCCCTCCTCAGAAAGGTGACTACTGTTGACTTAACAGAGCTCTATGGAAGGAACAGAGGATCCAGGTGAGCAGGAAACAGGACAGGCAAAAGATTAGCAGTGAGACGGGGTGGGGAGGGTGGAGGATGACAGAATGAGCAATGTGGGAAGACCTGAGGAACCCGCTCACGTAGTGCTTCTCAACTGGCGGCAATTTTGCCCCTCTGGGGTACACTTGGCAATGCTGCAAGACATTTTTGGTTGTCCCAACTGAGTCATTTCTGGCATGTAGTGGGTAGTGGACAAGGATGCTGTCAAACATCATATAATGCAAAGGAGAGCCCCCACTGTAAAAAAGAATTATCCAGCCCAAAATGTCAATAGTGCTAAGGTTGAGAAACCCTGTTCTAAGGGAAGGCATAGGGAGCAGGGGTGCAGAGGGGCCTCCTCTCTCAGAAGCATACTATAGTGAGGATACCTGCAAAAAAGGAAACAGTCTAGGCCTGTTCTACTAACAGCTATAGTGAGCGTATGCATAATCAGAGTAGTCAAGTTTCTCTATCCATCTTCTGAAGAGTCCTAAACCTCTTCAAAAATAAAGGTGAAGGGACTTCCCTGGTGGTACAGTGGTTAAGAATCCGCCTTCCAAGGCAGGGGACATGGATTCTATCCCTGGTCCAGGAAGATCCCACGTGCCTCAGAGCAACTAAGCCCATGTGCCACAACTACTGAGCCTGCATTCTAGAGCCTGCAAGCCACAACTACTGAAGCTCGGATGCCCTAGGTTTACAACACAAGGAAGGAGGTGAAAATGGAACTATGATGCAGAAAAGTTCCTATATTTTACCAAAATTAAATCAGTATTAATTTTAAGAAAAT